>NC_088883.1:26177354-26847035 GCF_032884065.1 Artemia franciscana | reverse complement strand
CTCAAAACCAATTAAACTAAGCATAAGTCTATTTTCAGTTTGTCTCGTTTCCTGAATGATGCTACACTATCAGTGGCACTAGTAAATTTTATTTCTTGTAATCAAATTAATTAGTTTTTTATAATTGATTACGCATGTAGCATTTATTACGTCCACATTGAAACAACAAAGATTTACTTCTAATAAGTTTTCTGTTTCTTCGAGGGATCAGCGATGACGGGGCTAACCCTTAAAGAGTCTCGAGTTGTAAAAGGTAGTATCGATCAGCCTCAAGCTCTTTGGACAGGGCCACCAGCCTCTTTATCTGCCCCCCTCGAAACTCAACATTTTCTTGAGTTTCTGGGCACTTCTTATTCACATTACCGAATAAAATTCGTTTTTTTTATTACATCCTCCGAAAAAAAAATCATAATTGTTTAGCCCCTATCCCTCCTGGAAGAAACTACCCATAGGTACCTGAAGATATAGTGTAGGTCGCAAGTTCTTGAACGTCTTTGGTTATGTTTATGGTGGTATCGCACTATTTGAAAATGCCTACCGAAATTCAGATGGTAGATTTCAACCCTCCCTCTTCGCCCCAGATTATTCATCCGACGCGTAAATTGGCCATAAATTGCAGGTAAAAAAATATGTTTCTACTTAAAAAACTAAAGTGTATTCCTCTGATTTTTAGATTGAACTTAGAAAATGCAGGTAAACAACCCTTAACTTCCAAGCAAAATTTCTTTTGGTAGCCCCTTCCTTCCCAAATAAAAATGTTTGTTACCAAAGCCAAAAAAAGAAAAAAAAAAATTTTATTTTTTATTTTTTACTCTAGCCCAAATTTACGTTGCATGACATAACGCCTGATAAGGCGCAAGTGGGGAGCTATGAAATCCACTTGGAAGAGCTATGGTTCTATATTGTTCAAAGTGGCGTCAAAATGGTTGAAGATGGCAGGCGGGTAAACTCTCCTACAGATTTTTTGCCTCCTAAAATAGATTTAATAAAACATCTTCAGTGAGGTTATTTTCAATGAAATTTTGTATTTTCAATCAAAAAACGACAAACTTACGCCCCTAGGTTTTTAAAATAATTCCTCCTCCCCCTACACTTTCGTGAATAGACGCCACTTGCTGTAGACTTATATATTTTTTTGAAGTCTCATTTTGATTCTCACTAAAGTCGGCTCTTGTGTACACTGGCCTGGTCATACTCATAACCAAAATCCGAGCAGTTGCTTTCGCGGGCGTAGCTTCAGCATTTTTATTGGAGGGAGGGGGAAGGGGGGGCAAGATGGGTCTACATTCGAAGAGCCAATGGACATGTGCTGTATAATATTTTTCTCTAAATCATTGGGGGGCAACTGCCCCCTTCCCCCCTCCCAATGACGCCACTGTTTTCTTTGTAACATCGCGGCCCTTGGACACCTAAATACTAGTAACTACCTAAATAAAACTTAAGGTAAGAAGATATATTTCTGTTTATGAACAGCTTCCTGTGTTTCTTCAAATTAGAAGAATTTTAAAATCAGAAAAATGTGCTTCTTTTTTTAGGATAAGATTTTATTAATAATAATGAAAAAAATAATAAAAAACACCCAACATCAAATGTGCTAGATGTCTGGCGTGTTGCTATATTTTATCTCAAAACTATAATATTAATAATATTTGCTAACTAATTACGAAATAAATCCATAATCAAGACAAGTAGTTATAAAGCAAAACGTAAATCTTTTCTATCTCCATAATATTGCCAAATCAAAAAGACATTTTTCATACCCTTATTCAATTGTAACGACTGAAAATCACATTCTATAGTATCAAATAAAAAAAATACAATAAAAAAAATCTGGCCCTTCAAAAATCAAAGCTTTATGGCCTGCTTAATCAAAGCTCTATGGCCTGCAAAAATCAATAAAAAAATAAAAAAAAAATTCAAAAGGCTCTATGGCCTGCATATTTAGGACCTGTTTGTATGCTTCAAATTAGTGATTCTTCTTCCTGTGCCATCAATTAATTAATCTATTAGTTCTCAATTGTTTTCAATTTTGTTGTGACAGATAGGGCCTCCGAAATATTTTTACCCTGTGTTTTTCCTTAGTTAGATCAGCCATAAATTCTTTATAGCAAAAATAATGGTAGGTTAATAATGTTAAAATTTTATAATGTTAAAATTTAATAATGTTAAATAAAAAAATAATTCATAAAGCTCTTTGGCCTGCTTAATCATAGCTCTATGGCCTGCAAAAATCAATAAAAAAATCAAAAAAAAAATCAAAAAGGTCTACGGCCTGCTTAATCAAAGCTCTATAGCCTGCAAAAATCAATAAGGGGAAAAATATTTCGGAGGCCCTATCTGTCACAACAAAATTGAAAACAATTAAGAACTAAGATTAATTAACTGATGGCAGAGGAAGAAGAATAACGCTAGAGTGGTAGGATTTTCTGAGACAGTATATTACCAAAGATTTATTCCTAATGTTCTTCCATCTTTACAATTAGATTTGGCTGCTTTTCGGGTGGCAACATGGGATCACACTATTTTTTCTATCTTTGGCACCCTGGCCGGGTCACCTTTTGAACTAAAACCTGGGTAGCTGTTTTCTAACATCGCAACTCGAGGATATCCATAAATAGATGGCATGGTAATGTATAAGCAAAAGGTTTTCCCCGTATATAAGCAAAAAGTTTTCTTTTCAATAGATTTCAAATGATCTCCGCGGTATCTTATAAAAATAGGCATTATAATGCCATCTATATTAATTTTTGATTTTCTTACTGAAATTAGCAGTCAGCATCTCCAATTTTTAGATATTAATTTAAAATTTCTTGGTACCAAAATTACGATGATTACAGCGGTAGCTGCGACCCCATAGTAGCCCCCATAGTAGATAATCATAAAGAGTGATTCACTCATAAAGAGTGAACCACCCCCATAGTAGCCAAAAATAAAGAAAATACGTTAAAAAATGGCTAGTGGGGAACAAATTGTCATTTGCTGCTTATTCAGGAATGATAACTATTAGTAATATGTTTTTGAAAACAAATTTTTTGAAATTTCATAAAATATCCTGAAACCCCCTAAAAATAGCGTCGAATCGAATCAAAAAATACACCACTCAAATTGGCATGGCCAAAAACCCTATTCAAAAAGTCACAGTTCCTTGGCTTGAACAGCAAGGAAAATCACATTTTTTTTTTCCATGGATAGCACTGATATTTTTGTTTTGTTGTTTTTCTTTCCTCCACTGCTTGCGGGGCATTGGGACTTCAGAGAGAGGTGTTTAAGCGCCCATTTTGAAGAAAGATTTAATATCTTGAGTCTTTTGTAATTATTAAAACATAACATTAAAAATAAAATACAATTTTCGACAAAAAAAAAGCGTCTTCACATACAAAATGACGTTATATTGTGCAGGATGAGTGACTCTGCCTGATTCCCAGGGATTCGTTCTTTACTATATCCAGCTATTTTTTTTGTGTCTGATATCCCCAAAGGGGTTAACCCGGATACCGAAAAAACTATTCTAGTTTTACCGTCATATTTTCCGTCTTGTACGTAAAGAGGAATTTATAAAAAAAAAACTTACGGTAATATTTGGAACGGCGTTATCTGTACACCGAAGTGGAGACGAAAATCGGAATTTGATTCTGTACTTCGCACCTGACGGACTATACAAATATTGTCTTAACCAGATTCGAAAATCGATGTCGGAAATATTGTTTTTAGGGAAATCTAGAAACATAACTCACAGTTAATAGTGATCACTATGATAAAATGAATAATTCTTATTACACATGATGAAGTAAACAAAATTAGACGGATAAGATACACATAACAAACATACATTACTGGAATTAAACAAGAAAAAGTAACGAATAACATTATAAAACAGCCATGTGTGTTGTGGCGTAGCGTGATAGAAGAACCCGATACATCGCCCCGAAAAACATACCTAGAAGCGGTACATAACTGTAATCGGATTGGAAACAAGATCAACAGACATGCACTATTGGAAGCAAAGAAGAAAAAAGAAGCCTACAACATTTTACAAGATCCCTAGTGAAATAGAAATATAAGATCCCTGGTGGGATACGATACGAAATACACACATTTTACAACAATACAGTACATACGACGCGATATAGAGCCGAATTCAAATCAAAATAAAGAGGAACAGACTTGCGCTAAAGGAGTCAAAGTAGAAAAAACTAACTGGATTCAAAGGAGAAAAGAGACCACACGCAACATTTTTATAAGACCCTGACACGTACGTAACGCGATACGCGATACATAACAGGATAATGAGTACTAGTGAGCCCTTGAACGGCTAATATGGTTACAAAACAATTAAAAGGACCAACTATTTTACAGTTTTTGCAACAGATGTATTCCTGATGTAGGTGGTTATTTAGACATTTAAAACAAATAAACATACCATACCCTTTACGAACCCCTTCACTATTTTATATTTCCCTGAAACAGGGACATTCCTCATTCACGAAGAAGATTTGGCACATATTTTTTGTACTAAAAAAACATAGAACTGATTGTTAGTTTATTGTTTTAAGTCAGACTGATCCAGTAATACAGGGTCACCAGAGCACTGGGCAAAATACAAGGGCCCTAAGGCCTGCAATGACAAGACGGTTATATACACACTCACAACAAATAGTCCTCTAAAATAGCTGTATACATCATCCACGCTGTTAGATTCGACAGATATTTTCCGTACCAGAGCCGACTGTGTATTTATTTTTTTCAGTTACAATGATCCAAATAATGCAGATATACGAGATCAGAAGGAGAATCACGAGAACAATGAAGCCATGCAGTGACAAGACAGTTATTAAACAAACACAACTTAGAAACAACAGGGAAATTTTTCCAAGACAGTGGAATTCAATTCGGTGAAAAAAAAAAACAATCCCTATTGTTCCTAATTGTGTTTTTTTTTTTTTAATGGAAAGGCAGTGTAGTCTTCGTTCTATTTAAGACAGGTCTCGCAAACTCTTTTCCTACCCTACCTGGGCTCCTGGAAAAATAATCTAACACGGTTGTAGAAATTATCTCACTTGCATTTCTTCCAAAGGTCAAGTAAACCACACATACACATATCAACTTTGGAAACAGACTAAAAACAAAAACATCACATGTGTACCAAGCACTTTATGCAGGGGGGGGAGCTTAGATTGGCCCTGGTCAATCCGTTAAATTAAAGTTCAAACCCTGGCTTCTTTTGAATAATATTATCTTTCAGTGGCCCAGATCAGCCAAACATAAATAGATTTTTAATCAAAGCTGTTACTTTTTGCAAAACCACTAGCTTAGCAACGAGACTTCAACTTATCCTTTAAAATTATATTATAAGCAAATCAAAGCAAATATAATTCCGGAAAAGAAAACATGTCATTGATCTGATAAAAGAAAAGAACAAGGGGTGGAAACCCAACATACATATATTCATTTCAAAAATTCCCTGAAGGTTGATTAGAAAATGAAGATTTTAGAAATGTTCACTTTCCAAAAAATGCTTATCTTTTTCCTGTTTGATTGAGCAGTCTAGATATAATCTAAAAAATAGATTAAGATATTTGCCCCAAAATGAGCACGTTTTTTCTCTCTTACAGACTAGATATGTAGCTATCATTTTTATTTTTTGTTCTATTTATTCTCATATCATTAAATTCATTCATTCTATTCATTCATTCTCCCTTTCTTTTTTCGGTGCAGCAACTGTGTACAAATACTACTACTACTACTAATGATAATAATAATAATAACTCACTGCAGCACCAAGCCGCCTGAGGCCAACACAGCTACGCACACTCCTCCTCCAACCTAATCTATTTAAAGCCTCCTTCTTTACATCCTCCCAGGAAGTTCCCATTTCCTTTAAATCTTTATTTATGACATCCTCCCAACCCAGACAAGGAAGACCTGCTTTCCGTGTTGCCCCAGATAGTTGGCCAAAAAGGACAATCTTCGGTAATCTGTCATCCTTCATCCGTAGAACGTGGCCTAGCCATCTCAACCTTTCTCAACTGTGTACAAATCGTTCTATCTTAAAAAAAACTGGCTATGTGAATCTGCCCTTTAACTCTGCAAAAACGCTCTATTTCAAGACAAAAAAATCAAAGAATTTCCTTTCTTTTTTAGGCTGGATTGAAACTTTTTTCAGAATATTTAACTGACAACCATGCCCTGGTTCACATTTTATACAACTACTCATATAACTACTCATAGTCTATAACTACTCATATCACTACTCATATAACTACTCAAAGTCTACCTTGATCATGCTTCTTCACCACGAACTCTTTGAAACCATCGTACCAAGAATCCGTGCTGCTAATAATATCTGTTTGATTCCTGATATCCTCAAGAAATTTTTCCATTTTCAACATTTCTGTGTTGTAATTCATTGAACCAAAGTATATACTCCCTCTTTCGCCATTATTTGGGTATAATCGCTCTTGTGCGGTGAAAAATTTGGATAGGTAGCTGGAAGTGGGTAGAAACCAGATGGGGTTGAATTCCTGTCGAATTAAGTAGCTACCCCACGCATTAAGGCATAGTGACAACAGGGTAAATATAATGATAATTGTCTGAAAATAGAATAACGGAAATAATAATAATAATAATAATTTATTTATAGCCCACAAAGTACATTGAACTGTGGAGTAAACACACAAAAAAAGAAAAAACAAGACAAAAAACATAACAACATAGCAGCATAACAACATACAACATAAATAAATTACCTCCATTCAAAAAATGGCCTAAGAGGGTCAAAAACACCGATCATTTGCCGAGTTTTAAAACACATATCTTTAGATAAATGTTTCAGTTGCGAGGGCGCATCAACGATGTCAAATTTAGAGACGACTGTATGATTCCGATACCACCAAGGCAGACGCAGCAAATACTTGCAATATTTAAAATATCCTGAGCGTATTTTCTTTGTATCCTTCTTGCGAAGGAGGAAAGCAAAACCAGAAAGATAAAAAACAGCAGGGGCACAAAAACTAGAATAAAGACGGCATAGTCCATTTCGGTTATACCGACCACGATTTGGTGAAATTTTCGCGTATCCAGCCCGCATACTTTTCAGCACGCAGGACGTAATAGCGGAGCAAGTAGACGAAAGTGACGTGGAAAAAGAGAGACCCAACCATTTAATACTTGCTGAACATGGTATAGTTGAAGAACCCAAGCAAAGAGGTGATGCTGGTGGAGGACTCCCAAAACACAAAAACTCACATTTGGAGGCATTAACTGAAAGACCTACTGTGGATAGTGCGGCTGAAAGCCGGTAGAAGTTGGTAATTAGACTATTTTTTGTCCGGCTGAGAAGCAGAACATCATCAGCATATGCAACGTGACTAATGCCTAAATTATCATTGTAAAAAACTGACGGTTGAAGACGTTGGAGACACGAAGCTAAACACACATTTAAAAATGCTCGGGGATAACACGGCACCTTGCCTAACGCCTTTTTTAACAGGAATATACTCCCCTACCGTACCATTCCACTTCACCCTAACTGAAGAATTAGCATACCAATACTTAAGCACGGAAACAATAGAAAGGTTAACACCCGAGGCTGCTAGAGAAAACAAAGCATTTGAATGAATTACATTATCAAAAGCACTAGATATGTCAACAGTCAAACAATACAGGGGACTTTTTTGAGCAACAGCTTGTTTCATTACCCGACCCACAATATGGTGAGCTTGAAAACAGCCCATACCTTTTCTAAAACCAAGCTGGAAGGGTGTAAAATTGCACTTGGAGTTAATGGCCGGTAGCAGTACATATTCAAATAGCTTACTAACAAAACAAGACACAGTGATAGGACGATAATTAGAGCAAGCACTGGGGTCCTTAACCCTCTTGACTATGGGAGATATACAACCGGACAAAAAACTATCTGGCACAACGGACTGTGCCAAACACATCTGAAACAATAATTGCAAATGCTTCAGCAGTTCAGGACAATCATAAGCAAAAAACTTGAAGCAAAGACCATCACTATCGAGAGACTCAGACTTATTCACTTGCATAAGAGCTCGGAATATAACACTAGATTCCACCGACAACACTTGAGATTGGTTGATACGAATTGGGAGGATTGAGTTTACAAGCCATGTAAAATGATTTTGGAGATTAATATTAAACGAAAGCAAAATATTTTTATAATGAGAAACGAAGTCACATAGCCGAAGAGACGAATTAATTGGAGGTGAACACTTAACACTGTTTATAACACGATCCCAGGATTTCTTGTCACGAGGACCATCCCAGGCATTCAGTCTCGCTCTACGCAGGGAATATTTGTACTCTCGTTTGATTTTCTGTTTTATTTGATGTACTGAACCAGAAGAAGGACGATTACACGCTATCCACATACGGAGCCAGAACTTAGCTTTTTGTTTAGCTTTCTTCACTTTAGGATCAACTTTCCAAAAGGGATCGCGAGTACCCGTTCGCACGCACTCGGAGGGTACAGCTGTTTTAGCGGCAGACTTTAGACAGAACACTATTTGCTGATAATACGAGTTGATATCTATCCGCGTTGAAGTTGTAGATACAGATGTTTGCAATAAGTGGAAAGGCACTTTAATAGATGATAATAACTGGGACAATGTCAATACATAAAGTGGAACATTGGTATTTTCCCAATTTAACTTTGAGAACCACTTGGGAGAGTTACGTTGCACAGAGGTCGCCATGGAGCAAGATAGTTGGCACGTGATTGGTAAATGATCGTCGTCGATTTTAAGTCTTCCACATGAACTATTGATGAAAGTAGAGTTGAATCTGACACAATTACATGATCAAGGTTGGAAGTAAGACCACCACGATTGTGAATATAAGTAAATAGAAGATCTTTATCAGCAAGATGGAATCCTCCAGGTAGTGAATCGAGAAAGATTTCAGATCGGTCGGAATTAGATAATAAGTCAGTGTTCATGTCACCGGCGAGAACCCATTTGGTATTTTATTTTGAAAGGTCGCTAAGTAGTGTTCGTAGGCGATTACATGCTTGTGAAAAACTAGACAATGACTGCACAGTCTTTTTATTACAGGGGAAATAAATGTTTATAAATGCGGTATCACCACATTTTATCGCTAAGATGTTAGCGTCGCTTTACAATAATATCGGCTGAGTCTTGTGTCTGAAATAGATGGCCAGACCTCCTGATGGTCTTCCACGGGTTTTTTGGGCGGCTATATCACATCGGCCATAACTTTCAAGATCATCGATGTATTCCAATCAAAACGCCTGAAAAGTATTGAAGGTCTGCAATGGTTCGACTTCATCAGTAACGAAAAGTTATTCCAGCTGAGTAAGCAGTCTCAGTTTTCCATACAAACAACTGAACAAACCCTGCAGTGGTCTAGTCACCTGCTTCGAATGCCTCTACACCTACCCACAAGGATCATCTACGACTTCCACCCTATAACAGCCTGCTGAAACCGACCCCACTGTCGGTTGAAGAAATGATGGTCCGATAGCATGTCCGAGTTCTTCGCGATAGCAAAATCAGACTTAGCAAAGCATAATTGATCGCCTTGAACCAAAGTGAATGAAGGAAGCAACCGCATACCCAGCATACCGAGAAATACATGGCAGGAGATACAAGTCAGGTCAAGAAAATCAAACAACTGGCGATGTTTAAAGCTGCAGTTGTAGTTTTGGTATAGTCCATCAAGTCCTTTGTAATACGGTATATATAATGTTACTACCCATCATAATCCACAATACCACATAACTGATAGAGTAGAAAAAGAATAAACAAAAACAATAAACCCAAATCAGCACTTAAACACATGAATAGCCTACAGAAGGGCATTTAAAAAAGTTTAGCCGCTTTTGGTATATTTCATTTCTCCTGCGGACAGCATCCAGGGGGCTAGTAACTCCATATCTGGTCGATACAGTGGTGTTACCAGTCCGAAGCGACAGCCAAAGGAGGCACTTTACATATACAATAAATAATAATACTTTTTAATGTCTGCTATATCATCCTGCATGATGTAAATCCTGCATGATGCAAAATCCTGCATGATGTAATCCTGCATGATGCAAAATGGCGAAAGAGAAATCAAATGCAGGTACTACATAGGCATTCTACACGCATGCTTGGATAAGAGGACCAACTTTAAAGTTTGTAGAAACTAGCAGCCCATACTGCAGCTGATGAGTTCAAAGCTGCTCTTTTGGTGTTTTAAAATGCTGTGTAAAATCTTTAAGTCTTTCGTAATACTGCTAACGATAAGATTAAAGATACAGTTGCCGCTTCTATGTAGTCCATAAAGTATTTTTAATATAGCAGCCGACTAGGTCAAAGCTACGTTCTTGGTCTTTTATAAATTTTATTTTAAATCTTGAAGTCTTTCATAGTGCTGTAATTGACAGGGTTAACGCTACAGTTGCGGTACAAGTCTTTTGTAATATTAATTAAAAACTTTTCCACAAAGAAAAAGAAAAGCAAAAAAAGAAAAGAAAAAAAGCAAAAAGAAAAGAAAAAAGCAAAGAAAAGCAAGAAAAGCAAAGAAAAGAAAAGCAATACGTTTTTCAAAGAAAAGCAAAGCACTCCATTAAACCAAAAATAAGCAAAAAAATAAAATCAAATAATCTACCAGCGTAAAACTACCACAAATCAGCATAGACAAATAAATGAAACCCAAAACGAACAGAAATTACAATAAATAACCGTGTCAAATTCGAAACGAGCAGAAATTAGCATGAGTTGGGCTCAAAACCCCAATGCCTTCCCAAGGCCAGAACGTAATTTATACTTTACTAAAAAAAATACAAATGAATGTGCATTGTCAGTTTAATACATTTATGCTGATATTTATTCCTTACAATGTTAATAATTTTGATTTATTAAAGTTATAAAATTGAAAACATTTAAATATTTTTCAGTAAAGTGCAAATTATGTTCTGGCCTTAGGAAGGCATAGGGGTTATGAGCCCAATCTTGCTAATTTCTGCTCGTTTAACCAGGTTATTTATTGTAATTTCTGTTTGTTTTTGGTTTCATTTATTTATCAATGCTGAAATGCGGTAGTTTTACGCTTGGTAGATTATTTGATTTTATTTTTGCTAATTTTTGGTTTAATGGAGTTCTTTACTTTTCTTTGAACAAATTATTTTGTGGAAACAGTTTTATGATTAATTTCTGTTCGTTTTATATTGACATGGGAAATAATGATAGTGTTTGGGGAAATGATGGGCGTGCGGGACGGCGCATCTGCACTCCGATCACTTTTGACTTATAAAAAGGGCACTAGTCCTTTCATTTCCCAATCGAATGAGCCCTTTTTGAAGGTTCTACGCTAACACTTTCTATAAAAACCTTATATGCCCCATGGGCATAATTTACAACCCTTTCCCTGAGTGCTGTGGGGGGAGAGGGAGGGTTGTCATCCTCAAAGACATAATTTCCGTACCTTTATACTACGTTGAACAAAATAGCTATATCAAAATTCTGATCGGAAGTGTTTAGGGAAATGATGGCCGTGGCGGGAGGGGCATTTGCCCTGATTACTTTCGACTATTAAAAAGGGCACTAACCCTTGCCCTGAGGGCTGTGAAAGGTTGTCATTCTCAAAGATATAATTTCCGAACCTTTCAATTTTGGACTTTTTCCGGACGCTGAAAAAAATGGCCATATCAAAGTTTTGATTGGATGCATTTGGGGAAATGGTGGGTGTGGAAGGGGGGTTAGTTTCCCTCTAATCACTTCCGAATATTAGGAAGGGCACTAGCCCTTTTGTAGGGATAGCAACTGACGAGCTCAAAGCTGCATTCTTGGTCTTTTATAATGTTGTTTAAAGTCTTTAAGTCTTTTATACTACTGTAGTTGACGGGGTTAAAGCTACAGCTGCAGCTTTTATGTAGTCAATAAAGTATTTTGTAACACAGATACTGACGAGGTCAAAGCTGCATTCTTGGTCTTTTATAATGTTGTTTATAGTCTTTAAGTCTTTCATACTACTGTAGTTGAAGGGGTTAAAGGTACAGTTGCGGCTTTAGTGTGATAAATAACGTCTCAAAAAACTGCAACTGCTAAGGTTAAAGCTGCAACTATAGCTTTGGTGTCATTCATACATCTGTACAATAACCAAAAATAAAGAGATTCAAGCTGCATGGAAATGCATACACTAAAAAGAAAAAACGAAAAAAAATTAGAAAAATACCTTAACTGGCGTGAAAGTAATCCATCTTGAATAATGATTAGTAAAGAAGGACTGCAGTGGAGCAAACTCCCTAAATTGACTCCTTTTCTGTGCATTGTGAACAATGCAGGGTACAACGCCATCTCTTTTCGCTTCAATCCGCTTCTGATCTATGGTGAACCACGCAACGAAGAAAGTAGCTTGAAAAATGTACGTTCCGATAACTCCAATCGCAGCGTATATACAAAATGACTGCAGTGATGGCAACTCCTGGAGGAGCAAAATATTTTTAACAGATATGTGCCAGCCCATACCTTGTAGTTCAACATGGTCACAACCAGTGTTACAACCCTGATCAGTTCAATTTAAAACAGCAATTAAAATATCCCTTTTGTAGGAGCTACCATGTGTAAAGGAATCAGTGCTTATATATACTTACTTTTTAGTTTTAGGCCGATGGTACTTTCACAATACGCCATAGAAATTTTCATAATAACCCAGATTAATATTATACATTGCATTATGTAATCTTACGGAACAAACTTTGTCCGTAACAAAGGTACTGCCGAGAAGATTTGAGGTTTACTCAAAATTTCCCGTTGCGTAAGTGTATCTTTCGTTACAAAAAATTCAATGCATTTCCAATAAAATTGAGTGTCTTGGGAGAATAATTAATAAATTCAAAAACAAGTTAATTGAAATTTCCTAGAGAGCCTTTCATGCTTCATCAGAATTTGGATAATTTGCTTGTAATGATGGTGATGATTTTAGATGATAAATATGGTGGCTTTATGGATTTTTACGTTAATTAAATGTGAAAGGACCTGTTAAAGTGTGAAAAATATAACTAAGCTAAACGTAATTTAACCACTAAGCATATAGAATTATATATGTAGCGTAACAGCACAAAACATTTTGTCTCCCGGTCCATCCTAGGGCTATTTACACCTGAAAATCACGATTTTCTAACATTTTTTCACAAAACATGAAATATTGAGTACAGTATTACTCTTCATCAGTGTTGTCACGTTAAAAATAGGTAAACAAAACTAATAAGTTTAATCTAACTATCCTTTAGGCAGTATGACTCTAAGATTAACAATATGTTGGTTCCCAAAGACAACTATGCCTTCCCAGGAAATGTATCAAACAGTTCGTGGTAACAAACTGTAAGCAAGGAGAAACCCCGCTCAATAGTAATCGAAACTCTATAAAACGGAATTTTGACACCAAAAGATACATAAAAAGAATCGGATTTCTATACTGATTTCAAATATACAAGATTTCATCAAGTTTAGTCTTACCCATCAAAAGTTACGAGCCTGAGAATATTTGCTTTGTTTTCGAAAAAAAGAGGGCATAAAAAGGAATTAAAATCACACAATCAGATTCAGCGTATCAGAGAACCATACTGTAGAGGTTTCAAGCCCCTGTCTTCAAAAACGTGGAACTTTGAATTGTTTGCCAGAATAAAGATCACGGATGCGTGTTTATTTATTTTTCCTTCCCGGGGGCGATCGTATCGATCCAGTGGTCCTAGAAATTCGCGAGAGGGCTCATTCAAACGAAAATTAAAAGTTCTAGTGTCCTTTTTTAGTGACCAAAAAATTGGAGAGCAGCTAGGCCCCCTCTCATGCCCGTTTTTCCCATGTTATGTTCAGCATAGTCAAAAATCTAATAATTATGTCTTTGAGGATGACTTAATCCCCTGCATTCCCCGGGGGAAGGACTGCAAGTTGTGAACTTAGCGCATTGTTTACAACTTTACATATTGTATTAGTTATTGGGAAGTATACAGACGTCAGGGGAGATTTTTTCTGGTGAGAGGGGGGGGGAGGGGTCAGAGGTAGAAGGTTACATGGGAGGATCTTTCCATGGAGAAATTCTTCACGGGGGAAGGGAATTTTCTATGAAGGGGGCACATGATTTCCCTGCATTATTTAAAAAACGATCAGAAATTAAATAAAAAAAAAGGTTTTTTTTCAACTGAAAGTACGGAGCAACATTCAAACTCTTAACAGAAAATATTATGCATATGAGGGGGATTGCCTCTCCTCAATAGCTCACTCTTATTCTAAAGTTTTGCAACTTTTAAAAGAAGTTATTATTCTAATTAAACACCCTTTGTGATTCGGGAGTCATTCTTAAATAAATGGAATAAAAACTAAACTTGGGTTATTATAAAGTTATTATTAGTTAGAAAAAGTAAAACTAATATACTAATGTCGTTTAAATTATTTACGTACGGTGAGCAATCTTCAGAACCGGCATTAATTCAAAAACGTTCAGAAATTAAATAAAAAAAACAAGTTTTTTTTAACTGAAAGTAAGGAGCGACATTAAACCTGAAAACGAACAGAGATTATTCCGTATATGAAAAGTGATTGTCCCCTCCTCAACTCCTCGCTCTTTACGCTAAAGTTTGACTCTTTACTCTACTTTTTAAAACACCAAAATTTTTAGCGTAAAGAGCGAGGTGTTGAGGAGGGAACAAACCCTTTTCATATACGGAATAATTTCTGTTCGTTTTAAGTTTTAATGTCGCTCCTTACTTTCACTAAAAAAAACTTGTTTTTTTAATAATACCTTCTTAAGCTGTTGGGTGGCAAATATGTTTTTAGCTCATTTTTTTACTTTTTTACCCTTGTAATTTTTTTTTAATTTGGCACCACCTACTATCAAACCTGCTCTACTCATACAAAGGTCTTTTTTTAAGAACCGAGTTCTCGATTTTGCTCAATTTTTTCAGATGTAAAGGTTGTGTAAAATTCTTCTCAGCAAATTCAAATTCAACCATTTAGGCAGAATAGCTCAAAGATTAACAATACGTTGATTCCCAAAGACAACTATATCTTCCAAGGAAAGTTATACCTTCTTAAGATGTTGGGTGGCAAATATGTTTTTAGCTTTTTTTGCTTTTTTTTTAACCATGTGATTTTTTTTGATTTGGCACCACCTACTACTAAAACAATTGGGGAAGTGGGAAATTTTAAAATAAGATCTTTATATAAAAACAGCAGAAAAACCAGATGTCAACCTTTCTATCTAGTATAAAAGTACAAAAACTGTAAAACACAAAATTTACGAGTCAAAAATTTCGGGCAAAGATTTGAAAATTGAAACTGCGAAACAACTCAGGTAAAATTATGTTCGAGAATCGTTGTTTTAAGATACATTTTGTTGGGTAATAGATTTTTGTTACAATTTTCTACATTCACAATGCAGTCAGAAATAAAAAAATAATCAAAAGTGTTTAGTAAATATCGGATTTTAAAGGTAGCTTCAGAAAACAAAAGTCCGTTTTTTTAACTGCTGAGAAACGATAAATGTGCCACTGTGACAGTGTCACAGAAATTCTACAACCACTGACAATTCAACTTTTACCTCTGTCATTGAAAATTTAACTTTACCACTGCCGTCAAGAATTTAAAAAGATCCATCGAATCCCTTGGGATTCAAGGACACCTTGATGAATCACAGAATCACTTGAAGAATCGCAAAAACACTTGTGATAAATCCTGATGTTTAAGAAAAATGAATAATAGTATCTATAAGATAATATTAATATATTCTTAATGTCTTTTTGAGAGTGTCACAGAAGTGTCAGTGCCACAGAAGTTCTACTACCACTGAGAATTCAACTTTTACCTCTGTCATTGAAAATTTAACTTTACCACTGCCGTCAAGAATTTAAAAAGATCCATCGAATCCCTTGGGATTCAAGGACACCTTGATGAATCACAGAATCACTTGAAGAATCGCAAAAACACTTGTGATAAATCCTGATGTTTAAGAAAAATGAATAATAGTATCTATAAGATAATATTAATATATTCTTAATGTCTTTTTGAGAGTGTCACAGAAGTGTCAGTGCCACAGAAGTTCTACTACCACTGAGAATTAAACTTTTACCTCTGTCATTGAAAATTTAACTTTACCACTGCCGTCAAGAATTTAAAAAGATCCATCGAATCCCTTGTGATTCAATGACACCTTGATGAATCACAGAATCACTTGAAGAATCGCAAAAACACTTGTGATAAATCCTGATGTTTAAGAAAAATGAATAATAGTATCTATAAGATAATATTAATATATTCTTAATGTCTTTTTGAGAGTGTCAAAGAAGTGTCAGTGCCACAGAAGTTCTACTACCACTGAGAATTCAACTTTTACCTCTGTCATTGAAAATTTAACTTTACCACTGCCGTCAAGAATTTAAAAAGATCCATCGAATCCCTTGGGATTCAAGGACACCTTGATGAATCACAGAATCACTTGAAGAATCGCAAAAACACTTGTGATAAATCCTGATGTTTAAGAAAAATGAATAATAGTATCTATAAGATAATATTAATATATTCTTAATGTCTTTTTGAGAGTGTCACAGAAGTGTCAGTGCCACAGAAGTTCTACTACCACTGAGAATTCAACTTTTACCTCTGTCATTGAAAATTTAACTTTACCACTGCCGTCAAGAATTTAAAAAGATCCATCGAATCCCTTGGGATTCAAGGACACCTTGATGAATCACAGAATCACTTGAAGAATCGCAAAAACACTTGTGATAAATCCTGATGTTTAAGAAAAATGAATAATAGTATCTATAAGATAATATTAATATATTCTTAATGTCTTTTTGAGAGTGTCACAGAAGTGTCAGTGCCACAGAAGTTCTACTACCACTGAGAATTCAACTTTTACCTCTGTCATTGAAAATTTAACTTTACCACTGCCGTCAAGAATTTAAAAAGATCCATCGAATCCCTTGGGATTCAAGGACACCTTGATGAATCACAGAATCACTTGAAGAATCGCAAAAACACTTGTGATAAATCCTGATGTTTAAGAAAAATGAATAATAGTATCTATAAGATAATATTAATATATTCTTAATGTCTTTTTGAGGGTGTCACAGAAGTGTCAGTGCCACAGAAGTTCTACTACCACTGAGAATTCAACTTTTACCTCTGTCATTGAAAATTTAACTTTACCACTGCCGTCAAGAATTTAAAAAGATCCATCGAATCCCTTGGGATTCAAGGACACCTTGATGAATCACAGAATCACTTGAAGAATCGCAAAAACACTTGTGATAAATCCTGATGTCTAAGAAAAATGAATAATAGTATCTATAAGATAATATTAATATATTCTTAATGTCTTTTTGAGGGTGTCACAGAAGTGTCAGTGCCACAGAAGTTCTACTACCACTGAGAATTCAAATTTTACCTCTGTCATTGAAAATTTAACTTTACCACTGCCGTCAAGAATTTAAAAAGATCCATCGAATCCCTTGGTATTTAAGGATACCTTGGTGAATCACAGAATCACTTGAAGAATCGCGGAAAGACTTGTGATAAATCCAGATGTTTAAGAAAAATGAATAATAGTATCTATAAGATAATATTAATATATTCTTAATGTCTTTTGGAGAGTGTCACAGAAGTATCAGTGCCACGGAAGTTCTACTACCACTGAGAATTCAACTTTTACCTCTGTCATTGAAAATTTAACTTTACCACTGCCGTCAAGAATTTAAAAAGATCCATCGAATCCCTTGGTATTTAAGGATACCTTGATGAATCACAGAATCACTTGAAGAATCGCGGAAAGACTTGTGATAAATCCTGATGTTTAAGAAAAATGAATAATAGTATCTATAAGATAATATTGATATATTCTTAATGTCTTTTTGAGGGTGTCACAGAAGTGTCAGTGCCACAGAAGTTCTACTACCACTGAGAATTCAAATTTTACCTCTGTCATTGAAAATTTAACTTTACCACTGCCGTCAAGAATTTAAAAAGATCCATCGAATCCCTTGGTATTCAAGGACACCTTGATGAATCACAGAATCACTTGAAGAATCGCAGAAACACTTGCGATAAATCCTGATGTTTAAGAAAAATGAATAATAGTATCTATAAGATAATATTAATATATTCTTAATGTCTTTCTGAGAGTGTCACAGAAGTGTCAGTGCCACAGAAGTTCTACTACCACTGAGAATTCAACTTTTACCTCTGTCATTGAAAATTTAACTTTACCACTGCCGTCAAGAATTTAAAAAGATCCATCGAATCCCTTGGTATTTAAGGATACCTTGATGAATCACAGAATCACTTGAAGAATCGCGGAAAGACTTGTGATAAATCCTGATGTTTAAGAAAAATGAATAATAGTATCTATAAGATAATATTGATATATTCTTAATGTCTTTTTGAGGGTGTCACAGAAGTGTCAGTGCCACAGAAGTTCTACTACCACTGAGAATTCAAATTTTACCTCTGTCATTGAAAATTTAACTTTACCACTGCCGTCAAGAATTTAAAAAGATCCATCGAATCCCTTGGTATTCAAGGACACCTTGATGAATCACAGAATCACTTGAAGAATCGCAGAAACACTTGCGATAAATCCTGATGTTTAAGAAAAATGAATAATAGTATCTATAAGATAATATTAATATATTCTCAATGTCTCTTTGAGGGTGTCACAGAAGTGTCAGTGCCACAGAAGTTTTACTACCACTGAGAATTCAACTTTTACCTCTGTCATTGAAAATTTAGCTTTACCACTGCCGTCAAGAATTTAACAAAATCCATCGAATCCCTTGGTATTCAATGACACCTTGATGAATCACAGAATCACTTGAAGAATCGCAAGAAACACTTGTGATAAATACTGATGTTTAAGAAAAATGAATAATAATATCTATAAGATAATATTAATATATTCTTAATGTCTTTTTGAGGGTGCCACAGAAGTGTCGGTGCCACAGAAGTTCTACTACCACTGAGAATTCATCTTTTACCTCTGTCATTGAAAACTGAACTTTACCACTGCCGTCAAAAATTTAACAAAATCCATCGAATCCCTTGGGAGTCAAGGACACCTTGATGAATCACAGAAACACTTGAAGAATCGCAGAAACACTTGTGATAAATCCTGATGTTTAAGAAAAATGAATAATAGTATCTATAAGATAATATTAATATATTCTTAATGTCTTTTTGAGGGTGTCACAGAAGTGTCAGTGCCACAGAAGTTCTACTACCACTGAGAATTCAAATTTTACCTCTGTCATTGAAAATTTAACTTTACCACTGCCGTCAAGAATTTAAAAAGATCCATCGAATCCCTTGGTATTTAAGGATACCTTGGTGAATCACAGAATCACTTGAAGAATCGCGGAAAGACTTGTGATAAATCCTGATGTTTAAGAAAAATGAATAATAGTATCTATAAGATAATATTGATATATTCTTAATGTCTTTCTGAGAGTGTCACAGAAGTGTCAGTGCCACAGAAGTTCTACTACCACTGAGAATTCAACTTTTACCTCTGTCATTGAAAATTTAACTTTACCACTGCCGTCAAGAATTTAAAAAGATCCATCGAATCCCTTGGTATTTAAGGATACCTTGGTGAATCACAGAATCACTTGAAGAATCGCGGAAAGACTTGTGATAAATCCTGATGTTTAAGAAAAATGAATAATAGTATCTATAAGATAATATTGATATATTCTTAATGTCTTTTTGAGGGTGTCACAGAAGTGTCAGTGCCACAGAAGTTCTACTACCACTGAGAATTCAAATTTTACCTCTGTCATTGAAAATTTAACTTTACCACTGCCGTCAAGAATTTAAAAAGATCCATCGAATCCCTTGGTATTCAAGGACACCTTGATGAATCACAGAATCACTTGAAGAATCGCAGAAACACTTGCGATAAATCCTGATGTTTAAGAAAAATGAATAATAGTATCTATAAGATAATATTAATATATTCTTAATGTCTTTCTGAGAGTGTCACAGAAGTGTCAGTGCCACAGAAGTTCTACTACCACTGAGAACTTTTACCTCTGTCATTGAAAATTTAACTTTACCACTGCCGTCAAGAATTTAAAAAGATCCATCGAATCCCTTGGTATTTAAGGATACCTTGGTGAATCACAGAATCACTTGAAGAATCGCGGAAAGACTTGTGATAAATCCTGATGTTTAAGAAAAATGAATAATAGTATCTATAAGATAATATTGATATATTCTTAATGTCTTTTTGAGGGTGTCACAGAAGTGTCAGTGCCACAGAAGTTCTACTACCACTGAGAATTCAAATTTTACCTCTGTCATTGAAAATTTAACTTTACCACTGCCGTCAAGAATTTAAAAAGATCCATCGAATCCCTTGGTATTCAAGGACACCTTGATGAATCACAGAATCACTTGAAGAATCGCAGAAACACTTGCGATAAATCCTGATGTTTAAGAAAAATGAATAATAGTATCTATAAGATAATATTAATATATTCTCAATGTCTTTTTGAGGGTGTCACAGAAGTGTCAGTGCCACAGAAGTTTTACTACCACTGAGAATTCAACTTTTACCTCTGTCATTGAAAATTTAGCTTTACCACTGCCGTCAAGAATTTAACAAAATCCATCGAATCCCTTGGTATTCAATGACACCTTGATGAATCACAGAATCACTTGAAGAATCGCAAGAAACACTTGTGATAAATACTGATGTTTAAGAAAAATGAATAATAATATCTATAAGATAATATTAATATATTCTTAATGTCTTTTTGAGGGTGCCACAGAAGTGTCGGTGCCACAGAAGTTCTACTACCACTGAGAATTCATCTTTTACCTCTGTCATTGAAAATTGAACTTTACCACTGCCGTCAAAAATTTAACAAAATCCATCGAATCCCTTGGGATTCAAGGACACCTTGATGAATCACAGAAACACTTGAAGAATCGCAGAAACACTTGTGATAAATCCTGATGTTTAAGAAAAATGAATAATAGTATCTATAAGATAATATTAATATATTCTTAATGTCTTTTTGAGGGTGCCACAGAAGTGTCAGTGCCACAGAAGTTCTACTACCACAGAGAATTCAACTTTCATCTCTGTCATTGAAAATTGAACTTTACCACTGCCGTCAAGAATTTAACAAAATCCATCGAATCCCTTGGGATTCAAGGACACCTTGATGAATCACAGAATCACTTGAAGAATCGCAGAAACACTTGTGATAAATCCTGATGTTTAAGAAAAATGAATAATAGTATCTATAAGATAATATTAATATATTCTTAATGTCTTTTTGAGGGTGTCACAGAAGTGTCAGTGCCACAGAAGTTCTACTACCACTGAGAATTCAACTTTTACCTCTGTCATTGAAAATTTAACTTCACCACTGCCGTCAAGAATTTAACAAAATCCATCGAATCCCTTGGGATTCAAGGACACCTTGATGAATCACAGAATCACTTGAAGAATCGCAAAAACACTTGTGATAAATCCTGATGTTTAAGAAAAATGAATAATAATATCTATAAGATAATATTAATATATTCTTAATGTTTTTGAGGGTGTCACAGAAGTGTCAGTGCCACAGAAGTTCTACTACCACTGAGAAATCAACTTTTACCTCTGTCATTGAAAATTTAACTTTACCACTGCCGTCAAGAATTTAACAAAATCCATCGAATCCCTTGGGATTCAAGGACACCTTGATGAATCACAGAATTTACTTGAAGAATCGCAGAATCACTTGTGATAAATCCTGATGTTTCAGAAAAAATAATATTGAATTAAAGTATCTATTAGAAAACTATAGTATATATTCTTAATATCTTTTTGAGGGTAATCTTTCTGCCGAAATCAGAAGATCACAGCGAAAAATCTCGGGGAAAACCCCCAAGAAGTTTTCACCTATTATAATTTTTACTTAGCTTGTCTATTTGAATTAGAATCCATGCTAAATTATTATAATTTGTATTATTGTACAAAAAAAAATTACAAGTTTAATTTTTACTACTCAATTTTTTTTCGAATTTCAAGCCCAAACGAATAAACGATATTCTGCAACAATGTTCGTATTGTATGATGAATTTACGCGACATAAATATATATATATATAAATATCCCGGTCGTCATTTATATTCCATGTGTTCCGGTCGTCATTTATGTCCCGGTGTCCCAGTCTGTGAATTCTCTTTGAGGGTCCCGGGCGTCATTGATATTCCTTGTGTCCCGGTGTCCCGGTCGTCATTCGTGTCCCGGTGTCCCAGTCTGTATATACATTCGTTTTTGAATTGGTCTTTTTTTAGGTTTTAGTTTTCTGCCTTTTTTTTAGTTATACCTCATGATTCTAATGATTGCCCTTGAGCTTTGTTGATGGTGGTTGCTAATCGAACATTCTCTGTGTCCCCATCGTCATTTATATATCCCCCTGTGCCCCCCGGCGTCCCCGTTGTAGTTGTTTCCCTGTGTCCCGGTCGTCATTTATATTCCCTGTGTCCCGGTCGTCATTTGTATTCCGGTGTCCCAGTCTGTATATACATTCGTTTTTGAAATGGTAAACGATGAAATAAATTTTTGTATTTTTCCCCTTTTTTTCTTTTTAGTTTTTTCTTTGGTTTTTACATTTTTTAGTTTTTTTAGTTTTTTTTTTCTTTTTAGTTTTTTTTTTTATTTTTATTTTTTTACTTTTGTTTTTCTCCTTTATTTTTCTTTTTGTTTCCTTTTTTTAGTTTTTTTTATTTTTTAGTTTTTTTAGTTTTTTAGCTTTTTTAGTTTTTTTATTAGTTTTTAGTTTGTTTTTTTCTTTTTAGTTTTTTTGTAGTTTTTACCTTTTTTTTTAGTTTTTTTTTTACTTATGTCCTGGTCGTCATTTATACTCCCTGTGTCCCGGTCGTCATTTGTGATGGTTTGTTGACGGTGTTTTGTTGATGGTGATTGCTAATTGAACATTCCTTGTGTCCCGGTCGCTTTCTCTTTGAGTGTCCCGGTCGTCATTTATATTCCCTATGTGCCGGTGTCCTGGTCGTCATTTGTGTCCCAATGTAATTTCGTAATTTCGTCAGTCGAAAACATGACGTCAGCCGACACAGAAACATGACGTCACCTGATCCACAGACAGACAGACAGACAACTTATTTATATATATATAGATATATATATATATATATATATATATATATATATATATATATATATATATATATATATATATATATTATATATATTATTATATATATATATATATATATATATATATATATATATATATATATATATATATATATATATATATTATATTTGCCTCATTGGACAGAAAACCTTAAAATTATTATTTAAACCTTAAAAAGTATCAATGTAATGTATGTAATGAAGATTTTTTTTCTGCCATGCATTTGAGTTTTCAATATGTGTTTGTGTCCTTTTTTTCTTTCTTTAGTGATTACTCGTCTATTGTATCTTTTTTTGACGGGTAATTAATGATATATATATATATATATATATATATATATATATATATATATATATATATATATATATATATATATATATATATATATATATATATATATATATATATATATATCTATATATATAAAAATAAGTTGTCTGTCTGTGGATGTGTGGATCAGGTGACGTCACCTGAAAAAACTGGATCAGGTGACGTCAAAACTGAAAAAACTAAAAAAAGGCAAAAACTACAAAAAAAACTAAAAACTAATAAAAAAAATAAAAAAGCTAAAAAACTAAAAAAACTAAAAAAAGGCAAAAACTACAAAAAAACTAAAAACTAATAAAAAAGCTAAAAAACTAAAAAAACTAAAAAAAGGCAAAAACTACAAAAAAAACTAAAAACTAATAAAAAAAATAAAAAAGCTAAAAAACTAAAAAAACTAAAAAAACTAAAAATCTAAAAAAAGGTAAAAAACTAAAAAAACTAAAAACTAAAAAAAACTAAAAAAAAGGAAAAAACTGAAAAATAAGCTAAAACAAAGGTAAAAAACAATAAAAAACTAAAAAAAAAACTGAAAAAACTAAAAAAAGGCAAAAACTACAAAAAAACTAAAAACTAATAAAAAAAGTAAAAAAGCTAAAAAACTAAAAAAACTAAAAAAACTAAAAAAAGGTAAAAAACTAAAAAAAATAAAAAATAAAAAAAACTAAAAAAAGGAAAAAACTGAAAAATAAGCTAAAATAAAGGTAAAAACCAATAAAAAACTAAAAAGAAAAAAAGGAAAAAACTAAAAAAAAATTTCATCTAAAAAACTAAAAAAAACTAAAAAAGGTAAAAACTAAAAGAACTAAAAAAGAATAAAATAAATGACGACACTCAAAGAGAAAGCGACCAGGACAAAAGGAATGTTCGATTAGCAATCAACAAAGCACCGGGACACAGGGAGTATAAATGACGACCAGGACATAAGTAAAAAAAAAACTAACAAAACTAAAAAGAAGGTAAAAACTACAAAAAAACTAAAAAGAAAAAAACTAAAAAAAGGCAAAAACTAAAAAAAAACTAAAAACTAATAAAAAAGCTAAAAAACTAAAAAAACTAAAAAAAGGCAAAAACTACAAAAAAAACTAAAAACTAATAAAAAAAATAAAAAAGCTAAAAAACTAAAAAAAACTAAAAAAACTAAAAAAAGGTAAAAAACTAAAAAAACTAAAAACTAAAAAAAACTAAAAAAAAGGAAAAAACTGAAAAATAAGCTAAAATAAAGGTAAAAACCAATAAAAAACTAATAAAAAACTGAAAAAACTAAAAAAAGGCAAAAACTACAAAAAAAAACTAAAAACTAATAAAAAAGTAAAAAAGCTAAAAAACTAAAAAAACTAAAAAAACTAAAAAAAGGTAAAAAACTAAAAAAATAAAAAATAAAAAAAAAAATAAAAATAAGGAAAAAACTGAAAAATAAGCTAAAATAAAGGTAAAAACCAATAAAAAACTAAAAAGAAAAAAAGGAAAAAACTAAAAAAAATTTTCATCTAAAAAACTAAAAAAAACTAAAAAAGGTAAAAACTAAAAGAACTAAAAAAGAAAAAAATAAATGACGACACTCAAAGAGAAAGCGACCAGGACAAAAGGAATGTTCGATTAGCAATCAACAAAGCACCGGGACACAGGGAGTATAAATGACGACCAGGACATAAGTAAAAAAAACAACTAACAAAACTAAAAAGAAGGTAAAAACTACAAAAAAACTAAAAAGAAAAAAAAACTAAAAACTAATAAAAAAACTAAAAAATCTAAAAATCTAAATAAACTAAAAAAGAAAAAAAAAGGAAAAAAATAAAGGAGAAAAACAAAACTAAAAAACGAATGTATATACAGACCGGGACACCGGGATACAAATGACGACCGGGACACAGGGAATATAAATGACGACCGGGACACAGGGACACAACTACAACGGGGACACCGGGGGAAACAGGGGGATATAAATGACGACCGGGACACCGGGACAGGGAATGGTCGATTAGCAATAACCATCAACAAAGCTCAAGGGCAATCATTAGAATCATGAGGTATAGATCTGAATACAGATTGTTTTCCCATGGACCATTATATGTTGCATGTTCAAGAGTCGGTAAACCTGACAATCTATTTATATGCAAAGACAATGGGACAGCAAAGAATGTTGTATATTCGCAAGTTTTACGTAGTTAAAACCATATATATATATATATATATATATATATATATATATATATATATATATATATATATATATATATATATATATATATATTCAAAGGTGGGACATAGGGACACAACTACAATGGCGCGTAACTATTATGGCGCGTAACGACTTACGCGCGCGGGGGGGCTTGGGGGGGGCGCGAAGCGCCCCCACCAACTAGGTGTTGGGGTGGCGCGAAGCGCCACCCCAACAGCTAGTATATATATATATATATATATATATATATATATATATATATATATATATATATATATATATATATATATATATATATATATATATATATATATATATATATATATATAGTTTGTTTATAGTATTTTCATTCAATATTTTTTTTTCAGTAGATATAAATACATTAATTATTCACGCATTCAGAGTTGTTAACATTTTTTTGGTAAGAGTAAAATAAAAAACTTTAGAAGAAATTCTAAAAGTTACATACGGTAGTGGCACCTATGGCGAATGCTGCAATGTCAGTAATAGATGTCACAGTAATAGACACACCGGCATGCTTCAGCGCAGTTCCTACTCGGACAGGTAATGTGAATTCTTGTTCTTCAGCACTTAAATTGTTCCAACACTGTAACAAAAATAACCGTCATTAAAAATTTGAATTTGCTTTCATTTACCTGAAAATGTTCAAACAAGCTGTCTGTATGTTATGCATGTTATGTTCTGTATATGTTATGCATGTTATGTTCTGTTATGTATATTATGTCTTTCTTGGAGGTATTTACTAAAACTGACAATGCAAAAATTCGTTCTGGTTTTTCCACTTTGCAAAATATTTGCTACGCACACCAATGTCCAAATACGTGGACAACCAATGCAATGTTGATTCTTGGACAACCAATGCAATGTTGATTCTTGGACAACCAATGCAATGTTGATTCTTGGACAACCAATGCAATGTTGATTCTTGGACAACCAATGCAATGTTGATTCTTGGACAACCAATGCAATGTTGATTCTTGGACAACCAATGCAATGTTGATTCTTGGACAACCAATGCAATGTTGATTCTTGGACAACCAATGCAATGTTGATTCTTGGACAACCAATGCAATGTTGATTCTTGGACAACCAATGCAATGTTGGTTCTTGGACAACCAATGCAATGTTGGTTCTTGGACAACCAATGCAATGTTGATTCTTGGACAACCAATGCAATGTTGATTCTTGGACAACCAATGCAATGTTGGTTCTTGGACAACCAATGCAATGTTGATTCTTGGACAACCAATGCAATGTTGATTCTTGGACAACCAATGCAATGAATAATTTCTTAGATCAAACTGCCTTTTCTTTAAAAATAAAACTAAATGAAATTATAGAAAAACAGATGTAGTTTTTCAATAAATAGTGAGAAACAAAATTTTTTTTTACACTATTAAGTGTAAACCATTATTTATTAATTATTAATCAATAAATAAATATTAATAATTATATCTATTGATTAATTATTTATTAATTAATTTATTAATTAATAAATTAATTAGTGATTACTTATTAAATATTATTTATTAATTATAATAAATAATTTCTTTGACTGTGCTGTCTTTCTAGTGATAATAACGATCCAAATATTTTGGCTTTACGTCCGGTAGCCTTTATCAAAAAGAACAAAAACAACCTGAAATGCTTAGCTTTAACGAAATATATATAGAAAAGTAAGAGGAAAAAGAAAAAAAATGTGAGAAAAAACACAACCGTTATGAGAAAAATAACACTATACAATAAAGAAACAAAAAACAAAATTTTTCATTTTGTTTCCAAATTCTATGACAAATTCAAAATAATTGGTTGTTTTAATTCTGTTTTTGTGTGGGTATGTTTGTATTTCTTTTACCTTTTTCTCTCTTTTTTTTACGTTTTGTGAAACCGAAGTATTTTTTCCTCTTTGGAAAGGGCTTCCGGACCTGAAGAAAAAATATTTAGACTTGTATTTTTATTATTAGTGCAGAAAGTTTTTGTTTTTTATTGTCTTATTAAAAAATTACAGCCGTTTTTCTGTATGTACCGTACTCCTTTTGTTTTGATTATATGTAGATTAATAAATATAGCCTTGTAGATCCAGAAATCACCAAAAAAATACCAGCAGATCACGGTTGTTTATTGTTTCTGTTTAAATTATAATTTTCTCTCTCTCTTATTACGCCATACTTACATATTGTTGTCGTTGTGTTATTAATATAAATGTTCCATTTTTGTTTTGCCTTCTTCTCATTTATTATTCCTTCCTTATATATTATTGTAGACAGGTTTTCAAATCAACAAATATATATCTCAAGCAAGATCGTATCCGGGATTGTTTTATGAGGAGGGGGTATTTTTGCTCAGGGTGGTTAATATAGAAAAACTTTACAAAACGCAGCAAAATTTGTTTATGTGCATTTTTGTTACTTTTCCACTAGTCGCAAAAAGGGTCAATGCCTCCCAGTAGCCACGCCTCCACTCCTTGGATATGGCTATTAAATAAATGAATGAAAGAAGGGTGAGCCAAACGAAACACGGAAAAGTTTAGAAACAAGAAATTTGCCCAGAATTATTTACCGTCTAACTCCTCCTTGAATGTCGTCAATACCATGGAATTACTGGGTGATATATTTCAAATGGTTTGAAATGAGTTTGCATTATTAATCTACTGAGTTACCATGGTACATGAGTTACTACGTTACCCTAGTTTTGAATATATATATATATATATATATATATATATATATATATATATATATATATATATATATATATATATATATATATATATACATATATATATATATATACATATATATATATATATATATATATATATATATATATATATATATATATATATGTATATAATATATGTTTTGGTTTTATACGGTTTTATTTACCTTTTTAGCTTATTATGACAATTCCCAGTTTAATTATTGACTAACGAGGGATTTTTCTTCCTAATATTTTTAATTTCAGCATTCTTCGTAGGATTTTTAGTTTTTTTGTGATTTTATTTTCTTCATCTTTTTATTTATTGAATCCGGAATTGGAATTTGATCCTTCGGCGCATGTGATAGCAATTTTGTTTACTAAGTATATTATGTTCTATCTTACCATGTTAATCATGTATTCAAGCCCCTTAAGATGTTTGAATGTCCAAAATCACACCCTTTGAGAACTTTCATGTCAGATATATGTTGCCGAGAATGTCTGAAATCTGGTTAATATTCAACATTCACCGGTGAATATCCGAAATTCCTTTTTCTCTGCTCGGATTCAATTAGCTTTGTGAATGAGCTTTTTCAGTCTTATGCAAGCTATGATGGCAAAAGTTAAAGTTAGGTTAGATTATGTTAGCTTAGGTTAGGTTAGATTAGGTTAAATTTGGTTACAAATAACAGAAACGGGTTAAAAACCTAACTAAAGCTCACCTTCCCCAACCTAACCTCACAACCCTAACCTCTTATCACGAAATCTTGCATTAAATTGATAAGTTGACAGGCGACACTGGCTAAATCTAAGGAGAAAAAAAAAGTATTTCGGACATTAACCGGTGAATGTCAACATTCACCAATTTGAGGACATTCACGGTTACATATAGGCTACAACCAATCCTTGAGTGCTCCCTATTTGACATTCTGGCTTCTCCAAGGAATTGCAAGATAAGAAAATAGAGGAGCTTTAGGTCTAAACTTATATCTAAGAACTATCTTCATAGAGACTAAGTCCCTTATCCCCTTCTCCACAGAGCCAGCCTAATTACCTCTGTAGAATTGAGAACAAAATTTTGCTTTATTTATGCCAGTAGTGCCGTTCGTAACCCCCGAACATATTACGTTTTTCCCACTCACCCTCTCTCCCTCAGACCTCCTCCCTCGCTCGTCCCAAACTTTGATCCGGTTTTGTGAGCCCGATCATAATGATTATAGCAATAATATGCACGTATATGTATGTGCGACACACTCCAAAACAAGAGGACTAAACATTACGAATTTTCTAACATATACTGTAGTTAGTACCATAAAAAGCTGATTAGTTTCTTTGTAAGAAAGTAGAAAGGAAAAATTCTTAAAATTCCCGCCAAAAGGGCGCGGTCCATTTACGAGAGGCGAAGGTTTGGCCTTCACAAATAAAACGACAAGTCCACGAGGCAGGGCCGTATCCTGGATTTGTTTCGGCCGTATCCTGGATTTGTTTCGGGTGTTCTTCAAAAACGCATAAAAAATTTGTTTGTATTCATTTTGTAACGTTTTTGCAAGTCGGACAAACATTTCAGGGGGATGTCAAACCCCTACTCCACCCTGGATACGGTCTTGCCACGTGGTGGCCTGTTTGCCAGAGAAAGGCCCCACTTCTAGCTTAAAATAAAGTATTTTTATTCTTATTTACATCTTGTGTTTTGTATTGCTCTGTTTTATATTGGTTCCGATCTAGGTATGTTATTAATATTTTACTTTAGTAGTCCGATGAGCGAATATCGCGACAACTTACCCTCAGACTTGATAGCTCAGACCTTGTTCATACTAAATACATCCTCACAACTCATACTTTATAATTCGTTTACGTCAGTTGCACGCCTTAAATGTATTCATTTTTGAGTCTTGCCTCTAAATTTTTGAGCTGTCGGTCCCATCTTCTTTAAATGTATTCCCATCACGCCTTTAAATGTATTCCATTCCAAATCTCAGCTTAAGAAATGGTGATTTTTCCAGAAATAGTTCGAGTTTTGTAATTCAAAGTTATGTCATGATTTAAAAAGTAAATGATTACGCTTCCCTCCTCCTCTGGAAAAAGTTAGATTTATCATTCTGTTTCCTCCTTTTCTTCAAAATGCATGATGTCCTATTTTCTCATTCACGAAAACAGCTGAGAATTAAACCTTTTAATCTCAAGTTTTTTCCTGCCAATTCTTGGATGACAAAAAATGTTCTTTTTCAAACAAATACTAACTGTAAAAAAATCCATTTTTCTTTAGTTTTCCCATCCACCAGTAAAATTTATATTTTATGACCAATCACCTACCGTCTTTTAACCAGGAACAAAAACAACAACTCGAACAAGGAACAAAAACTCGAAACCTGGACTTCAGTTTTTAATAGCCCTTACTCATGGCAATACCGTGCAATAATACTGAAAAAGAGTAGTCATGCAAACATGTACTGAAACAGTTAAGTGAACCACATAAACTGTAATATGTATTACCTGAATAATCACAAACATATCATCAATTCCAATTCCGAGAAGCAAAAATGGCAATATACTATGTACTGGTCCGTAGAACACGCCCATTAGCGAACAAAGTCCATATGACATAAAAATAGCCATTGCTACACAAAGTATGCCAATTAATGATAAGTACACCTAAAAAAGGAGATGAAAATAATATGAGTAATTGTTATTTGCAAAACGTGTCTTAACCTTTTGCATGTGTTCGGATTATTATGTTTTTTGTTAGATCATCCCTATCTATTACATTGTTGATCCTGTGCACTTATTATCCTATTTTACGCCCTTCATGCTCTGCAAAATTATAGTATTCATATTTTCAATGGTTGTGATTCTAGAATTAATGAGAGAACTTACAAATTAACAAGACCGATTGAATAGTTGTCTACTGTTGTTTTATATGAGGCTACCATAGAAGGAAACCCATGTACCTGGTAACCATAACCATGGGCGTGAATTCATGAAGATGTAGAAGGAGCCAAATTTACCAGCCTAGATACAAACCCAGGGGGAGGGGCTATTTGCTTTTTTTTCAGTTTTTATTGGAAATACGAAAAAGTTAGAAAACAATTCTTACTTCATAACTTGCAGAATAGATAGTAGCTAACACATTTTGCATGCAGACGCGCTATACGTTACCCCTCCCTCTCCCCTTAATGTGAAAATGTAAAGCCCGAATTGTATATTTCCCATCTATTCTGTCACTTGTCTTTGTGGCTATGAAACCGGTTTTCTCAGACCTAAACTAAGCGTAAATCTTGAGGGTGTTTCGTTTAATTACAAGTACCTTGAAAATAGTTTTTATTCTCTCATTTTCATTTTTAATTCATTTGATTTTTAAATTATTTAATTTTTTTTAAGTATTACCTTGTATCAATCTTTGTTTCTAGCGTTTGATGTACTTGTTTGTTTATTCTAGATGAATTACATAATAAATTATTCTAAATAAAAATTCGTATTAGTAATAAGAGCGTGGAAGCTTTAAAAAAAAACAAAAAAACGATAGGTGAATTAATTAAAAATAGACAAAGAAGAATAAAGAAAGTACTAAAATAACTAAGAAATAAGAACTTTGGCTAGTAGTATACAATGAAGAAAAGTATCATACGAGTTTCAAGCCGGATAGGCCTGTTAAGGGTGTCGCAAGTTTGCCACTTCCTAGGAAACCTAGGGGGTACTATATAGTTTAACCAAATGACAGCGACGAGCCAAGATCATTTATTGAAATAGACTTTCTAGGTTTTGAGCCTGTAAACAAACGATAATACACACAGTGGATTGATTGCGCATGGCAATACGTGGCCCGTGATTTGATACCAGCGACTGGAGGGGCCTGAAATTACATAGGGATCATGCGTAAAGGTCTCCAAATAATCATAAAAGGAGAAGAGGAATGAATATACGATAAACAACGCGGAATCTTTGATATAATTAGACAAGTCAAGAAGCTTATTTTTAAGATTTTTCAGGATACTGCACAGATATCTAGATAGATAGATGCAGATAGATACAAGCTTACGTATAGACTCAAGATTAAAACGCATAGCTTGTTTTTAAGATTTTTCAGGATACTTCACAGATATATAGATAGATAGATGCAGATAGATACAAGCTTACGTATAGACTCAAGATTAAAACGCATAGCTTGTTTTTAAGATTTTTCAGGATACTGCACAGATATATAGATAGATAGATGCAGATAGATACAAGCTTACGTATAGACTCAAGATTAAAACGCATAGCTTGTTTTTAAGATTTTTCAGGATACTGCACAGATATATAGATAGATAGATGCAGATAGATACAAGCTTACGTATAGACTCAAGATTAAAACGCATAGCTTGTTTTTAAGATTTTTCAGGATACTGCACAGATATATAGATAGATAGATGCAGATAGATACAAGCTTACGTATAGACTCAAGATTAAAACGCATAGCTTGTTTTTAAGATTTTTCAGGATACTGCACAGATATATAGATAGATAGATGCAGATAGATACAAGCTTACGTATAGACTCAAGATTAAAACGCATAGCTTGTTTTTAAGATTTTTCAGGATACTGCACAGATATATAGATAGATAGATGCAGATAGATACAAGCTTACGTATAGACTCAAGATTAAAACGCATAGCTTGTTTTTAAGATTTTTCAGGATACTGCACAGATATATAGATAGATAGATGCAGATAGATACAAGCTTACGTATAGACTCAAGATTAAAACGCATAGCTTGTTTTTAAGATTTTTCAGGATACTGCACAGATATATAGATAGATAGATGCAGATAGATACAAGCTTACGTATAGACTCGAGATTTAAAACGCATAGCTTGTTTTCAACATTTTCAGGATAGATACATAGATGAACATCTAGTAGAGTCTAGGATTAATTTAAAGCTGAAATTTCGGAAGGACAACTACCTCCCAGGAAGTTACGATGTTGGTAGACACTAGGATGAGAATTTTAGAAAAACTTCCCAGGAACAGTTGAATACTAAACTTGAGGGTCTAAAATTTGACAATGTGGAAGTTGGATGAAATAATTTTAGGAAAAAAAATTGTGAATTTACTGAGTGCGTCTTAGGGAAGAAAGTTAAGAGCGCAGCTAGGAATATTAGTAAAAATGGTTTATGCTTAATAGACACGAGAAGGGGCTGCTATAAGAATTATCTGAGTGATAGAACATAATAAGGTTTTAGGTGCTGATAGTGTGATTAATGAGTTCCTTAAATATGGTGGTTATGAGGTTAGAAATAACTTGCTGAAGATTATGAATATGATTTTTGAAAAAAGGGAAGTACCTTTCGATTTTAGGAAAACTTTGATTAAACCACAGCAGAAGAAAGATGATAGCAGTAAGTGTGGTAATTATCGAGGCATTAGTCTGATCTCTGACTAGTAGCGCCGAAAATCGCTGTGTATCACGCAAATTTGGGCAATTGTAGAATTTGAGGGACTGACCGTGGTGGCAACCTTGATCTTGGTGGGAAAAACGTGCCAGTAACGAAAAACCAATGGAAAGAGAAGCTAGCCCATAAGAAAGTCTCGAGAAAAAATATTCCAGCACATTGCGAATAACGAGTGAAAACACAAATTTTTAAAAATTGACCACGCTTCCATTGCCACAATCAAGTTTTATGTGTAAACCAGTGTTAGCAATTGGTTCTTAAAAAAAAAAAACTACTCATTTCTTGAAGTAAGGACAATCTACAAAAAGCCCGTACATGTGATCAAGAGCTTTACTGACATAGGGACAAGGTGAATACGCTACTTCTCTTTCCAAATATAACAATTCACTCGCAAATGCCCCCCCCTCCTAATAGTCCTATATATAGCCCAAGGAATATATAAAACTAAAAGAAATCAACAAAACAACATAAAGTAAAAAGTCAAACTGAAATTTTATTGAATTCACAATCGTAATCATTTGAATTTAGCGCCAAAAACTCCTGACAAGAAACACTTTCCGCTAGCCAATCCGCTTTCCAATCTAGCCAATTCTTGCCATCTCACGAATAACGATCAGGCAGCCACTTGTCGCAAATAATGGAAATAGACAATGAAAAGCTGAACCGGCTTCGCTTTTCAGCTCGCAAAAAAGACCTGCTTACCGCTTACTGCTTACCTGCAAACGATTACGGTAAGCAATCGTTTGCAATGATTTTCGTCACTAACAGCCAGTGCAATCCCACCTTGTTTTTCTTGTTTATATTTCCGTCTCAATTTTACGTTAGTGACGTAGTAATCAAACAAATAAAAAGTAGAAACAATAGGGAATTTTTTTTCCCAAGAAAGTGGGATTCAATTCAGTGGATATTTCGGCCCTATGTCCTAGGGCCGTCCTGGTTGAACTTCATTGAAGTAAGGATGCTAGGGCTATTTTAAAAAGTTGTTAAAATACATTATCAGTTTTGATTCTCACATTTTAATATAATATATATATATATATATATATATATATTTTCTGGTATTGTGTTGAAGACGGTCCTTGGATATAGGGCCAAAATACCCACTGAATTAAATTCCACTGTCTTGGAAAAAAAAATTCCCTACTGTTTCCACTTTGTGTTTGTTTGATATGGCAAGGCAGTGTGGTCTTCGTCGCTATCGACGTAGTCATATGTTTCAATTAGTGGTTAGACGTGGCTCTTCATTCAATATTCTTCGAGTTTATTATTTTTACCAAAAAAATACGCCGAATCGGCATTATGTGTTTCTTGTACATTGAAATCTGTTTTACTTTTTAAAAGCGGTATTTATTGATTCGCTATGTTTGGTGATCAAGTTTTTCCTTTCTATACCGTGAAAAGCAAGGACGGAACAAGGCAGTGTCCTTAGAAAACTTAGTGCCCCAACTAAAAATAATCAAATGCACCCCCCAACCCCGTTAAAATTTCTAACTAATTCCAGGAACAAGGCGTCCTTACACCTCCTTAAGACCACATTTGTATAGCCAAATAAACCTAGTATAACGTGTAAACAACTTACCCTATTTTCAACTAAGTCAAATTTTCCAAGCATAACTAATACATAGATAAATACAACCATCGTTCCAACAGCTAAATATCGCGAGTCGCCCAGTATGGTGGCACCACTGATGTCTCCAAAGCTGATATATATATATATATATATATATATATATATATATATATATATATATATATATATATATATATATATTTAGGGAAAATAGGGAAAAGCTAATTAAAATAGAAATAGGGAAAGAAATAATTAAAATAGGGAAAAGCTAATTTAAAAAGCTAACTAAAATAGGGAAGCTAATTAAAGCCTCAAATAAGGGGAATCGATATATCAAATTAATTTTTACGGATAGATGAATTACATTTTATATTATATTATTTATTACATGACATTTATTATATTATTTCTATTGTTTTTTATATTAATTTTGACCCAGGGTATTTCTTCTTCAAATTGAAAGTAAAGAAATACAGCATTGGACTTTACTTTCCCTATTGGTGGTGCTGATCTAGCACTCCTGATCGGCGATCAGTGGTGCTGATCAGCAGATCGGTGGTGCTAATCAGCAGATCGGTGGTGCTGATCAGCAGATCGGTGGTGCGATCAGCAGATCGGTGGTGCTGATCAGCAGATCGGTGGTGCTGATCTAAGTTTCATAGCTCTTCAGCCAGGAAGTGGAAATATGTGGCACCACTGATGTCTCCGGAGCTGGAAAACTAAGCATATACATTTTTTTTCATATATATATATATATATATATATATATATATATATATATATATATATATATATATATATATATATATATATATATATATATATATAGTAATAAAAAAATATTACAATCATTGGTTACCTGCAAACAACACTTTTCTCTAGCTTTGTCTCCCTCCATACTAGAAGAATTCCCTGACCCCCCCCCCCTTCTAAGGTGCTCACTAGTTGCCTTGTCCATTAAAAACAGTCCTCCGCAGGAGCGGTTTTAAAAACGCGACAATACCCCAAAACCACCTAAATTTCTCCCCCCCCCCCCCCACCTTCCAATTGGGAACATACTGAATTTCTTCATCTTGACCCATTTACGGGACTCTGAATTACTTTAAGCATCCTTGAAGGAGAAGGGTGAAAAGACGGAATAAATAATGACATTTACTAAAACCATGATATTTAGGCCTGAAAGCTCAATTTCTAACACTACACCCTTACTCAGTTACTCCCTTCCAATGTAAAAGCTCTAAATCCACACACTCGTTGAAAATAAGCATTCTGATACAAAGGGGACAGGGGGCCAATTCCCTCCATTAGCAGAAGGGTTTGTGGAAACATGCTCTGAAAACTTTTTTTTCGTGCTTTAGTGAGTGTACAGTTTCGGGCTCGGCAAGTATACTCTAAATGATTTCAAACAAATGTTTTGAAAAATCACGAGAGGTTTTTTCGTAGGGGAGCAATTATTTTGCAAAATTTATGGATAAAGGAAACAGCCATCTTTGAGAGTCAACGCTCTGAAAGCTGAGAATAAATTCTTTAAAGTTCACAATGAAACTGTGAGTAATTAAACTTGAGTAATTCGATGTAGTGTTTGGTAGGTCCAGTTTAAAAGCTTCTTGACGACCTTTCCCAGTAATCTCATTTTTTTTTTCTATTTTCTCATATTCCACTCTTTTCCTGTAGTTTTTCAATTTGTATCCCTCCTCCTTCTCAAAATAAATTTCTATGCAAAAGCTTGTACCGCGAAAAATGAATACAGATGTACGCTAGTATTGTGCTTAGGGCCTCGTTCATAAAGGTCTCAATTCAAAGATTTAATTTATTTGAAATAAAATTGTTTTTCTTAATTTTCTTTCAAGGGCAACTTTACTTTTTTTTTTTTTTATGCTGTTATTCAGCACCATTTTTATTCTCAAATTTGTTGTGTTTTGTGCTTGTGTGCGCTTTGACAAGTTCAGTCGCTTTTGATTTGATCCTCGGTAGATAAGACAATTTCAGATATGAAATAGATGGCAAAAAAATCGTGCCAACTGCGCTTACGGGGAGATTTATTTTTAAAGGAGGATGATAAAGCAATAGTAAACACGGGAAAAATTGGATAAAAATCACGATGTAACCACGAGCCCAGTTAACAACCACCCCCCCCTCCCTAAGTGCCTCGCTCCAACCGAATAGAAAAATGTAAATTTAAATAGAAACAACTATTTAAGAACTTCATGGAATGTAACTTATCTAGTTTTTTTCTTTTTTTGTGAAGGTTGATGATACCACTGAAAAAGAGTGTTTACTTTTACAACAATCTTGTGACATGAAATTCCTTGTGGAGTCATTTTTTCAAACAGTTCGTGGTAGCGAACTGTAGGAAGGAGCGACCCGGCTCAATAGTAATCAAAACTCTAAAAAATGGAATTTTGATACCAATAGCTACATCAAAAGAATCGCATTTTAATGCTGATTCTAAATAGATAAGTTGCATCAGATCACGGATGCATGTTTATTTGTTTTTTTGTTTTTTTTTCCCAGAGGTAATCGTATCGACCCAGTGGTCCTAGAATGTTGCGAGAGGGCTCATTCTAACAGAGATGAAACAGAAACCAACATGGTGGTTTCTAAAAGAAACCAAAAAAATTGGAGGGCCCCAGGTCCCCTCCCACGCTAATTATTTTCCCAAAGTTAACGGATCAAAATTCTGAGATAGCCATTTTATTCAGCGTAGTCGAAAAACCTTATAACTATGTCTTTGGGGACGACTTACTCCCCCACTGTCCCCGTGGGAGGGGCTACAAGTTACAAACTTTGACCAGTGCTTACATATAGTAATGGTTATTTGGAAGTGTATAGACGTTTTCAGGAAGTTTTTCGCTGTTTTAAAAAGTAGAGTTGAGATAAAGAGTCAAACTTTAGCGTGAAGAGCAGGGCGTTGATGAGGAAGCAACCCCTTTCATATACGAAGTAATTTCTGTTCGTTTTAAGTTTTAATGTTGCTCCTTACTTTCAGTTAAAAAAACTGTTTTTTTTTATTTAATTGAAAAAAGGCGGAGTTATTTGGCTTTCTTTCTGACATGCGCTTAAAGATTAATTTGCTTGGCTAAAAAAAAAAAAATGCTACATTTGACGTCAGAAAAATGGACCTTTCGGAATATTAGAAATCTTTTTAACACGAAAATATAGGACAGTAATCATTCTTTTTCTCTGTGCCATGCGTGATCAAAATAGTGAAGACGTCATAGTGATTTCACAGAAATGGACCAATGGAATATAAGAAACTTTTTGAACACTAAAGTAAAGGACAGGAGTTTTTCTTTTTCTTTTTATTTATGCAATAAATGATCACAAAAAATTATGACGTAACAGTGATATCTAAAAAAAAAAAGACAAACAGAATACACAAAATCTTGTCGAAATATAGGACAGTAATCTTTCTTTTTTTCTGTACTATAAGTGATCACGAAAACGATGATGTCACAGTGATGTCACAAAAATAGAACAATAAAAAATAAGAAGTTTTGTAGACATGAAAATATGAGACAGTAATATCTCTTTTTCTCTGTTTCATAGGGGATACACCTATAAATAGTTAATGTTTCACAGTCAACAGCACTCTTTAACCGGCACTAATTTTTCTTCTTCTTCTTCTTGTTTGGATTGTTATGGAGACTTTGTCTTATAATCTCATCACCGCAATTAAATTCAGGAGTTTGACGGGCGTCAAAAATAATTAAATCAAGTAATTAAATATTTTATTAATTATTAATAAAAATAATTAATAATTAAATCGCAATTAAATCCAGGCGTTTGGCGTTTGTTGACTGATAATTTCGAGTACATCTGATTAAAGGAAAGTGGATAGTATTTTTTACTTTGTTTATTTTGTCACTTTGTGTTCATTTCGCTTCCTTTTATCCCTCGCAGATTTTATTTATTAAATAAATTATTAAATAATAAAATTATTGTTTTATTTATAAATTATGATTTGGGTTAGTGGACCAGAAAAATGTAGGTAGAAGCTGTGATTCCCCCTTTTGAGCATCAAACCCATAAAAATACATCACAAACACGCAATTTAACGAGTCTAATATATGCTTCTAGACGTTTACCCCTCGAAAAATACCCCTCCCCTCGCAGTGAATACCCCCCCCCCCACACCGGAAAATTTCCACCGTGGAAAATACACCCCAGTAAATATCCCCCCCACGGATAACACCCCCCGTGGAAAATAAGGCTTTCCAAATTTAAGAATTTTATTTGAGTTTTTTTTTTTTCCGTAGGGTGAAGGAATTTTGGTACTTATGTATTATACGTCACTTGCTCATGTTTACGATTAAATAAAAACAAGTCTTTTTTTAACTGCAAGTAAGAAGCGATATTAAAACTTAAAACGAACAGAAATTATTCCGTATATGAAAGGGGTTGTCCCCTCCTCAACACCTCGCTCTTTAAGCTAAAGTTTAACACTTTCTCACAGCTCTACTTTTTAAACAATAAAAAAAAACTTTAGCGTAAAGAGTGAGGTGTTGAGGATGGGACAACCCCTTTCATAAACGTAATAATTTCTTTTCGTTTTAAGTTTTAATGTCGCTCCTTACTTGTAGTTAAAAAACTTGTTTTTTTATTTAATTTCTGAACGTTTATGAATTAATGCATGTTTTGATTTTCGCTCACCGCACATAAATATTAAAAAAAAAAAAAAATTTTTTTTGGCTAAATGGCTTTCTCATAGTTTTGATCGGACGATTTTGAAAAAAAGGTGGGGGAGGAGGCCTAGTTGTCCTCTGATTTTTGGCTACTTAAAAATACAGCAAGAACTTTTAATTTTTTTACGAACGTTTTTATTAGTAATAAATATACGTAACTTACGAATTAACTAACGTAACGAACTTCTATATTTGTATATTTTTATTACGTATATGAGGGGGTTCGCCCCCCATCAATACCTCACTCTTTACACTAAAGCTTGAATTTCAACCCAATTCTTTAAGAATGACCCCTGAATCACAAAGGCCGTAGAATAAATAGTTGAAATTACAACAAATACTTCGGCGTAAAGAGCAAGGTATTGTGGAGCTCTGCTCCACAACATCTTGTAATGCTGCTCCTTACTTTCAGTTGAAAAAACTGTTTTGTTTGCTCTCTCATTGTTTTTTTTAATAATACTAGAAAATCCTGTGCCCCCTTCATGTAAATTCTCTTTCATCATGATAAATTCCTCCATGGAAAGATCTTCCAATGTAACCCCCTCCCCCAGCCCATCCCCACCCCACCTCGAAAAAGTCCCCCTAAAACGTCTGCACACTTCCCGATAGCCAGTACTATATGTAAACAATGGTCAAAGTTTGTAACTTGCAGCCCCTCCCCCGAAGACTGTGGGGGATTAAGTCGACCCCAAAGACATAGTTATTAAGTTTTTCGACTATGCTGAATAGAATGGCTATCTCAAAATGTTGATCCGGTGACTTTGGGAAGAAATGAGCGTGGGAGGGAGCCTAGGTGCCCTCCACTTTTTCGGTCACTTAAAAAGGACACTAAAACTTTTAGTTTCTGTTAGAATGAGCCCTCTTGCCATATTCTAGGACCACTGGGTCGATACGATCACCGTTTGAAAAAAAAAACAATAACAAACAAACAAAAAACACGCATCCGTGTTCTGTTTTCTGGCAAAAAAAAAAAATCCACATTTTTGTAGATAGGAGCTTGAAACTTCTACAGTAGGGTTGTCGGATACGCTGAATCTGATGTTGTGATTGCGATTACGATTACGATTCGTTACGATTCTATGACTTTTAGGGGGTGTTTTCCCCTATTTTCTAAAATAAGGCAAATTTTCTCAGGCTCGTAACTTTTGATGGGTAAGACTAAACTTGATGAAACTTATATATTTCAAATCAGCATTAAAATTCAATTCTTTTGATGTAACTATTGGTATCGAAATTCTATTTTTTAGAGTTTCGGTTACTATAGAGCCGAGTCGCTCCTTACTTACAGTTCGGTACGACGAACTGTTTGATGTGTAAAACTCGAGAACATACCGGTTTCTTCGTTATTTTCTTTCAGCTTAGCGCAAGACAAGACAAAGACAAGCGACAGAATAGATAGGAAATATATAATTTGAGCTATATATTTGGACATAAGGAAGGGGGGGGGGTAAAGAATTTGGACAGTTTGAAGTCAGAAAACAATTCTTACTTAATAATATAAAGAATAATTGCACCTAACAGATTTTGTAAGCAGACCCACTATATTTACCCTCCCCCCTAATGTGAAAATATATAGCCTAAATTTGTTTCTAAAGCAACGACGAAACTAACGAAGAAACCGGTTTGTTCTCGAGTTTTAGACTTCCTAAACTTGAGTGAGTGGCGCATAATACACAAGTACCGGAATTTTTCATGGAGAGGGAACCGGATTTTCCATGATTATTTAAAAACGATCAGAAATTAAATAAAAAAAAAAACAGTTTTTTAACAATTGTAAGGAGTAACATCATAACCTCTTGAGTAGGAGACACCCCCTCTCATATGCGTAGTAATTTCTGTTCGTTTTAAAGTTTTGAGGTTGCTCCTTACTTTCAGTTGAAAAACTTGTTGATGTTTTTTATTTAGTTACTTACAGATAACATTTGTTAACGGGAAACATACAGAACAAGTCGGTCAAAGAAAAGTAAAGAGCCTCATTAAACCAAAATGAGCGGAAATACAGTGATGTAATCTTAAAAGTAAAAACTATGGAGTCTAATAGGGAAAAAAAACACAATGACATAAAATTTTTTCTATGAAAAAGAACATGTCAATAAAAATGAACAGAAATTATTTTAAAAAATTTTCTACAAAAATGTTTTTCAAAGAATAGCAAAGAGCCTCGTTAAGCCAAAAATGAGTAGAAATAAGTTCAAATACTTTTCCAAGCGTAAAACTACCACAAATCACCATCAATAAATGAATTAAACCCAAAACGAACAAAAATTACAATAAATAACCGATTCAAACTCAAAACAATCAAAAATCAACATGAGTAGGGCTGACAACCCCCATAACTCCTCAAAACCAGAACATAATTTGCAATTTACTGAAAACAAAATACATTTTAAATGTTTTCACTTTCTTGACTTTAACAAATAAATAAGTACATAAGGAATACAAATCAGAATATGTATATCAAACTGACAATACACGCTTTTCTTTGGTAAAGTGCAAATTATGCTCTAATTGTGAAAAGACATGGGTTTTGTCAGCCTTTCCTTTTCCTTTTAATTTTTTAAATTTTTATAAATTTTAATTTTCAATTTTCAGCCTTTTCCTTTTAATTTTTGATCCTTTTGAGTTTGACTCTATCGTAATTTCTGTTAGTTTTTGGTTTCATTTATTTATTAATGGTAATTTGAGGTAGTTTTACACTTGGAAGATAAGATAAAAAAAACTCGTAGAATTTGACAACGCTTTCGTCTGTAAAAACTTAAACTAATTTTATTTGCAAACTAATTTGTAAACTAATTTTTTTTTAAACTAATTGTTTAATTTTTTATTTTTAAGTGTTTTATTTGTAAACTAATTTGTAAACAATAAGAATTTTTTGGTTCCCAAAGCCAACTATCCTTTCAAAGGATAGCTGAGCCTTCTTAAAATCTTTGGTGCCATATGTTTTGGCTTAATTTTGATGATGGTTCGCCTACATTTTTTTTCTTTATAATTTTTTTTTTTTTTTTTAATTTGGCGCCTGCAACTGCTAAAACTTGGAGAAGTTCCTATGGAAGTCTATTCAACAAAAATGGATTTGCAGTTCTTTTTCTAAGTTTTTAAGAAACTTTTGGTGTGTAAATTCCTCTTTTTCCCGTACCTTAGCACTTTTCAACGAAACTAAAAAGGTCGAATAAAACCCTATAATTTGGAAACCTTGTTTTCTGGGGGGGAGTATTTTCAAGGGGTATTTTCCAAGGAGAGGGGTATTTTCAGAGGGGAAAGGGATATTTTCCACGGGGGAGTGGTATTTTTCACGGGGGGAGGGGTACTTTACGGGGGATGAACGCCTAGAACCCTTTTTTAATTAGCTATTTTTTTGGTAAGTCTGCTATAGCAGAAGGGGTTATTTTCCCTTACTCGAATAACAAAAAGTAGATTAGTTTATAAACCTTCGATCTAATTTGGCCATCTCTCTCTGGCCAGGCTCCCCCTTTCTTGGGGTTTTATTATTAAATGGATAATTTTAGAAAATAATTTGTGTCCCCTATCCTGTCGCCTTGGGCCTTGTTCTGTCTTCTCGCCTCTCAGTTTATTTCTATTTTAAAATTGCTAAAAGCTTTCTAGTATTCCCCTCTGAAATAAAATTGAAGGACCAGGATTCCCTAGGAATACTATCAATAGTATTTAACATCATTCTTCCTGTATTTTATTATAAAACTTCACGATAACCAAATAACCAGCCTTCAAAGCTGAAAATAAAAGATTTTTGAGTTTTACTACCTGATTGTTTGCTATAGACAAGGGTAATATAGACCCTTGACCCTAGGGTAGTTCTTATTACAGGCACCGCAATAGCACTGCCTAAATAAAGAGCGATGTGGGTACAATGTATTATTATGTTTTTTTTTTGTTTAGACCAGGGAATTCCGTATCGAATGGTTTGTCGTAGAAATTTCGAAAAGGGCTCATTCGATTGGATTGCTAATTAGAAGTTCTAGTGCCCTTTTTAAGATTCAGAGTGTTCGCAGGGTGGATACCCCCACCAAACCTCCTATTTTCCCGAAATGCAAGTAGTGACGCCTCCATGGTTTTAAGGGTCCTCATAACCATTACTCCTTTCTTCCTTTAATGATTTAAGCTTAAAGGCAACCCCTTCAGGGTCGCCTTAAAGGTCTGTTACGTAATAGGGAGGGTTTACTTTGGTGATACATAATAGGCATTACTTGTTACATCAGAGTTTCTTTGAGTGTTAAAAATCTCCAGGGGGGGGGGCTCTAAATCCAAATTTCTTTGGGTGATACATAATAGTTTCTTTAATTCTTTTAAAAGCCTTCAGGGAGCCTCTTCACCCCCGCATTCCTTTAAATATTAGGCAATAGCGTTCGCTTACCTTTGGTTGTTATATAATAGGGTTTGTTTACTTTTTGTTGTTACATAATAGGACGAGTGCACTAGTCAAGCGAGGGAGTTTTATTAAGACATTTTTCTTCAAAAGGTTTTTCAAGATGTTTCAAGATATTTCAAGACGTTTTTTAAGACATTTTTCTTCAAGACGTTTTTCAAGACATCAAAAGACGTTTTTTAAGACATTTTTCTTCAGACGTTTTTCTTCATGATTTCTGCAAACCCCAACGTCGGCTGACCGTGATAAAGAGTTCATAGCGAATTCTCCCAACGGACTAATGAGACTTTCTAAGGGGGCTGGGAGGGGGAGTGTACGGGAGCAGACCTTGTAAATCTCCAGTTAAGGGTTTTGGACCATAACTATTACAATGGTACCGTTTTATACTTCCAAGCTTTTCCACTTAAGAAGTGATACCAAAAGTGCCGTTTTAGTGCTATATGGCACTTACGGATGGTAAAACTGATAATAAGGACGTACATTTGAGCAATAGCTTTCAAATGAGCCATTAAATACCTCTCTAAGAAGTTCTGGATGTCCACTAGCCCCAGCTTTTCCACTTGAGACATGGCACCAATAGTGCCATTTTTAGTGCCATTTGGCACTTGCAGATGGTGTATTTCCATAGAGAAAACGTAGATATGAGCAATATCTTTTAAATAAGTTATAAAAAATCAGTCTACGATGTCTTGGTAGCCCGCTAGCCCCCCCCCCCTTTAGAAATGGCACAAAAAAGGCAATTTTAGTGCCATATGGCACTTGCAGATGGCAAAATTTATACAAAGCACGTAGATATGAAAAACAGCTTTTGAATGAGCCATTAATCATCTCTCTATGATGTTCTGGTAGCCCGCTAGGCCAGCTGCTACCGATGCAAAAAAGTGATTTTCCTTGTTGTTCAAGGAGGGGGACTTTAATTTCCCTGTTTAAGGTTTTCGACCATGTTGATCCCAATAGTACACTTTTAATTTTGATCTGAATACTTTTTTTTAGGGTTTTCTTGCTTCTATTCAAAATCACCATAAATTTGTTTTCGTAATAAACTTTTACTTTTAAGACTAACCAAAATAATACTTCCATTCCTGAATCGGTGTCGAATGACAATTTTTTCTCATTTGGCGGTTGTTTTTCAAAACGCGTTTTTTAACTTTTGGTTACTATGGGCTGTGGTTCGCTCTTTACTCGGTTGCAGCTACCGCTGCAATCATGATCCCATGCTCGTTAATGGACATCTGGTTACAGGGGCCATGGAGATGCAAAAATGTTTTACGTTTTTAAATGTGCACGTCTTACGTTTTAAACCACAAAGTTTAAGAAAATACTATAAAAATGTATCTTACCTTCTTGCGACGCTAAAATAAAGATTATGAAAATCAGGCGAATTGATTTCAGATTCTTGAAAGGCTTCAATCAATGCCTTTTCCCAAAGTAGGGTATCCTGGTCAACCTGAAATAAAGAGATAGAAAAATAAAGAACCTAGATATCAGTGTTCAACTCAACTAAGGAGTGAAATGATCCTACCTGAACAAAATTTGGGGATAAAAAGGGGAATTGACCCCAATATTGCAAAAGATTTCTCCCCCAGGAAAAGTCGAACAATAGTGCTTACAAACACGGTTATTTTGCATCCCCCTTCAGAGTTAGGTGTATGTGTATTACTTGAGCAAGGTATATATTGAGATATTAATCTTTCAAGTCTTATTAAGGCCTAATTTTAGGTATAGCCTATATTAAAGGCCTATTAAGGTCTTAAACATTATGGTTCTAAACATTTTAATCTGTTTTCATTTAACTTCTTTTCAAATTTCACCAGTCTTTTTTAAATTGAGCAATGGCCATGGTTTTCTCAAGGTTTTGTTTTGGGTCCCACTTCCCCAAAATCCTTAATCGTAATTGGTAGATTACTCTTTGCTTGCATTTCTTTGTTTGAATAAATCTTTTAAAAATTTATAACAAGGTTTTAACATTTTAACCTTGGATATGTTCTAACTAAAATGCCAGATGACGGCCATTGAAGTACCAAGGACATTAAAATAACAAAATGGTTGGCAGAAATCCTAGGTGAAAACTGTAATTTTTTAAGGTTTTTTGTCTGGTTGCTTCAAAAATTAAAAGTTTTTCGGCCAGTACCTCATTTTCACTTAGTTTTCACTTAACGAAGTTTTCACTTAGCAAAATTAAACTTTAATTAAACTTTAATTAAACTTTAATTAAAATTAGACTAAAATTAAAATTAGCAAAATTAAAATTAAAATTTCACTTAGCAATCTTGATTTATTTCAACCGTCCTTGGTACTTGGACAGATTAATGAAAATTTACAGAGTCAAGGTCAAAATTTATTAAGTAAGTTACTAAGTCAAAATTTACTTTGTCAAGGAGATTAGAACTCAGGTTGCTCTGAATCCTCACTAGTACCGAAATTAAACGACAAACTTTTATCGAAATCAATGACTTGGCAATAATTAAAAAATAAACATTTATATTAGAAAAATGATTAGTCAGTCCTTTTCAAATTGCATGTTCTAAGAAATAAAGAAAATAGGGCCATTTTAATTGTTTAATCCTTTTATCAGAAACAACAATTCTCCTTAATAGATTTTCCTGTCATCATCAAATATAGCGATGAACAAATTATTTTAAAATAATTCTGAGAATATTAGGATAAAAATATTAGTACAAAACAGGACGGTTAAATACAATGTTAATATAGTACACTAACTCTAAAAAACAGCAAAAGTAAGGAGTTTACACCTTACACTTCGTCCTAAGCCTAAGAGGGGTGAGCCTAAGCCAGAGCGAGCTTTGGAGCTTTGGAACTGGCACTAGTGTCTACACAAGAAAAAAACTACCGACGCCATCTAGCATTTGACGACACTTGGCATTTTTTATCAATGTAAAAATAGGAATAATTAGTTTAATTGATAAAATTAGGGTAGTAATAAGTGTCTGATCTCAGATTCTGGCAGAAAAACATTTAAAAACGTCAAAAAAAAAAACAAGAGCTAAGAGCTCATATGGCACTTGTGACGAGGTCGGAAGAGCCAAGAGCCAAGAGCTCATATCGCATGAACTCTAGCAAAATTTTCAGAATCAATAGATTGATTTAAAAGGAAAATCAGAGGCTGAATGCCGGTCCGGATTTAAAATAAGAGCTCTGAGACACAAGGTCCATCTAAATATCTCATTAAGATCCGGTCACCCACTCGTAAGTTAAAAATACCTCATTTTTTCTAATTTCTCCTTTCCCTTCAGCCCCCAGATGGTCGAACCGGGGTAAACGACTTTATAAAGTCAATTTGTGCAGATCCCTGAAACGCCTTCTAATTTTCATCGTCCTACAACGTCCACAAGCACCAAACTCGCCAAAGCACTGGACCCCCCAAGCTCCCCCAAAGAGAGCGGATCCAGTCCAGTTACGTCAATCACGTATCTTGGACTTTTGCTTATTCTTCCCATAACGTTTCATCCTGATCAATTCACTCTAAGCATTTTCAAAGATTTCCGGTTTCCCCCTCATACACCCTTCAATGTCACCAGATCTGGTCGGGATTTAAAATAAGATCTTTGAAGCACAAGATCCCTCTAAATATCAAATTTCATAAAGATCTGAACACCCAATCGTAAGTTACAAATACCTCATTTTTTCTAATTTTTCCGAATTACACCCCCCCCCAACTCCCCCAAAGAAAGCGGAACCGGTCCGGTTATGTCAATTACATATCTTGGACTTGTGCTTATTCTTCCCACCAAGTTTCATCCTGATCTCTCCACTCTAAGCGTTTTCCAGGATTTCCGGTCCCCCCAACTCTTTCCAATGACAGTGGATCCGGTCAAGATTTAAAATGAGAGATCCTAGTTACGAGGTCCTTCTAAATAAGAAACTTCATTAAGATCCGATCACTCCTTCGTAAATTAAAAATACCTCATTTTTTCTAATTTTCAGAATTAAACCTCCCCCCACCTTCTCCAAAGAGAGCGGATCTCTTCCGGTTATGTCAATCACGTATCTAGGACTTGTGCTTATTTTTCCCACCAAGTTTCATCCCAATACCTCCGCTCTAGGCGTTTTCCGAGATTTTAGGTTTCCCCCTCAAAATCCCCCCAGTGTCACCGGATCCGGTCGGGATTTAAAATAAGAGCTCTGAGACACAATATCCTTCTAAATATCGAATCTCATAAGATCCGATCACCCGTTCGCAAGTTAAAAATACAGCATTTTTTCTAATTTTTCCGAATTAACCGTCCCTCCACCCCCCCCCCTCCAGAAGGTCGAATTAGGGAAACGATCATTTCTAATTTAATCTGGTCTGGTCCCTGATAAGCCTGTCAAATGTCATAGTCTTAGCTTACCTTGAAGTGCCTAAACTAACAAAACCGGGACCGACAGACAGACAGACCGACAAAATTTGCGATCGCTATATGTCACTTAGTAAATGCCAAGTGCCATGAAAACCAAGCGTCATTAGACATTAGATGGTGTCGATACAATTTTGTTTTGTCGCCACTAGTACCAGAGTGGCAGCTTCCACTCTTATAAGTTACCCATACTATTTGACTCCGACCATAAACGCCATTGTACCAAATCAGCACCAACAACTTTAGAATAATATAGACAGTCGGAATGCTATATTAAGCGATATCTATGCGTCTTTTCTTTCTGGGCCGAAAACACCTTTCGAGTGATAGTTCTCAACAGTAGTTGAATAACGAACAAAAAATTGTAAGACGATTGTATTAATCTCAGCAATTCTACCCATTGGAAACAAAGGTTAGCTTAGAATCTTCACCTTAAGGTATAGATCAGCATGATAATGTAGATCAGGAAAATCCAAATGCTACTGAACACATTGCCCTATGGGAAAGGCTTGTCATTTTTTTTTTGGCAATTATCCCAGAAGTGTGAAAATTGTCATCTATGATTAAGGCATAACAGCGCTAACTTTATTGCTTTTTCAGAGCTACCCTGACAAGCAGTGTTGCAAGGTAGGCGGGGTAGTGAGGAGACGGTTTCTCTTTTTTTCTGAATTGCTGCAAAAAATAGCACGTCAGCTCTTGGGAAATTGTAATTTCTAAACAATTGGTATGTTAATGTCCACTTTAAAAAAAGTCCATCTTAATATCCACGGACCGCGTTGCAAAGTAGGTACAGCTCTTTTTTTCTGAACCGTTTATGATGTCCTAAGATTATTCATGTAGGATTATAAATTTGGAAGATGAAATTCTTATCAAAAGCTCTTACATGACAAGGATTGCAAAACAGTACAGTGTACTGTACTGTAAGAAATTGCACATTCACGTCAGCTTTATCCTTTTGTAACATAAGATACATAAGATAGATTTGCTTTAATTTTGTCAGTAATAAGCAAATAAGAGGAAGAATTTATTACCAAGTCATTGCTAATTTACTATTTACTTACTAATTACTTTTACTAATTATTATTTACTTGCTTGTAATTGCTACTTGCTAAATTACTAATTTGTTTATAATTACTGAATATGTGAACCAATTCCCAAAACAATGTTTGAGATATCTAATCCTCGGCGAATAAGTGGTGCATTAGTTACTTAAACATTATTCCTAGCAATCTGACCCAAAGGGGAAGGTGCGGTGCTAAAATAAATTACGTCTAAAAATACCTTTTGAGATATAAAATTCCACAGTTAAGGGGATTCGATACCTTAAAATCATTTTGCGATCCTCAGAGTCGACTGACCGTCTCAAAGACAAAGGGCGCAATCGCAAATTCTCCCTCTCGACTAGCCTCTATCGACAGTTGTTGAGATAATATAGATTGTCTATGAAATTTCATTGCGAAGACAATGGAATTTTACGCCCCTTTTGTCGGAAAGTTTCATTCAAAGTAGCTAGAGCCACAGGGACCTCCCGGAGCTGCCAAATTGTTCAAATGACATTTCCCTTCTTCTAATTTTTAGTGTTTTCCTAGCAGGTATGTTAGAACATTTGTAGAGACTGCCAGTTTCTGACTTTCATAAAGAAAATTCGGCTCCCTTTAATCGAAGATACAAAATTCACAATTTCTCAATATCTCTATTTCTGGCAAAAAACGGTTAAGTTAAATAGTTTTTCTGAGATTTCTTCTTAGAAAAGTAAGTCCTAAAAATTAAGGCAAGGTCACCTAATCAATTCTATATAGTTTGAACAAACAAACTAAAAATTTTTACATGGACAAGATAGGCCAATAGTTTATGGTATCAAATCCCCCTAAGGGAGAACAGTTTGATTATTCATTTACCAACTATACTACTTTTTCAGACGAATTATATCAGCTTTCAGCAAACCTTATGTTCACCCTACTGCGATTATAGGACGATCCGATTGTCAAAAGTTATTATAGTTATCTCATAAAAAATCTGTAAATGCAATCTAACAATTAGTCAGCCCTCCAAGAAATCAAATTCAAAAAAAATACCAGAAAGTAGGTTCAATCTATTGCCCTCTTTATCCCTTGGGTCTCGGGTCTCGGAAAAACCTTGGTCTCGGAAAATTGTTGGTCTCGGTTTTCTCGTTTAATTGTCAACAGTTATGATTAACTAAAGGGACAGTTAATCATCTTTAAATCCTAGGAGCAAAAATTAAATAGCAAAATAGTTTAGAGGGTCATATAATGCTCGTTTTTGACGATTTTATAATAAATGTCGTTCTTGATGATACTAAAAGTCGTATGTGACATTTTCAAGCTTCTTAGATAATTGGCAAAAACCGTTTGATCAGCTTCTCCCAAAGAGAGGATCAGCAGGGCGATGTGTCAACCTATGATCCTCCTGATATAGATTCCCCTTTAGATTACCCTTTTAGAACTGTTAAACAAGTTTTTTTTTGCAATTATATCAGAAGTCTGAAAACGTCAAATACGTCTTTTAGGCGTTACGGGAACGTGACACTTAACTACAAAGAGGAGGATCAAATGTTAACTCAAGCTCAGGGGTGGTTATATGGAAGGGACAGAGGTGACACTAGCCCCAGGCGAAGATATTTTAGAGGCCCAAAACTTCGAAAAAATAATCCAAAGGTTATAATTATTTTATATTTTCGAAATTTTATTAATAAAGTAGAGGGCGTGGTTAATAAGTAAAAAATAATTAATAAATTATTAGTTAATCAATAAAATAAAAATAAAAACCAATTAAAAAATAATAATTCAAATAGTTGATAACAGTTATGTTATTTAATAATAAATCTAATAATAGTAATTCAAATAATCAATCAATTAATAATCAAAACAGATTATTAATTAGTTTATTGAAAGTAATTTTATTAATAAATGAAAATTGTGTTAGGAGGGGGAGGGGTGCTAATCTAGATTTCGCCTCGGGCGCAAGAGAGGTCAGAACCACCACTGCTCAAACCAGGCAATACTCTCCAATAGCTCAACAATAGCAATTGAGCCCATCATGGTTGCAGCGGTAACAGCTACCAAGTAAAGATTTATAAATAAATTAGGAAATAAATTCACGATACTTTCCAAGTAGGCAACTGGACGTCACTTTTGTGACAAAATTAGCGATTCTTTGCAATATTAAACTCAAAACTAACACCCCCAAATACCTATCTGATACAACCACAACACAGCCAGATTGAAAGTTTAATAAAATCGTATTAAAGAGAAAAGGGCTCGTATATACCCTCAACAAAAGACGAAGTAAACCCCAAGACAACACGTTATACCTTTAATAACTTAATAAGGAAATATGATGTAAGTAAAGTAAAGTAAGGTAAATTAAAGTAATTAAGTGAACCAAAGTAAAGTAAGGATGATGTACAACCATGGGCGCTCATATGGAAAGGCAGAGAGGGGGGGTGTGGCTCCAGCTCCCCTGGCTGAATGATGCTGCCTTATATTTTTATATTTTTGTTTTGAGATTTCTATTATATAGCAATGAAAGTGCCGATTAGTCCTGGTAATCCCCCCTTCCTAAAATTCAGCTTATGGGCGCCCATGTGTACAACTAGGACCGAGCAATAGAACACCTCAAAAAGCCAACATGAGCTGACTTTCAGCAGAAAAAAAAACTGTCTATGACACAGGCAATTAATATATATATAAACGGTTAATTAAAGTAACATTGCGCTATGTCTAAAGAAAATATTTTCAATGTTCTCATTTTAGCTTCCATCCGTTAGTCTCAGGGTTGAATCCGCCTTTTTTGGGTAGTGGGAGGGGGGCGGTCACACCTTGGCACCTATCTCTTAAAAATGATGTGACGGTATTTTGGGTCTCTATATAGTAGAAAACTATAACTAGTGAAAATTGTTTTCCGATGAAGTTTTTCTTCAGTAAATCCTTAAAAATTGGAACTTCTAAAACAATCTGATAAGTTTTCAAAAAAGCGCAGATGATACTTCAAATCCGAAAATCCGAGAGAGCAAGATTTTCGTTACGATACTGGATCCAAGATACTGAAGCTTCGAAATTTATCTGTTCAATATACAATTAACTCTTAGGTGGAAAAAAAAAATTACAAAAAATTCTCGTCACGGATTTTGTGACTAATGATTGTTATATTGGATCTTTTCGCTTTTAAAACGCTTTTATTTAACTTCACCTGTTCAAAGGGAGCAAAATATTCAATGACACATTCTTCAAAGATCAAATCTAAAACAAGAACTAAGAGCTCATATGGCAATTGTGACGAGGTCGGAAGAGGCAAAAGCCAAGAGCTCATATGGCATGAGCTCTAGAAAAATCCTAAGAATCAATAGATTGATTTAAAAGGAAACACGAGGACACACGAGGTCCTTCTAAATATCAAAATTCATTAACATCCGATCACTCACTCGTAACTTAAAAATACCTCATGTTATCTAAGTTTTCCTCTCCCTTCAGCCCCCCAGATGGTCAAATCGGGGAAAACGAATTTATCGAGTCAATTTGTGCAGGTCCCTGACACGCCTACCAATTTGCATCGTCTTAGCACATCTTAGCACTGGACCCCCGTAACTCCCCCAAAGAGAGCGGATCCAGTCGGGTTACGTCAATCACGTATCTATGACATTTGCTTATTCTACTCACCAAGTTTCATCCCGATCCCTCCACTCTAAGCGTTTCCCAAGATTTCCGGTTTCCCCCTTCAACGCCCCAAAATGTCACCAGATCTAGTCGGGATTTAAAATGAGAGCTCTGAGACATGAGCTTCTTCTAAATATCAAATTTCATTATGATCCTGTCACCTGTTCTTAATTTAAAAATACCTCAATTTTTCTACTTTTTTCCGAATTAACACCCCCCCCCCCCAAACAACCCCCCCCCCACCAAGACCGGTCCGTTCCAATTATATCAATCACGTATCTAGAATTTTTTCTTATTCTTCCCATCAAGTTTCATCCTGATCACTCCATTCTAAGCGTTTTCCAAGATTTCCGGTTTCAAAGATTTCTGTTTCCCCCCTCCAATCCAAATGTCCCCGAATCAAATTCGAATTGAAAATGAAGCATCTGAGACATAAGATCTTTCTATATATCAAGTTTCATTAAGATCCGATCACCCATTCGTAAGATTAAAATACCTCAATTTTCACCTTTTCCAAGATTTCCAGTTTCCCCCTCCAACTCCCCCAACCATGTCAACACATCTGGTCGGTATTTAAAATAAGAGCTCCGAAGCACAAGCTCCTTCCAAATATTAAATCTCATTAAGATCTGATCCCCCATTCGTAAGTTACAAATACCTCGTTTTTTCTAATTTTTCCGAGCTACCCCCCCCCCCTCAACTCCCCAAAAAGAGAGCAGATTCGGTCCAATTATGTCACTCACGTATCTTGGACTTGGGCTGATTCTTCTCACCAAGTTTCATCCTGATCTCTCCGCTCTAACCCTTTTCTAAGATTTCCGGCCCCCCCCAACTGTCCCCGATTGCATTGAATCCGGAAGGGATTTAAAAAAGAGATCTGAGTTACGAGGTACTTCTAAATATAAAATTTCATTAAGATCCGATTACTCCTTCGTAAGTTAAAAATACCTCATCTTTCTAACTTTTCAGAATCAACCCCCCTCCCACAACTCCTTCAAAGAGAGCAAATCTGTTCCACTTATGAAAATCGCGTATCTAGGACCTGTACTTATTTTCCCCACCAAGTTTCATCCCAATTCCTCCACTCTAAGCGTTTTCCAAGATTTTAGGTTTCCCCCCAACCCAGTGTCACCGTATCCGGTCGGGATTTAAAATAAGAGCTAAGAGACACGATATCAATCTAAATATCGAATGTAATTAGGATCCGATCACCCGTTCGTAAGTTAAAAATACCTCTTTTTTCTAATTTTTCCGAATTAACCATCCCCCCACTCCCCCCCAGATTATCGAATCGGCGAAACAACTATTTCTAATTTAATCTGGTCTGATCCCTGATATGCCTGTCAAGTTTCATCGTCCTAGCTTAACTGGAAGTGCCTAAACAAGCAAAACCGGGACCTACAAATAGACCGACAGACCGACAGAATTTGCGATCGCTATATGTCACTTGGTAAATACCAAGTGAAATAGTTCATACCTTTGGCCCCACAGAATTGTGTATGCAGGGGGGATGGGACTATAGAAATAAATCAACACACACAAAAAAAAGAAGAAAAACTGTCGCCCACCAAAATAGACAACACCTGAACTGTTTTGAATTAGCGCAGCAGCATTGCCAATGCGCTACAATTGTACCATTTTTGATCCAGTCTAAAGGTCTTGGTAAAATGCGGCACATTTAGAAATTTTTAGGTACAATAAAAATTTTGGGGTGAATTGGTTTTACATGCTCCTTTCTGACTCAAATACCTTTTCAAATTTTGGCTTTATAGAAAATATTCTTCTGGTTACTGCAAATTTTTAGCATGGTTTTCAGACCGTAGAAATTGATTTCTTGCGGTACGATTCAAGTCGTAAAACCGGTATAATTTATATACATAAAACTGTATATACACTATGTATATATACTGTATATATATATATATATATATATATATATATATATATATATATATATATATATATATATATATATATATATATATGTATATATACTATGTATACTATGTATATATACGGTATATATACGTAAAACTGGTATAATTTATTCAGAGGAGTCGGCAATGCTGGGGCGAAGATGCCGGCACAGCCTCGGCTTGAAATATTACAAGCTTCATTGTCACGAGTTAGTTTTAACTGTTGAATATTGTCGTCAGTTAAAGTATCAAAGAAGGTGAAATGAAATTTGAGTGATTTAATTGGTTAAGTGCAAGCTGAATCCATACACATCTAAAAAAGTTGGGGAGGGGGCGTTAGTTTTTAATGAAAAAGTCCTTTGTATGCGGTTTTAGGTAGAAACAAGTGCCAAAAAAGTACTGTTTTTATGAGGGATGTAGTTGTCTCAGAGAATCAACAGGTTATCAGTGCTTTTAAGGATGAAGAGAAGTTTCATGCTTTTCAAAAAATTCGTAATTTTGAAACAGTCAAATCACAGTTTCGGAAATGGATAGACGTAAAATGCATGCAGAGGGGGGCGGGATGTTATTATTTTGACGCTTAAAAAAGTTTAATTTTGAAAGAATTAGGCTACACAAATGTTTTGTACAAATTTCTCTCATGCTTCAGGAACTCTGGCATGATGCTATCAAAGTTAAAGTCCCCTTGTATGCCATCAAAGCCCCCTAGACCCCTAGATAAAAGGGTCTTTATCTTGCCCCCGAAAATACTATCAAACCCCTTAGATATGCTTTGCTATATTGTGTATTACTTGTAAAAAGATCTACTTCAGAGTAAAAAGGAAATAGGGAGGAACAAAAACTAAAAAGACACTTATCCCAATTTTGTTTTTATTAATAACGTTAGTTGAAACCTACTAAAACGTACGAAAAACATAACTTTCCTTACTTCGGAAAAACATAACTTTTCAAAATAAAATGAAAACTTAAATATAGTTCATATTGAAATGAAGACTCAGAATTATTAAGTTTCTGGGTAGTATACTATACATATCTACTTTTTATTGCGTTTGGAGATACAAACACTTTCTTATTTTTTCTTTCAACACTTTTTGGTGTTATATATCACATAGGCTCAGCTTTTCCCTGCTCCAGCGTGGCCCCCTTCCAACCTCATGATGTTTTGCCTATTCTGCCAGATATTTTCAAAAACCAGCCTCATTGTCACATGTACCTGGGTAAGATGTTCATTTAAATGAACACTTTCAAACAGTTCGTGGTAACGAACTGTAGTAAGGAGCGACCCGGCTCAATAGTAAACGAAACTTTAAAAAACGGAATTTTTGTGCTAAAAGATACCACAAAAGAATCGAATTTTCATGCTGATTTTAAATATATAAGTTTCATCAAATTTAGTCTTTGGTATCAAAAGTTACGAACCTGAGAAAATTTGCCTTATTTCGGAAAATAGGGGGAAACACCCTCTAAAAGTCATCGAATCTGAACGAAAATCACACCATTGCATTCAGCGTATCAGAGAACCTTATAGAGAAACTTTCAAGCTCCTATCTACAAAAATGTGGAATCTCGTATTTTTTTGGCCAGAAGACAGATCACGAGTGTGTTACGGTCGTGCTTATTTGTTCTTTGTTTTTTTTTGTTTTTTTTTTTTTTCAGGGGCATCGTATCGACCAAGTGGTCCTAGAATGTCGCAGGAGGGCTCATTCTAACGGAAATGAAAAGTTCTAGTGACCTTTTTAAATGACCAAAAAAATTGGAGGGCACCTAGGCGCCCTCCCATGCTCATTTTTTCCCAAAGTCAACGGATCAAAATTTTGAGATAGCCATTTTGTTCCGCACAGTCGAAAACCATAATAACTGTGTCTTTCGGGATGACTTACTCCCCCACAATCCCTGGGGGAGGTGCTGCAAGTTACAAACTTTGACCAATGTTTACATGTAGTAATGGTTATTGGGAAGAGTACAGACATTTTCAGGGGGATTTTTTTATTTGGGGATGGGGTTGAGGGGAGGGGCTATGTGGGAGGATCTTTCCTTGGAGGAATATGTCATGGGGGAAGAGAATTTCAATGAAAAGGGCGCAGGATTTTCTAGCATTACTATAAAAAAAAACAAGTGAAAAAATAAACATGAAAAAGTTTTTCAATTGAAAGTAAGGAGTAGCATTAAAACTTAAAACGAACAGAGACTATTACGCATTTCTAATAATACTTTAGCATAAAGAGCGAGCTATTTAGGAGGAGATAAATACCTCGCTCTTTATACTAAAGTATTTTTAGAAATTTCGACTATTTATTCTACGGCCTTTCTGATTCAGGGGTCATTCTTAAAGAATTAGGACAAAACTTAAGATTTAGTGTAAAGAGCGAGGTATTAACGAGGGGACAAACCCCCTCATATACAAAATAAAAATATAAGAATATAAAAGTTTGTTACGGAAGTTATAGAATAGAATAGAATATGATTTGTTGGCTAAAATAGCACACAAGCTAGCATAAGCACGTCAGAACGATTACAATTACAATGATAAAATAAATGTTAAGGGATAAACATAGTTACAAAGTTAAATCAATTATTAAAATGCGAAACAAAATAGGCAACGAAAGATTTTCTGTACCTCATTGTCAACATTTGGGGATACAAGTCAAGTTGAGTATTTGGAGCTCTACGAGCATTAAGTCTTGTATTGGGAAGGATTGGGGGGTTTTCTTTGAAGGGGGAAGAAGACGTCGATGATAGTCAGAACTAAGGCACTTGTGCCCAAAGTTCATGGTAAGGAAGTGACGTCGTGATTCCAATGTATGAGTTCATGTCTAGCCAAACCTTCATCATAAGTAGTATAGGACGTCCCCAATATAATTTTTCATAGCTCTTTTTGAATGCTTTCAATTTTAGAACATTGGGATTTGGTGAACCCAGGGCGCCAGACAGGGCAAGCATATTCAAGACAAGGTCTTATATAAGAACAATAAATTATTTTAACGTTCTGGATTGATATGGAGAACCGTTTAAGAAGGGAGAAAGATCTAAGGAGAAAACCACCTGTTTTAAATAAGTGAAAAGAGTGAGATTTCCATTTAAGGTCATTGTCCAAGTGCAAACCAAGTAGCTTAACCATGGTTAAATTTGGAATGCAAAGGTAATTATTAATTGGGGGTATATTTTTTAAAAAGGAGAATAGCATTAAACTGCTTTTCGGTATGCTCAGATTGAGTTTAACATTGCCAAGGTCATTCTTTAAGTTGTTAATGAGTAAGTCAAGTTTAACGCCCAAAGTGTTTGAGGTTTGACAAAGGTTAAGTAATGTCAAATCAACCGCAAAATTAAAAGTGTTGTCAAAGTTTGGTAAAACATTGTTAAAAACAATTAAGAATGCTAAAGGACCCGATTTAGTCCCTTGGGGCGTTCCACAGGAAATCGAGGTAAAACCTGATGAATCTCCGTTAGGGAGGACTACACATTGCTCACGACCAGACAAAAAACTAGCTACCATACGTAAAACAAAATCTCTGACACCTAAAGCCCTTGCATTATCAATAACTGTCTAATGATCCAAGTTGTCAAAGGCTTTACTAATATCAGCAAAAAGAGCCTCAACGTAGGAACTACTTAACTCAAGATGTTTGAAAACAGTGTCAAGCATATAACATAAACAATAGGTGGTGCTATGATTCGGCCTAAAGCCAAACTGATTTGGGTTCATTTTATCTTGAATATCGATTCGAAAGTTAATTCTTAAGTTATGTATATTTTTTACTAATAAAAACGTTCGTTAAAAATTAAAAGTTCTAGTTGCCTTTTTATGTAACCGAAAAATTTCAGGGCAACTAGGCTTTCCCCACCCCTTATTTCTCAAAATCGTCTGATCAAAACTAAGAGAAAGCCATTTAGCCAAAAGGGAATTAATACGCAAATTTCATTTTAATAATTTATGTGTGGAGAGCCAAAATCAAACATGCATCAATTCAAAAACGTTCAGAAATTACATTAAAAAAACTGTTTTTTTTTTTAAGTGAAAGTAAGGACCGACATTAAAACTTAAAACGGACAGAAATTACTCCGTATATGAAATGGGTTGTCCCCTCCGCAGTCCCTCGCTCTTTACGCTAAAGTCTGACTCTTTGCTACAATTCTACTTTTTAAAACAATTAAAAACTTTAGCGTAAAGAGCGAGGGATTGCGGAGGGGACAACCCATTTCATATACGGAGTAATTTCTGCTCGTTTTAAGTTTTAATGTCGCTCCTTACTTTCACTTAAAAAAACTAGTTTTTTTTATTTAATATCATACAAGTGCAAGTGGCCGATAGTGATTTAAAATTACGGTCTTATCAAATTCAGTGACTTGGCAACAACAAAAAAAAAGTGTTCCTTTAGAAAAATGATCATTCAGCCCGTGTCGAAAAAGAGGTATACTTTAAAATATCTTTGCCCCCTATTAAAAACTCACCTATCATCAACAAATAAAATAGCCAACAATTATCTTAGTAATTAATTCTGAGAATCTTGGGAGCAAATTAGAAAAACAAAATAAATTCAAAATTAAATCACTATTACGGTTAAGAAATACACTTCACGCTGAGGAAGGAGGGTTGAATCTCAAACCTAATAAATCAATAGCTTAAAAGAATGTGTCCGCAACCTAAATGTGTTGAAACTTTTAAATGTGCCGCAGCGGTGATAAATATACAAGGAACGAAGCTCAACCCGCAGTAACCAATAATTTTAAAACGCGCTTTGAGAAAAGACTTTTAAGCATGAAAAAATCGCCATTAGAAGCTGATTCAGAAATGGTGACTATTATTCCGGTTATTTGTATTGGTAAAAGTTCATTACGAAAAACAAATTTACGAGAATTTAAAAAAATAGCCCGAAATTCACTAAAACGGTTGAATCGAAAAAAAACACACCATTGGAACCATCATAACCGAAAGCCTCATTAGCGAGAATTACCGTCTTGACCAACAAGGGAAATCACTTTTTTGCATGAGAAGGAGTGGCGTGCCTCTTGTGTTTTTTTTCTTTTTTGCCGCCACTAGTAGGGCACTGAAATCATGGAGAGATTTTTGACAACCCAGAGACCAAGTATAAAAAAAAGAATGTTGATGTATTAATTAAAATGAGTACGTAGCCTGACAACAACAAACTAATCTATAAAGCTTTTCATAGTCTTACACCAGTTGTGATATCAGTAACGTTCATCCTATAACTAAAATTACCTTAAAAACATAAGCAAAAAAATAAATACTTGGTTAATAACCGCAAAGTCGCTCGAGAAACATTAGATTAATTTATCAGGTAAAATTTTGGTCTCACCAGCTATAATACCAATAAAGAGTAATAAACAATCTTAAATTGTAAGAAATACAATTAGCATTACCGAAAAAAAAAACTTTATTTGTATACTGTAAAAAGTGGCCTTAATCGTTTAATTTTATTGTACCAAATTTCCTATATTGTTTTGTATGATTATTTGGTTTATTTGTATTAGCTTTATTGATACATGTTAGATTGACTGTGATCTATTGTTCGCTTTATTGTTCGTTTATTGTGATCGTTATTGTTCGTTTAATTTTTGTTAGTTTTAATATTTCAACTTCGCTCTTTACATCCCTCAAAAACTTGTTCTTGTTTTTCTTTAATTAATCTTTGCCCGTTTTTAATTTAAATTTAGTGCAGAAGCTACACTGCAATGATCTTTTTAGTTTTTTCGAGGGGTGGGGCAGCACCCTCATACATGGAATAATTTACGTTCGTTTTAAATTTTAATGTCGCTCCTTGCTTTCAGTTGAAAAAAAAATTTTTAATTTCTGATCGTTTTTCAAATAACACCAAAAAATCCATGCTACACAAAATGGTGCACACGATTCTTGAAGGTGGTCAACCTCCATAGTTAGGAAAGAGTAACTATTTTTCTAAAGGAGATTTTTAAGGTTTCAAAACCTAAGCAAAATTTTGGTAGGTCTAACTTATTTCACTAAACATCTCCCCACTCCCCCTGATAAACACCAAAAAACATTAGACGTACAGGTGTAGAATAGCAATAAACAAGAAAAAGTTAGAAAGTAACCTGACAACCAGAAAAATATCACAGGAAAAAAATAATGCTAATAGTTTCTTAGTGCTATGATTTCTCTATATGCATCACAAATAGTTTTATTCTGTCTATTAAATAGTAAAAAAAGGAAAATAATATGAATAAATAAATGTAGCAATAAGTAATTAATTTTTAATCCTTCTTTTTAAGATGCAACTTTTGAGCAGTTCAAGAACCATATGCCTACACTTCTCCAACCCCTAAGGGGCAAGGGGTTGGGGTCCGGGGCGTATTTTTTTGCAAAAAAAGTGTATGGAATATTTCACAATCCACAAAAAACTAACAAAAATAGTGAATTAGCTGAAAAATAATCATATACAAGGCAGAAAACTATGATTGAAATAAAAATGCCTGATTAAGGAACTGAACCCTTACCATTCTTATTCAAAGTCTAACGCGCTAGTAACTGAACTACGGCGGCTAATGATCAAAATCTATTTGTTATTGTACGACCAATCTGTGTAACTTACAGCCCTTTTCCCAAAGACTATGGAGATCTATGTCATTACCAAAAGCATTGTTAATGGGACCTTATACAGCAAATACATTTGTAATTGGTTATTATAAAACATTAGAGTTAATAAAGCTTCTATTATAAAGAGTGAAAGCACTAACCTATATTTAACGAAGCTCGCCTTTTGCAAACAGGAGGAGGGGAGGGGTACGTCAAGGAATAGTCGTATGGAATTTTGAGATCCAATTATTTGTTCTTCTATGAATGTCTTCCTCTTAAGAACATTCGATATTTTAAAAAACATTTTGCGAGCCCCAGCGTCGGCTGACCGCGTTAAAGAGTTCATAGTGAATTCTCCCAACGGGCTAATTAGACTTTCTAAGAGGGCTAGGAGTGGGAGTATACGGGAGGGGCTCCTGTAATCTCCAGTTAAGGGTTTTGGAAAATAACTATTACTATGGTACTGTTTTAAACTTTCAAGCTTTTCCACTTAAGAAGTGGCACCAAAAGTGCCGTTTTTAGTGCTATATGGCACTTACAGATGGTAGAACTGATAATAAGCAAAGTAGATATGAGCAATAGCTTTCAAATGAGCCATTAAATATCTCTCTAAGAAGTTCTGGATTCCCACTAGCCACAGCTTTTCCACTTGAGACATGGCACCAATAGTACCATTTTTACTGCTATTTAACACTTGTAGACGTTGTATTTTATAAAGAAACGTAAATATGAGTAATATCTTTTATATGAGCTATAAAAAATCTGTCTACGATGTTTTGGTAGACCACTAGCCCCACCCCTTTAGAAATGGCATTTTAGTGTCACATGACACTTGTAGATGGCGAAATTTATAAAAAAAGCACGTAGATATAAGAAAAAGCTTTTGAATGAGCCATAAGTATCTCTCTATGATGTCCTGGTAAGCCGCTCGGCCTGCTGAAAAAAAAAAAAAAAAAAAAAAAAAAAAAAAAAAAAAAAAAAAAAAAAAAAAAAAAAAAAAAAAAAAAAAAAAAAAAAACGGGAGACAGATCAGTGCTACCGATGCAAAAAAGTGATTTCCCTTGTTGTTAAGGAGGGGGACTGTAATTTTCCTGTATATGGTTTCCGACCATGCTGGTTTCAATGGTACACTTTTCATTTTGATCTGAGGCCATTTTCGAGGGTTTTCAGACTTTTATTTCGAAATAATCATAAATTTCTTTTCGGAATAAACTTTTACTTTTAAGACGAACCGAAATAATAGTTACCATTCCTGAGTCAGTGTCAGGTGGCGATTTCTTTTCAAAACGCGTTTTTTAACGTTTAGTTACTATGGGTCGTGGTTCGCTCTTTACTATCGCTAACAACCATGACCTTCTCTAAAGCTCTTCTATCAACATAATCGAACGCTTCCTCATAATCTGTAAAACTGAGGACCAAAGGTCTAGATCATTTGGTAGAGGACGCATTTGTAAAGTAAAGCAGCATCTGATTGCCGTTTTATGTCTACCCTGACAAAAAGTGTTCAAAAGTGTATTTATACTAGGCGAGGAGGGGGAAGTAGCTTTTTTGGATTGCTTAAGGAATCCTGAAGTCATTCAAATGACATAGACTATTTATGACATCCTAAGATCATTCATGCAGGAGCAGCGTTGCCAACGCGGTACAACTGCGCCGTTTTTGGTACAAATATAGAAGTCCGGGTACAATACAATATTCATGTACAAAATTTTGTCAAAATTTTGTTCTTGTTACGGTAAATTTTTAACTTAATGTTCAGATGGTATAAATTATGTTCTTCTGGTACAATTTTAGTTGGAAAACTGGCATAGTTTATCTCAAAGCATTGACAACGCTGTGCAGGAGCACAAGTTCAGAAGATCACATTTTTATCAAGTGCATTAACATGGGAAAAATAAAAAAAAAAAGATCAAGTCAGCTCTTAAAAAATTGTATATTCTAAGAATTAGCCAATTTCTGAACTTTATCATTTTATAAGAAGAGACAGCTTTTGTTTTATGGATGTCAGTAATAAAAACAGGATGATTTTTTTGCTTCAAAACATTTCCTAGAATTTAGGCTATGCGTAAAATTTGAGGTTCAGCGCCAAAGTGCATTGAGCTTAAGTGTAGCATTTTATATATCAATTTCCGCACTTAATCACGGAAAAAAAGTTAATCCCATTGTCTGAGAATTTCTTCTAAGGAATTATCACAGCTTTGGATTTATTATAGGATCCGCACATAATGAGACTACACTGATAAAACTTAGAAAATCATCTAGGTATTAAATGTCTTTTACCATGAATTTGCAATTCAACAAAAAATTTTACTTAACTTCATCGAGAAAAAAAAAGAAAAGAAAAAAAAAACACATTATATAAGATACCAAACAGGGACATATCGTGTTCAGGGGCACATCTTTTAATGATAAGATTGGGAACCGTGTCAGGTCCTGAAACTTTGGTGACATCCAGCTAGCTTAGCATTCTGAGCACTTTACTAACAGTTATGTTGGTGATTTTTGTTTCGATTTGTGACGGAAAGGGGGGAGGGGAGTCTCCGTTTCGAGAAAAAAAGAAAAAACCACATTATATAAGAAACCAAACAATCGCATAAAAGACATAAATCCTGTAGATGGTTGCATCTTCTAACCACCTTTAAGACAAAGTTAACAACAGAAAAACAATTTAATATCTCACTAAAAAAATAAGAGGGGTAAGTAAAAGGTTAAATAATTTAAAAAAGAGAAAAATATCATTTTTTAAGACATTCAGTTTCCTTTCGAGGGAGGTACATCAGTAGAGATCGACCCAAGCGAATAATTTTTTAGTCCTCGAATACCTGGCACTGATTTTACGGTATCAGAGACTTCATCTTACAAACTATGTCTGTCCAGCCTTAAAACATATTCGTATTGACTATTAAGCGCACAGCTATTAATAAATAAAACTATTTACGAAAATGCAGCTACAAATTTAATCATACATGCAGAGAAATCGCAAAGGAGAGAAGGGGAAACAACATGTTTCGAAAAAAAAACACACCTGAATAAAAAAAAAATATTTACTATATTTTTGAAAGTCCATATGGAGTACTGGCTTGTTAATATTCACTAGGTCGCTAAACAGCAGCGATTTTTTTTTTTTGCCCTTCAAGCAGTAGCAATTTTAGGCCTCATACTCTGAGGTGGGGGATATAGTGTAAAATATATAGAGTGTAAAATACAAAATAAATGTACACAATAAAGAATAAAAAATGTAGCTAAGAAATGAAATAATAAATAAACGCACACAAAACATGTTTACTTTAGTAGAGTAAATTCCTTATTGCTTCAGTTACTTTAACTGCTATTTTGTTAAATATTCACTCAACTGCTCAAAAACAAACGACTTTTTTGCCGTTCAGCCAGCATTAGCATTCCACGCTACGTCTCTATAACCCTATTAAATAAAAAAAAGTAACTGAAAATAAGGAGCAGCATTAAAACTTAAAACGAACAGAAATTATTACGTATATGAAGGGGGTTGCCTCCTCCTTACTCTTTACGATAAAACTTTATAAGTACTTTTAAAAAAGCTTCTTGAAACCCTTGTGTTTCAGGAGTCTTTCTTAAAGAATTGGGACACAATTCAAACTTTAGCGTAAATAGCGAGGTGTTGAGGAGAGGCAACCCCTTCATATACTCAATAATTTCTGTTCGTTTTAAGTTTTGATGTTGCTTCCTACTTTCAGTTGAAAAAAAAACCTATTTTATTTGTAAATACTGTTTTTACTGGTTTATTTATTTAATCTCTGATCGTTTTTAAAATAATCTCAGGAAATCTGGCCCAACACGGAGAAATACCCTCCCCACGGAAATATCCTCTAAACAATTCGATCCCGGGGAAAATTTACCCTGGCTAATTGTCCTTAACAACTCCGCACGTACCAATTGAGACAGAAAAGACAGAGCAAGACATAAAAAAAAATTGTACAGGAATTCTTGCAAAGTCCCCCAGTGTATTATTTCCCGACACCTCCTGGAAACTTCCCTACCCATGGTAAATTCCCCCTTGGAAAAAAAGCAAAAAATCCCCCCTTGGACCCCAAAATGTTTGCATGCTTTCCAATAACAAATACTGTTGGTAAACAATGGGCAATTTTTATAGCTTAAAGACCTTTCCCCTGGGTCTGTGGGGGGTCATGTTATATCAAAAGGCATGGTTATTGGGCCTTTAAACTATAATGAGCAAAATGGCTATCTCAAAATTTTGATCGGACGATTGTTGGGGAAAAGGGGGCGGAAGAGGGGGCATAGTTGTCTTCCGATCTTTTTGGTCACTTGAAAAGGACACTAGAACTTTTAATTTCCACTCGAATGAGCCCTCTCACGATATTCTAGGAACACTGGGTTGAAACAATCACTCCTGGAACAAAAATAAACAAGCATCCACGTATCTTTCTTCTGTCAAAAAAAAAAAATACAAAATTCCATATTTTTCCAAATAAGAGCTTGAAACCTCTACAGATAGGGTTTTCTGACGAACTGAATCTGACGGTATGATTTTCATTAAGAATCTATGGCTTTTAGGAGGCGATTCCCTCTTTTTCAAAAATCAGACGTTTTCTCAGGCTCATAGCCGTTAATGGGTAAGACTAACTTAATGAAATTTATATATTTAAAATCAACATAATAAGCCGATCCTTTTTTCCGATTCTTTCGATCCGTTTTTATGGCACTTGATATTAACTAAGTGACATATAGCAATCGCCAATTCTGTCGGTCTGTCTGTCGGTCCCGGTTTTGCTACTTTAGGCACTTCCAGGTAAGCTAGGACCATGAAATTTGGCAACCGTATCAGGGACCGGACCAGATTAAATTAGAAATAGACCATCTGGGGGGGAGTGGGGGCCGGTTAATTCTGAAAAATTAGAAAAATGAGGTATTTTCAACTTACGAACGGGTGATTGGATCTCCATGAAATTTGATATTTAGAAGGATATCGTGTCTCAAAGCTCTTATTTTAAATCCTGACCGGATCTGGTGACATTGGGGGAAGTTTGGGGTGGGGAAACCTAAAATGATGGAAAACGCTTAGATTGGAGGGATTGGGATGAAACTTGGTTGGAAAAATAAGCAGAAGTCTTGCATACGTGATTTATATAATTGGAACGGATCCGCTCAATTGGGGGGGGGGGAGGGGGGTAATTCTGGAAATAAGAAAAAATGACGTATTTTTAACTTACGAAGGAGTGATCGGATCTTCATGAAACTTCATATTTAGAAGGACCTCGTAACTCAGATATCTTATTTTAAATCTCAACCGGATCAAGCGTAACTGGAGGGGGGCAGTTGGGGGGACCGGAAATTTTAGAAAATACTTAAAGCGGTGAGATCAGGATGAAACTGGATGGGAAGAATAGAAACCTGTCTAAGATACGTGACTGACATAACTGGAACGGATCTGCTCTCTTTGGTGGAATTGGGGGGGGGGTAATTTTGAAAATTGAGGTATTTGTAACTTACGAAAGGGTGACCAGATCTTAAAGAAATTTGATATTTAGAAGGATCTTGTGCTTTCAAATTCCGACCAGATCCTGTGACATTCGGGGGAGTTGGAGGGGGAAACCGGAATTCTTGAAAAACATGAAAATTGGGGTATTTTTATCTTACGAATAGATGATCGGATAGTAATGAAATTTGATTTTTAGAAGGAATTCATGTCTCAGAGCTCTTATTTCAAATCCCAACCAGATCTTTTGACATTGGGGGGAGTTGGAGGGGTTAATCTTGGAAAAACACTTGGAGTGGAGGAATCGGGATGAAGCTTGGTGGATAGAATAAACAAATGTCCTTCATACGTGATTGACAGAATCGTACTGGATTCACTCTCTTTGGGGGGAGGGTTCAGTGATTTGGCGAGTTCGGTGCTTCTGGACGTGCTAGGGCGATGAAAACTGGTAGGCGTGTCAGGGAGCTGCACAATTTGACTTGATAAAGTCGTTTTCCCAGATTCGACCATCTGGGGGGCAAAAGGGAGAGGAAAAATTAGAAAAAATTAGGGATTTATAACTTACGAGTGGGTGATCGGATCTTAATGAATTTTGATATTTAGAAGGACTTTGTGACTCAGAGCTCTTATTTTAAATCTTGACCGGCAATAAGCCTCTTATTTTCCTTTTTAAATCAATCTATTGATTCATAGAATTTTGTTAGAGCTCATACCATATGATCTCTTGGCTCTTAGCTCTTCTCGCCTCGTCACAAGTGTCATATGAGCTCTTAGCTCTTGTTTTTTAGAATTTCGGTTACTATTGAGCCAGGTAATTTCTTTAATTAGTGTTCGTTACCACGAACGGTTTGAAAATATGATTTACTAACTATAAGGCGACAGAAGTATCTACAAAATATTTCTTTTCATCTTTTACAGCTACTACTTTTTCTGTTCTGGTAGCTTTCCACTATACAAGACATCCAAAATACCCTCACCGGGCGAAAACCGTTAAAGCACAACAAGCATACAATTCTACTTTGATAATAGGTGGATTCAAGAATGAACGGTTCTAAAAGGAATGATGTGTATCCAGGTATGTTTATTGGGGCAGTGTTTTCATATCTCTGTTATGAGTCGCTACTTCGCTGATGCTGGTTAATTTCCGGGTTACCGATGCTGAATTTTTTTGCTAGAAAATTAAAATCGAATAGTGGAAGGATGCCACCCCCGTCTAAAAAAACGAGGTCGATATAACCTTGGAACTAATGGAAGAAAACTAAAATGGAGGGAATTTGAAAGTATTTTTCTCGAAACCCAGGGCAAAGTTACTTTCACTAACTGTTGGCATATATTCTTTTTTGTCCTGGTTATGCATTCTCGTTTATTATCTTATTTAGGTATTGGAGATGCAAGGCGTTAAGTCTTCGGGTTAAGTTCTTCTTATTCTAAAGACGCTTAGCAGAGGTTTAATGATTTTTTATAAATTTAAAAACAATGGGATGCATTCTCGTTTACTGTCTTATTTAGGCATAGGAGATGCAAGGCGTTAAGTCTTGGGGTTAAGTTCTTCTTATACAAAAGACGCTTATTAGAGGTTTGATTATTTTTTATAAATTTAAAAACAATGGGATGCATTCTCGTTTACTGTCTTATTTAGGCATAGGAGATGCAAGGCGTTAAGTCTTGGGGTTAAGTTCTTCTTATACAAAAGACGCTTATTAGAGGTTTGATTATTTTTTATAAATTTAAAAACAATGGGATGCATTCTCGTTTACTGTCTTATTTAGGCATAGGAGATGCAAGGCGTTAAGTCTTGGGATTAAGTTCTTCTTATACAAAAGAAGCTTATTAGAGGTTTGATTATTTTTTATAAATTTAAAAACAATGGGGTTGAGTCTAAGATTAGATTAAAGGCTATGACGGCTCGTCTCAAATAGTTAAATGTTTTGTTTAATAACTGTGGAAGTGGATAGCTCAAATGTTAAGTTTTGACTTAGTTCACTTTAGCACGGAAATTTCTGTTTTAGGCTTATATTCGATGAATTATTATTTTCAATAACAAATTCATCCTTATTTTTACTTACGACTAAAAAAATTCAAACAAAAAAAAATAAAGCGCACGTTAACATGCAAATTCTAAGAATTTACAATCGTAAGAGCTGACAGGATCTTTTTTTTTTTTTACAGTGGTTGCCAAGTCAAGATATTTGATAAAAGGACATTCTGAACTTGCACTCCCACGTGAATAACCCCAAAAATTGTAAACAATTCGCCTCACCTTCTCTTTGCAGGTTCCGCACAAATGTACTTTGGAACGCTCTTCGTCTGGATATCTATTCAAAAGCATTCGAACACAAGTATAAAAAAAAAAGTTTCATCCATGGACAGGGTAGGGAGGAGAATATTGCAAAAAAAAATTACAGCAAGCCTGTATATTTAGGAGCACAATTTCGATTTTTGTCCCCAAAATATTCTTATAGGAAATTATTTCCCCTCCCCCTCCTATGCGCAGAACTACAAAAACGCATGAAAATTTGCCTACTAGGGAACTATCGTGAGATTATTTCCCGTGGTTTGTGCCGTATTATGTGTCTGGGCTTATTTGTGACGTGGTGAATTGTGTGGGATGAGCTATTGTATTGGGTTGTCAGGTTTGAATTTAAAATACCCCCCCCCCCCTACTTTCTTCAGAATGAAGTGCATTTAATTGTTGTTACATCTAAAGGTTGTATCTGAGATTTTCATACTTCTGATATAATTGTCTCAAAGGAGGGGTCTCGATCAGGAGGGTCAAAGTGTGATTGAATATACATTGCCCTGCTGAACTTCCCTTTGACAACTTCTTGGCAGACGGTTTTTGGAATTATCTCAGCAATATCAAATTTTGATGCCCAAGCATGATTTACAAATAAGTAATCTTGAATCTACACCAAAGGAAAAGAAGCTCAGATCTGAAGCTCTGAAAAACGGCGGCTAGCTTTTGAAATAAAATTAAAGCTCAACTTGCTTCATGACTTACCGGATGAAAAATCTGACGAACCACAGCTGAACACAGCAAGCCTTTGCCGTGATTAGTCATTTTAAGAAATAAATAAACTATGCATTTTATTTGTGGATGACTGTCGAAAAATCAACGAGAAAAACACATTTCTCGATAAAATTATAAAAAAGTAAAAAAAAAATGAATCTTTTCTCATAATTTTTAATATTTGAAATTCGACAGGAGCTGACTACTACTACTACTACTACTTATAACTCACTGCAGCACCAAGCCGCCTGAAGCCAACACAGCTACGCACGCTCTTCCTCCAACCTAATCCATTCAAGGCCTCCCTCTTTACACCCTCCCAAGAACTTCCCATTTCCTTTAAATTTTTATTTATGACATCCTCCCAATCCAGACAAGGATGACCTGCTTTCCGTGTAGCCCCAGACGGTTGGCCAAAAAGTACAATTTTCGGCAATCTGTCATCCTTCATCCGCAGAACGAGGCAGATCGAAGCTGCCCACTTGATCAATCTTTTCATAGCCCAACGCCACTTTTTCATCTTCACTTATTCCTAGCCTTAGGGACTTCTTAACATTAATTTTCAAACGTATTCTAGCACCCTGAACTCGCAAAACCTCTAAAAATTCATTTATTTTGTTCACACTTTCATCTAATATGCTTAAATCATCAGCATAATCTAAGTCCAGGAGCGTTTAATTAATAAATTGGGAAATGTAAGATACGATCTATAGACGTGACAAACGATTTTACAACCCTGTATCTAAACCACTTTAAGATCTTATTTAAGACATAATTTACTCGTCCATTAGTTCCTGATGATTACTGAAAAACAAAGCATACAAAACAAAGAAAAACACAGTTCTCGACAAAATTATAAAAAGAGCAATAAAATAAACCTATTTTTGGAACTTATAAGATTTGAAATTAGACACGGGCTGACTGATTGTTTTATTGTAGTTATAGATCGTAATAAGATAGGTAATAAGGACTTGTAGGACGATCAAGTTATAATGTAATTATGGTAGGAACTAAGCCTAGGGTTAGCCCAAGCGGCGGGAATTCACCTGGAAAAAATGCCATAAATAGAACATTAATAATTAAACTGTTCTCTTTAACAGTGGTAATCGATATATCAAAATTTGTTTTTAGACTTTATTTATTTTAGCAGCAAACCTTTAATTCTGGGCCAAAAAACAAATTTAGGCAACCAATTCTTCATTCTGTTTGAGACACAGATATACCAAACGCTATTTTTTTGCTATGTTCAATTTAGAAATTACTTGTTAACGTGGCCTTATCCAGGGGGGGGGATTTTGAGCCCCTCATCCCACGAAAATTATGTCCTAATCGTATATTAGTAGCAAATACATATAATGCATGTCTACAGGAAGCCCACGAACGAAAATCCTGGGTAAAAGCCTACTTGACCACAGATTCATCTTTCTTTCTTTTTTGTTTCTGACTGACCAAAGTAAAACAGAAGAAAAAGATAAAGCAAAGGAACAATAAAAAAGAAGCAAAAGAAAAAAAACAAAAATAAAAATATTAAGGGTAAAGCAGACATAAACATACAATTCATTCCCACTTTACAATTTTCGCAAGAGCTGACATGTTAGTGTCAGCTCTTGCTGACACTAATCTGCAAATTGCTTGCAAATATCGTTGCCATCTCAATGAAGAATATCTTCTTCCAAACTTTTACTCCTATATGAACAATTTTAGCAAATCATAAACAGCCAAGATAAAAAAAATATCTTGATAAAAAATAAATAAATAAATGCTCTATTTTTAATTATATAATTAATTTATTTATTATCTATATTTATTATTTATTAATTTATTTAATTATCTAATTAATTTATTTATATAAATAAATAAAACAATACCTGCAGAATTAGAACAGTGGTTGTCTTGTCGTGCAAAAACGGGTTCTCGTATTTCGAGCAACTCTCGTTCGACGGACGATTTGACCTCGATAGCATTTCTGTGGTATTTAATTAATGGGAATAGTATCATATGTCAGACACCTTAAGCATAACTTTTGATCTTACTTACAATTTCTCCAGTCCCCACATCATTGCTAGAAGCTCCCCCTTCGATAGCCGTTAAGTTAATCTTGTTAAAAAGTTGAATTAAAGCTGATTCTGCGGCTACAATATAACCAGATTCGTTTCGTACCACACCTCCAAGAAGCTCATCGAATTTCATTCCAGTTAATGAACTAAAAAATTAAAACAAAAAGCTTACCAAGATACTTTTTTCTCGCACTTCAATTATTGACATGTCCATAAATAATATGGATTGTTCGAATGTAAAAAATAATCCAATCAAAATATTAAACGATAATAATAGTATATTTAATTATTTTTCTCAAAACATCACTACAACTTTTTCGGATAATTGGCATACTAACTTAGCCTGGTATGAACAAGAGCCAGGAGCTCATATGGCACTTGTGACGAGGTCAGAACCTAAAATTAGACTCGGTACTAGGTTTCATAAAGATCCGATCACCCATTTGCAAGATGAACATACCTCAATTTTCACGATTTTCCCTCCCTCCAGCCCTCCAGATGGTCGAATCGGGGAGACGGCTGTTATCAAGTCAATTTGTGCAGGTCCCTAGCACGCCTGCCAATTGTAATCGTCCTAACACGTCCAGAAGCACCAAACTCACCAAAGCACTGGAGTTACCCCCAGCTCCCCCAAAGAGAGCGGATTTCGATCCGGTTATGCCCATCACGTATCTAGGACTTGTGCTTATTCTTGCCACCAGGTTTCATCCTGATCTCTCCACTCTAAGCGTTTTCTAAGATTTACGATTTCCCCCTCCAACTCCCAGCCCCAGTATCTCCGGATTCGGTCGGGATTCAAAATAACAGCTCTAAGACAAGAGGTCCTTCTAAATATCAAATTCATTAAGATCCGATCGCCCATTCCTAAGTTAAAAATACCCCACTTTTTCTAATTTTTCCTCTCCCTTCAGTCCTCCAAATGGTCGAATCGGGAAAAGCAACTGTTATCAAGTCAATTTGTACAGGTCCCTGAACCGCCTACTTATTTTCATCGTCCTAGCACGCCCAGAAGCATCAAACTCGCCAAAGCACTGGACCCCCCCCCCCACTCCCTCAAAGAGAGCGGAACCGGTCCGGTTATGTCAATCACGTATATAGGACATGTACTTATTCTTACCACCAAGTTTTATCCCGATCTCTCCACTCTAAGCGTTTTCCAAGACTTCCGGTTTCCCCCTCCAACTCCCCCCAATGTCACTGGGTCAGGTCAGGAATTAAAATAGGAGCTCAGAGACATGAGGTCTTTCTAAAAATCAAATTTCATTAAGATCCGATCACCCATTCGTAAGTTAAAAATACCTCATTTTTTCTGATTTGTCCTCTCCCTCCAGCCCTTCAGATGGTCGAATCGGGAATACGACTGTTATCGAGCCGATTTGTGCAGGACCCTGACACGCCAACCAATTTTCATTCCTAGCACGTCCAGAAGCACTGAACTCGCAGAAGCACTGGAAATCCCCCCAGACTTCCCCAAAGAGAACGGATCCGGTTCGGTTATGTCAATCGCGTATTTAGAACTTGTGTTTATTCTTCCCTTCAAGTTTCATCCCGATCTATCCACTCTAAGCGTTTTCCAAGATTTCCGGTTTCCAAGATTTTCGTTTCCCCCGTCCATCCCCTATGTCTCTGGATCCGATCCGAATTGAAAATAGAGTATGTGAGACATGAGACCTTTTTATATATCAAGTTTCACTAAGATATGATCACCCATTCGTTAAATAAACATATCTCAATTAACACGATTTTCCATCCCTTCAGTAACCCCCCATATGGTTGAATCGGGGAAAAGACTGTTATCAAATCAATTTCTGCAGGTCCCAGACACGCCTACCAATTTTCATCGTCCCAGCACATTCAGAAGCACCAAACTCGCCAAAGCACTAGAAATCCCCCTCAACTCCCCCAAAGAGTGCAGATCCAGTCCGGTTATATCAATCACGTATCTAGGACTTGCGCTTACTCTTCCCACCAGGTTTCATCCCGATCTATCCATTCTAAGCGTTTTCTAAGATTTCCAGTTTCCCCTTCTGACTACCCCTAATGTTACCGGTCTGGTCGGGATTTAAAATAAGAGCTCTGCGACACGAGGTCCACCTAAATATCAAATTTCATTAAGATCCAATCACCCGTTTGTAAGTAAAAAATACCGTATTTTTTCCAATTTTCCGAATTAGGTCCCATCCCCAACTCCCCCAAAGAGAGCGAATCTGGTCCAGTTCCCCCAACTCCCCCAAAGAGAGCGAATCCGGTCCGGTTATGTCAATCACGTATCTAGGACTTGTGCTTATTCTTCCCACCAAGTTTCATCCCGATCTCTCCACTCTAAGCGTTTTCCAAGATTTCCAGTTTCCCCCGCCAACTTCCCCCAATGTCACCGGATCCGGTCGGGATTTATAATATGAGCTCCAAGCTACGATTTCGTTCTAAATATCAAATTTCATTACGATCTGATCACCGGTTCGTAAGTTAAAATCACCTCATTTGTTCTAATTTTTACGAATTAACCATCCCTCCCCCCCAGAAGTTCGAATCAGGGAAGCGACTATTTCTAATCTAACCTGGTCTTGTCCCTGATACGCCTGCCAACTTTCGTCGTCCTAGCTTATCTAGAAATGCCCGAACTAGCAAAACCAGGACCGACAAACAGACAAACGGACAGACCGACGGACAGAAATTGCGATCGCTATATGTCACTTGATAAATACCAAGTGCCATAAGAAAAACGATCAATATAGGTCGAGACTTGGGGAATTCGTTTAGGACATTAATTTTGGAAAAACATTTTTAATTCAAATACGGTACAAATATCCTGACGTCTAGTATCCTAATGGTTTTAGTTATTACTGTGAATAAAATGAGATGAAATTACAGTTGCTTTGCGAAAGAGAATTTTTTCACAATTTAACTGTATACACGCATATTTATTTATTTATCTGTATTTTTTCGGAAAACTGGCATGATACTGTTTTCCATGAAAAACGATTTAGATAGGTCACGACTTTGGGAAATTTGTCGTCGGCCTTGATTTTGGAAAAAAAATTTCGTTTCACTAAGTCACAAATACCCTGGCGTCCAGTACTTTAATGATTTTAGTTTCTACAGGGAATACAATGAAATGATATTAAAGTTCCTTTGCAAAAAAAATTAGTTTTTTTTGTTTTCGTTTTTTTTTAACTACATAAATGTATATATGCATATTCATTTTTTATGTGTAATTTTTTTTCTGAAAACTGGCAAGATACCATTTTCAAGTGTGAAAAAAAACGATCTAGATATGTTTTAACTTAGGGAAAATTAATGGTACTTGTCCGTTATTCAGAACACATCCAGGAACTTTGATCTGAAAGATCTGACAAATAACGGTTTGTATCTCTATTCGGAGACAATTAGCTTAGTTTCAGTGAAAAAACATACGTTGTAGGCATATTTTAATTAAATATTTAATATGCAGAGTTGGTATTTTGATCAGGTTAGGATACATTTTGCATGCAGCCCCGCTATACTTAACCACAACCCCCCTACTGTGCAAATATATAGCCCAAATTATATATATTCTGTCTATCTCCCAATGCGTCTCAGTTGTTTCAGCACGTATATCCATAAATTGAATCATTTTGGAGTGTTCTGAATGATTGAGCACCAAATTGGTGGGGCCTTAATTTTGGATATACATTTTTCATTTCAGTAACATCACAAACATCCTGACGTGCAGAATCGTAATAATATTAATTTCTACAGTGAATAAAATGAAACAAAAGTTGCTTCGTGAAAGATTTTAATTTGTTTTAATTTTTTTTAAACAAAATAAATGTATATATAGGCTACATACTTTTTTATTTATCTGTAATTATTTTCTGAAAATTGGGATGACACTATTTTGCAGTGTAAAAAAATGATCTAGATAGGTTACAACTTTGGAAAATCGGGTTAGGGCCTTGATTTTGAATATATATTTTTCATTCCAATTACGTCACAAACCGCTTACGTCAAGTATCCTAATAGTTTTAGTTTCTAAAGCGAATATAATTCAATAAAATTGAAGTTCCTTTGCGAAGAGTATTGTTTTTTAAAGAATATAACCGTACATATTCATATTTATTTATTTATCTGTAATTTTTCCTGAAAACATGCATGATACTATTTTCCAGTGCAAAAAAACGGTCAAGATAGGTCACGACTCTGATACAATCATCTAGGCCATTAATTTTGGAAAAAACATTTTTAGTTTGAATGGTATCACAAACACCAAAGTGTCCAATAGGCCTACCCTAATGGTTTTTACTTTCTACAGCAAATAAAATGAAATGAAACTAAAGCTGTTTTGCAATAGATATTAAACAAATTTATAAATTAAAAACAATATAACAGTATCATATGTATATTTATTTATTTATCTGTATTTTTTTCGAGAACGGCACAATATTTTTCTGGAAATTGATATACTACCGTTTTCCGGTGTGAAAAAAAAACGATTTAAAAACAGTTTTTTGGAAAATTCGCGTAGGGCCTTAATTTTGAAAAAAAAATGGGCTGATAACTCCCATGTCTTCTCAAGGCCAGAAAATAATTTGCACTTTAATGAAAAAATACATCTAATGTTTTTGAAATACATCTAAATGCATCTTAAATATTTTCACTTTTTTACTTTAATAACTAAAGAAGTATTAAAACTTTAAGTAATAAATATCAGTATATCGAAATTAAATTGATAATCCACGATCACATTTTTTTTTTTTTTTTTTTTTTTTTTTTTTTTTTTTTTTTTTTTTTTTTTTTTTTTTTTTTTTTTTTTTAGTTAAGAGCAAATCATTTTATAATCTTGAGATGGCATGGGGGTTATCAGCTTTACTTATATTAATTTTTGCTGGTTTTGTCTTTGACTCGGCCGTTTGTTGTAATTTCTGTTCGTTTTGAATTTCATTTATTTATTGATGGTGATTCTTGGTATTTCTACCCTTCAAAAATCACTTAACTTTATTTCTGATCATTCTGGCTTAATGGAGCTCATTACTTTTCTTTGAAAAACTTGTTTTGTGGGAATTTTTTTTTTAAATTAACTTTACTGAAGAGATGGAAATGATTACAGATATTAACTGCATGATCAATATCTTTTAATACTGACTTTCTGTTGAATTATAAAATTATTTACTAGCAATAAAACTTGCGACAAGTAGTACTGAAGTATTATGTACCACAGTTTTTCATCAAATTTTATGGTCACGAAATGCAATTTGCAGTCATTGTGTACGAGCTTTACTCGAAAAAAAAACAAGTTTTTTCAATTGAAAGTAAGAAGCAACATTAAAACTTAAAGCGAACAGAAATTATTAGGTATATGAAAGGGGCTTTCCCGTCCTCAACGTCCCGCTCTTTATGCTAAAGTTTGACTCTTTGTCACAGTTCTACTTTTTAAAACAATAAAAAAAAAATTGTAAATGGAAAAACAGTGTGGTCTGAGAAAGTAATACAAACAGCTAAAGCAAAAGGCAATGTAAATGAAAAACCAATGTGGTTTAAGAAATTATTTCCCTGAGTGCGATGACAAAACGTACAGAAAATAAATGAAAAATTAATTTTCTTGTATGAAGATAATGAGAGACGTCAAACATCCAAACATAACCTTTCCCCCTTATGCTTAAGCTATGAAACACAATGAGAAAAATAACCTCGCATTTGCAGAGTTAATCCCATCAATAATTTCTTCTTGAGTTAGCCTCCTGATTTTTTCTAAGTCATACTTCCAAATTTCAAGGATATTGTTCTCAAAACACCTCTCATCAAATGTAGAAACTAATTCGCAAAATAGGGCTTGAGATAAGTCCACACTTGGTTCAAAGTCACTATCATACATTGGTTCTGTATTGTTGAAAACGTTTTCATCAAATTTACTTTCAAAATCTGAGAAATCAAAATCTAAGTTAAAATCGGGACCGTCAGCTGATCTCTTCTTTCTTGTTGACATGGAGTTTTGAACAACGGGGAGCCTGTAAAACAGAAAAAAAAGAAAAAAATATCCGTGATATTTCCTCTGGGAAAAAAATCCACATTTTTGGAGATAGGTACTTAAAACCTCTGCAGTAGGGTTCTCTGATATGCTGAATTTAATGATGCGATTCCCATTAAGAAGACTTGAATTTTTTATAACGTATCTTCCCATTTTCGAAAAATAGGCAAATTTTATTTCGTCGTAGCTTTTGATGTGCAACAATAAACTTAAGGCCTAGCCAAAGTCCAAAAATTTTAATCTCTTGTCAATTCTTTTTCTTAGGTGGCAAGTCGGTCAAATACAAAGGTATCAGTTTTCTTCGTTGCTTCAACTAAACAAACATAAGAGGGTCGAACTTAAGGGGTTTCTCACTCAAAATTACGCTAAGGTGCAGGTCCTTAGCAATTCTTCTTGTAATTACTTTATACAATATAATTTTTTATATGTATTTATTAACCAGCAGTTTATGTCTGCATGCTACTTATTCTCTAGACGCTGTTTAAACAGGTTACAACTAGCTAATACTTGACTGAATCGCTCCTGAACAATCCGAGTGGTTAGTCCCTTGGTGTAATTTATGCATTCTCACACGCTCCGATTACAGCTGCATCTAGTCTTTTGAGGGGAATTTTTTTTACTTCGGAACACAAATGTGTAAAGTATTTGAAGGGACTGCAGCCAGGAAGTATATATTACAGAAATAAGTTTCTGATTCTTGAATAGAAAATTTTTTGCTCTATTTTTGATACCCCACTACAGCAGTGTCAACTATAGCAATCTAGAATGCAAACCCGAAACAGGTTTTATAATTATTTTGGAATTATAAAAAAAAAATAATTGTCGGCTTTAAGATTTGATTAGATCAAAATATTCACCAGATTTTTTTTTATTCTATTGACATAAAACCGCCGAAATCACTAGTTCAGGAACGGCAGGCAAACTCCAAATGTTTAACATGGGAGGTATAGGAAGATTCCTTGAGAGTGCGTCCTGCCTTAAGGAATATTATATTATATTTGGAACCATAATATGCCAATAAGTAGGATGTCATTCTACTCCCATTGATATGGATCACTTTGATGGACTTTGTGCTATGGATCGCAGCAAAGGCAATGGGAGAACACAGAATCAAATGAGGAATTAAAACTTACCTAGATTTAAATTATGCCGACGATTTAAACATCCTAGACGAAAATGAAAAATAAATGAACTTTTGGAGGTTTTGCGATTTGGTACAAGAATAGGTTTGAAAATTAATGTCAGAAAAACTATGTCACTAACACTAAGAATAAGTAAAGGTGAAAAGGTGAAGTTGGGTAACGAGAAGATCGACACAGGGTGTTTTTTCGGAGTTGAAAACAGTTTAGGAGAACGGAAAGATAGAGGTACGATCAAAGCTAATGGGAGCCAAAACTAGGCCCTAGGGATAACTTTTTTCGTACCAATCACTCTTCCTCTAGTTTTATAAAGTACCAATAAATATAAAAGGGACAGGGTAGATTAGGAGTTCAAGTATGAACGCGAAGAAGTGCACGCAAAATTCCCCCAACCCTCTCTTACAATTATGTTTTTAACAAAACGAAACAAGACAAAAGAATCGTAAAGAAGAGAGAAACGAAGATAATAACAGCCAGTGAATAAAAAACCAAGAGGAGAATAGTCCTCTAAAGAAGAGAGAATCCTCTTTTCTTTCTTCTTTACGATTTTTTACGATTTTATCTTCCAATTTTTCCAAACTTTTTTCAACTATGAAAAAATACACTGAGCCTTGGCTGTTCTACTTTTAACATATTCACTGCACCCGCCGTCTTTAGTAATGACAGTGAGGATGTCCAAATGATCGAAATTCTCATTGCTCAATATCATCTATTCACCTTCACTTATTTCTAGCCCTAAAATCATGGTTTTAGTATCGTAAAGAAGAGAGAAATGAAGCCAGTGAATAAAAAACGAAGAGGAGAATAGTCCTCTAAAGAAGAGAATCCTCTTTTCTCTCTTCTTTACGATTCTTGCGCCTTGTGATAATTAGTCAGTGTGATTTCCAAAATTATTTAAAATAAGGCATCCAAAATATTATCTTAATATGTATTTCATATTATAACAGATTAGAAAAGCTTATAACATAAATTTCGCAGTTAAGAAACCATTTCGCAATAGGCCTGTTATAGGTTCGATTAAAAATGTATCCATCCCCTTCCACACTCCTTGCGATGGTCCTAACTATGCAGAACTATGGCCAAACCATTTCAACTACAATGATAAAATATAAGAGATACGATGTGTAAATATAAGAGGAACTGAACTATATACTTTGAATGAGTACATAAACTAAATATAGGAACCCAATGCTTTTGCTTCTAGGTCATCCAAATACTTTAAAACTACTATTTCATCTAAACTAATTTTTTTTTTAATTTCGCTATTTAATTTTATCCAAGTTCTGCTAGCGTTAGACGTGTGCCTTGTTCAAGTAGTTCTAATTCTTTGTCTTATAACTGTTTGGATGTGCAAGAAAGCCTTTTAATCAAAGTTCAAAATTATTCTTTTTGAAGCACCGTAATCAGTCCAGGGTTGCCAACTGGAAAGATTTTATGTCAAAAGGACACATTCCTATGTGCCGGGACATCATGACATAAAAGGGCAAAGAAGTGACACGTTTTAGAAATTTGGGACATAAAAGGGCAAAAAACGGACACATTTTGTAAATTTCTGACATTGTAAACCTTTAGTACTCCTTTCTGGTGATGTATGGGTTTATATTGATAATCATGACATAAAAAGGAGATCATGGACATAACAGGACATAAAAGATCAAAGGATAGGATAGGATATCAAAGGACATAAAAAGGAGATCATGACATAAACATTGACACCATGACATAAAAGGGCAAAGAAGTGACACGTTTTAGAAATTTGGGACATAAAAAGGCAAAAACGAACACATTTTGTAAATTTATAACATTGTAAACCTTTAGTACATTTTGTAAATTTATAACATTGTAAACCTTTAGTACTACTTTCTGGTGATGTCTGGGTTTGCATTGATAATCATGACATAAAAAAGAGATCATGACATAAACAGAGACACCGTGACATAAAAGGGCAAAGAAGTGACACGTTTTAGAAATTTGGGACATAAAAGGGCAAAAACGAACACATTTGGTAAATTTATAACACTGTAAACCTTTAGTACATTTTGTAAATTTATAACATTGTTGGCCTTTAGTACTACTTTGTGGTGATGTCTGGGTTTGCATTGATAATCATGACATAAAAAAGGGATCGTGACATAAACAGTGACACCGTGACATAAAAGGGCCAAGAAATGACACGTTTTAGAAATTTGGGACATAAAAAGAGCAAAAACGAACACATTTTGTAAGTTTATAACATTGTAAACCTTTAGTACTACTTTCTGGTGATGTCTGGGTTTACACTGATAATCAGCTAATATTCGTAGGCGTTTACACGTAAGCGTGTAGCCGAATCTTTCGTGCTAAGGGTTCACGCGAAATGAGATAGAAGAAACGTGTCTTTATTGTATTTATTATTATGTATAGTATGATTATATATAAAATGTAGTATTATTTATAATATTAGAAGATATATAATATAGTATGTCTTTTCCTATTTATATATAATCGTTCAATATATTTAAACATTTGTAGGCTATACAATGTATTTAAACACCAGGGAACCCTATTGTTTGAGGTCGGAATGGCTTCAGCCACGTAGAAGACTACGTACACTACGTAGACCACAAATAAGATTGTTTACTATAAACTATTCATTTATTGTAAAAAGTCTATATACATGATTTGAAAACAAACACAAGAGAACATCTTTACAGAAGTACTGCATCAGAGGAACTACCTGTAGCACTTCCGAAATCCGTATATAAAATGATTTCAAAGGGTCTTAGAAATACGTTCTACTATGTTAAAATAGCCCGATGTCCACTTTCTCGTATTATAAACTTAGTTTTTCTGATTCCCGTTTCCTCAGGCCAAGGCAACATAAATTTTACAAACCCATATTTTACTTAGGGTTCTAGAATCCAAGATACATTGCAACATGACATTGACCCACATTCCATCAAAATTAGGTGGCATGCTTCCTGTTCCAAGACCTGTCCCAAATGCAAATATATTTTGAAAAAAAAATGTCACTTTTCACCAAAGTAGTGTTTTTTCATGGCAGTTTTCTTTTTTTTTTTAGCATCGAGGTTTTTCCAGTGAAGTAAGCAAAGGGTTTTCTCCAGAGTAAAGGATTTACATGTGTATACGAGGTTCGTGCTTTCGCACCAAATCATTTTGTATGTTTGTTTTAACTACATTTATATAATTTTCATAATATTTAATGTTATCTGTTCGCTTTGAAATGGGTTTACAAAGCGTTTTTTAATCAATACTACAATTGATAAAAAAAAGATAACTTCTAGTTTTAAGATTTTCTAGTTTCAAGATGGACACATTTTAGCTACAAATGACACATTTTTGGATGATCAGGGGGCCCATTTATGGACTAAAAAGTTGGTAACCCTGAACCAGTCTCGTATCCGAAAGAGCATTTTCATCGCCTCAAAATGAATTCTGTGTGCTTCGGCTACAAATTTCTTTCGAGTAAAATTCCTCGCAAACATACTGTATTAATAGACATGTTAACAGACATTTTTAGAAATATTGAAAAAAACATTTACACTATACTAAACAACAGAATTTAACACCGCATAACAGAAATTAAACGTTACATACAATATTTCTTTGCATATACATAACCACTTGAATTTCCATGCACTGATACTGCTAACGCCATCTTTTAAGAAAAACAAGAATAGATTCAAGGTTCTTATCCATTGTGGAAATTGGCGTTGAATCAACTATCTAAATTAATTAGAGGTTGTTCCAACGACAATAAATATCGACTATTGCCTTTCCTGTCGGCAGTTTTTTCTGGAGCGAAATTGTAGCTTTAAGTTTAAAGGCCGCCAAATACAGATGCCAATCAATTTAAAGTCATAGATTGGGATATGACTGATATATCAAAACACAAAAAGTGCATATTTCAGAATTTTCATTTGATTTCCGTCAAATATTGAAAGATATTTGAAGCAATCAATTGGAAATTTGAAGCAAAAATCGTAAAATGAGTGTCCTATAAAAAAAATAACATAAAAATAATATAAATATTATATATATATATATATATATATATATATATATATATATATATATATATATATATATATATATATATATATATATATATATATATATATATATAAATAATAAGGCATGCGTGCTTACGGGGTAACGTTTTGACTAACCTTTTGAAGTGAACTCTATATAACTGCGTAAAAATAACGTTTGACCTTGATTGTTAACTGAGTTGTGAATGTTGTAAGATGGTTTATGAGTGTTGTAAGATGGTATTTTACATATATATATATATATATATATATATATATATATATATATATATATATATATATATATATATATATATATATATATATATATATATATATATATATATATATATATATAAAAGCCTTAACAAAGCAGAACAAACACTTTATTTCCTTTTTTTAAACGTCACGCACAGCCAGTGTGGTCTTAGATTTTATGTATAGCATACCCGTTTCAAAGTGATATAAGGTTCAAGTTTGTAACAAAGGTTTTTCGACCTTGTTGACAGTAAATCTGACACTATGTAAAGTTTATATTACTATATAAATATTCCCATTTATTACTTTAACATAATATAATTTAAATATAATAAATATAATTAAGTATTTTATTACTATGTAAAGTCATACCCGAAAATTGTAGTTCCATAATGGACATTTTTTTCAAAATTGAATAAATAAGAATTCTTTAGTTTTTAGAAGATTAGAAGATGGTTTGATGACATTGTCTAATAAAAAGCGAAAATTAGACTCTAAAAAAGTGAGTAAAATAGTAATAAAGACCCTTAAAAAAGATTTTTTCATAAATTTCAACGAGATTTTTTATGACTAATTGTAAAGGAAATTGCTACATACAATCACTTCTATGATTAACAAAAAATAACGGTTAGAAAAGAAAATAATTTTTTTTTTACAAAAACTATATTTTTGACTGACTGCTGCCTGATTCCCTATAGGTTGCCATTCCAAGTAAGTGTGCATTATCAAGATGTATATAATCATAAAATACCCTTTCCTACCTGTATAATATAAATTTCAGTACCCTAGGAGTGAAATGCTTTTAAAATGTTCGGGAATTTGTTTATTAATAAAACTTGTATATAAAAAAGCGCCTTCATTCTTTAGATGTTTGATGACATTGTCTAATTGAAAGCGAAAATTAGACTCTAAAAAAGTGAGTAAAATAGTAATAAAGACATGTTTACTAGACTATTTAGTTGCTGAACAAAGCTAGATAAAGAATGTACACGCTATACCTTATTTCCGATAATTTCCGAAGGCACGGCATTTTCTGGGCGGGGCAACGTCACCGAAATGGCAACCTTAGGGGGAAACACTCCCGAACTAGGTTGCACCGAAACGGCAACCTAGGGGAATACACTCCCTAAAAGTCATAGGATCTTATTGAAAATCACACCATGAGATTCAGCGTATCAGAGAACCCTATTGTAGGAGTTTCAAGCTCCTATCTACCAAATTGTGGAAATTTGTATTTTTTGCCAGAAGACAGATCACGGATGCGTATTTATTTGTTTGGGTTGTTTTTTGTTTTGTTTTTCCCCAGGGGTGATCGCATCGATCCAGTGGTCCTAGAATGTTGCAAGAGGGCTCATTCTAACGGAAATTAAAAGTTATAGTGCCCTTTTTAAGTGACCGAAAAATTGGAGGGCACCAAGGCCCCCTCCAACGCTAATTGTTTTCCCAAAGTCAACGGATCAAAATTCTGAGATAGCCATTTTATTCAGCGTAGTCGAAAAACCTTCTAACTATATCTTTGGCGACGACTTACTCCCCCACAGTCCCCGTGGGAGGGGCTACAAGTTAAAAACTTTGACCAGTGCTTACATATAGTAATGGCTATTGGGAAGTGTACAGACGTTTTCAGGGGGATTTTTTGGTTGGGGGAGGGGTTGTGAAGATGGGGATATGTTGGGGGAACTTTCCATCGAGGAATTTGACATGGGGGAAGAAACTTTCCATGAAGGGAGCGCAGAATTTTCTGGCATTGTTAAAAAAAAACAATGAATAAATAAATATGAAAAAGTTTTTTCAGCTGGAAGTAAGGAGCAGCATTAAAACTTAAAACGAATAGAAATTATTACGCATATGAGGGGCTCACCTCCTCCGAATACCTCTCTCCATATGCTAAAGTATTTTTAGTAATTTCAACTATTTATTCTACGGCTTTTGTGATTCAGGGGTCATACTTAATGAATTGGGACAAAATTTAAGCTTTAGTGTAAAGAGCGAGGTACTAACGAGCGGGCGAATCCCCTCATATATGTACTAAAAACATGAGAATACAAAAGTTCGTTACGTAAACTAATTTATAAATTACGTATATCTTTTACTAATAAAACATTCGTAAAAAATTAAACGTTCTAGTTGCCTTTTTAAGTAGCCAAAAAATCGGAGGGCAACTAGGCTTCCTCCCCCGCTCTTTTTTTTCTCAAAATCATTCGATCAAAACTATGAGAAAGCCATTTAGCCAAAAAAAATGCAAATTTTTTTTTAATTATTCCTCTGCGAAGAGTCAAAAATCAAAACATGCATTTATTCAAAAACGTTCGGAAATTAGATAAAAAAGACAAGTTTTTTAACTGAAAGTAAGGAGCGACATTAAAACTTAAAATGAACAGAAATTACTTCGTATATGAAAGGGGCTGCTTCCTCATCAACGCCCCGCTCTTTACGCTTAAGTTTTTTGCTGTTTTAAAAGAATAGTTAAGAGAAAGGCAAACTTTAGCATAAAGAGCGGGGCGTTGATGAGGAAGCAGACGAAAATTTGATTATAAAAATTGTCAATAGTTCACTCGGCACTTATGTCTTATTCAGTACATGCTCGAGGATTGGATCTGCAGATCAGACAAAAACCGGTTTATACCTGTCAATATTCGAAAAAAAAACTAGCTTAGGATCAGTTGAAATCTACGTGTTAGGTATATTTATAATAAATTTATAACATATAGAGATGGTATTTTGGTTGGGTTAGGTGTTTAATACAATGCGTTCTGTGCAGCCCCCCTACAATAATTCTTCGTTGTAGTCTCCATAATTTTGTTACTAAAGTATTGGATTTTCATCATATTTTGGTATATTCCATTATGATTAACCAAACTTCACTTCTCGAGTGTGTACTGAATAATACACAACCACCGTCGACTCTGCTGACCACGTCCGTTTGTGGCACTGTGATGTGTTGTGGCACTGTGTTGTGGCACACGTTTGTGGCACTGTGACATTTCTGAAACAAATGTCTTGACTTACTTGACTTAAGGCTCCTGCCGCATAGTATGTGGCGTTATGTAGTAACGTTGCTCCTCCAGATGGATCTATATGACTGTTTATATATATATATATATATATATATATATATATATATATATATATATATATATATATATATATATATATATGTATATACATATATATATATATATACATATATATATATATATATATATATATACATATATATACATATATATATATATATATATATATATATATATATATATATATATATATATATATATATATATATATATATATATATATATATATATATATATATATATATATATATATATATATATATATATATATATATATATATATATATATATATATATATATATATATATATATATATATATATATACCGAGACTGTGCTAGCTGCTCAGAAGCGACTCGCGAAGTACGATGCTTAGGCAAGACCTCTACCATCGATACCATCCGCTGCGATCGCTTTGGTGATAACCGAAGTGCTGCATGGCGGCACATTACTTTTTTTAACACAAATGCAATTCTTCCGACTTAGCTTTGCAAAGTAAGACAACTTAAAGGCAGTTTCATGTCAGATGTCGTAATATGTCGTTTTACGTCAGACAAATCAAGCAGCAAATCAACATTCATCTAAAGATCTCTTTTCATAAGCAGCGCAATAGCGCTGCCTAAGTAAAGAGCGATGAGGGCACAATGTATTATTTTTTTTTTTTTGTTTAGACCAGCGCACTTCGTGTCGAAGGAGTTGTCGTAGAAACTTCAAAAAGGGCTCCTTCGATTGAAAATTGAAATGGTTAGAGCTCTTTTTAATAGTCGAAAGTGATTGGAAGTCAACTAATCCCCCTTTCACGCCCACCATTTCCCAAGCACACTCAATCAAAATTTTGAGATGGTCGTTTTGTTCAGCGTAGTTGAAAGATCTATATCATGTCTTTGAGGATGACAACCCCCAGACAGCCCTCAGGGCAAGGGTTGTAAGTTATGCCCTGGGGGCATATAAGGTTTATACAGAAAGGATGATCGTATAAACTTTGGAGGGGGCTCACTGGATTGCTAATCAGAATTTTTAGTGCTCTTTTTGAGTTTCAGAGTGATCGGAGGGTAGATACCCTTACCCCCCCCCCCACAAACACACAAACACACACCTCGTATTTTTCCGAAATGCATCTGATAGAAATTGTGATACGGCCATTGGTTGTCGTAGAAACTTAGAAAAGAGCAAATCCGATTGAAAATTCAAAGAGCTAGTGCCCTTTTTAATAGTCAAAAGTGATTGGAGGACAATTACCCCCCTCACACGCCCATCATTTCCCTAAACACATCCATCAAAATTTTTAGATAGGCATTTTGTTATTAAGGGTCTAGAAATTAGGTTTTTGAGGATGACAGCCCCTCAGAGCCCTCAGGGCAAGGTTTATAAGTTATGCCCTGGGGGCATATAAGGTATAGGCTACATGGGAAGGATGATCGTAAAAATTCCGAAATGGGCTCATTTGATAGAAAATCAGATGTTGTAGTGCTGTTTTTAAGATTCAGAGTGATCAGATGGTGGATACTCACCCCCCAGGACACCTCTTATTTTCCCGAAATGAATCTGACAAAAATTTTGAGATGGCTATTTCTTATCGTAGAAACTTCGAAAAGGGGTCATTCGATTCGAAATTAAAAGGGCTAGTCCTCTTTTTAATAGCCGAAAGTAATTGGAGGGCAACTAACGCCCGTCCCGCGCCCACCATTTCCTTAAACACATCCTATCAAAATTTTGAAGTAGACATTTTGTTCAACGTAGTTGAAAGGTCCGGAAATTATGTCTATGAGGACCACAGCCCCCATACAGCCCTCAGGGCAAAAGTTTTAAATTATGCCCTGGGGGCATATAAAGTATAAATAGAAAGGATAATCGTATAAACTTCGGAGGTGGATCATTACATTGGTAATCAAAAGTTCTAGTGCCCTTTTTAAAATTCAGAGTCATCGGAGGGTAGATACTCCCCCCACCTGATATTTTCCCGAAATAGCCTACATCTGATAGAAATTTTGAGATGGCATTTTTGGTCTTAGACACTTTGAAAAGAGATCAATCCATTGTAAATTGAAATGGCTAGTGCCCTTTTATAGTCGAAACTGATTGGAGGGCAACTAACCCCCCTCCCACGCCCACTATATCCCCAAACACATCCATCAAAATTTTGAGATTGTCATTTTGTTCAACGTAATTGAAAGGTCCAGAAATTATGTCTTTGAGGATGACAACCCCCACAGCCCTCAGGACAAGGGTTATAATTTATGACCTGGGAGCATATAAGGTATATATAGAAAGGTTGATCGTAAAAACTCGGAAATGGGCTCATTTGATTGAAAATCAGATGTTTTAATGCCCTTTTTAAGATTTAGAGTGATCAAAGGGTGCATACCTCCCCACACACACACACCTCGTATTTTCCCGAAATGCATCTGATAGAAATTTTGAGATAACCATTTGTTGTCGTAGAGAGTTCGAAAAGAGCTCATTCGATTGGAAATTGAAAGGGCTATACTCTTTCTAATAGTCAAAAGTGATTGGAGGGCAACTCCCACGCCCACCATTTCCTCAAACACATCCAATCAAAACTTTGGGATAACTATTTTGTTCAACGTAGTTGATAGGTCCGGAAATCATATCTTTGAGGATGAACCCCTCCCTACAGTCCTCAGGGCAAGGGTTGTAAGTTATGCCCTGGGGACATATAAGGTATATGCAGAAAGGATCATCATATAAACTTCGGAGGGGGAACATTGGAAATTTTGAGATAGCCATTTTTGCCTTAGAAACTTCAAAAACATCTCAATCGATTGGAAATTGAAAGGGCTAGTGCGCTTTGAGATAGTCGAAGGCGATAGGACTAACCCCCCTACCACACCAACCATTTCCCCAGACCCATCCAATTCACATTTTTATGTAGCCATTTGGTTCAACGCAATTGAAAGGTCCGGAAATTATGTTCTTGAGGATGACCCCCCCCCTAGAGCCCTCAGGGCAAGGGTTTTAAGTTATGACCTGGGGGCGTATAAGGTATACATAGAAAGGATGATCGTATAAACTCGGGGCTCATTGGATTAGTAATCAGAAGTTAGAGTGCCCTTTTTAAGATTCGAAGTGGTAAGAGGGTGAATACCCCCTCCCCACACCTCGTATTTTCCCAAAATGCATCTGATAGAAATTCTGAGATGGCCATTTGTTGTCGAAGAAGCTTCGAAAATAGTTCATTCGATTGGAAACTGAAGGGGCTAGTGCCCCTTTTATTAATCATAATTAAAGGGCAACAGGCCCCCCAGGTCCATCAACTCCCAAAACACATCTAATCAAAATTTTAAGAGAGCCATTTTTTCAACTTAACTGAAATGTCTAGAAATCCTGTCTTTGAGTCTTACAACCCCCCACAGCTCTTGGGGCAAGGGTTGTAAGTTATGCCCTGGGGACTTATACGGTATATAGAAAGGGGTGATCGTATAGCCTTCGGAGGGGACACACTGAATTCGTAATCAGAAGTTCTAGTGCTCTTTTTAAGTTTCAGAGTGATCGGAGGATGATACCCACACCTCGTATCTTCCCAAAATGCATCTGATTTTAATTTTGAGATGGCCACTTGTTGTCGTAGAAACTTCAAAAACAGCTCATTCGATTTGAAATTGAAAGGGCCAGTGCCCTTTTTAATAATCAAAGTGATTGGAGGGTGATTATCCCCCCCCTGTACTCCAATCACAGCGCGAGTGGCCGGTGCTCTTTTTAAGAGTAACAAGAGATTGGAGGTCAAGCAGCCCTTCTCTCAAGCCCGCTCATTTTCCAAACTCATCCAGTTAAAATTTTGAGACAGCCATTTTGTTCAGCATAGTAGAACGGTCCAGCAACTATGTCTTTAGGGATATTATTAGGCATGTTAATCCCCCACAATTATGCAAGTGGCCCATTATGCTTTAAAACTGAATGTTGCTTTACAAATAAATCAAAAGGCATTGTGTTAAATGGCCAATAAGACACCTCAGCATTATATTGGGAACGACTGGGTGTATAAGTTGAAACTTTCGGGATACTTATATTACTACTTCTGCTCTTACAATTTAAATCAATAGAGTGTGGGTGTATCTAGGCTGTCAAAGAGTCAATTTAACTGATAATCCACGGTCATTTTTTTGTTACTGTTTTTTCCAGTAAAGCGCAAATTGTGTTCTGGTCTTGAGAAGGCACAGGGGTTATCAGCCCTATTCATGTTAATTTTTGCTCGCTTTGAGTTTGACTCGGTTATTTACTGTAATTCCTGTTCTTTTTGTGTTTAGTTTATTTATTGACAGTAATTTGTGGTAATTTTACGCTTGGAAGATTATTTGACTTTGTTTTTGCTCATTCTTGGCTTAACGGAGCTCTATACTTTTCTTTGAAAAACTTGTCTCGTGGAAAAAATTATAAATTAATTTCTTGTAAACATGATTTTTCGTCTTTGAATGACATGTTTACGAATTAATTGAAATCTAGGCGTATACCAATGCTAGTTCTTAATTCGTCGGGTAAACTGAAACCTCACCGAAGAGTCGCCAACTTCCTCCCATCTGACGAACATATTGGAGCACCACGTGCGCCAGAAAGTTCCATTAAGCATGTCACAGTCCCACAGTGCGTGACACAGTCTTCGCAGCTCTTGCTACAATTCCGCCAAGCTTAGCAATCTTTCGCAAAACTTGGAACTCGCCAAGTGGTGTAAGCTATTTCTGAAGTTGGCGATTCCTCGACTGATACATCACTAGTCATTTCGTTTTTTTAAAGTTTCACAAGTCACGTAGAAATCAATATTCGCTACGAGTTTCTTTACTAAGGATTGGACAGCTTCCATTTTCAAAGATGACAGTGAATAAGTCACTCTTACGTAACATAACTGGAAATTTAATTCAAAAAGCAGATTTTTCTCCACAACTCTTTGAATAATTAACTGGATTCTTATCTCTTGTGCTACAAACTAAATTTGCCATGTTTAATAAAAAGAAATAATCATTGATCAGATACGTACGGATGAATCCTTTTCCTGGGGTGGGGGATAATATTAAAAAAAAATCATTTGGTAAACTGAATAAGAAGTGACCATAAATTCAATAAAATTCAGAATTTGGAGGAGGGAGGGGAAGTTGGCCCAGAGGCCAACTCCTGCAAACCTTCCTGTTATTGAATGATTTAAAAATGGAAAAAAAAACGAAACAAAAAATACATTCGGCAACCAATTCCGAAATTAGCCAGAATATTTGGGAAGAAATTTATGAAAAGACGTAGGCTGTCCACCTCTACCCAAATTGGGAAGCCCAGAGACAGGCATTTACAGAGAGGTGGGGGGGTGTAGCACGATATTCAAGAGCATTTTCATTCTTTGATTCCCTCTTCTTTTACTAATTTGCCCCCCTCCAACATATATTGAAAGTTCGTTTGTATACGGGCCATTCTAGGGGCATCTTTAATCCCGTTTCCTTTCAATTTTACCTTTGCAGAAGGATCATAAACCAAGAAAAAGGGAGAGGGTTGTTCAAGAAAACGTAAGGAGCAAGGATTTTTCCGTTTTCTAATAAAGATACAAAAAGAGCATTTTTATAAACACTAGAAGGGGGGGGGAACTTAGTATTTTTTTATTTTTTAATGAAAATACCACAAAAAGGTGATTCTTCAATATAGGAGGGAGGACAATGCCTCTTCCTTTTCCCAAATTGATGCCCCTGCTGAGATGCATTTTCTTCAATTTTACGTGGGGATCATTCGTCTGATTTTCCTGGTAGGCATTCGTCTGATATTCATTTGAGTAATAGTAAAGTATTACTACTGATGACGGTCAATGCAAATGTGACCGAAATATCTAGTATTTTTTTCTGAAATTTATCACTGTTTATTAGAAGGACTTATCCCTATTTGAACTTTTATTTATCGTCCTGGAAAGGAAATGTGGTCTTCGAATTATGTATTGTGTTAACCAAGGGGATACACTTTACCCCATTTCGCACACCCCAAGAAGGTACAAAAGGAAAAAGAGATATGGATTTGGAGGCCCAGAGGCAGTGTTGGTAGCGAAAAATCACATAATCCTGTGACTGTTGTGCAATCCCTAAACTATGATGTGCTAATATCCATGCGATTCTCGGCAAGGGGTCGAAGAACCCAAGCCCCCATCTACTCGAGATCTCACGATTTTTGCAATTTTCTGAAAAATATCCTATATTTTTAATTTATCTATGTGAAAATCCGAACACAATTAAAATGATGATTATTTATCTTTTGTGTTAGTGTTCAAATAGTGTATGTATCTACCCCCAACTTAACGGGCTAGAGGAGCCTTCCGGGGGGGTCAATACCACCATGTTTTGTGCCTAATTTTATTTATAAAATATATCTTACACAAAAGTAACAGAAACTATAAAAAAGAATAAAGGATACCCTTTAGATTCTCCAGAACGATTGCTGATGCATCGGGCGTCGAATCAACATTTAGATCACTGGGTGGTTTAAAAATCGTTGGTTTTTACAGAAAAAAGCAGTACCCTTGTCGCGCGACCCGTATTATTAGATATCAATCCATTATGTTACCACCAGGTTTAAAATTACTAAAAGACAACAAATGTTACTGCAGGTTGGGTCAAACTCAAATCCGCTGTTTCTGTAGGACAGTCTTCTTACCACTGTTCTGTGCTATCAGACACTATACTGATCACAATTCTTTTTTTTAGTTTTTCAATTTATTTTCCTCCTACTTTACCATTTTTTTCTTTTTGCCGACATAAAATTTTATACAGGAGGTTAACTGTTCAGGGGGTTTCATACAATTTCACACATGAGGTTTCACGGAATTCAACTGATCATTCTTTTTACTGGCTTAAAATTTCACACAGCAGGTAAACAGTTCAGGTTTCACACAGTTTCACACCGGAGGTTTTACAGAACTTAACTGTTCATTCTTTTTGATGGCTTAAAATTTCACATAGGAAGTTTTTTTTTAATCGATAGGTTTTAAAAAAGCGGTCTTATTTGTTGCTTTAACAATACTTAAGTATTTGAGACTAAATGATTCAAACACCTCACTACTTAAAATAACTCAAGTACTTGATTAAATCACTTATGTACTGGGAAAAATGCAACTTACCGATAGCATGCTTTATCCCAAGATAATTTACCATTCTCGCTCTTGCTGTTCTCAATTCTTTCTTGAACGTCGGCCATCTTAAATAAAATTAAATGTTAAACGAATAAATACATTCATGCAAAAAAAGCCTCCTTGAAAGAGAGGAATAAATACACTCTCTAAGAATATTATAAGATGACTTGCATCTTATTATAAGCTCTTATCTCATGGACGGGGGGGGGGGATCACGCTCGAATGTTTGTCTGAAGACCCCCCCCCCCTCCTAGTGGAAAACTTAAAAATAGTGACCAAAAAATGTTCTCCTTTCTAATTTTGAAACCCTTCCCTAAGTAAAATGCTCTCATACCCCCTACCCTTCCCTCCCTCAAGAGCATGTGTATCATAAGAAATCTGAGGAATCTCTCTGAGGAGCCCTGATGGGGCTTCAAATCTTTCATCAGATTAAATAAAAAAAACAAGTTTTTTTTAATGAAAGAAAGGAGCAACATTAAAACTTAAAACGAACAGAAATTACTCCGCATATGAAAGGGGCTTTTCCTCCTCAACGCCTAGCTCTTTACGCTAAAGTTTGACTCTTTCTCTCAACTGTACTTTTTAAAACAGTAAGAAACTTTAGCGTAAAGAGCAGAGCGTTGAGGAGGAAAAGCCCCTTTCATTTACGGGGTAATTTCTGTTGGATTGAAGTTTCAATGTTGATCCTTACTTTCATTTAAAAAAACTTGTTTTTTAATTTAATTTCTGGATGTTTTTGAATTAATGCATGTTTTGATCTTGGCTCTCCGCATAAAATAATTAAAACGGAATTTGCATTTTAATTAATTGCAATTAATCGGAAGATTTTGAGAAAAAAGGAGCGAGGGAGGAGGCCTAGTTGCCCTTCAATTTTTTGATTACTTAAAAAGCCAACTGGAACTTTTAATTTTTTACGAACGTTTTCATTGGCAAAAATATACGTAACTTACGAAATTACTTACGTAACGAACTTCTACGTTCGTATGTTTTGATTGCGTATATGAGGGGGTTCAACCCTCGTTGATACCTCGCTCTTTACACTAAAGCTTAAATTTTGTCCCAATTCCTTTAAAATGACCTCTGAATCACAAAGGCCGTAGAATGAATAGTTGAAACTACTAAAAATACTTTAGCGTAAAGAGTGAGGTATTACGACGAGGTAAACCCCTCATATGCGTAATTATTTTTGTTCGTTTTAAATTTTAATGCTGCTCCTTACTTTCAGTAGAAAAAACTTTTCATATTTATTTTTTCATTGTTTTTTCAAATAATGCTAGAAAATCCTGCGACCCCTTCATTGAAATTCTATTCCCCCATGAGAAGTTCCTCCATGGAAATATCCTTCCACGTAACACCCCTCAACTCTCCCCTCTAAACCAAAAAATCCCCCTGAAAACGTCTGTACACTTCCCAGTAACCATTACTATATGTAAACACAAGTCAAAGTTTGTACCTTGCAGCCCCTCCCACGGGGACTGCGGGGGAGTAAGTCGTCCCCAAAGACATAGTTCTTAGGTTTTTCGAATATGGTGAATAAAATGGCTATCTCAGAATTTTGATCCGATGACTTTTGGGAAATAATGAGTGTGGGAGGGGGCCTAGGTGCCCCCTCCCACGGTGCTCCCGTATCGACCACTCAGTCGATATCCCCCCCTAATGTGCAAATATATAGCCCAAATTTGTTTCTAAAGTATTATATTTTCAACATATTTTCTGATATTGCATTAGGATTGAGCGTCAAAGAAAAAGGTACTAATCAAATGAAGCACTTGAGTGAGTTTCGTATAATACACAAGTACCTCATTTTTCTTATTTTTACCCTACGGAACAAGTTTTCCGCGTACTTACTTAGTGTGCTGTACGGATACTTTGGCTGAAAGCCAAATATAAAATCCTTCTTGTTCGGTGTCATAGTCTTCTACGGTACACTTCAATGAATAAGTAAAAATACCAGCTAGTAAATAGAGACGTAATAGTTATTAAGAAAACCCAGAGGGCTTATAATATTCTCCACATTTATACCATCCAATAATTTACACAGAAAAGGAATCCGTCAACAAAGAGGTTTGCTCTAAGTTCCTCTTAAATATGTCAATTAACTGAATTAACGTCACACTAATTTCTAGCTATTTAATAATTGCAGTATAATGTTTCATCCAACGAACATTTTTTTTTTGTTTATACAAGACGGCAAGCCAAATTCTCCCTGTCAGAAAAACAGGTTTTTCACATATAAACATTTTTGGCAAGATATCAGAAGGGAAGTCTTAAAGGAATTAAGAAAATGACTATCTAATAATTAACTCGCGCAGGTTAAATGGGGAATGGAGTGGTCCTTCACTCCAGCAAACATTCAAGCCCCCCCCTTCCATCAAGAAATATGTTAGGAAATCAAAAGGCTAAGCATCGTATGTCAAAAGTGTAAGTTCAATGAGAACATCAAAGCAACTAATGTTCCTTGAAGTAACTCAAATAGCTTCTTTTCCCTAAGTGGATCAGTAGCGACAATTGTACTTATTATTATTAGTGGTGGTTTTATTCGTTTTTAGTTTAGTGTTTTTTCTTTTCATCTTGTGCTGAGGACGCCTAGTTTGGATATAGGCGAAATATACGCATTATTTTAGTCTTTCCTCTCTAATGGCCGAAGTCTCGTTTGAGGTTTTTTTGTGGAGTTTTATCTCTCTTTGTTGTTTATTCTCATGTCTGGCCAGTTCGGCTTAAGAACTTTCATAAAACTTTATATAGCAATTCTATTATAGTCACTCAGGTAAAATGAAAAACCTTTATACAACAAGATTTGATGCGGATCTTGAGTGCATTCTTCTAACCCAGTTGCGTCAATTAACACAAGCTTAGGGGAACAATTTTTTATTTCAAAATCGAGGGATGGATTGAATTTATTGTTTTTTTTAGTTATTCCCAGGAAATGCAAAAACTAGGCATTTTTCAATTAAAATACCAGAAAAGGGTATGTTTCAAATCTAGGAGGCTAAGTGCCACTTACCACCTCCAATTGACGCCAATTTTGAGACTCTTAAAGATGGGGGGTTGGCGTTGAAAACAGTGACATAATTTTGTCAAAATCCAAGTGTGGGGGGGGGTCAAAGTTGGAGCCAATTTTCCCAAAACAAGTGTAAATCACAGTAAAAAAAAAGCCATTTAGTACCATAAAGGTACTAATTAGTACTATAAAGGTGTTTTATAGTACTATAAAGGTAAATATGTACTGAGAAAACTGATCTGTTTCTGTAGACACATGAATGATTCTGTTTTATCATTTTTTTGACGAGATTTTGGAAGAAACTAAGTTTCAGCTGGGGGACGGGTAAACTGGGGTCTGAGTGGGGCGGTTATTCGAGGTCTGGGATTCGTCCCATACCAAATTACGCCCCGTGTTGAAAACACCTTCTTCGAACATAATTTAGACTCGGAAAACATCCTTTATTGCTCAATACCCCAAATCAACTAGGGCTACTTCCTCCCAGAGCGATTCCGGATGCGGAATTCCAGCCTAGTCTACTTTTAAGTTTTTTGAGAATAATATGTATCACCACAACATTTTTGTTTGTGCTAACATTTTAAGTCCTCGGTAGTATAGTGGTCAGTATCCCCGCCTGTCACGCGGGAGACCGGGGTTCGATTCCCCGCCGGGGAGGAATTTTTTACTTTAGTTTTTTCAACATAAGAAAAGTTTTTTCTGGTATTTTCACTAATTTCGTTGTAAAGAAAGGGGATTTTCAATAGAGAGTTTACAGAAAAACCTCAATATATGGAAAAGTACATGCTCGTCAAAAATGAAAACAAAGCAATTACGAAGTTTCAGTAATTGCGCTTTTAAGTTACTAAACAAGATAGAGAACAACGATAGCTTTCAAGATAAATAGGCTTGGAGAAAGAAGATGGCTTCTCAGACACTGCCAATCGATATACAGGCCTAGTGACCATGCGTATTGTTCTCCAAACAGTGAAAATGCAAATAATAAGCTTTTATTTTACAGGGGAGGCTTTGATAAGGAAATTCAAAAGACGTTAGTTACAAAAGAGACTTACCACAGATAATAAAACGACTTCTGCGTTATTCGCCTTTAATAATAACGATAATTTTTTTGAACAGTTGCCCATTTTCAAAACTAGGTGCCAGGTCTCACGGAAGTGTACCACTCTCGGAGCAAACAGCTGCTACGTAGCCGATCAAACGGTCCTCCAAAACGTGAACTCGGTTTCAGTGAGTGGTAGAGCCTTTGACTTTCTTTTAAGGCATTTGTTAATTATTCAGAACACACCCAAGAAGTGAAGTAAGATTAATCTTAATGAAATATACCAGAACATGATGAAAATATAATACTTTGGAACAAAATTATGGAAAGCAGGTCGAGGAGAACGCATTATATTAAATGCCTAACATAACCTAATCAAGCCAAAATATCTACATATTATATATTTTGTTAAAATCACACTACATCATAGTTTTTTCCACTGAGCCTAAACTACTTTTCTTTGAATACAGATAGCTAAACCGGTTTTTGTCAGATCTTCCAGATCAAAATTCTTGAGTGCCGTTGCGATATTTAACAAGTACCTTTTTTAACATAACCTAATCTAGCCAAAATATTAACTCTAGATATTATATATTTGATTGAAATAAACCTACACCGTAGTCTTTCCACTGAGCCTAAGTTACTTGTCTTCGAATACTGATAGCTAAACGGGTTTTTGTCAGATCTTCCAGATCAAAATTCTTGAGTGCAGTCTCGATATTTAACGAGTACCTCTATTAATAACAAAATTTTCCGGACCTGCATGAAACGAAAATATACTCCAGTGAATTTTTAAAAGCCAGAAGAAGTTTATATATTTGAAAAGCCAAGGAGGTACCGGGAAACGAAGTAAACCCTTCGATTCAGCACAAGGGGCTTCTCATTCCTCAAACCGCTCGTCTCCGGGTCCAGCCACAGTCCACCGAACTGCGACGAGCCCCGCCGATTCCATATGTTCCCACAACCAGCTGTATCATTATTATTTTTTTTCATTTGAGTAGATAACTCGTTAATCGAGCATATAATTTATTCTTATCTTTATATACGGGGAGATAGTAGCAATTACGGCAATTCATGAAAATGTAAGGGGGAGGGAGCAAAATTTACTTCAAAATCTAAGGTGGCAATTTTGTTGTTTTATCAAAATGTAGGTGATGAGGGAGGCAAAAATACAAAGAGGATCAAATACCCCTACATCACCCCCTACCACCCAAACTAACGCCCCTGGACAGCCCCCAGATATTGGACTGGAGATCCCTGGAATTTTTTTTAAAGATTGTGGCTTCAGCGTAACTTTCCATTGGAAAAATCTACCCCCCTAACTCCAGGCAGTGGCGGAGCCCCCAAGTATTTTTTGGTGCACTCATTCCTTTTTTTCACTCTCTTTTCGAATAAATTTATTAATTTGGTCAATTATTGGCGCCTTTGTAACATCGGCCCCCCAAAGATTTTACTCCTTGCCTCCCCAAGATCTTGCTCTACATCCGCCCCTGACTACAGGCCTAGACCTGTCTGCACCTATGAATAAATAAAATTACATTAAACAAGAAAAGTTACTAAACAAACTTGAACAACTTGTCTGTATTACAAAAAAAGACAATGACCCCAAAAAACAAGAGCTAAGAGCTCATATGGCACTTGTGACGAGGCAAGAAGAGCTAAGAGCCAAGAGTTCATATGGTATGAGCTCTAACAAAATTCTAAGAATCAATAGATTGATTTAAAATAAAAATCAGAGGCTTAATGCTTGTCAGGATTCAAAATAAGAGTCACGAAGCCCTTCTAAATATCAAAATTCATTAAGATCCGATCACCCACTCGTAAGTTATAAATACTTAATTTTTTCTAATTTTTCCTCTCCCTTTAGCCCCCCAGATGGCCAAATCTGTGAAAACGACTTTATCAAGTCAATTTGTGCAGCTCCCTGAAACGCCTACCAATTTTCATCGTCCTAGCACGTCCAGAAGCACCAAACTCGCCGAATCACTGAACCCCTTCCCCCAACTCCCCCAAAGAGAGCGAATCCAATACGGTTACGTCAATCACGTATCAAGGACTTTTGCTTATTTTATAGGCTACACCAAGCTTCATCCCGATTCCTCCACTCCAAGTGTTTTCCAAGAGATCTGAGTCACGAGGTCCTTCTAAATATGAAGTTTCATGAAGATCTGATCACTCCTTCGTAAGTTAAAAATACGTCATTTTTTCTAATTTTTCATAATTACCCCCCCCCCCCCCCAATAGAGCGGATCCGTTCCAATTATGTAAATCACGTATCTAAGACTTCTGCTTATTTTTCCCACCAAGTTTCATCCCGATCCCTCCAATCTAAGCGTTTTCCATGATTTTAGGTTCCCCCACCCCAAACTCCCCCTAATGTCACCAGATCTGGTCGGGATTTAAAATAAGAGCTTTGAGACACGATATCCTTCAAAATATCAAATTTCATTGAGATCCGATCACCCGTTCGTAAGTTAAAAATACCTCATTTTTTATAATTTTTCAGAATTAACCCCCCCCCCAACTACCCCAAAGAGAATGGATCTGTTCCAGTTATGTCAATCATGTATCTAGGACTTGTGCTTATTTTTCCCACCAGGTTTCATCCCGATCCCTCCACTCTAAGCGTTTTCCAAGATTTTAGGTTTCCCCCTCCTAACTCCCCCCCAATGTCACCAGATCCGACCGGGATTTAAAATAATAGCTCTGAGACACGATATCCTTCCAAACATCAAATCTCATTAAGATCTGATCAACCGTTCGTAAGTTAAAAATACTTCAATTTTTCTATTTTTTCCGGATTAACAGGCTCCTCACTCCCCCCAGATGGTCAAATCGGGAAAACGACTATTTATAACTTAATCTGGTCCGGTCCCTGATACGCCTGCCAAATTTAATCGTCCTAGCTTACCTGAAAGTGCCTAAAGTAGCAAAACCGGGACCGACAGACCGACAGAATTTGCGATTGCTATATGTCACTTGGTTAATACCCAGTGCCATAATAAAATTCATAAGAAAGATGCAACTAAGTTAATACACAGTCTAGCATCCATCCAACAAAATTTTGTTTCAATAAATCAACGATTAGATCGGAATCCGAAGAAAATCTTTTGAAATTTTCTTTGAAATGTCATAAACAAAAGGTTAAAACATCATGAATTCCTCCGCAAATTAACTTCACAAACTTATTTTGTAAGCTTCTAATGTCAAATACAAATTGCAAGGCTTATTCATAAATTTTTGTCTAATTTAAAATTAAATCAAATAATTCGGGGTAACGAACTGTAAGTAAGGAGCGATGCGGCTCAATAGTAACCGAAACCCTAAAAAACGGAATTTATGTGTTAATAGTTATATCAAAACAATCGGCTTATTACGATTATAGTTAGTGTTACCCATCAAAAGCTACGAGCCTGAGAAAATTTGCCTGATTTCCAAAAAGGGGAGAAACAACCCAAAAAGTCAAGAAATCTTAATGAAAATCATATCATCAGGTTCTGTATTCGAGAACTCTGTTGTATAAGTTACAAGCTCCCTTATGCAAAAATATGAAATGTTATATTTTTTGCAAGAAGAATGCAAAAACGTGCTATTTGTTGTTATTTTTTGTTGTTGTTTTTTTTTTCCAAGGGGGTGCTTGTATCGAACCAACAGTCCTATGTTATTGGAAAAGAACTCATTCGAATGCAAATTACAAGTTCTAGTGTCCTTTTTAAGTGACTAAAAAGATTGGAGGGAATCTAGCCCCCTGCCATAGCCCCCTGTCATTGCGTCCATAAAATGCCTTATATTGTTAACCGTTAATAAAAATTAAGGGTTAGTTGCGCAAACACAGATGGCATACGTAAACGACTAATGTCAACGATCTCTTGCTGACATCAAAATCCGGTTTCCCCAGACTCAGGAAGTAATAAATGACCATGAATGTAGGCTTAGGCTGTTTTAATGCTTCTTAACCTTCATAATAAGAAGCTGATTCCGGTGACTTTATTTTTAAAGAGTTTCTCAAGGTGAATTTAAGATAACCGCAACTGATATTAAAATTAAATAGAGTATTTGACGTTAAGAAAAAGGAGGTTCGCACGACCAACCTTAGAAACTTTTCACCATGGGTGTAGACATTCTTCCCTGAGACACAGAATAAAGAATAGTCTTGTAAAAAAAATGGTCTTGTCAAACAATTCGTGGTAACGAACTGTAGTATGGATCGACCCGGCTCAATAGTAACCGAAACTCGGAAAAACGGAGTTTTGACACCAATAGTTACATCAAAAGAATCGCAATTTAATGTTGATTTTAAATATATAAGTTTCATCAAGTTTAGTCAAACCCATCAAAAGTTACGAGCCTGAGAAAATTTGTTTTATTTTAGAGAATAGGGGAAACATCCCCTAAAAGTCATAGAATATTAACGAAAATCACACCATCAGATTCAGCGTATCCGAGAACCCTGCTGTAGAAGTTTCAAGCTCCTATCAACAAAAATGTGGAATTTTGTATTTTTTGCCAGAAGACAAATCACGGATGCGTGTTTATTTATTTATTTTTTTTCCCCAGGGGTGATCGTATCGACCCAGTTGCCCTAGAATGTCGCGAGAGGGCTCATTTAGGCGGACATTGAAAATTCTAGTGCCCTTTTTAAGTGACCAAAAGAAATTGGAGGGCACCTAGTCCCCCTCCCACGCACATTGTTTCCCCAAAGTCACCAGATCAAAATTTTGAGATATCCATTCTGTTCAGCTTAGTCGAAAACCTAGTAAATATGTCTTCTGGGAAGACTTATCCCCCCCCCCAGTCCCCGGGGGAGGGGCTGCAAGTTACAAACTATGACCATTGTTTACATATAGCAATTGCTAATTATGAAGTGTACAGACGTTTTCAGGGGGACTTTTTCACATTGGGGTGGGGATGGGTTATGGGGAGGAGGTTATGTGGGAGGATCTTTTTATGGCGGAATTTTTCATGAGGGAAGAGAATTTCCATGAAGGGGGCACAGGATTTTCAAGCATTATTTTAAAAAAAAATGAGAAAATAAATAATTTTTTTTCAACTGGAAGTAATGAGCAGCATTAGAACTCAAAACGAACATAAAATATTACGCATATAAGGCGGTTCGTCTCCTCCACAATACCTTGCTCTTTACGCTAAGGTATTTTTAGTAATTTCAACTCGTTACTCTAAAGCCTTTGTGATTCAGGGGTCATTCTGAAAGATTTGGGACAAAATTCAAGCTTTAGTGTAAAGAACGAGGTATTGACGAGGGGGCGAACCCCCTCATATACGTAATAAAAATACACAAATATAGAAATTCGTTACGTAAGTTAATTCGTAAGGTACGTATGTTTATTACTAACAAAAACGTTCGTAAAATATAAAAAAAATGTAGTTGCATTTTTAAGCAACCAAAAATTGGAGGGCAACTAGGCCTCTTCGCCCACCTCTTTTTTTATCAAAATCATCCGATCAAAACTAGGAGAAAGCTATTTAGCCAAAAACAGAATAATATGTAAATTTCGTTTTAATTATGCATATGCGGTGAGCCAAAATCAAAACATGCATTAATTCAAAAACGTTCAGAAATTAAATAAAAAAAAACAAGTTTTTTTAAACTGCAAGTAAGGAGCGACATTAAAACTTAAAACGAATAGAAATTATTCCGTATATAAAAAAGGTTGACCCCTCCTCAACGTCTCGCTCTTTACGCTAAAGTTTTTTATTGTTTTAAAAAGTAGAGCTGAGAGAAAGAGTCAAACTTTAGCGTAAAGAGCCAGGCGTTGAGGAGGGGTCAACCCCTTTTATATACGGAATAGTTTCTATTCGACTTAAGTTTTAATGTCGCTCCTTACTTGCAGTTTAAAAAACTTGTTTGTTTTTTTTATTTAATATAAAAAAAGAATGAATAGTCTTGTAAAAAAAGGGGGGACTTATGTATTGTACGAATAACACACTCGAAAACTTGTATCACAAACATGAGACATTACCCGTTTTTCACGGTGATAATACTAGACAAATAACTTGGGCTGTGAAAACCACAACAAAGAATTATGGAGGGGGAGCTGCCCAGAGCGCATTATATTAAATACGTAGCCTAAACTAACCTAACCAAAATACCAACTATATGTCTCATGTTCTCATGTCTCATGTTCACGATGTAAATTCTCGAATGTGTTTCTCGTATAATATATAAGTACCAAAAAAAGTTTCGACCCAACATTACAACGCTTCGCATCTCGGTGTTCCTGGTCTTCCAAGGTGTGCTCCCCTTCTGTCTTTTTGGTCTTTCCGCATTCGGGTTAGATAGCATATCGCTCCTCTTAATAAGATCAGCATAAGGGAGCATGTAGTAAGGAGGACCCCTCCCTAACTATCGTGTGTAATTAGGGACGTACGCAGGAGGGAGCCTTGAGCCCCCTTCATAATACAAAAATTTCTTGAAGTTATGGGTATTTGGGAACTCTATAAACCCCCCCCTCATGAGCCTTGAGTTCCATACGTACAGCGAGCCTGTTCCTCCCTCCATTTCAGAGGATTTTTAGAGTTCAAGTTTCAAATTTTTTTGCATTTAAAGTTTCACTTTTTAATTTTTTTAATTTTTCACTTTTAAGATTTTTAGTTTTTTAGTGTTTTAGTTTAAGTTTCACTTTTAAACTTTTATGTTTGAGGTTTTACTATCAAGGTCTTAATGTTAAAGGCTTTCTTTTAAAGTTTAGTTGTACAGTTTTTATGTTAAAATTTATTTTACTACTTTGAATTTTAAACTCATTGGGTTACTCCTTAAATGGTATTTTAGCAGATTATTTTCTGTACTTTAACATTGGTCTTTTTTTTAAGGGGAAACTCTCTATACTCCCCTTGAGCCTCGGGTTCTATGCCTACAGCAAGCCTTTCCATCCCTCTATTTTAGGGAATTTTGAAGGTTTAAGGCGTTTTGGCCTGTTTACAAAGATAGGCACCAAACAGCAAATTTTTCTAAAGATTTTTCTTTTTCCACTTATTAAATTTTAGCCATTTTTTTTCTATGAATACTAGGATGTGATTTTTTTCAGGGGAAGTGGCTATATCCCTCTCTTGGGACCGAGCTCTTCTGAAGTTGGAACCGGCATGCTGTTCGATTCTTCTTAAACTCACGATCTATAGCCTAAATTTTACCAACCCCCCTACAACCCCATAATATACATGCAATGGAAATCAGATTTTTCCGATATTTAGTACAAAAGTTCAAAAGACACAAATCCTTTTATTAGCCAGGGAACAGATTAACAAAATCTCTGGATATTTCGGTCGCATACACAATGGCTGTCCCCAGCAAAAAGGATTTGTCCTTATTGAACTGTTACTTGTAAATCGGATTCCATTTTTACTGTTCTTAACACTTTAATTTAAAAATTAGACATTAGGTTACCCATTTTAGTCCATGTGGAGTAAGTATATTTTCAGAACGGAAAATAGCCATTTGGATTCTCATATCCGTGGGAAAGTTGTCCTTGAGCCAATCGGTGTTCTGTACAAATCCAGAATTCTGGGGTATCCACAGCTTAGTCGGACTATTTTCTTGTCGAAAATAAACTAAACCTGCACTTGAGATGCAAACAATAGCCAGACATCCAATAATAAAATATGAAGGGTTTAAAGTTATGCAAATACCCCATCTGGAAAAAGAAAGAAAAATTATTAAGAACAGAGTCCTTTTTAGGGGAGGGTGTCGGGAGATCAATTGGGAGGGTGATAGTGGAGCATTGAAACGAAAAAAATAAAATGCACCCCGACTACTTAAATTTTGAAAAATATCTTTTTGTTCCTTCATAAAAAAAATGAAAAAAATACCCCCTGCCAGGGGCGCTAATTGTGAATTGACACCTCTGAGGGGGGTTTGCGGGGATTAGAATTGTACGCTCTGCATTAGCCCTTAAAAACTTTATACCGTGTATTACCAATGAAAAGAAAAGAAAGGGAAGAGTAAGGTTGTTGAAGCATTTTTTTATTTCTCCTTTAAATTTATTTACGTAATGGTATTTTCAAACTACCAAGTAGAACCTTTCCCACTAGCATACAGGCGAGGATTTACCAATGGGCCTGCTAGTCCCGGGCCTAAGGGCGCAATTAACTATTACAGAGGGACGTTTTTCTTAACAAAAATTAGACTGGTGTGATTTATCGTCAAGCGCCAGGACATTAGCTTTTGAGCCACTAAGCAGCTCAGAAATATCTCGCATATACGCATATGGGTAGGATAGATAAAACCTCTGGAGCAGCTGACTTAAAAAAAAACTAAAAAAAAATGTTGAAATAAATAATAAATAAACTATCGCATAAACTTGACAGTAGTATAGCCAATGTGAAGGCAGACTCTACGCCTGACGGTCTAATGATTATACCTTACCCTCACTAGATCCGGTGAATGACTACATCTTCCTGTAAGAACATGATTATAATATATTCGTCCTTCATTGAATAAGAGGAATGGTGAGTTATTATAATACTTAATATTAAGTAATCCCATGACAAATATATGAACATTTTTTTTTATTTCGGTGGAATGAAACTGGTCTTAAGACACGCACTTGAGTACAGTAAACCAGAAGCATTTTATGATATGAACCAAATTTTAATGAATCAAAAAGCGATAAATCTGCTACTCCTTTTTATTTCTTCTGACACGCGCTTGGATAAAGTAAACCGGTGAACTTGTGTTCCACAATAAATCAATTACTATTGCATTTTTTAAGGGAACGTATGATTACCAACGTCCCACCTAAAGGAGACCCCAAATACCCCTCCCCCAACTTTTTGCTCCCATTTTTGGACTTGGAATTTTTTTAGACTTACAATTTTTCGAATTTTTTTTTACTCGAATTTTTGGAAGTAAAATTTTTGGGGCTTAGATTTTTTGGATTCGATGAAAATACGTTTCTTTGAATCAATTTTATTGTTTAAAACGTTTTGTGCTCTGTTTCAAACAATTCGTGGTAACGAACTGTAGTAAGGAGCGACCCGGCTCAATAGTAACCAAAACTCTAAAAAATGGAATTTTTATACCAATACCTACATCAAAAGAATCGCATTTTAATGCTGATTTTAAATATATAAGTTTCATCAAGTTTAGTTTTACTCATCAAAAGTTACGAGCCTGAGAAAATATGAAAGAGGCTGCTTCCTCATCAACGCCCCGCTCTTTACGCTAAGGTTTTTTACTGTTTTAAAAAGAAGAATTGAGAGAAAGAGTCAAACTTTAGCGTAAAGAGCGGGGCGTTGATGAGGAAGCAGCCTCTTTCATATACGAAGTAATTTCTGCTCATTTTAAGTTTTAATGTCGCTCCTTACTTTCAGTTAAAAAAACTTGTTTTTTTATTTAATTTGCACAAAGCTCGATGAAAATACATTTCTTTAAATAAAATATGCAGTTCAAAATGTTTTGTACTCTATTTTGCTTCAACGTACTAGAGAACCCTTCTGTAGAACTTTCAAGCTCCTATCTACGAAAATGTGGAATTTTGTATTTTTTTGCCAGAAGGCAGATCACGGATACGTGTTTATTTGTTTGTTTTTTTTTGTTTTTTCCCCAGGGGTGATCGTATCGACCCAGTGGACCTAGAATGTTGCAAGAGGGCTCATTCTAACGGACATGAAAAGTTCTAGTGCCCTTTTTAAGTGACCGAAAAATTGGATGGCACCTAGGCCCCTCCCACGCTAATTATTTTCCCAAAGTCAACGGATCAAAATTCTGAGATAGCCATTTTATTTAGCGTAGTCGAAAAACCTTATAACTATGTCTTTGGGGACGACTTACTCCCCCACAGTCCCCGTGGGAGGGGCTACAAGTTACAAACTTTGACCAGTGCTTACATATAGTAATCTTTATTGGGGAGTGTACAGACGTTTCCAGGGGGTTCAGGGGGATTTTTGGCTGGGGGAGGGGTTGAGAAGAGGGGGATATGTTGAGGGTTATTTTTGGGGAACTTTCCATCGAGAAATTTGTCATGGGGAAGAAAATTTCCATGAAGGGAGCGCAGGATTTCCTAGCATTATTTAAAAAAACAATGAAAAAATACATATGAAAAAGTTTTTTCAAATGGAAGTAAGGAGCAACATTAAAACTTAAACGAACAGAAATTATTACGCATATGAGCGGCTCACCTCCTCCTAATACATCACTCTTTACGCTAAAGTATTTTTAGTAATTTCAACTATTTATTCTACGGCTTATGTGATTCAGGGGTCATTCTTAATGAATTGGGACGAAATTTAAGCTTTAATGTAAAGAGTGAGGTACTGACGAGGGCGTTAACCCCCTCATATATGCAATAAAAACATAAGAATACGAAAGTTCGTTACATAAGCTAATTAATAAGTTATGTATATCTTCTACTAATAAAAAATATTCGGAAAAAATTAAAAGTTCTAGTTGCCTTTGTAAGTAACCAAAAAATCGGAGGGCAACTAGGCTTCCTCCCCCTCTCATTTTTTTCTCAAAATCATTCGATCAAAACTATGATAAAGCCATTTAGCCAAAAACAAATAAACATGCAAATTTCGGTTTAATTATTTCTCTGTGGAGAGCCAAAATCAAAACATGCATTGATTCAAAAACGTTCAGAAATTAAATATAAAAAACAAGTTCTTTTTAACTGAAAGTAAGGAGCGACATTAAAACTTAAAACGAACAGAAATTACTTCGTATAAGAAAGGGGCTGCTTCCTCATCAACGCCCCGCTCTTTACGCTAAAGTTCTTTACTGTTTTAAAAAGAAGAGTTGAGAGAAAGAGTCAAACTGTAGCGTAAAGAGCGGGGCGCTGATGAGGAAGCAACCCCTTTCTTATACGAAGTAATTTCTGTTCGTTTTAAGTTTTAATGTCGCTCCTTACTTTCAGTTAAAAAAACTTGTTTTGTTAATTAATTGCACAAAGCACGGTAAACAAAGATTCCTTTGTATCAAATGTATTGTTCAAAATGTTTTGTACTCTGCTTTGCACAAAGCTCGATGAAAGTCTGAGCGGCTGTTTGCATGTCTCTTCTGTGTTTGTGTGTCTGACTCTGTATATTTTTAGGTGTTTACTTCTCTATCTCTCTCCGTGCCTGTGTGTTTGACTGGCTGTTTGCTTATCTCTCTCACTGTGCATGTGTGTCGGAGCGGGCGTTTGCATGTTTCTGTGTCTGTCTTTGCATGTTTCTGTGTCTGTCTTTGTGTGTTTGTATGTCTGACTCTGTGTGTTTGTATCTCTCTCTCTCTCTCTCTCTCTCTCTCTCTCTCTCTCTCTCTCTCTCTCTCTCTCTCTCTCTCTCTTTGCCTATGTGTCTTAGAGGCTTTCTCCTTATCTCTCTCTCTCTATCTTTTTATGTTTGTGGGTGTTTGCTTCTTTCTCTCTCCCTCTCCCTCTCTGTGCCTGTGTGTCTGAGCAGATGTTTTCTTGTCCCCGAATCGGTCTTTGTGTGTATGTGTGTCTGACTGTATGTTTGTATGTCCCGTGGAGGTGGGACATGAATGATCATAAGTTCCCTCTAAAAAATGTCATAACAATTGATTCACTGAGGAGCATAAATTCACCGGTTTACTTCACCCAAGCGTTTGTCATTGGAAAAAAGGGGTAGCAGATTTGTCACTTTTTGATTCATTAAAATTCCGCTCGTATTATAAAATGCAACGGTTTACTTTACCCAAGCGCGTGTAATAAGACAAGTTTAATTAAACCCAAATAAAAAATTTATTCACATAATGTCATAGGATTACTGAATATTAAGTATTATAACAACTAGTCATTCTTCTTATTCAGAGAATGTCGAATATATGATTATCATGTCCTGACAGGAATATATAGGTCTGAGGCAGAAAAAAACAGAAGGATAGCTAGATACTGATCGCAATCTTTGGCATTCGTCGCTATGCTTTTAATTCCAGGGATACCTATGTCTCTGTTGAGGCCCAAGGGTTATAATGCAAAATGAGCTTAATGTTTATCTCACAGCAAAGTTCATTTGCAACGAAGACATTTAACCAGGAACAGGAGAGGAGAATTTCGTTTTAGAGACCACATCTCTCAGAAGAATTCTCAACATTTACTAGCAGCAGAGGATAGTCAATAAATTCATCCGGGACGAGATGGGTCAGCCTCTTAGGACAGATGTCACAAAGTTTACCGAAGGAAATACCATGTGCTGAACGTACCAGACGGAACTGCAAAACCTGAACGCCTCAATCCAGCCTCAGTTTCAGAGTATATCGGCAATAGCAAACCTGAGGCAAAATTTCCGGCTCCTTCCTCATGCCCTGGGTGCCTCTGGAGGTACAGGCGGATCTAAGGCAAGGTCTTACAACTAAAGTTATCGTTTCAGAAAAGGTCGAAAGTTTTCGGCGTTTTTCCAGATAAGTTGAGCTATTTCTACTATTTAACCGAAAGTCACAACTGCGTACTTGTGATCTCCTGTGGCAACGTAGACTGAGATCATCTGTATCATGGTATCCAAGTGAGAGTTCCAATATGCGGCTCTTTAAGCGCATAATGATCTCCAGTTTCCAGATACTGATTTCCAGTTCGCACACGTTCAGTGCATGTGTACGTTCAGTGCGTCTTCACTTGTTGGGCTTCAAAATGGCTAAGGGTCTTCAACTATTATTTCAAGTTTGTTGGGTAAAGTTTTCTCTATGATCTATCAAAGAACACCATTGCTCACGGTCTCTTTTTGAAGAATTCCTGCTGTAACAATAATTTTCTGAAGCCAGCATCTTCAAGTAGTCTATGAGTTTTTGGAATCCACAGAGCAAAAGGACTACATTAGAGACTCATTTCTAGAGGACTCTTTCAATTCCTGTTGACAAATGCAAAGGTATCTTTGTGATGTTTTAAGATCTCATCACCTACATCCAGCTTCACCTTCAGTGACCTAGCTATGGCATAAAGAAACATAAGGATAGCAAGATACTGATTGCAAGCTTTGACATTTGTCGTTATCCTTTTAATTCCAAGGATACCTCTGTCTCTGTTGAGGCACAAGGCTTATAATGCGAAATGAGCTTAATGTTTATTTCACAGCAAAGTTCACAGACAGATGTCACAAAGTTCGCCGACAGAAATACCATGCGCTGAACGTACTAGACAGAACTGCAAAACCTGAACGACTCAATGTAGACTCAGTTGCAGGGTATAATGGCAATAGCAAGCCTAGGGCAAGATTTGCGGCTCCATCCTGATGCCCCGGGTGCCTCTGGAGGCACAGGCGGATCTAAGGCAAGGTCTTATAATGAAGATATAGTATCAGAACCGTTCGTAAGTTTTCGGCGTTTTTCCAGGTAAGTTGAGCATTTCTACTGTTTAACTGAAAGTCACAACTGCGTACTTGTGATCTCCTGTGGCAAAGTAGACTGAGATCATCTATACCATGATAATCAAGTGTAGGTTCCAACCTACGGCTCTTACATAATGATCACCAGTTTCCAGATACTGATTTCCAGTTCTCACACGTTCAGTGCATGTCTACAAAAGTTCACTCTACTCCACAAGAAGAGGAGAAATCACTTCAAGTGCATTTTATAGCTCACAAGCACGTTCACAGTCGTCTTCACTTGTTGGGCTTCAAAATTGCTAAAGAGCTTCATCTAGTATTTCAAGTTTGTTGGGTAAAGTTTTCTCTATGAAGCTTCTAGCGTCTTCTAGACAAGTTTTGAATGCCTCCTACCCATCAACGCCATTCTTTCATACACTTAAAAGAGTGTATAAAGTGAGTGATGCATTACCTTACAAAGAAAAGACCTTACTCACGATCTCTTTTCGAATAATTCCTGCTGTAATAATAATTTTCTGAATCCAGCGTGTTCAAGTAGTTCATGAGATTATGGAACCCACAAAGCAGAAGGACTACATTGGATAATTTCGCTGGGAGACATTGTCCAAGGCTTTCCAAAGACTCGAAACGGCTAAAGGGTTCATTTACAAAATAAAACAAAAAATCGAGAAACAAACGCGCCAGAAAACATCACCTCTACGAAGCAATGACACGTGTCTTTTTTTTGAAGAGGTTAAGGTTCTGTAGAAAAAAAGAAAAGAAAAAACTTGCCAAAAAAAATCTACCATTTGGCGCGATAAAATTTGCATGTTAGCTGAGGATCGCTTAAGAAGTTCAAGAGTTTGGAGAGTGACTACATTTGCTTTAGGTGATATCTATCAAGCTCGCTCCAAGACATAAAAATGCTTAGAAGTTCATTATAAAGATAAAAATGCTGGAAACAACCGTTCCAGAAAACGCGCATCTATGAAGCAATAACATTTGTTGTTTAATTTCTTTTTCTGGTAGAGATTAAGAGTTGGAATAGAAAAAAATGACTCGCCACCTTTCGTTTGACGAGATAAAATTTGCATCTCAACTTAGGATATTACCGAAAAAAAAATGGCGAACATTGGGAAAATTTCTAGATTTTCTGTCCTTTTTTTTTAATTTTTGAATATTCTTATTGTGTTAGAAAATCGATACTTGACTGAAATAATTATTTGCACAGAGAATAGGGCCTCGGATGATATTCACTTCCGTTTACTTTAGTTTTTATACTGAATAAATATTTTTATACTAAATACCTCATAAAAAAACGACTACCAGGTTGCCTTAGGATATTTTGGCGTTTATTTTTTACGCAGGATATTTTGGCTACTTATGTGGCATTCACATCCATTTTGGCTAAAATGGTCGGGTCCTAAATGGATGCGGACATGCGCTACGAAAATCTGAATTAAGCAATGTCGGTTGCCTTAATAGCCATCTCCCAATCAATTGCAGTGGAAATGTGCTGCCACTTTTTTTTACAATCAAAAATAGTTTATAGACTAAACACAGAACGTAAATTTTTACAAGAGAGTGATTGAAAAAATTATGTTTTTTACTATTATTAAAAACCTGTTGCTGAAACGCTCATTTTACAAGTAGGAAAGGGGATAAAACGTATCTTGGAAATAAAAGAAATAAAATGATGAAAATCGAACAAGATCAGAGAAAACAAAGAAAACCACAGAAGTTGCTCGGTTTGAGGAGGGTAGAGAACAATTCAATATTAGATACAATAATAAAGAGCTCGGTTTGAGATGGTTAAAGAACAAATTAACATTATATACAAGAACAAAGAGCTCGGTTTAAGGAGGATAAAGAACAATTTATTATTGATACAATAACAAAGAGCTCAGATTGAGGAGTGTAAAGAACAATTTAATATTACAGGAGGGTAAAAAATTAATATTGAGGAGGGTAAAGAACAATTTAATATTAGATACAATAACAAACAGCTCGGTTTGAGGAGGGTAAAGAACAATTTAATATCAGATACACCATCAAAGCGCTCTGTTTGAGGAGAGTAAATAAAAGAACTAAAATTCTACACATGATGAAAATTTTACATTTGATATAACAACAAAGAGCTCGGTTTGAGGAGCAATTTAATATTAGATACAACAACAAAGAGGTCGGTTTCAGGAGGGTTAAGAACAATTTAATATGATACAATAACAAAGAGCTGTGTTTGAGGAGGGTAAAGAACAGTTTAATATCTATATAAAATGACAAAGAGCTCGGTTTAAGGAGGGTAAAGAACAATTTAATATAGATACAATAACAAAGAGCCCGGGTTTGAGGAGGGTAAAGAACAATTTAACATAAGATGCAATAAGATAGCTCGGTTTGAGGAGGGTAAAAAACCATTTAATATAAAATACAATAATAAACAGCTCGGTTTGAGGAGGGTAAAGAACAACTTAATATTAGATACACTAACAAACAGCTCGATTTGAGGAGGGTAAATAAAAGAAATAAAATTCTACATATAATGAAAACTGAAGAAGATCGGAGGAAACGAATAAAACCAATAAACAGAAGTTGCTTGGTGTGAGGGGGGTTAAAAACAATTTAATATTAAATACAATAACAAAGAGCTCGGTTTAAGGAGAGTAAAGAACAGTTTAACATTTGATACAACAACAAAGAGCCTGGTTTGAAAAGGGTTTAGAACAATTTAATATTAGTTAGAAAATACAAAGAAGTTGTTCGGTGTGAGGAGGGTAAAGAAAGAGCAAAAAAGAGTAAAGAAAGAAAGAGGTAAAACAACAAAGAGCTCGGTTGGAAGGGGGTAAAGAACAATTCGAGGAGGGTAAAGAACAATTTAACATCAGACACAATAACAAAGAAGTCGGTTTGAGGAGGGTAAAGAAAGAGCAAAAAAGAAAGAAGTAAAACAGCAAAGAACTCGGTTTGAAGGGGGTAAAGAACAATTTGAGGAGGGTAAAGAACAATTTAGTATTAGACACGACACCAAAGAGCTCTGTTTGAGGAGGGTCAGAGGAAACGAAGAAAACCAATAAGCAGAAGCTGTTCGGCGTGAGGAAGGTAAAGAAAGAGCAAGAAAGAGTAAAGAAAGAAAGAGGTATAGCAACAAAGTGCTCGGTTTGAAGGGGGTGAAGAACAATTCAATAGTAGATACAACAATAAAGAGCCCGGTTTGAGGAGGGTAAAGAACACTTTACTACTAGATACAATAACAAAGAGTTCGGTTTAAGGGGGTAAAAAAACAAATTATTATAGATACAATAACAAACAAACATCTCGGTTTGATGAGGATGAAAATCGATTTAATATTTGATACAAAATCAAAGAGCTCTATTTGAGGAGGGTAAACAAAAGAAATAAATTCTACATATGATGAAAAGTACCAATAGACAGAATTCACTCGGTGTGAGGAGGGTTAAAAAAATAATATTACAATAACAAAGAGCTTGGAGGAAGAGCTTAGTTGGAGGAGGGTAAAGAACAATTTAACATTTGATACAACGACAAAAGCTCGGTTTGAGGAGGGTAAAGAACAATATAATATTGGATACAATAACATAGCTCGGTTTGAGGAGGGTAAAGAAAATTTAATATTAAATACAACAATAAACAGCTCGTTATGAGGAGGGAAAAGAACAATTTAATATTAGATACACTAACAAATAGATCGGTTTGAGGAGGGTGAATAAAAGAAATAAAATTCTACGCATGATGAAATCTGAAGAAGATCAGAGGAAACGAAGAAAACAAATAGATGAAAGTTGTTCGGTGTGAGGAGGGTAAAGAACAATTTAACATTTGATACAACAACAAAGTGCTCGGTTTGAGGAGGGTAAAGAACAATTTAATATTAGATACACCATCAAAGGGTCCTGTTTGAAGAGGGTAAATAAAAGAAATAAAATTCTACATATGAAGACAATCAATGAAGATAAGAGAAAACAAAGAAAACCAATAGATGGTAAATAAAAAAGTAGGTAAATACGAAGGAGATCGGAAAAACTAATAGACAGAATTTGCTCGGTTTGAGGAGTGAAAAAACAATTTAATATTAGATACAATAGCTCGGTTTAAGGAGGGAAAAAACAACTTAATATTAGATACAATAGCTCGGTTTAAGGGGGGCAAAGAACAATTTAGTATTAGATACAATAATATAGCTCGGTTTGAGGAGGGTAACGAACAATTTAATATTAGATACAATAATAAGCAGCTCGTAATGAGGAGGGTAAAGAACAATTTAATATTAGATACACTAACAAACAGCTTGAGGAGGTAATTGAGGAGGGAAAATAAAAGAAATAAAATTCTACATATGATGAAAACGTCCCCAAAAGATATGTTACACGGATGACGTAATTTCACTTTGGAACTATGGGGAAAATGAACGTAGGGGTTTTTTAGATCAATTAATACATATGATAGAAATTTACAGTTTATCTTAGAAATTGAAATTGCACATAGAATCTCATTCCTAGATGTTCGAACTATTCGTAGCTTAGATGAACTCAATTTTACTATTTACAGAAAACCAACACAAAACAATAGATATTTACATTTTGAATCAAACCACTCCCCACAAGTTAAACAGGTGTCCTAATAGCTCTCGTAGATCGTGCCCTGAATATTTGTTCTGATTTCTACATCACAGCTGAACTAGACTTTATCAGGGACAAACTTTTTTGGAAATTGGTATTCTCTTTTATCAAACAGTTAGTGGTAACGAACTGTAGTAAGGAGCGACCCGGCTCAATAGTAACCGAAACTCTAAAAAATAGAATTTTGATACCAATAGTTACATCAAAAGAATCGCATATTTAACTCTGATTTTAAATATATAAGTTTCATCAAGTTCAGTTATACCCATCAAAAGTTACGAGCCTGAGAAAATTTGCCCCATTTTAGAAAATTGGGCGAAACACTCCCTAAGTCATACAATCTTAACGAAAATCACACCATCAGATTCAGCGTATCAGAGAACCTTATTGTAGAAGTTTCAAGCTCCTATCTACAAAAATGTGGAATTCCGTATTTTTTGCCAGAAGACATCACGGATGCGTGTTTGTTTGTTTGTTTTTTTTCCCCAGGGGTGATCGTATCGACTGAGTGGTCCTAGAATGTCGCGAAAGGGCTCATTCTAATGGTAATTAAAAGTTCTAGTGCCCTTTTTAAGTGACCAAAAAAATTAGAGGGCACCTAGGCCCTCTCCCACACTCATTTTTTCCCAAAAGTCACCGTATTAAAATTCTGAGATAGCCATTTTATTCACCATAGTCGAAAAACCTAGTAACTATGTCTTTGGGGACGACTTACTCCCCCGCAGTCCCAGTGGGAGGGGGTGCAAGTTACAAACTTTGACCTGTGTTTACATATAGTAATGGTTACTGGGAAGTGTACAGGCGTTTTCAGGGGGATTTTTTTGGTTTAAGGGGGAAAGTTGGGGGGGGGTTACGTGGGAGGATATTTCCATGGAGAAACTTCTTATGGGGGAAGAGAATTTCAATGATGGGTGCGCAGGATTTCTAGCATTATTTGAAAAAGCAATGGAAAAATAAATATGAAAAGTTTGTTCTACTGAAAGTAAGGAGCAGCATTAAAACTCAAAACGAACAAAAATTATTACGCATATGAGGGGTTTACCTCCTCGTTATACCTTACTCTTTACGCTAACGTATTTTTAGTAATTTCAACTATTTATTCTACGGCCTTTGTGATTCAGAGGTCATTCTTAAGGAATTGGGAAAAAATCTAAGTTTAAGTGTAAAGAGCGAGGTATCGACGAGGGTTGAACCCCCTCATATACGCAATAAAAACATACGAATATAGAAGGTCGTTACGTAAGTTAATTCGTAAATTACGTATGTTTTTTACCAATGAAAACGTTTGTAAAAAATTAAAAGTTTTAGTTGCTTTTTAAAGTAATCAAAAACTTGGAAGGCAATGAGGCCTCCTCCCTCGCTCCTTTTTTCTCAAAATCTTCCGATTAATTGCAATTATTGAATATGCAAATTTCGTTTTAATTATTTATGTGCGGAGAGCCAAGATCAAAACATGCATCAATTCAAAAACGCCCAGAAATTAATTAAAAAAAACAAGTTTTTTTGAATGAAAGTAAGGAGCAACATTAAAACTTAAAAGGAACAGAAATTACTCCGTATATGAAAGGGGCTTTTCCTCCTCAACGCCCCGCTCTTTACGCTAAAGTTTCTTAATATTTTAAAAATAAAGTTAAGAGAAAGAGTCAAACTTTATGCGTCGCCTACCAGTTAATTATACCGGTTAATTTATAGTTAACCTGGGCTTTAATTACCACTCACAAAAAAGGCATTAATTTACATTAGTGCATTTGGGTTCTCATTTCACAACAAAAACAAAATATATAAAGCATATAGAACTGCATTTTTTAAACCTGCATTTTTTAAAACATTTTCTTTCATTTCATTGAATTGCCTCGTTTCATAACAATTTATTTTTCAGTCCTGGTTGAACTTCGCTGAGGTAAGGATGCTGGGACTGTTTTGAAAAACTGTTCATTTTAGTTTCATTGATTTTATCCTTTTGTAAGTTGTTTTTTCTTATTTGTATTGCTGAGGACGGCCCTTGGACGTAGGGCCGAAATATTCATTCTAATTTGTTTCCAAAGTCTTAAAAATTCCCTATAGTTCTTCTTGTTTCTGGTGTTTAGACAGAAGTTGTTCGGTGGCGAGGGCAAAGAACAATTTAATAGAGATGCAAGAACGAAAAACTCGGTTTGATGAGGGTAAAGAAGAATTTAATATTAGATAGAATAACAAAGCGCTCGGTTTGAGGAGGATAAAGAACAACTTAATCTTGGATACAATAACAAAGAGCTTGAGGAGGGTAAAGAATAGCTCTCAGAACAAATGAATGAAGATTGAGAGTTTAGTATATGACGAGTCCTAAAATACTTACTCAGTCTATATAATTCCTACAAGTTATTCCTCAGTCCCCGAATGTGCAAATATACAGCCCAAATTATATATTTCCAAAGCATTTTTCCGTTGATCACGTCGGATTCATGGGAAATATATAATTTGGGCTATATTTTTGCACATTGGGGAGGGGGTGGTAAAGTAATGTGAAGCACTTTTAGGAATTGAAGTTACACATTTTGAACGCGCTTCCGCTATAGTCTACCCCCCCCCCGCTATGGTTTACCCCCAACAACTCCTAATGCGTAAATATAACCTACAGCCAAAATTATATATTTCCCATGCTGACTATATCAAGAAACGGAAAAATACACAGGAAATATATGGGCCTAATTTTGGCCGTCCTATTCGAGTGGTTAGCATGCTAGACTTAAAAACCCTTGTGAGGACAGAGGAGGTTCAAGCCTCCTCAAACAGGAGGAGGTAGTGTTGCTGGTTAATCGGTTTGGAACAGGGATCGGTAAGTTCTGGTGCTCTTTAAGCTTAGCAAGAGTTCACCAAACTCTGACTGGGTACCAGCTGTAATCTGGGAAAGGTAAACATGAAGGGTGTGCGAAAGCGCATGATGGCTACCCCATCATCCTCTTGCTCTTCCTGACTTAAGGGCCATGAAACCGAAAGCAGCACATTCTTTTTGTTGGCTAATTAAGGGGAGTTGAGGGTAAAGTATAGAGGAATCGCTTTAAAATGTTTTAACTATAGTTTTTCTGCATGTTATGAAGTAAACCTGTTTTCTTAACATATTTCCTTCTCAATATCCCCAATTCTAGGAATATAACGTACCCCCATCTCCCTAATATCTCCCTTATACATCCCTCCTAGAAATTGAGGTAGGCCTAAGTAGGCTATTTCGCTGTTCATATCATTGATTTACGAATAAAGTGAACATAGGCTACTCGATGCCTTTTTGTATGCTCTTTCCAAATATAATAATCAGCTTTGCCAAAAATGAATTTTAACCCCTTCTCTACCAATTCAGAGTATATATTTGCTCATTAACGGGGGGAGGAGTTTAAATTTACCTTTTATTTGCATCAGAATCAAACATACATTTTTGCCAAACCCTCTGATTTCCGTGAATTGACACCATTTAATCCACGGCCTAAAATACACCCCAATAAGGAATAGTAGGCTAGTATCAAGCTGTTGCCAATATTTAGTGTTACCAATTTCATTTTCCTAACCAAACACTTTTCCCAAAAAGTAGCTACACAAGAATTTTCCTCAATATTTCAAATAACTTGCCTGAAAAAGAACTGCTCAAGTCCTCCAACTATTTTGTTACTAACTTTACTCAACAAAGTATCCTTAGGTTTAGTTTCTCCCATTATCAATACTTGTTTACTTGACAAACGCACAAATTCGACTGATATAAAAGAAATTCAATTCCATAGGAATCAATAAATTACTCCTCGCGTATAAACAAAAGCACTCGAGTAGGATATGACGTAACAAGCCTTAACTGTATATTAAAAACAGGTTTTTTGTATTCATATTTAAATGCACTTATTTAAGGATTGAAAGAATATATAAACTGAAACTTTTAGGTTATAATAGCGGAGAATGGCGTGTCTAGGAGGGGGAACAATAGTGGTAAGAGGAGGGGTTCGACCTGTCCATTGTTGCCCCATCTATTTGGGCTCCATTTAGATAATAAATACCATATGAATGGTAGGCAACTAGGCATGGGGCTTCAGCTGGGGAGGGAGGAGGACAAAGAGATTTTGTCATCTATTTATTGGAAAATTTATTTTTTTGGGGTGCTTCCATTGAAAATTCCTTCTTTGGTATTTTCAATGATTATTCAAAAAACCTACCCCCGGTTTTGGAAAATATATTTTGCCACCTTCACCATGTTGGAGGTATTGGTGCTCGTCCTAAGTATGATCTCGTGCAGTCTTGGCGCATGCAGAGCTGACCTCACGTACCTCTGGATATCCGACTAGCCACCGGAGAACTAAATTCACCTAGGGACGGTTGGGTTAGCAGCCCTCTTCCTGAAATTCATTGCTACGAATGGAACTGTAAATATAGCTTCGGATGCCCCACCTACTTTCCCAAATGGACCCAGGCCTGCCCAAGGACGTACCCCTTTGAACATCGCTGACCAAGGTGGCATTAATGTTGCCACCTGGAGTGTCATGACGCTGAACCAACCTGGTTCTAGGCTTCTTTTAGCAAAAGAACTTAAAACATATAAAGGGACGATCGCGGGAATAACAGAAACGCACCTTACGGGAAGCGGTGAAGAAGATATTGGAGAAGGAAGGACACCGCTTTGGTCTGGCGGAACCCAAAGAAGGGGGAGTTGGCCTTGTTTTCAACAGCTTCGCCCGGAAAGCCCTACTGTCATTCACACCTATCTCATCGCGTCTACTGAGAGCGAGAATTGACGGCAAGCACGGGAAGATAACTGTTCTTACTTGCTATGCACCGACAAACGAGGCCGAAGATGATGATAAGGACGACTTCTATGCGTTGCTGTCCTCTGAGCTCTCCTCCGTGCCACCGCGCGACTACCTCGTAGTCCTAGGAGATTTTAACGCCTGTGTTACTAAATGATGCGGTTGTTGGACCTGTGACGGTGACGCTCTGAATGATAATAGTGAGCGGCTTCTCAATTGCTGCATCACCCATGTCCTATCAGTCACAAATACTTGGCAGGAAATGAAACTGAAATACTGACTCCACGAACTCCTATTTCTCAGGGAATCCACAAAGAATAATTTGGCTTAAGTACAGTCGTAAAAACCGTTAAAACCTCATATTGCCCCTATTGTCCTTAGTAGTAAGATAAAGTATCTATACATCGCAACTTAAAAGTTCAGTTCTTATTGTGGACAATGGCGTGCCAAGGAGGGGGAAGAGTAGTGGCAAGAGGAGGGGTTCGATTTATCCATTGTTGCCCCATCTATTCGGGAACCATTTAGATAATAAATACCATATGAATGGTAGGTATGGGGCTTCAGCTGGGGAGGGAGGAGTACCAAGAGAATTTGTCACCTATTTATTGGAAAATTAATTTCTGGGGTATTTTCATTGAAAATGTGTTCTTTGGCATTTTCAATGATTATTCAAAAAAAAACCTACCCCCGGTCTTGGAAAATATATTTTGCCACCTTTCTCATTTACATTTACATACATTAATTCATACATTTACATAAATAACATTTACATTTACCTTTCCCCCTTTTCATTCACATAAATTTCCCCTTACATTACATTACATATACTTGCATTTAAATGAACAAAATGAGTTTTTTTAATAACACTCTTATTTAAAAATGTGCTCTATTAAGATTAAAATTAAATATAAATTGAAACTTTTACATTAAGCTCTTTCACTGCTATATCTAGGGGGAGGGTTGTGGCAAGGTGTCACAATTGTCCATTGAAGCAGTATCTGTCTGTTTGGACGCCATGTACTGTAGGTAATATATACTATATATTTCATGAAAAAATTTGTATGAGTATCAAATAGGGTGGGGGAAGACGTGGGGAAGTCACCATCCAGATTTTGAAAAATACCTTTTATGGGCACTTTCATTGAAAAATGTCTTTTTTGGTATTTTTGTTAAAAAAAAAAAACCAAAAAAATATATTTTGCTCCTTCTTCTTCCACATTTCCATGAATTAAATCCAGTGAAGATAGAACTAATTAACATTGTTAGGGGGGAGGAAAAAACTAGAAATCCCTCAGGATGGTGAAAAATCTGCCTAAGCCTCTGACGGAGTGAAGTAACTCTTCCATGTGACTAAGTAACACTACTATATACAGTTAAATTATAGCTTTTTAAAGCTGTCCTCCTCAGTGGCGTTACTTCAAGAAAATTTAGGGAGGGTAAAAGTGCTGCAAGAATTTTCATCTTTTATTATATTATTTGTAAAACCAAGAACTGCTTTCAAATCGTTGATAAGAATAATTTTTTGATTCTCTAAAGGGGAACTAATGTAAATTATTCTCTGTTTAGATGAATAGCTAAATTGGTAAGAACTATTTTTGCGACTAGTGACCCTTCCACGAAACAGCTCATTCATACTGCTACGTTCCTTGCAGGATTTAGTGGCATAGGACAACTCAGTGGAATAAGAAAGTTAAACAAATTCCTCTCATCATGACTATATTTAACACTTTTGTTTCTAGACCGAAAAGGGCCCGATAAAGGGCGATTGGGCCCAATCGGGCCCCGTGTTTGAAAGGCTCCTACGTTACCATCAAAATGAATAAAAAGAGTTTGCGTTGTTAGATGAGATTTATTGATGTGCTTATTGTTACATAATATATACTTTATGACATATAAAACTGATACTCGTAAAAGTTCATGTCAAATTTATTGAATGTAATCGGGATAGTCCTATATTAGAAAGATTTTCCACTACGTACTTGAACGACTTTACCTACGTAAACTACTATGCATGTATATTTTATTTGAATATTTAATCTATAGAAAGGGCCCCGTAAAAAAGATCCAGTCACACCCCGCACCTATTCAATCCGATCCTGAGACCAAAGTGGTAGTTATAGTGAAAAATTAGAATGGCGAAATCTAATCTAATCAGAATACTTAGATGTAAAAGTACTATATCTGTTTTTTATGTTAAGTTAATTAATAATTTTAATAGTTGAAAAATAAATACATAATAAAAAAATTAAAAAGAGAAAATTCTTTTTATAGGTTTCAATAGACCATCCGAACGTTATAGAAAGTATAATGGGAAAGCCGCCAGGATCTGCAGAGGCTGTATATTACGACTTCCAACCCGGCCAAGCCTACAATATATCACTGTATATCGTAATACCAAACGAGGTCTCGCAACCAGCTTAAGCTCTGTACTGCACGATTCCAAGACCTATATCTACTGTACCAGACCAAGAAGCGTGACCTTTGATAAAGGTTGATTGCTTATGATAGCTCCTATATTCAATGGGAAGATCAGAAAGGGCCGAGGTGCTTTTTTTTCTTTAGTTGCTAGCTTATTTAAGGTACTATGAATTCTCGAGTATCTTTAGAATCAGGATAATGTATCAACCATAATAATCGGTGAATAATTTGGAATAGGGTAAAATCAGCCATGGTCTCAACACGTGTTATTTACATTAAGTTAGTTATTTATAGGGATTTACGTGACATTTTTTATCACTTACATTTTTATTCTTTTTTTTTACAAATCGTGTTATCAGGTAAACATGAGCCTATTAGTCCTCATAGCAAGTAAATACTGCAGTATCGTTATCGTGAACGTGCAGTACCTGCACGTGCACGTCTCTGCAGTACCAAGGACAGTGAAACGAAATCTGGTAGTTCAAACTGGTGAGTTTGAAGAGCTTGAAGCTTAAAAGACCGTGATTATTTAAAAAAAAATTAGGAGAAATCGGTAATTCAAATTCTTAATGAAAAAAAAACTTCTATATACGCTTCTGCAATTTTTGGTAATAGCGGGTGCCAAAGTAAAAAAAAAAAAAAAAACTTAGAAAAACAAAGGAAAATTGAGCTAAAAGCGTATAGCATTAAACAACTTAAAAAGAAGTGCCTATTCTTTTAAAATTTAGCTGTCTTTGTGAACCAACAGAATATTAATTTTTAAATTTTTATTGAAGAAAGGCGTTGTCAAAACTAATTGATTAGTTTGACTGTTTATTTTCTTGGTTCTACGTGGCAACACTGACAAAAGGAAATTGCTCATTCTTCAAAACGCGAAGTAATTGGAAAAATATAAAGTTCAAATATTAGTGTTCGAGCCTGTAGCTTACGGTTTTTTATGTTAGTGTCTTAAGTAAGGGATAAGCTATATATCCCTCTTTCCTAAGGTCGTAGTGTATTTGATATGAATAAAATTCGCATGCTAACTCGAAATAGCAAAAGAGTCAAATTAAAACCCAAGACCTTTAAATATCCGACTTTGTAAAAAAAATGAAATAAATGCAGTATTTATGTCAAAAGAATAATAGCTAAAGTGCCGAGTGTAAAGTGGAGAGTGCAGTTGAAAGGAGTTTGGAAGATAAGTCTTGGAATTAAGAGTATGAATGGTTGAAGCCAAGGATGTGACAGCAGTCAAATTTGAAGGAACTACGGGCACTAAGTTTATCAATTTTCTAATTAAATCGAAATAAAATCTTATTATTTAGTTTAGTTAAATTTATAAAATAAAAAAAGTGTTTCCTAAGAGTTTCTGCTGAGTTTAGGGATATAAATAAGGATATAATAAAATTTCTTACTTCTACCTGGTCCATAGACCCCCCTCCCCCTCTCTCTTCTCTACAAAAAAATAACAAAAAAGTGGTCCACGAATGCATTCTCTATTATATCCTTCCAAGAACAATCCTTAGTTAAACCACCCCACCCAATGGCTTGGTAATACCTTTAGAAAGTAGGTCAGCTATTTGTGGGCTCTGTTCCAATCTTTTTCACGTATGTCGTTTCTTTTATTTAATGTATAGTCTTTACAAGTGGAAAAAAATTGTATTGGATGGTAATGATAAATAAAAGCATCTGTCAATACAATAAAAAGGTACAAAAGCTGTATGAAATGTAAAAAAATCAAACCCAAGTAAAATGTCCACTTGAATTCATGAGCACCCTTAGGATGTTTCTATATGTTTTGAGGAGAGGCCTAAAACATTTTCCCAGTGAGGATGGTTGATGTCAGGAAGGAAAAACTTTTTTTTTACCAGAAAGATAAAATATTTTTCAGAATGGCAGACAATTTTACGGTTTGTATGGTTTGGTCTTCTAGAGGGTGTGGGGTACAAATTTAAAAACACATTTAGTTAAAGTGTCGGAATCCTCCTCAAGCAGATGTCATACTGGACTTGCACTCCTGTGTGCTTGGGAACTCAGGTTCAAGTCCTGGTGTCATCAAAACCTGATGTTCTTCCATCAGACCGGTTAATGGTATGACTCCATAAGCTCAGCACCTTATATTGTGGGCCTTTGAGGCCTGAGCCTCGCTTTAATTGGGTCTGCCCTGATCAGAAGGCTACTGAAAAGAGCCTCTCTTGCATTTTCCTGGTTTTAACCTGGTTTTCCTGGATATTTTAATAGGAGTGTGAAAGCTAAAGGTTGTCTTGCTGGCTGTGTTTTGAAATATCGTCCGTACTCTGTAAGACATGTCTTGTCAAGAAACAAAGAAGATATTTTTGAATACGCGTTCATTGATGTTAAAAATCAGGTAAAATTCTAATTTTTGTAATATTTACAGTTCTCCTAGTAAGCCTCTTCCATCTTTCGTTCTTATTTTTCGTGAGGCTTTGGAAATGGCCCAATTTCGTTAGAACTTGTCATAATGAGCAACCTCATCCTTAATTTTCTGATCAGTGATCATCCTCGTCTTTGTATTTTCTTTCAGTTGTGCTCACTTGTGGAATACTTGAGCACTTGTGCTCACTATTTGTTTACCTGTGCTCACTATGAACACTTGTGGAACTTTCTGCATGCATTCCAGCTCAAACAACTGACAGCGCAACTTCTTTGCTTGAAGTTAATTTTTCATCGGAAAGGCTAAACCAATGTTTTACTTGAAAGAATCTCGGTTTGCTGTTAAGATATTAGGAAAACAAAGTAAGTTATCAATTGTAGCATTATTCCATCCTCATTTCCTCCTTTTGCCCTTCACGTATTTTTTTTTACTGATGGTGATATCGCACAATCATATCGACTGAATTGTATCGAGCGGTCGTATCGGCGATGTCGTATCGACCGATGGTGATACGGTGCTCTGGAAGTTCTCTCATATCTACTGCTCTTATTCTCGATGTAAGAAAAGCATTTGAATCATTAATGCGCAAGATTGTTTTTTGGAAACTGTCTCTTATTGATATAAGAGGGTGCGTAGTCTTGGCTTCTTTCATATTTATCTCTTCAATTGGTCTTCGTCGATTCCCTCTATTGTAACCTCTCTAAAACAGAGTATAGTGCTCCGCAAGGGCCTGTCATTGGGCTGACTCTCTTTCTATTTTATATAAATAGCCTTTTACATGCGGTCAAAAATTCGAAGCCAACAATTTGCTGTCGTCTTTGTCAATCAGCAATCAAAATACATAAATAACATTTTATACTTTTTTTAATTGTAATAAAGTAAAAATTATTAAGACTTTTTTTTAATAATTAATTTTAAAAAATAATTAAAATTAATATCAACATACGTATACTAAAGTGACATTTCATGAAAAATTTTTTTTTTTAGTAAAGTGCATATTATGTTCTAGTCTTGATTAGGCATGGGGGTTGTCAGCTCTACTAATGTTAATTTTTGCTTGTTTTGAGTTTGACTAAGTTATTTATCGTAATTTCTGTTCGTTTTGGGCTTCATTTATTTATTGATGGTGATTTGTGGTAGTTTTACGCTTGGAAAATTATTTGAATTTATTCCTGCTCATTTTTGGTTTAATGTCTTTACTTTTCTTTGAAAAACTGGTTTTGTTGACAAATTTTTAAAATTAATTTATGTTCGTTTTTAATTGACATATTCCTTTTCATGGACAAAAATTATATCTTTTCATTTTTTCCTGTAAGAATCATCATCTTATATAAGGCATCTGGCAACCCTGATCTTTCCGTAAGGAACTGTTCTCCACTCGATATGGTAATCTGTGTACCTGACTCAAGGCTCCTGCTGCATGATATGTCATTCAAACAATCAATCAATCAATTTATTTAAAGAAAACAGAGAAAAAAAAATACAAAGCTTTAGATCACCGCAAAGACTCTTTGGCCTTTGAGAGTGTAAAACTAAACATTTAATTAAATAATAAAACAAAATCAAACAGTAGTTCAAATCGGAATTGAAAATTTTTTTCAATTCCGAAAAAAAAATTTTTTCAATTCCGAAAAAAGAAAAAAATTTTTTTTTTCTTGAGATATGAGCTCATTGTTAGATGTTTATATTATAGTATATGTTTAAATACCCTCAGTAGCTCCTGAGATGTTGCTGATATGCCATTTTGACCACCTTCATGAGCATGGTGTGAGTTGATTCAGTTAAATATACCCCTCAACATTACCTGCAGGTCCCACCTTAATACACTTTGCTAATTCTTGATTTATTCAAAATGCGACTTTTAAAACCTGAATGCACATGGTTTCTTTTAATTTAACTCCTCAATATACGGGGATAGTTTCAACTTATACCCTTTGCAATTCCTGAAGTAACGTTGTTACACTTTCTTTGACAAAATTGGGTGAACATAGTGTTTTTTGACTTTATTCAACATCCCCAACAATATGCCCTGAAAATTACAACGTAATAGCCTTAGCTGTTCCTAGGATATTGCACGTAACCCTTTTGACAATCTGAATATACATAAAGCCTTCTGATTTAGTTCTACATCCCCTCAATTTTTGAAGTTTCAAACCGCTCCTCGGGTGTCGTATCTGGCGCGACGCTTACCCCCACCCCCCGGTATTTACCCCCCGGAATATACTCCCCTTGTAAAATGCCCCCGTGGAAAACAACGCCCCCGGGAAAATCACCCCCCGGGAAAATATCCCCCTGTGGAAAATAAGACTTTCCAAATTAGAGAATTTTATTTGATTTTTGTTTTTTTTTTTATTTTCCGTAGAGGGGAAGGAATTTTGGTACTAGTGTATTATGTGCCGCCCACTCAAGTTTACGATGTGTAAAACTTGAGAACAAACCTGTTTCTTCGTTAATTTAGAAACTAATTTGGGCTATATATTTGCACGTTTATTCTGTCACTTGTCTTTGTCTTGTCTCGCGCGTCTGCATGCAAAATGTGTTAGGTACAATTATTCTGTATATTATGAAGTAAGAATTGTTTTCTGACTTCAAACTGTCCAAATATTTTACCCCCCCTCTTATGTGCAGAAATATATCCCAAATTATATATTTCCCATCTATTCTGTCACTTGTCTTTTCTATTTCTAAGGCTTTTTAGATTTCTAGATCTCTAGTCCATCATTTCTATTTCTAAATTGTCATACTTGCCTAGGGTATTGACATGCAAATAAATGCTCAGTGACTTTTTTAAATAAACTTCTTAAATATAGGAAACGAATACATCTGGCTTATTTATATTCTACGAATTAAATTAAAAATAAATAGAGACGATATAAAAAAAGGTAAGAAAAAAATCATCGGTCTTATTTTGTATGCAACTGACCACATTTGAATTTTTCACATTTATCACCATCATTAAATATCTTCAGATTATCATTGACGCTTTTTGGGGCCATTTTTCCAATTACGCTGAAAAAGATGAGTTACAATTAATAAAATAAAAAATTAGAAGAACATGAAGAGATAAAATAAAGAGGATATCTGGGAAGATGAAGCAGAAAATGAAGATTTTCAAGAAACCAGATACAATAATTAAACAGTGTTTAATAAAACTGATCGTTTTTAAGTCGAATAAATTGAACTAACTGAAACGAATGAAGTTAAAGGCTTTTCACGGGGTACTTCAACAAACTTTTTTTACCTGTCCTCAAATTGCATGGTTCCTTCTGAATCTATATCAAGGTGGAATGCTAAGAGGTTTGCCCCCCTCCCCAAAAAACATAAATGACTTTTACTTGACTTGTAAAAACACAACAAAAATGCATGTAAACAAAACTTGATACATTTTTTAATTTTTTTTTGTAAGCCCCCCTCCCAAAAAATGCCTCCCCCAAAAAAATTTCTGGATACGTTCTTGGCTTCTCCGTCTTTTTTTTCGATATTTTTTTAGTAAAAACTAATTTTCTATTAATGTTTCCTTCTTCTGTTGCTGATTCTTTACTCACGTTACATTTATGATTCATCTTTTGATTTTTATTATACCTAAAACGTTAATTCGAGTTTTTTTTTAGCTTTTGAGACAATATTTATCTTATTTAGCTTAACTTATATTTTTGCAAAATTTTGATTTTTCGAGTTTCAGGTTCAATTTAATAGAGTAGCTCTTGGAAATAGTAATTTAGATGCAGCTACGATTTGTTTTTTGAAGTTCATATTCGTTTATTAATTTACAATAATAAAAAATCAAATAGACATTGCAGCCCCTCCACATCAGGCCCCATTGTCCAAAATAGGGGAATGAGAATAAAAGTAAATGAGACAATGAAAAAGGAGCATTCAGATACTATTTATTACCAAAATATTGTTCAAATATTATGGACACCTTCTTTTTTTATTTTTCATCTTTGAGACATTCAAAATTCCATAAATCTTTTTTTTTAAGCAAAATGTTATTTAAAAAACGATCGAATGTTCACATAGCCGCAAGTAAAGGGGCTAGGGGGGTTAGAGCGACCCCGCCCTTTAGTGTCACAAGAAATCACCCTATGCTGTATTTTATGTTTCCTGCATAACTCAAAAACAATCAATTCAAATCAGGTGGTAAAGGATTCCCCAGCCCAATAAAAAAAAACATAATAAAATAAAGAAAGGTGATGTAACCCTCTTACAACCAGCTCGAAAAAAAGAATATACAGTACCATAATCGACACAAGAACAAAAATGGAACCAATTAAAAAAAAAATCTTAACACACACATAAAAAAGGAAAAACAATGTCATACTAAATAAAATTATAAACCACTATTTAGATTTAGCTTAACCTTGAAGAATTCGACAATCAGACATTTGAAAGTGCCACAAGAATGACAACCGCTTGTTACAGCTGAAAAAAATTCTTTACTATTGAAGAAGACACCAGAGAGGTAAAATCAGGACAAAGAATAGGTGTGGCAGGGAACCTTATGCTGTCACAAAACTGAGGATAATCTGATTATCAGTCACTATTCATTTTAACTTAACCTTGAAAAATTCAACAATCAGACATGTTAAAACACCAACATAATGACAGCCTTGTACCACAGAGGGAAGGGTAATTCTGATCCATGCTATTGAAGATGCCACCAGAGAGGTAAGATCAGTACAAAAAAAAATGTGTATTAGGGATACTTATGACTTCAGAACATTATAGGTAATATGATGAGCTGTTGGAAACAAAAATAGGAGGCTGTTCCACGCTGCGACTGTGAATGGCAGATTTTGAATGGCAGCCACGCTAGGCAGGGGTTTCGTAAGGGGAGAGGCAGTTGCCCCCCGATAATGTGGAGAAAAACTATTATATATCCCATGCCCCTTGACTAGCCGGAAATGGACCTCTCTTGCCTCCCCAACAAAATGCTGGGGATTCGCCCTGACAATAGGAAGACAATTGGAACTTTCACAACCAGATTTGGAAAAGTAAAAGCAAGGACATAAGCTGATTTGAGATCTAAGAGGGCTTAAACCTCAGATAGGTTTTCAGATCGATCGAACTGCCGCTGTAATAGCAGTTATAGTATTTGCATGTCTTTAAGTATTATACACCTTTATGAATTGTTCGAAAGATGAAAAGTAATTACTCAAAATTCAGATTTAAAAAAAAATTACTTGGAGAGTATACTTAGATCATAAATTTTTTTTAGATCCTTCTGATTTACATAATGTTCTCTTTAAGTATTTGCCAGTTTCCAAGGCAGGCATGACAGTGTTCTAATATTATTTGAACATCCAAAACGTTAGACAACGCTACAGGGAGCAGATACAGAGAAGAACATATCAAAACAACGCTACAAAGAAGAGAGCTTGACAACCTTAGATAACGATCCTGACTGTAACATGCCAAGTAACATATCCTGACAGGTAGTACGAAGGGTTGTAGCATTTGAAGTAGCACATGCTGTACATCATTATGTATAGTTGCAAAGATGAAAATCTGTTTCCAAAAATAGAGATTTAGAAGAAAAATTACCTGGAGAGTTCACTCAGATTACTATCATCAATTTTTTTTTAGATCCTTCCCTCTTTCAATTATGTTCTCTTCGAGTATTCGTCAGTTTCGAAGGCAGACATAAAAATGTTCTGACATCGTTACAACACCCATAACGTTATAAAGCGCTAAAGAGAACAGATACAGAAAAGAACATAACAGAACGACGTACAACGAAGAGGATATGGCAACGTTATTTCACTCTTGTGACAGCAATATGACAGCTGATACATTCTGACAGTTAGTACGATGAGCTGCTGTAGCATTTGCAGTAGCATATGCTATACATCATTATGAATAGTTGCAAAATGAAAATTTGTTTCCAAAAATATAGATTTAGAAAAAAAATTACCTGGAGAGTTCACTCAGATTATTATCATCAATTTGTTTTTGAATCCTTCCCTCTTTCAATTATGTTCTCTTTGAGTATTTGTCAGTTTCGAAGGCAGACATAAAAATGTTCTGACATCGTTAGAACATCCACAACGTTATACAACGCTAAAGAGAACAGATACAGAAAAGAACATAACAGAGCGACGTTACAAAGGAGAGGATATGGCAACGTCATTTCACTGTTTTGACAGCAATATGACAGCTAATACATCCTGACAGTTAGTATGACGAGCTGCAGTAGTATTTGCAGTAGCACATGCTGTACATCATAATGAATAGTTGTAAAGATGAAAATTTGTTTCTAAAAAAAAACTGATTTAGAAGAAAACTTACCTGGAGAGTACACTCAGATTATTATCATCAAATTTTTTGGAAATCCTTCCTGCTTCACATAATGTTCTCTTCAAGCATTCGTCCGTGTTCAGGGCAGACATAACAACGGCCGTTAGCCTATTCAGCTCTTCTAAGCCATTTTTGTCTTCCATAGCTCTCCCTGACCTGCTTGATCTCCTAAAAAAAACCTCAAATAATGTGGTAAAAGTAATAACTCGATGAGGAGAAAAGAATATTTTCCTCGCATTCGTAATTTGAATTGATTGGCACGTGGAAGAGGTTTTTTTCTGGGGAGGGGGGGCAAAAGGCAAGTAGTATTTTTATCGAACTGACCCTTACAGTCACTCGACTGCAACTCCATATTTGGCAACCAAGTATTCTGCAAATGATGGCAAAATATGTTTTTTGGAATCAAACTTTAGTTTTATTTTATTTCAAACAAGTTTTATTTCATTAAGTACAGAGATATGGGAGTTAGGACTTGTGGTGTTAAAATTCAGCCAAAAATCTGTCTTATAAACAATTTATTGCTCAAAATATTCAAAAATCCCGGGATACTTTTTTACTCTCCTTTTTCTTGTGTGGGAAATAAACGTTGCATTATCTAACTACGTAATATACGAAGACTCTTTAGGCTTCTGAAACAAAGATGAGGGCAATTTTTGCTGTTTTATTTTGGTGTTGGGGGGGGGGTAGACTCTCCAACGGCTCTTTTAGGTAAGAAGGGAATAAATTGCATCATTACTTGGCATGATTGTCAACATCAGAACTGATTATCAAAATTTTTATGGCTTTTTCATGGAAAAAGTAAAAACAAAATTAAAAAGTGATTTCAAAAAGTGAAACACATAATTTTCTTTTTTGAAATACCCTATGAAAAACCTAATTTAATTAAATTTGCTCATAGATCTATTCAAGGGGGTGTAAACGAGGGCAAGCCGTTGCTGGTTCCTTGGCTAGGGGGATGGGTGTCATGGCCAAGTTTTTTTTTTTTTTTAAGGTGATTACGTTAGTCATTTACTAGTTTACATAATATTTTTCGGGAGGACGGGTGGTTTTGCCCGATACATGACAAACCGATGACTTTTGATCCGGTGACTTTGGGAAACAAATGAGCATGGGAGGGGGCCTAGATGCCCTCCAATTTTTTGGGTCACTTAAAAAGGGCATAGAACTTTTAATTCCCGTCAGAACGAACCCTCTCGTGACATTCTTGGACCACTGGTTCGATATGATCACCCCTGGGAAAAAAAAACAACAAAAAACAAATAAACACGCATCGTGCCAAAAAATACAAAATTCCACATTTGTGTAGATAGGAGCTTGAAAATTCTACTGTGGGGTTCTTTGATACGCTGAATCTGATGGTGTAATTTTAGTTAAGATTCTATTACTTTTAAGAAGTCTTTCCCCTATTTTCCAAAATAAGGCAAGATTTTCTCAGGCTCGTAACTTTTGATGGGTAGGATTAAACTTGATGAAACTTATATATTTAAAATCAGCATTAAAATGTGATTCTTTTGACGTAACTATTAATGTCAAAATTCCGTTTTTTAGAGTATCGATTACTATTAAGCCGGTTCGCTCCTTACTACAGTTCGTTACCTCGGACTGTTTGATAATTTTTGTTCGTTTTAAGTTTTTAATATTGCTCCTTACTTTAGGATGAAAAAACTTGTTTTTTTTTGTTTAATTTCTGACTGTTTTTTAAATAATGCAAGGAAATCCTGCTCCCCTCTATGGAAAATCCTTTCCCCATGAAAAATTTCTCCGTGGAAAGATCCTCCCACTTAATCCCTACAGGTTTGTTACCACGAACTATTTGAATAGAGTGACAGAGGAGGGCGAAAGAAACATAAATCCTACCCGTGTAATTTAATTTCTGACTGTTTTTTAAATAATGCAAGGAAATCCAGGTCCCCTCCATGGAAAATCCTTTCCCCATGAAAAATTCCTCCGTGGAAAGATCCTCCCACTTAATCCCTACAGTTTGTTACCACGAACTATTTGAATAGAGTGACAGAGGGGGGAGAAAGAAACATAAATCCTACCCGTGTAATTCGACAAGTCCCAGCTTTCCTTTGATTGCATTTATGAAAAACAAAACCATTTTGACAACTACAATGACACCAAAAATGAAGAATCCAACGGTAAAAACGGGATAGAGCAGGTCCCCTTTGAAACCACCAAGGGATCCAATAGTTGATTGTGGTTCATATCCTTGATCATGCATAGAGTGGCTCGACATCGGGAATGGAGACATGGAAGGGATTGGTGGGGTACCTAATTCTCGAGATAGTAAAAATGGTGACCAATTGGAGCTCGGCATTGAGGGTTGCATTCCTAAAAAAAGAGAAAAAGGTTATCACTTATTCTTTCATAAATTGGGGTGTTAAAAGTATTTTGTTTTGTGTTTTAACCTTTATTGTTTATATTACTAACAATTTACTGCAACACTGCTAGAGGCCAACACGGCTTCACACGCTCCTCCTCCACCCTGGTTCATTCCAAGGTCCACTTTTTATTACCCCCCTAGCTGATAAAACCGACATAAATTCCAATATTCCGTTAGCCTTTAGTTCATAGATATACAATAAAAGTCGCACTCTTGAAAATTTTCGCTCTCCTGAGTGAAAAGATTTTTTCACTTGACATAGTTTCTGTTTTAAGACGCTAAGGATGGGGTTTAACACTGATAGGGGCTTATAAAAACACTGATAAATTGGAGGTAAAAAAATGAGATCTAGTTGAGACACAATAAAAGTCGCACCGCTGAGAATGTTCTTAAACTGAAAACCTAAAGTCCCAAGGACAGTGAAAATTAAATTTGGTCATTTGAATTGGTTAAGTGAAAACTTAACCTGGTGTTTGATATCTGGTGCATCTGGTGTCTATAGTATTCCATGGTCTTTACTTAAAGTACTAAGGGCAGTGAAAATGAAAGCTGATTGTTTAAATAGACTAAGTGGTAACTTAACCTGGTGTTAAGTAATCTAGTGTCTGGTATTTGGTGCATCTGGTGTCTATACTATTCCATGGTCTTTACTTAAAGTACTAAGGGCAGGTAAAATAAAAGCTGATTGTTTGAATTGGTTTAGTGGTAACTTGGCCTAGTTTCTGGTATCTGGTGTCTGATATCGGGTGTCTGTTGTATACCAAGGTATGTACTTAAAGTACTAATAGCAGTGAAAATGAAAGCTGATTGTTTAAATAGACTAAGTGGTAACTTAACCTGGTGTTAAGTAATCTAGTGTCTGGTATTTGGTGCATCTGGTGTCTATACTATCCCATGGTCTTTACTTAAAGTACTAAGGGCAGGTAAAATAAAAGCTGATTGTTTGAATTGGTTTAGTGGTAACTTGGCCTGGTTTCTGGTATCTGGTGTCTGATACCGGGTGTCTGTTGTATACCAAGGTATGTACTTAAAGTACTAATGGCAGTGAAAATGAAAGCTGATTGTTTAAATAGACTAAGTGGTAACTTAACCTAGTGTTAGGTAATCTAGTGTCTGGTATCTGATGTGTCTGGTGTCTATAGTATTCCAGGGTCTTTACTCAAGGCATCAAGGACAGCGAAAATAAAAGCTGATTGATTTAATGGGTTAAGTGAAAACTTAACCTGGTGTATGGTGTCTGGTGCCTATTGTCTGATGCATTTGGTGTCTATATTATTCCAAGGTCTTTACTTGAAGTACAAAGGACATATAAAAAAAGCTCACTGTTTGAATTGGTTTAGCGGTAACTTAGCCTGGTATCTGGCGTCTTTTATATGGCATATCCGCTGTTCTATAGCATACCAAGGTATGTACTTGAAGTACTAAGGACAATGTAAATGAAACGTGATTATTTGAATAGGTTAAGTGGGAACTTAACCTGGTGTTAAGTAATCTGGTGTCTGGTATCTGGTGTATCTGGAGTCTCTTGTATTTCCGGGTCTTTTCTGAAAGCACCAAGGACAGTGAAAATAGAAGCTGATTGTTCGAATTGGTTAAGTTGTAACTTATACAACAATATGCATCTGAAGTTAGTAACGATCTGGAATTTAATTTTACTGAAAAATACCCCTATATAGTTAAGCAGTTTTTTGTAGCAGCGGGTACCAAATTAAAGAAAAAAAAGAAAAAAGAAAAGTAGCTGAAATACCAGGAAATGAAGCTAAAAAGGTGCAAATTTTATTTTGAAGGTGCATTTGTCTTTTGGGATCTATAGATTATTGATTGAATTTTTATGGACTAAAACCGTTGATAAATTCAACTGATTAGTTTTGCTCTTTTCACGACTAATTGTGGCAACACTGACGAAAATGTGGTATTTTCCTATAAAATCCTATAAAATCAGTTTATTAAGAGAAAATAAAGAAAAATTACAAAGCTTTAGACCCCCACAAAGGCTTTTTGACCTGTGATGGTGGGAGACTAAAAAGTACATCAATTAATATAGAAGAAAAGCAACAAAAACAAAACAATGACATATATGCTTACGTAGCCAAATCAATTAATAAACGAATTAGAAAAAAATGATATGGTAAAAGAAAAGAAACGAAAAACAACAAAAGCAAAATAATGACATGTCTGCTTATGTACTAAAATCAGTTAATTAATGAATACAGTAAAAAAAAAAATTACTGCTTCGCAGATTACGAAAGATATACCTACAAAACTAGTTCAAATAGACTGAGTCATGATGTTTTCAGCATTCTTAAAATGTTAAAACTAGTGCTTTATTGAAAACTGAGCTGGCTCAGTTTTTTTTTTTAGAATTATAAATACATACTAAAGATTATCGATATTACGGCGAGTAAAATACTACTTAAAGACGTATAAATTGGTCTTTTATTTTCTGCAGGCGACTTGAGGAATATTTTGCTCCTAAGAATCCAGCTTTTCTGGGGTTTGGTTTTGTATTTTCAGTAAAGGGCTAGTTTCAAGAATTTTACAAATATTGGAGGATATCACGAGTTGATTTACTCAAGCAATTTCTGTAGTTATATCTCGCTTAGTTTACGAGGGAATAATTTTTGTTCTTCCTAAGTTACAACTTCACTGTTTACTTCCATAGAAAACTCAAGTTTTTTACATTAAAATATTTAACATTACCCTAAAAAAGTATTTAATTTTTTTAATATTGTTGCAAGATGTCTCGGGACATATTTCCAAAGTTTTAGAGTTTTGCCAATGAATCTTGGGATAATATGACATTCTTAGTGGCAGCCCTAATAGGGTGCTACTAGAGGCAAAAATATTTATTTCTGGGTACAGATCCCCTTAAAAAGCAAATTGACTAAACATAGAATTTTTGTTAAATATTTTGGTGTTCTTTTAGCAGCTATTTTTCAACAACTTACTGCTAAAACACGAAAAAAAACGATTTTCTAGCTTTTCCAAGCTCTTGTATCATTTATGGCCTGAAACCATAGAGACGGAAAAAACTTATCCCACATATCCCAGATATCTGGGATATCTTATCCCAGATATCCCAGGGGCCAGATTATGAAAAATCGTGAGGTCGCATTTTGTCGTTAGCCTGGGATTACACTATTCTGGATTTACACGGTTTTAGAACTGAAGCACAGAGTACAACGAAAACAAGTGAGAATATGGCCTCCAGGAGTAGATATAGGGGGGAGGTCGAGGGGGACCATAGGCCTCCAAAATTTTTCTGGCATCCTCATTTATTTTCTTTTATTTTATCCTTGTGAATTTAGTCAATTATTGGACCCTTGTCCCGTCCCTCTACCCCCCCCCCCCAAGATATTGCTCTAGATCCGGCTTTACTGGCCTTTATTGTATTTTATTTCTATCTCCACATAACATAATTCCTATTGAATTGCGATTGTTCAGCAGAATAAGTTTTCCATAGTTTTTTTTCGGGGGGGGGGGGCAAAGTTGGAGCCAATTTTCCCAAGTCAAGTGAAAATGACAGTAAAAAATGAGCATACCATAAAGGTATGCTTAAGAAAACTGATCGATTTCTGTGGATGCTTGAATTATGAAGATCTATCTTAGTTTTGACAAGATTCCTGCAGACAACAAAAACTAGCGAGAACCTGCCCTCTATTCCATATGGTCTTTCCCCCGTTGCAACATGAAACATGATCTAATTACTTTGAAGATTTATTCCATTTGAATAACAGAGCTACCTATAATTTATACTTTCAAGTTTCATTTGCTATAGATGGTGTCATTCTTGTCCCTGTAGTGTATATGAAGACAGCGAAAATTGGCGAGATACTGTCCTTTATCCTATTTTCTACTTCTCTGCTTTCTAAATGACTCCTCATTAATTACCACTGTCGAATAGTAAACAAAACCAAGGATTTATTCCTAACATCTAGCAGAGTCTAAACATACTGTCTAACTTCATTTAGAGTTTAGACATATTTGATGTTATTTAATTGATCACCGCGGTATCTAGGAATACCACTCCTTGTCTTATGGATCTCCTTGTCTTACTCCTTGTCTAATTCTCTTAAGATCTTTGGATTTTAGTGCTGAGCTTAGAATCTTATGATAGTCCAGAATTTAGGAATTTTTTGCGAGAATTGAGATATTAAATTAGGAATTGAATGAAAAATAGAAAAAAAGTTTAGCTACTTTGCTCTATCTTGGCAAGGTGTTAGATTAGGAACAAGAAACTTTCAGTAATGAATCCAGTGCCAAAAAGCACACTCAAGGATGGTATTGCCAAGCTTCTATGTTAACCAATTTTCTAAATCTTAGAAATTTTCCTACTTGACAGGTGTAATTTTTATAAAACAACGCTTTGTCTTAATTTTCAATTTCTGTGGTTTAATTCCTGTCATTTGAGTTGAATTTTATGTCATATCAATGTTTTTTTTCTAAATTTAGGAAATTTTTTTTTCTAAATTTGCCGATCTTTGAAACATCCTAAGCTAGGACTGAGAAAAGTTGTGAAGCAGTATTGTCGTACTTCAGTTAAGCAGTAAATTTATTTTACAAGATTACACTTTTATAGCGGAACGATCCTCAAAGGTCAGTGCCCTCTAGAGGGAGAAAACGGGAGCTTGGTAATTCAAAATACCTTCCCAGGACATACTTTAGTCTATTGACCTATCTCTGAAAGTTCCATTTTCCTAACCTAACCTTTTTCCAAGATAGCAAAAAGTAACTAAACTAAGATATGTTTTCAAGCACCGGGTTTGAAGCTTGTTTTGAGCGGGTTCGACAAAAATCGTTTTCAGGTTCTCCGTGTTTAACCCAGCAAAAATTTAAAGTATTTTCATCTTAAGGGTTCCAAGCGTGTTGGTCTCGGGCTCTAAAAAAACTGTAAAATGCTAGAATAGCGTAGTTGAACAAAGGGCCTGATAAAACACTCGCCGTGTTGAACACAACGCTCAAAACGATGATCTGCTAAACCTGTGTCAAACTCCGTGTTGGACGTGGATGTTCCTGAAAAACAAGGCTCTAGAATTTTACAACCCATTTTTCACCAAGCTAGTTCAGTGCTTCTACCTCACTAACCGTCTCCAGCCTTAATTTTATCATCATCAAACACTACAAAACAACTATGACATTTTCCACTCAATTACATCGCTATAGTTGATTATGATTATAGTTGAGTATTATTTTGCCTGTAATAAAAAAAGTGTACACATTACATAAGAAACAAGGGAGATGCTTGTATATTTGTGAGACCTTGGGAAGAAAACACTCAGAAAACTTGAACAGAGGGATAGCAGCTCAATAATTATCTAACATTAACTGTACTTGTCTTACTCCTCCTGATTTCATATTTTTATACCTCTTTATTAGAGATCATGACCTAAAGGGCCAAATCCACGGGGAAGGGGCTCTACCTGGTTTGAGTCCCCCTTCCCCAAGATATCCAACACATACAAAAGTTAAAGGAATATATGTAAGCAAAATTTCGTTGCGGCTATTAATTTTTTCTTGTAAGCCTTCCCCCATCTGAACAAAAATCCCCCCTCTGGATGAAATACTGGATACATCCCTACCTATGGCCTACCTTATCGTTTCATATAACATTTCATTCACAATGCAGAGTCAATTCAAAAAAAAATGTTGGAGTGGGGTGATGTATTTTTCAAAATGTTCCGACGGAGGATGGGGGGGGGGGGGGGTATTTACCCAACATAGCCAATAATGGGAAAGCAAATTTATTTTTCTTTAAATAAGAAGGTTATTAGGTTAATAGGAATTAACTTGCATTGCGGCACTGAACTACAATAAAGTAAATCCTTGCTTGGAGCAAATTAGTCCAAAATGACCCTTTTTTCATCGACGGTGATATAATTATTTAATCATTTTTGTGCCTTCCACAACATTTCACCACCATTCTTAGTATTTATCCCCCTTTCCTCTGAAAAATATCCTACGTAGAAGGATCATGAAATTTTGATTTTACACGACAAAGAGCGGTTTTCATTGGCTGTCAGTGACGCTTCGACTAAAGGCATAAAATATCACTAACGCTATTCCACAATCCTTCTGGTTTGGATTTAACACTTCTGGTACAGTTTTTAATACCTACCAGAAATGTTCATGCGCACTGACAGTGTGAAACCACGCTAGTTCAAAATAGTAATATTTGAGCGTTCCATTTCTAAAATGAGCACGACACTTATGAACTACCTTCGACACCCTGTCATAGTTGACGAGTCATTATCGTTGCTATTAAAAAAAAAGAATAATAAAAAAAATATAAAATATAATAAAAACAAAAATAATAAAATAATAAAAAAATAAAATAAAAATAAGAAAAAAATAATTAAAAAAAAAGAATAAAAGAAAAAGAAAAAAAGGTGAGACTGGGCGGGGTGACTTCACATCCCCTACCTGTCCAGAGGGGCGTCCCACAGGGCTCTGTTCTTGGTCCAATACTTTTCCTCCTTTATATTAATGATTTGATTACGGACCTGGGCCCATCAGTGCACCCAGTACTTTTTGCTGATGATAGCAACTTTTTCATCACCGGTCCTAATTTACCATCCGTCGTCACCTCTACTCAAACCCTTCTGAATAGAGTACAGGAGTGGTGTCTCGTTAACTGCATGACCATTAACAGCAAGAAAAGTCAGGTGGTATTATTTCAAACCCCTTACAAAAAAAATGAAGTTCAGCCAGCACTTGGCCTAAAATATTCTACTAATCTCCTCCCTCAGGTCGAAGTTGCCAAGTTTCTTGGTGTCCACATAGACTCCTGCCTATCATTTGCAACACATGTGTCCTATATCAGAGCCATAATTTTGCGACAGGTAAGTATAATTAATCGTGTGAATTATTTTCTTCCTCCCGATATCCTTGTCACCCTTTATTATTCTTTTATTTACCCATATATCTCATACTGCGGATCTGTATGGGGCAATACTTATCCTTCAGTTACCAATAAATTAAAATCTGCTCAAAACCGTGCCGTCAAAGCTGTTTTTCGGTTGCCACGACTATATCCCACCAAGGACTTGTACTCCGATTTTGGTATTATCCCTTTTGAACAAATCATCAAAAAGTTAAATCTATCCCTTGCATACTCCGCTTACCATAAAAATCTTCCTCCCCACTTATTATCTTATTTTAATAGTAGTAATTCTGAAGGCCACTGTCTCCGTTCATCCAACCGTTCCTTCATTGTCCCCAGGTGTATCTCTAGTTCCGCCCAGCGATCCCCAATTTATAAATCTATAATTCAATGGAATTTAATACCCTCCAGTGTCGGGCTATCCACAAGTTTTCGGACGCTATATAACAATGTACTAAAATCTTGATATTATATTTCTCTAAATGTTTGTTCAATTTGCTTTAATTACCCTTGTTTTCTCTTTCTTTTTTTTTCTTCTCTCTCTTTTTCATTTACAATTTTTTGTTGTTTTAGTCCTTAACAAGTTCGCTTCTAGGATCTTTATTATTATTGTTGTTATGTGTTTTCTTTTCTTTTTGAATAAATTGAATTGAATTGAATTGAATTGAATTTAGTTCTGAAAATGCAATTCCTGCTATTTGAGTAGAATTCTGAGCCATATCAATGTGTTTTTTTTTCAAAATTTAGGAAATGTATTTGCATATATTTAAAACCTTATAAATTGGGATTGAACAAAGTTGTGAATCTGAAAACAATTTTGTTGTACTTCAATTAAGCAGAAGATCTATTTTGCAAGGTTTCACTTTTATAACACACATGTTTTTAAAGGTTATCAAAGATCAGGGCCCTCTAGAAGGAGAATCAGTGGAGGTAGGTACTTCAAAATACCTTCCCAGGACATACTTTAGCCTTTAGACTCGTCCCGGAAAGTTTCATTTTTCTAACCTAACCCCTTTCCGAGATAGCCAAAAGTCAATCAACTAGAATTTTACCCAAAAAACAAAAGAGAAGGATTTTTATCTGGTAGCCAGGTCCAAAACACTGTGACAAAGGAGGTTCTGACAGTCTTCATGAGTTTTTGACATTTTTACAACCGCTGGTCCCGCTCCATATAAAGGGAGTAACATATTTGTCCCTGCTGCTGCAGGGCCCTGATAGGCACGGTGCCTTGATCGGTTGTCCCACTTGCCACCCCGAGGGCTGGCACTAGGCGAAGGTGTAGTCTGAAAAGGTCCTCCTTGGGCATGGCAAAGGCTTTAGAAACATCTATGAAAATTCTATTCCCCTTACTGAACTAGTTTTCAAATCTTCATTTTGATTGGCCAATCTTGTAAGTCGCGGTTAAAAATTGAACCTAATAAATTGCGTACAGCATGTATAATTACCGCTTAAGTCAAGTGTAATTTTGTTTCCACCCACAAGCGTTACCAAAGTTGGGCTTGGGGATAACAGTAAATAAATTTAGTTTTTATTTAAAGTAGAGGGGGGAATAAGTGGGTGAAACCTGCAGAAGAAAAGAGCAGAGCAAATTTGAAAAACGAGTGTTATTCGTTTTTTCTAACATTAGTCACTAACTTGAAATGATGAAAAATCCTACCTATTTTTTATTCCTTAGTCTTTGCTGTCAAAACTGAAACTGAAATCGAAAATTAAAGGGTGAATGAAAGAAAAGGAGGGTGGTGAACTTGTTTCTAAGAAAGTGAGTTTTATAGCCCTTGAATGTTTTAAAACAAGTTCAAGACAGGGTGTTGAACTTTCTTGAACCCACCTGTAACCCGGATATACTTTTTAAATTAAGGTTATTTGGAGGTAAAAGGTAATTCTTTGTCATTGAGGAATTTATTTTGGAATCCGGATGTAGATTATAAATGTGAGAATGGGGAACGCCAAAAATACATTTCTACCGCCATAATTACTAAAAGTGTTAACTGAGCAAAGTATTCATTTTTTAGGTAAGAATATACTTGTTTTGGTATACAGTGAACATTTAATAAAGGTATGAAAAATAAGACACAACCAAGTTGATTCGGTTGGCCACTTAATCACGTTCTTTCTCTTTGGCAGCTCAATTTTGGGTGTGGGGGAATTTCCCATGGAGGGAGAATTTTCTTCGGAGAGGGGGGAATTTTCTCTGGAGAGAATTTTCTGCGGGAGGAATTTTATCGGTGGGAGGTTCTATTTTCCAGGGGTATTTTCCACAAGGGGAATTTGGCACGGGGATTATTTTCCGGGAGATGTTTTCCGGGGTATTTTATGGGGGAGGGGAGTAACTACCTTCACCCTGTAAAACCATGGCGCTCTGGTTTTAAAGTTATACCGTTGCATGGGGGTGCATCTATCCCTAGCCATTGTCTTTCAATCCATATGCTGGATATACTGAACAATCTCCATTCATTTTTGAGGAGTTAATTTAGACTTATAACGCGTGACAGATGGGGATGACCGCTTTCATCTTATTGCGGAAACTGCCGTTTTTATTCGAAATCGAACTACTACGTCTACAACTACAACTAAAAATCCCTTCAACATCAAGCAGCCTGAGGCAAACACAGCAACGCACGCTCCTACTCCATCCTAAACTATTCATACCATCTCTATTTACACCCCCACCCCAGGAAGTTAATATTTCCCTTAAATCTTTCCTTCGACATCCTCCGACCCCGACCAAGGACGACATGCTTTCCGTTATGGTTGGCCGAAAAACGCTGCAATTTTGGATAGTAGCTTTTAAATATTTAAATAATTTTGATTAAAGACCAAACAGTATAAATAGTTGATGAAACCAGTAGCACCCTCTTTTATTTTACTTATATTTACTTATATTTTACTTATACTTACAATTACTTATATTATATTCTATCATATTATTACTTTTATTACTTATAGTATATTACTTATATTATAATTAATTATATTACTATATATTATTTATATAATATTATATTACTTATATTTACTTACATTGTATTTACTTATATTTTACTCTTTTATTTATAAGTCTGAAGCACCCTCTTTTATTTTACTGCGATGTGCATACACCCTTAAACAATCTTTAATTATCGATGCATTATTGCAATAAAGTCATATAACACTGCAATGCGTTCATTTTTAAACAATTCGTGGTAACGAACTGTAGTAAGGAGCGACCCGGCTCAATAGTAACCGAAATTCTAAAAAACAGAATTTTGATACCAATAGTTACATCAAAAGAATTGTATTAGTATGCTGATTTTAAATAAATAAGTTTCATCGAGTTTGGTCTTACCCATCACAAGTTAGGAGCCTGAGAAAATTTGTCCCATTTTAGAAAATAGGGGGAAACACCCCCTAAAAGTCATAGAATTAGTCAATCAGAGAACCCTGCTGTAGAAGTTTCAAGCTCATATCTACAAAAATTCGGAATTTTATATTTTTTGCCAGAAGATAGATCATAGATGCGTGTTTATTTATTTTTTTTTTTTCATTGTTTTTTTTCCAAGGGTGATCGTATCGACCCCATGGTCCTAGAATGTCACAAGAGGGCTTATTCTAACGGAAATTATAAGTTCTAGTGCCTTTCTTAGTGACCAAAAAAATTGGAGGATATCTAGGCCCCCTCACACGTTCAGTTTTTCCCAATGTCACCGGATCAAAATTTTGATATACGTATTTTGTTCAGCATAGTCGAAAAACCTAATAACTATGTTTTTGAGGATGACTTAATCCCCCACGATCTCCGGGGGAGGGGCTGCAAGTTGCAAACTTCGACCATTGTTTATATATAGTAATGGTTATAGGGAGGTGCACAGACGTTTTCAGTGGGATGTTTTTGCGTTGGAGGGGGGGAGGTAGGGGGTTACGTGGGAGGATCTTTCCATGGAGGAATTTATCACGAGGGAAGAGGATTTCCATGAAGGAGGCGCAGGATTTTTTTTACCGTTAATAAAATAAAACAATAAGAAAATAAATAAAAAAAGTTTTGCAACTGGAAGTAAGGAGCAGCATTTATACTTAAAACGAACAGAAATTATTACGTATATAAGGGGATATATACTTCAGCATACGCCTCGCTCCGTACGCTGAAGTTTTTGTTTTTTTAAAAAGTAGGGTTGTGAGAAAAAGTCAAACTTTAGCGTAAAGAGCGGAGCGTTTAGGAGCGACCAGGCTCAATAGTAACCGAAACTCTAAAAAATAGAATTTTTATACCAATAGTTACATTAAAAGAACCGCATTTTAATGCTGTTTACCTATCAAAGTTACGAGCCTGAGAGAATATTTAAGAAAATGGGAGGAAACACCCTCTAAAAGTCATACAGTTTTAACGAAAATTACACCGTCAGATTCAGCGTATTAGAGAACCATATTGTAGAAGTTTCAAGCTCCTATCTTCAAAAATGTGGAATTTCCCGGAAAATCCTGCGTATAGTAACTTGTAAACCCTGCATGACCCTCGCCTTGTACTGGTATACCAAACCCTGCTTATTTCAAATTGTATACCAACTTGTATACCATTTTGTATACAAAATGGTGCCATTTTGTATACAATTTGTATACAAATTGTATACCAACTGTTAGAATAAAGAAAATTGACAGTCATTCGGAAAAGGTGGGAAGCTCTCAAAAAATAAGGCGAAGGGCAAACTTAATAAAATCATGGTATTAAATTAGGGGTACATAAGAGCTATAATTTGGAGGTTTCAAGTTCCAACATCCAAGGCGATATTTTACATTTTTTTAAGAAGGCTGGTCACGTGTACATTTGATTCCCGCCTCAAACGGTTGATTGCATAGAGGGGAGGTCATTGGACATTGGAGGAGGGGGGCTAATACAGCCAAAAGTTCAAAGCCTAATGACCTATTTTTTGTAGTAGTGCCTTATGGAAGCGCCTACCATTTTCCCGACCCGCTCAATATTCGCTCGCGATCCACTATTGGGTCGCGAGCCATAGTTTTTGAATCACTACTCTGGACAACTTTGAATATACACTCATCTTAATCCGCCATTTTATTCAAAGAATTTTCTATGTTATTTTTTATTGCAATTGCATAATTTTATCGCCGGATAAGGTTATTTTTATCCCTTGGGTGAGTCTATAAATAATTTTGTATGTGTTTGGAATTTTTACTTAAAACGTGTGTTTCATTGGCATAAATGGTGCTTTTTTCATTTAATTTGATCACAGTCCATTTCTGAACATTGTGTGAACAACTATATATATTGCTACGCACTGTTAAAAGATGAAATTTCTTACCGAATCAGTTATCGAATCATCTTTAAAATACACAATAAACAAAAAAGAAGTCACTAATGTTTATTGACTATTCACTACAACTTTTTAAAATTGTAATTTATCCTCTCTCCAATAGCTGAATTAGATATGCAACAGAAAAAATAGTTAAGTCTTGTTTCTCATTTCAACTGTCTGTCATTCATTTGTCATAGGTATTATTTGTAATTTTTTCCATTCCAATTAAAACAAATAAGTTCCACTACTCGTCACAACGGAATCTGAGTATTACTAATATTTAATGCCCTCTTTTCTCTAAGACAGCAAAAAGATGGGTCCTAAGATTGGAAATTTCTGCCAGATGGGTTGGAGACAAGGCCGTATCCAGGGGGGCTAGGGGGTTTGACCCCTTCCCCCTGAAGTGTTTGCCTCACTCGTAAAGACGTAACAAAAATGGATATAAACAAATTTTTTATGCGTTTTCTAATACACCCCCCCCCCCAAAAAAGTCTTCGTGTAAAACACCCCTCGAAAAAAATATGGGATACGGTCCTCGTTGGAGACGAGCCAACTTTGGGAACCACTGATTATGCAGTGAGGAAGCACAACTTAAAAAGAAAACAAAAAAAACAAAAAAAAAAACAAAAAAACAAACAAAAAACAAACAAACAGAAAGACAGGACGCCCCAAACAGCCTATGACACAGTTACCAACATGACTTCATAAATTTAATACTTATATCCAGCCCGATTGGGAGGATCCTAGACGGGCAGTAGCAGTGAGAGATAACTAGCGTCTCTCTTTGGATGCCTTAAACTCCTCTAAAAAAAAAAAAAAAAAAAAAAAAAAAAAAAAAAAAAAAAAAAAAAAAAAAAAAAAAAAAAAACAGAAGGACCTTGGGTCTAAGGGTTCAAGGTAAATCTAAGTTCTTTCGGATTACCTAGTAACTACAATTGACCATACATGGAAGTATTATATTTTTAATTATCGAAGCTCTATCCCAACCCTTTACTTCACAGTGCATAGGTGAATTTAAAAAGCTGTGCCCAAGAACTACCCCCAATCACCATTTAATTTTTTTTAAATCAAGTATTGAACTTGTGTGAACCCGGATGCTCTATTTCAACTTAGTAGGTGTGTAAACGTAATTTGTTGTTAAAATAGAGCTAATGCTGGAATCCGGATTTAGCCATGGAATTTATGGAGGGTAAAAATATAAATGTACTTTAAAATAGACCTATTGAAAGCAAAAGTCGCGCTAACTGCCTTTCAGCTTAAAAATACTTTTTAGGTATACTGTAAATAGTGGCGTGAACCTGGATGTGAATCTATCATTTAATATGAACTTTATCGAATTTATATTGAAGGTTAGTCATTGACTGCTCAATTATAGCTAGATGTCGTATTGAAACTGTTAACATATATTTTATCTAAAGAGAAAAGAAGTCGAAGCTACTCAGTTAAGGATGAGAAATATACAATTAAGTATAATTGTAATAATTATAAGTAGAATAGCCAAGGCCAAGGGTGTTTTTTCACCATTGAAAAAAGTCTGGAAGGACAGGTTAATCTGTGAACTAAGATTAGAACATTTAAAGCCAGAGTAATGCCTGTGGCCAGGCATGGTTTTGAAATGTGGGCGCTTTAAAAGATCGAGAAAGATTTTGTTAAATGTTTTTCAGAGGAATTATGTCTATGGGCAGTCTTACTAAGGGGTGTAATTTCTTCTAAATCTTTGGGGAGGGGCAAAGTTGGAGTAGATTTTCTCAACTTACGTGAAAATGACCAAATGAAAAACCAGCTATAAAGGCAAAGTTATACAAAAGAATTTGATCTGGTTCTGTGGATGCTTGAATTATGTAGGTCTATCTCAGTTTTGACTAGATTTTAGAAAATACTAAATTTAAGATGGGGGGGGGCAGGAACACAGTTCATCGGAGACAGTTGCCCCATAGCAAATTACAACAAGGTACTCGTTTTACCGACCGTATATACAGCAGATAAGCTGTACGAAAAATGTGGCTCAGCCCTCTTTCTAGAGCTATAATAAATGGATAGGTTCAAATGTCTAGGCGACGTTTTGCAGATGAAGGAAATAGACTACCAAAGATTATCATATATATATATATATATATATATATATATATATATATATATATATATATATATATATATATATATATATATATATATATATATATGTATATATATATGTATATATATATATATATATATATATATACATATATGTATACATATATATATATATATATATATATATATATATATATATATATATATATATATATATATATATATATATATATATATATATATATATCAATTAATCAATTTATTTATAACCAATCTACAAAAAGAGGGCGGAACGCCCTTAAGATGGAGTAATAAGAGAAAAAAAAGGTACAAATAAATACAAATTAACACAATCAAACAATTAAATAAGTAATGCTGACCATGGGTGAGACACTATCGACATAGAAGAACGAAAATCATGAAGCCTTTTATCAATAATAGATGTAGGAGAAACTAGGCGGAATTTGTTCACTAAGTAACTATTTCTAGTCCAAGGAGGGTAACTGAGAAGGAATTTAGCATAACGAAAATATACTCTACGAACAGATAGTTTCTGAGGTTCACTAAAAAACTGCCAAACCGGACAAAGAGAAAGGAGATGAGGTACAACTAGGCTATTATAAATTTTCGCAAGATTTAATTTATCAATATGTTTAATATTAGATGCAATTGAAGCATAAGCAATTCTCAGTTTTTTCTTCAAAAGTTCAAGGGATAAATTCACAGTTTCTTTCATATTTTTTCCAATAGGCATTCCAAGGTAAACTAATTTTTGAGAAAGGGGGACATGAACATTAGCTAAAGATAAAAAAATAGGGCCATTTGTCTCTTTAAAATTGAAAGCTACAACAGCAGTTTTATCAACATTGAAAGAAAGCCCAATATTTTTATATTCATTATAAAGCTGATTAAACGTGTTTTCACATCCACTAAAAGTACGGCTTAGATTCAAAACGTCATCTGCAAAAGTTATTAAAGACAAGTTAAATCCACGGTGAATACAACTAAAATTAACAGAACTTTGGGCATTTAAAACAGAGTTATTAAATAAAGAAGGTGAGGTAAGGCCACCTTGACGGACTCCTTTCAAAATATCAAAAAGGGAAGATCCCCCCTTTAACTTCGCCTTAAGGTGATGGTACATATACAGAAGGCACTTCACTATACAAAAATTTACCCCTCTTTTATACGCTTCAAATAAAACTTGGGAAAAAATGCAAGAGTCGAAAGCACGAGCAACATCTAAAGAACAAAGGATAATATGGGATCTACTTCTTTCTGCATCAGCAAGAACATTCATTAAAGCAAAAAGGGCATGCTCCCGACTAATACCTTTTTGGTAACCAAACTGGTGGGGTGGGACATAACATTTAGAAACAATTTCATCCAAAATAACTGACTCAAACAATTTAAAAATAGTACAAGAAACTCTTATAGGTCGGAACGAATCACACGAAGTAAAATCCTTTTTGCCTTTTTTCGGGATAGGGGTTATTTGACCAACTGTAAATTGATAAGGAACAACTCCGTTTTCAATAGACATTTGAAAAAGTAGAGATAAATGATTAAAAAGAAGAGCACTTGCACAATCAAAATGTCTGGCAGTAATTCCATCAACTCCCGCGGAATTTCTTTTCTTTAGTTTTTGACAATACAACGATACATCACTTGGCTTAATTATAAATGTCGAAGGTTCGTGTTTCTTCAGACAAGCACTTAATTCTTTTTCAAATTTTGACTCAAGAGCAGGATCGGGAGAAGAAAACTCATGCTTATAATAATTTATCCACTCAGGCTCAGGAATATTATTTGCACTAATGTGTTCACAATGGCGTTCAAATTTTTTCCAGAGCTTCGAAGGGTTCTCTGCAATTTTATGAGCGTTTTTCTCAATAAGATCAACCTTATGTTTTCTTAACACTTTAGCAAAAAACGTTTAGAACGTAGCCGCAGACCATTTATAGTCCCAGACTTAGGCCTGCCGCAATCCCTCCAAATATTCAGCCAAATTTTAGAAGACTCGCACGCAGAAATAAGGGAAGGGTTTTTTGACCAACCCTGAACTTGATAGCCTTTCCTAATACGCTTGCACAGGACAGCTGAAGCTTCAGCACACTTTAATGCATGGTTATTTTCAGCTAGATAGGTGGTAAATCCGATGGCTATTTCTTTTTCACTAAGGCCAGAGAGCGTGCACAACAAATGAAAGGGTACCTTTATTTTATTTAATATTCTGTCACATTCAAAACGAAACATCTCGCGGTTAACTTCTTTCCAGTCTTTTATATAAAACCACTTTTTATCCGGCTGTATATATATATATATATATATATATATATATATATATATATATATATATATATATATATATATATATATATATATATATATATGGGGGGGCTTCGTGCCCCCCAAGCCCCCCGCGCGCGTAAGTCGTTACGCGCCATATTAGTTACCCGCCATTGTAGTTGTGTCCCTGTGTCCCACCTGTGAATATAGATAAAAGAGAAAAGATTTCTCTTTTCGTTATAGATATATAAATATATATATATATATATATATATATATATATATATATATATATATATATATATGTATATATATATATATATATATATATATATATATATATATATATATATATATATATATATATATATATATATATATATATATATATATATATATATATATATATATGTTTTTCACTACGTAAAACTTGCGAATATACAACATTCTTCGATGTCCCATTGTCTGTGCATATAAATAGATTGTCAGGTTTACCGACTCTTGAACATGCAACATAAAAATGTCCATGGGAAAAACAATCCGTATTCAGATCTATACCTCATTATTCTAATGATTGCCCTTGAGCTTTGATGATGGTGATTGCTAATCGAACATTCCCTGTGTCCCGGTCATCATTTATATTCCCAGTATCCCGGTCGTCATTTGTGTCCCAGTGTCCCAGTCTGTAATTTCTCTTTGAGCGTCCCGTTCGTCATTTATATTCCCTGTGTCCCGGTCGTCATTTGTGCCCCGGTGTCCCGGTCTGTAATTTATCTTTGAGTGTCCCGGTCGTCATTTGTGTCCCAGTGTCCCAGTCTGTAATTTCTCTTTGAGTGTCCCGGTCATCATTTATATTCCCTGTGTCCCGGCTTTTAGTTTTCTTTTTCTCCTTTATTTTACAGTTTTTTCCCTTTTTTTAGTTTTTTTTTCTTTTTCAGTTTTTAGTTTTTTTTTTAGTTTTTTTATTAGCTTTTAGTTTTTTTTTCTTTTTAGTTTTTTTTTATAGTTTTTACCTTTTTTTAGTTTTTTTTTTAGTTTTTTTTTCTTTTTTAGTTTTTAGTTTTTTACCTTTTATTTGTTTTTTTTTAGTTTTTTAGTTTTTTTAGTATTTTCTTTTTAGTTTTTTTGTAGTTTTTACCTTTTTTAGTTTTTTTCTTCTTTTGTATTAATGCTAAAGCCATGGTTCTAACCTGGAGCCTCTCGGACCTAGAACCTGAAACATAACGCTTTACCAACTCAGCTACTTCGGCGTGAATACATTCGTTTTGAGCAGCTTCCTCGGGTGTTGCCATTGTAGGTTCTTCAGTCATTTTACAATTAGAAATTTCTCTTTCAACGATCTTCTTACAATTAAAAATTTGTCTTTGAACGATATTCTTAAATGCCTGTGTCCTGGTCGTCATTTATATTCCCTGTGTCCCGGTCGTCATTTGTGTCCCGGTCGTTATTTGTGTCCCGGTATCCCAGTCTGTAATTTCCCTTTGAGTGTCCCAGTCGTCATTTATATTCCCTCTGTCCCGGTCGTCATTTGTGTCCCGGTCTATAATTTCTCTTTGAGTGTTTTTTCTTTTTAGTTTTTTCTTTAGTTTTTTACCTTTTTTCTTTTTTCAGTTTTCTTTTTCTTCTTTATTTTTCAGCGTCACTATGAAAAACATATCGCCGAACCTTTGTTTTTTTAACTAAAATCTGGTAGGCATTGATGACCTTATCCAAGTCAAAATCCCAAACCCAATCATCATCGCTATCATTTTCATTTTTGATATGTTTTGACTCTCGCTGTCCAGGTGGATTTTCATCTAACTGCGCGGTTTTGCGTTCTTTAGCCGCAAGCCTGTTTTCTTGCCGTTCTTGTGATTCCTCGGCACGCTTTCTTTTCTTACTTTCTCTATCAGCCGCAAGTTTTTTGGCATAGACTCTTTGAGCAGCTTCCTCGGCTGTTGCCATTGTAGGTTCTTCAGTCATTTTACAATTAAACATTTTTCCGTCCACGATCTTCTTACAATTAAAAATTTGTCTTTGAACGATTTTCTTAAATACTTTTAATGACTTCATGACGACATGATGATATGACGTCACTCGACAGACCCACAGACAAACAACTTATTTATATATATATATATATATATATATATATATATATATATATATATATATATATATATATATATATATATACATATATATATATATATATATATATATATATATATATATATATATATATATATATATATATATATATATATATATCATATATATATATATATCATACATATATATGATATAAATATTATATGATATAGTATATATATATTACATTATCATATATATATATATATATATATATATATATATATATATATATATATATATATATATATATATATATATATATATATATATATATATATATTTAAAAGAAACAGAGTTTTACTATGGGAAGTAAAGAGCGAAGTTGAAACTAAAAAACGAACAAAATTATTACTTCACACTCTATCTAACATGCATCGGTAAAATTAGTGCAAATACAGCAACTGATAATATTTCCTTATGTTTGTATGATTATAAAAAATTAGCACTTTACTGAAAACACAAAAAAATTAGGAGTTTTGGTACAGTAGAAGCAAACCAATTAAGGAAACTTTTTGAAAAAAAGAATGAAGCATTTTAGGACTGTAGCTTTATTCTTTTGTATGTGTGTGTGTGTAATTTGGTATCACTCCTGCACATTGAGCTCAGTCCAATGATTGAATTTCGTTTTGGCTCCGAAAAGGACATTTCATGATTAGTTTGTAGACAAGTCCGGAGTGAAGCCATCTTGAAAGTATTAGGACTATAAAGTAGCTTTAGAATTTGTATCATAACTTGAAATATTCCGTTGTATAGGGAGAAATAACAGTGTTCTGGAGTTCATGTTATGATTTATTTGTTCTTCATTTCGAGTAACAATAAAGAGCATTTTTATATACTTTAAAATTTTATATAGCCCGGGTAGAGAATTTAAAGTGCCGAAACCCTGTAGGCAAGTGTGTACCTGTATTGCCCTTGTGCTGGGTGGTCGCCTCTGCATTATTTGTCTTTTTTAATGTGTATATTTTTTACTGTTATTAATATTTGGTAAATGACGACTTATACTTACTTACGACACGACTGCTTGTCCATGTACTATTCTTTGCGGTTGATTGTGTATAACTATGCTGTTTGACCTATGTAATTGAATGGATGAGTAGGATTAAGGCTTCGTTCAAGTACTTATCTATATTAATTACTAAAGTAGGAAAACTGTCTGCCTTTCTCCTTCTGTCTTTTTTTATTATTCAATATTTTTTAGTTTTTATAGTTTATACTTTTTGTGTTCGATTTTGTGGTGTGTGCTTGTATCTGTGTGTGTGTTGTTACATTGGCGATTTCTTTTTTAACTATACTCACTATTGGTGTTATAGCTGTCGACTCCAAAATATTACCTGATAAATCAATCCATTATTTGTGCGTGTTGTTCAATGGCTTTGTGGATAGTAAAATAATATTTATTTTGTTGCTTTAATTTTTAAATAATTTTAATTGTATATTGGAAATTACTGATATGAGTAATTGAGTATGAGTAATTGATATGAGTGATATGAGCAGTTGTAAGACTATGAAGCGCTTCATAGGTTAGTGTGTTTTCGTCAGGCTATGAACTCAATTTTGACTCCTAAATCAGGATTCTATTTTTTTTTATACTTGCGTTTGGGTGTTTTCAGTAAAGCGCTAGGGAAATATTATTAGTTGGTTTATTTGCACAAGTTTTATCGATGTATGTTAGATAGACTGTGAAACAATAATTTTGTCCGTTTTAAGTTTCAACTTCGCTCTTTACTTCTCTTAGAAAAACTTATTTTTTTAAATTAGTCTTTGCCCGTTTTTAATTCAAATTTAATGCAGAACAAACACTGCCATGATTCATTTTTTTTTACTGCGGGAAGCCCCTTCTTCATATACAGAATAATTTCTGTTCGTTTTAAGTTTTAATGTTGTTCCTAACTTCTACTTTCGTTTTATTTAATTTATGATGATTTTCAAACAGCGCAAGAAAATTCCCATCCCCTTTTAAATTTTCTCCTGGAAAGCCCCATCAGAAACATTCTTTCCCATGGAAAGCTCTCCCCGCGGAAAATCCACCTACAAAAATCTCACCCTAAAAAATTTCCGAATATTTCCCAATATTAATAAAAAAAAACAAAGTTGTTCCGAGGGAAGTAAAGAGCGAAGTTGAAACTTAAAACGAACAAAATTTGTTACTTCCTAGCCTATCTAAAATATATCAATAAAACTAGTGCAAATAAATCAACTGGTGACATTTCCCTATGTTTGTAGGATTAGAGAAAACTAGTGCTTTACTGAAAACACAAAAGCCAAGTATAAAGAAGAAGAACATTGATTTAAGAGTCAAAGGTAAATATGTAGCTTCACAAAAACAAACTAATCTATAACACTTTTCGTAGTCTTAAAGGAGCTGGGATATCAGTAACTTTCAGTATACAATCAAAATTATCTTAAAAACTTGGGCATATAAAATAATATGTTTAAATTCATTAAACAGCATACAAAATAATGGATTGATTTATCAGGTAACATCTCGAAGTCACCTAGTATTACTCAAAATGAAGAACATATCAACCGGCCCCTCATCAAGTTCTAGGCCCCTTCATGTAATTTTAAAGTCCTTCAATAAGAAAATATAAAATTTCAAAGTTATCGTTTCAAGGGTACTTGATCTTCCTAATCTTTTTTCTAGCAGTCGTAGAATTACAGAAGGAAACTCATTAAAACGAAAATCATGAGTTCCAAAAATTCTTAATAAAGCCTCTGAGGTTAAAAAAGAGATTGGAAACAGGTTTAGTAACAACATGATTTATGGAGCCTCATCTCTCACCTTTTTTCATTTCCGGGGCCCATTCCAGCCGAGCAAGGTCTCAAAGTAGTTAAAATAAATCCAAAGTTGCTAAAATCTAAAAGTAGAAATTTTAATCAAAGACGGCAAAAAAGTAAGAGTCCAAAGGTATTATGACCCGTGCACCCCCCCCCCCGGAGGGGTAACTGATAGCTATGGAGGATTACTGATTTTAAGCAGATGGATGCATATTGAGATCTTCGAAGAAAGTTTCTTATGTAGGGTCGTATTCAGCGTCATAGTATATTCTATTATATCATAGTATATTATATCATAAGGTTATTTTGATCAAAGGTATTATAGGTTTTTCAAAATAAATTTTGGGGACACGATCCCAGCAAGTGGGAATTTTTGAATGGAAGTGTTTATCAGTGAATGGAATTAAAACGATGAGAATGGTATAACTTGTTTGAATTCGGAATAAACAAAAATGTTATAAAAAAAACTCCCGAGAAGTAAATTCAAAAGAAGATCCAGCTTAAACCCTTTGAGCATTGGAAGAGGGGTCTTCAAGTAAAAGCCCTTAAAAAAAATAACTATTTTCGATAGGAATAGCCCCCTGAAATAATCTCAAAATGATATTAAGCATGAACAGAAATTAAAGTTGAAATTTTTTTTAGGTGAAAGTAAATACTGAGAGTAAAAACTTAAACGAAAAGGTAATTCAGTTTATGAGGTTGTATGCCGTCCGCCTTTATGTTTTACACTGAAGTTTGAATTCTTTGCACTTGTGCTTCAAAAATAAATCGTCTAAAACAGAACCAATGTGATAAGAAGCTATTTTTTTCATACCATTTCGGTAGTGGATTTCGGTTTCGGTGTTCGGTGTTTCGGTGTTTATTTATTCGCTTGAACTCCAACATTAAAATTTTAGCTCAAGTGTTTTTACATATTTGATAAATAAAAGCGTGCAAATGTCAAATAGCCAGAACTTTTGTCAGAATGGCTTAATTCAGTACTAATTAAACTAAAGCGAAGGGCCCTCTGCAACAGACCCCAAGAAATCCTTATATTTTCCTCTATTTCTTGGCACTTTTTACTTAAATTAGCTAATATGTGTTTTTTTTAATTTCCCCCCCCCAAAAAAAAAAAAATATTGCACACGTGCCTAGTGTAACACGTGGTATGAACAGAGGGAAGCAAGGGAGCTGAGTGGCTATTTTTTTCCAAATTTTAAAGTAATGGCTAATATTTTTTTGAAAAAGAAGCATAAGAAACGTGAAAGTTTATTACAACAATCTGTCCACTAATATGTAATCTGCCTACTTTCCAGTTTTTCAGCCAGTTCTCTAAAAGGATTTGGGTCGAGGGTGTATTGTTTTAATTTTCAGTTATTGAGGGGAATTTCTGTACAGGTTACAGCCAAAATTTGCCATAAGAAAAAAAAGATGTAAACCAAAACTTACCGTGTATTCGTACTATATTCTTTGTAATTGTTTGTAAGATTTATAGTAATCTAATTTGCGATAGACGTGGCAAAAGAACATATTTAAAAAAAAGTAATTGTTAAAAAAGCTTCTATTTTGAATTTGTCGATTCTAGTCGACTTTGCATGTTTTCTTTTACTGATATCTTTCTTTTTTGCCAACCTGCGACCTTTTTAAGATATTTGAAAAGCATGAATAAACCTTAAAAAGATATAAATAAACCTAAATAAATAAACAGAAAATTCATAAAACAAATATACATAAATGAAAAACTCATTGAAAATAAAAAAGGAAGGAAGCAAAAGCACTGACAATGCTGTTTAAATAAAGTGGCTTTTTTTAGGTAATGCTCACGACACATTGCCTCCAAGGGGTTATTTGTCAAAACTCATTTACTCCAAATTGGCCAGATGGCACTGGTAATCGCGACCACCTCTTAGAAGACTATCGTAACATTCACATTCTCAGTCCACAGGAAGAGGAATCAGAAATGACTTTCCTTGATACTTATCAGCCAAATAGGTTATCACTTGAACCTGGTATGACATATGGAACTCTGGAAGAGACTGGGTTGACTCAACAATTTCAGAATCCTTCCCTAAGAGCTGGTGAAGCTGTTGTTCCTGATGTTGCCATTGTCGAAACTAACGGAAGAATCAGAGAGGTCAAAAGTGGACTTCGTCTGTATCAGCCCCGTTTTGGGGAAGTACCGGTTGAATTTTACATGCCTAGGACCGTTACAGGGAATTTCCTGGCAGTTGCAGGGGATATTATGGTGCCCTTTGTTGTTGTGTTTTATGTAACTTTGTCTAGTATAGCATTTATTTATTTGTTTTGCAATGGGATTAGAAATATGGCTTACCTAAAAGGATTAAATGACATTGGATATCATAACAACAATACGCAGATTTATCAGAATGGCTGACTTGTCTTAAATTTTATGTTTTTACTTTCAATAAAATGTTGTAACATTTTTCTTGGATTTTATTTTTTTGCTTCATTTGAAACTTTTTTTGCTAAGCTATTTTTGAAAATTGGTGGCAATAGTATAAACTTTAAATCAAATATTTTTAGACCTAAAGGAGGCATTTTTATGTCTGGATTTTATAATAAATTCCCTTATTCAATAGCAACAAAAATTTTCTTTAATAGGTTATATTACATGTAACTTTATCGTTAGATTTAATTACCATTAGGTGTAATTACCATTCGTATCAATTGTAATTAAAATTTACCGATTCCAATTACCAGTGCAATTACCAATGGTAAATAAAAGTATGTTTATTTTGCCATTAATCAACTTGAATTAAAATCAAGTTGCCATCAATCCATAGTTAATGTGAAAAAAATCCAAGACAGATAGTCTGAGTGAGAGGTTCAGCTGGCATAAGCCTTTTTCAGGAATGCACAAAAATGATGTCATTTTCACTTGTCGATTGATAGTCCATCTATCCATCCATCTTAGGGTAGAACTAAGGTAAATAGTTATGAAACCTTAGGGACTTTCAAGAGCTTAGGCTGACTCATGACGGACAATGCATACAAAAGGGGGGGGGACCGAATTTACTTGAACTCACAGGCGAAAAAGTGACCTAAGTCTAAAAGGCTTGCCTGCTTAGAATCTCAGGCAGACTACCGTGTTTTAGGACTAACACATAACCGAGAGGTCCCCTGGACTCGCCCGTGAATTAGGAACCTTATAGGTTTTGTAATTTGCCAGGGCAAACGGTGTTATATGTTTTGGTAATTTGCCAGGGCAAACGGTGTTATATGTTTTGGTAATTTACCAGGGCAAACGGTGTTATATGTTTTGGTAATTTGCCAGGGCAAGCGGTGTTATATGTTTTGGTAATTTGCCAGGGCAAACGGTGTTAGATGTTTTGGTAATTTGCCAGGGCAAACGGCGGGAGTAGCTATGACTCTCAAATTGGACAAATACTTGTGTATTAGCTTTTGGAGAGGCACGCCCGCCTAGAGTCTCAGGCAAGTTCTCTAAAGCGTCAGCCTAAAAGTTACACTCTCATTTTCTGTCGCTAAAAATTGGTACCTTTAAAACATGAAAATGCAGATACTAGGTTTTTATAGAGGAGATTCGAATATTGATATTATATCTCGTACTAAATTTGGCGAGTTGACTCATGCTCAGCTTTTGAGCGCAATTTTTTTTTATTCAGCAATCAGAGTAAAGATTCGGGGCATAATTTTTTGACATTAGAAAAGATGGAAACTTTGAATATCAGTGCCCTTTTAATTATGCAAAGATTCGGGTATTAAGAAAAAGAATATGATGAAAAATGAGCAAAAAGGAGCAAAAACAAAAAAATAAGCGAAAATGTGGCATCAAAAAGCTCAAGAAAAAATAGCTTTCGTTTGAAAATCTAGTAGTCTTTTGGATTCAACATTAAATTTATACAGACATTCATTCACCCCTTTATACAGACATGGCATTCACCCCTTCCCCTTGCATGATCAAAATTATGCCAAGATTGTTATAAGGATTTTAAAATGAAACATCATATAATTTAAGTATTACACCTTAATTTCAGTTCTTAGACTGAACATAAATTTATTAGGGAAAACTTGCGACCGCGAGACAGTAATAAATATGATTGTGAAGCTGATGGTACATCAATCAAGTGTGACAATATATCTATAAAATTCTAAAATAATTTAATTAATAAATAAAATAAATAAAAGGTAATCAATAAAATTCACTGAGAGTTTCGAGAATCTTGGCCACACTTTCTAAGTGGTCATAGCTGCTGATTTCGTTCACATCTCTCTTATGACGTATAATACCCGCATCAACCGAATTTAGCGGTGTCTCTGCATTTGCCTTCGCTAATATTGTGTGTGGCATTCCTGATGCTTCCATGGCTGCCATCTTTGGAAGGGCGAACAAGTTGATGATAAGCTTTATTACAAAGATAAAACCAAGGGCTGCTAAACTTGATTTTACCAGGGTAGGAAGGAATGATGACTTCAACGACAGAATAGATTCTAACAGTCCAAGATTGGGGGGAGAAGCTGGTGGTGGGTAACGAGGTCCTGAAAATTAAAATGGAGATAAAAAAAACATATTTGATAATTTTTATAAAACTTCTAAAAATTACAAACCTGATTTCAAAATTATACCAGAAATATTACCAATTCATATAGTCTGGGTGCAGTCCCTGAGTCTCAAAGACTATTCTGGCGTGCAGTATACCATTCGTCTCTAAACACACACGCGGTTCATAAAAACAAACCGTTATTACAGACCGATTATCCAATAGAACTAGAGATTGTAGAGCATATTGTAGTTGCCCTCCATCTATTAATGTTGGCATATGAATTCTCTAATAGAGAATGGGTATCTAAGCTCTAAGAAAGTGTTTTAGTACCATGTTTTCAAAGTTTCATTGAGAAATACTTCTTATGAATTGAATGAATATTTAAATGATTACAGATTTAATTTCGGACCCCCTTTCATATATATATATATATATATATATATATATATATATATATATATATATATATATATATATATATATATATATATATATATATCTATATATATAAAAATAAGTTGTCTGTCTGTCTGTGGATGGATGGATGGATGTGTCAGGTGACGTCACCTGAAAAAACTGGTTTAGGTGACGTCAAAACTGAAAAAACTAAAAAAAGGCAAAAACTACAAAAAAAACTAAAAACTAATAAAAAAAATAAAAAAGCTAAAAAACTAAAAAAACTATAAAGGTAAAAACCAATAAAAAACTAAAAAAAAAACTGAAAAAACTAAAAAAAGGCAAAAACTACAAAAAAAAACTAAAAACTAATAAAAAAAGTAAAAAAGCTAAAAAACTAAAAAAACTAAAAAAACTAAAAAAAGGTAAAAAACTAAAAAAAATAAAAAATAAAAAAAAACTAAAAAAAAGGAAAAAACTGAAAAATAAGCTAAAATAAAGGTAAAAACCAATAAAAAACTAAAAAAAAAGGAAAAAACTAATAAATGACGACACTCAAAGAGAAAGCGACCAGGACAAAAGGAATGTTCGATTAGCAATCAACAAAGCACCGGGACACAGGGAGTATAAATGACGACCAGGACATAAGTAAAAAAAAAAAAACTATCTATATATATAAAAATAAGTTGTCTGTGGATCTGTGGATCGTGGATCAGGTGACGTCACCTGAAAAAACTGGATCAGGTGACGTCAAAACTGAAAAAACTAAAAAAAGGCAAAAACTACAAAAAAAACTAAAAACTAATAAAAAAAATAAAAAAGCTAAAAAACTAAAAAAACTAAAAAAAGGCAAAAACTACAAAAAAAACTAAAAACTAATAAAAAAGCTAAAAAACTAAAAAAACTAAAAAAAAGGCAAAAACTACAAAAAAACTAAAAACTAATAAAAAAAATAAAAAAGCTAAAAAACTAAAAAAACTAAAAAAAGGTAAAAAACTAAAAAAACTAAAAACTAAAAAAAAAATAAAAAAGGTAAAAACTAAAAGAACTAAAAAAGAAAAAAATAAATGACGACACTCAAAGAGAAAGCGACCAGGACAAAAGGAATGTTCGATTAGCAATCAACAAAGCACCGGGACACAGGGAGTATAAATGACGACCAGGACACAAGTAAAAAAAAAAATTAACAAAACTAAAAAGAAGGTAAAAACTACAAAAAAACTAAAAAGAAAAAAAAACTAAAAACTAATAAAAAAACTAAAAAATCTAAAAATCTAAATAAACTAAAAAAGAAAAAAAAGGAAAAAAATAAAGGAGAAAAACAAAACTAAAAAACGAATGTATATACAGACCGGTACACCGGGATACAAATGACGACCGGGACACAGGGAATATAAATAACGACCGGGACACAGGGACACAACTACAACGGGGAAACCGGGGGAAACAGGGGGATATAAATGACGACCGGGACAAAAAAACTAAAAAGAAATAAAAACTAAAAACTAATAAAAAAAACTAAAAAATTTAAAAATCTAAATAAGCTAAAAAAGAAAAAAAAAGGAAAAAAATAAAGGAGAAAAACAAAACTAAAAAACGAATGTATATACAGACCGGGACACCGGGATACAAATGATGACCGGGACCCGGGACACAGGGAATATAAATGACGACCGGGACACAGGGACACAACTACAACGGGGACACCGGGGGAAACAGGGGGATGTAAATGACGACCGGGACACCGGGACAGGGAATGGTCGATTAGCAATCACCATCAACAAAGCTCAAGGGCAATCATTAGAATCATGAGGTATAGATCTGAATACAGATTGTTTTCCCATGGACCATTATATGTTGCATGTTCAAGAGTCGGTAAACCTGACAATCTATTTATATGCAAAGACAATGGGACAGCAAAGAATGTTGTATATTCGCAAGTTTTACGTAGTTAAAACCATATATATATATATATATCTATATTCACAGGTGGGACATAGGGACACAACTACAATGGCGCGTAACTATTATGGCGCGTAACGACTTACGCGCGCGGGGGGGGCTTGGGGGGGGCGCGAAGCGCCCCCACCAACTAGGTGTTGGGGTGGCGCGAAGCGCCACCCCAACAGCTAGTATATATATATATATATATATATATATATATATATATATTAATACGAGGTTGCCCTTAAGAGGACAACCATGAATTAGACTTTTTGCCCTCAATGCTTTATGAAAGATTGCACAAACATAATGATGGTTGGTGTGGCATAAAGTGTATTTTTTCCACTCGTTCAAAAGTAGGAGATTTAGTTGATGCACATTTACTTCAAAGAATAAAATTTTCAATTCAAATGTTTTAAAGAGAAACCTAAAACACTTATTATTACCTATTAACTACATTTATACACACATAAGTGCTTTTAGTAAATCCAAATAAAACCTTAGCGTATAAAGTGGGTGTTATGGAGGGGGAAGTCCCCCTCGTATAGCCTGTTCGTTTTAGGTTTTAATGTTAATGTTCAATTTCAATGACAAAATTAGTTTCTGTGACTCTGCAAGCTAGGTCAGAGTCGATCCAACTGTGAATGGGTACCTGGAGAAATCTGGGGAGGGTAAACAGGAAGGGTGTGCGAAAGTACAGAATGGCTGGCCCCAACCCCCATTGTACTTCCTGGATGAAAGGCCAAGAAATGTAAATCGTTTTCTTTCGTTTTCGTTTTTTTATTGCATGAGACCCTGTAACCAAGATTTTGGCGGTTTCTCTTATGATATACCAAAATTTGTAAGCTATTTTCTTGTTTTTGGACTTTTTGATTGTTTGTATTCCCCAAATTATATTCCTCAGTTTGTATCTAGTCTGAAGATTCGGGAATAATTTTCAGTCTGCAGTTAGGGTGTTCTTTCACAGTATCCTACAATCATTCTATTCCAAAATTTTTGCATCTTACTAAAGCGATATTTTTTTAGATTAAAGTTTAAACAAATTATAAGGCAGCATTCATGACGAACGAGAAACTAAAAACTGAAAAGAGAATAAAAAATCAAAGGAACAAAACCACAGACGGAGATATTTTTCAACCAGTCAATGAGAAATATATACATAATACTTACTCATAAAGCTAGAATAAGCAGGAGAAGGGGCGGAGGCCATCAGTAGAGAAGGAGGGTATGGGGTTACCTGATCCGGTGTCAAGTAGCTTGTCTGTTGATTACCCATATTCTGCTGATTCAGTGGTGCAGGTGACTCATCTGAAAGTATAATTGAATTTTGGCCTATTAAATAAATTTAAAAAAGCTAAAATAAATTAAGTTATAATTGTACGGCATACACAGAGAATATCACAGACGGATTCCACTGTTAGACTGGCACCGAAACGAAATATGATCAAACATCTGATGGACCCCGGCTCAATTGTAACCGAAACTCTAAAAAAACGGAATTTTGATACTAAAAGATACACCAAAAGAATGGGTTTTTTTAATGCTGATTTAAAATATATAGCCTAAGTGTCATCAAATTTATTCTTACTTATCAAAAGTTACGAACCTGAGAAAATTTGCCTTATTTTGGAAAATAGGGAAAACACCCCCTAAAAGCCATGGAATCTTAATGAAAATCACACCATAGCATTTAGCGTATAAGATAACCCTATTGTAAAAGTTTCAAGCTCCTATCTAAAATAATGTGGAACTTCGTATTTTTTTGCCAGAAGACCGATCACGGGTGCGTGTTTATTTGTTTTTTTTTTTTTCCAGGGGTCATCGTATCGACCAAATGGTCCCAGAATGTCGTAAGAGGGCTCATTCTTACAGAAATGAAAAGTTCTAGTTCCCTTTTTAAGTGACCAAAAAAATTGGAGGGTACCTAGGCCCCCTCCTACGCTCATTTTTTTCCAAAAGTCAACGGATCAAAATTTTGAGATAGCCATTTGTTCAGCATAGTCGGAAACCGCAATAACTATGTTTTTGGGGATGACTTATTCCCCAACAGTCCCCGGGGGAGGGGCTGCAAGTTACAAACTTTGATCAGTGTTTACATACAGTAATGGTTATTGGAAAATGTACAGACGTTTTGAGGGGCATTTTTTTGTCCGGGGGATTGAGGGGAGGGGGCTATGTGGGAGGATCTTTTATTGGAGAAACATGTCATGGGGGAAGAGAAATTCAATGAAGGGGGCGCAGGATTTTCTAGTATTATTATAAAAAAACAATTAAAAAATAAATATAAAAAAGTTTTATCAACTGAAAGTAAGGAGTAGCATTAAAACTTAAAACGAACAGAGATTATTACATATATGAGAGGTTCTTCTCCTACTAAATACCTCGCTCTTTACGCTAAAGTATTTTTAGTAATTTCAACTATTTATTCTACGTATTAGCAATGGGACAAACCCCCTCATATACATAATAAAAATATACGAACATAGAAGTTCGTTACAGAAGTTAATTCTTAAGTTACGTTTATTTTTTACTATTAAAAACGTTCGTTAAAGATTAAAAGTTCTAGCTGCCTTTTTAAATAACCGAAAAATTGGAGGGCAACAAGGCCTCCTCCCCCACTCCTTTTTCTCAAAACGGTCTGATCAAAACAAAGAGAAAGCCATTTAGCGAAAAAAGAATAAATATACAAATTTCATTTTAATAATTTATACGCGGAGAGCCAAAATCAAACATGCATTAATTCAAAAACGTTCAGAAATTACATTAGAAAAAACTGTTTTTTTTTTTAACTGAAAGCAAGGAGCGACATTAAAACTTAGAACGAACAGAAATTACTCCGTGTATGAAAGGAGCTGTTCCCTTCTGAATGCCCCGCTCATTACGCTAAAGTTTTTTACTGTTTAATAAAATAGAATTGAGAGAAAGAGTCAAACTTTAGCGTAAAGAGCGGGGCGTTGAGAAGGGAACAGCCCCTTTCACACACGGAGTAATTTCTGTTCATTTTAAGTTTTAATGTCGTTCCTTGCTTTCAGTTAAAAAAAAACAGTTTTTTTTCAAATTTAATCAGTATAAAAACTGACTCTAGGATGATATAAAAATATAATAAGTACAAAAAACCCAAAACTAGGAGATGAATGAACGAATTTATTTAAAGACAAGGTAGGAGGGGGAGGGGCTGGATTTGTGGCAGGGAGACTGTCTTTAATTGCTAATCAATAAATACAGAGTAAAAGGCAAAGGGAGACAACTTAATGAAATAACACAGGGAAATCCTATAGTCCTATTTAAAAAAATTAAATCAAGGCAAAAATGACGACATTTTAGGGAGTCCCCCCTTTTCATTATGCATGAGAAGGGATTTAAGAGGGAGGCTAATGGTCAAGGCTGTATTCAGGTGAGTGGGATACCTTTTTTGAACCCACTCCCCCTAAGATCTTTGTCTGACTCGCAAAAACGTAACAAAATACATATAAAAACATTGTGTTGCTTGTTTTAAGGGTTTTGTAGCCCCACCCGCCGAATAAAATCCTGAATGCCCTTGCTCATAGTACCAGTAATGTTACTTATGTGCAGGAAGTCTTGACGATTGGTTATTTTTAAACCGGCTAAATTTCTTTTTTAAACGTGCGTTCAATAGAAATTATTACAATTAATTATCGTAGGTTTGTTGGTTGGACAGATCTTTGATTGGCTGAAAGTGATGTTATGTGAATACCATCAACCAATCAGACGCCTTTTCTACTAAGAAACGTACGGAAATTAATTGAAATAAACTCTCTTGAAGGCAAGGATATATAAGGATAATAGATAGGATTAAACATAAAACAAACAAGTTTTTCTAACTGAAAATAAGGAGCAACATTAAAACTCTAAACGAACAGAAATTATTCCCTATATGAAGGGTTACTCCCTTCTCAATACCTTACTCTTTACGCTAAAGCTATTAGCACTTTTAAAAAAGCTTCTTACCCCGTTAAACGGCCCCAGCGAATCAGCAGCTTTTCTTAAATATTAGGACAAACAGTCGGACTTTAGCATAAAGAGCAAAATATTGAAGAGTGGGAAACCCTTTAAATTTTTCTTTTTTTATTTAACTGATGTTCTTTTTTCGAGTAATGCAGGCAAGTCTGGCTCAGCCTCCATGAAATATACCCATATGGCGGGAAACTTCTCCATGAACATTTCATCCAACGTAAAGTACACCCCCTGTCAATTTCCCTCCAGATAGTTCCATCCTCGCTGAAAAAAAACCCTCAGCCCGTAAAATTTTTGCGTACAATTTAGCCTGAAAAATTATATTTAGTATACTTCCAGATTGTAAGATTACATATTTTAAACCCTAGGTGCTTAATAGTTAATGGCTAATAAGGCTAATATATCCCCCCCCCCTCAGAGGCGAAGCTAGGGTTTAGAGTTCAGGGGGAGAGAATAAATAATATACCAACGAAATCGTCCAGTGTACCGACAAATGCGGTGATTAAGTTGATTAAGACGCAAAGGAAGCCCATAGTTCCAAGGTGTCGGCACGCAGTGCCGACACCTTGGAACTTGGGTGGGGCGTTTAAAACCCGTCTCGCAATCCTCAAGTGACTAAAATTTCAAGGTCAATAGAAATAAAACCCAGTTGCAAAAAGTTGCATAGACTGGACCTTACCTGCCAATTCTTCATCAAAAGAGGGGGCTTGATTGCCCATAAACTGATACGGGCTACCACCTGGCCGCCTGTATGGCTGATAACTGTTTGGAGGTTGACCAAGAGCGAATCCAAGCAAAACAGCAGAAAAAACAAGGAGCAAAGAGATGACGGAGGAAATTTGCTGAAAATGAATTAATATATTTTAAATAACATAAATAATTTAGTTTCAGGTATCCATTATAAAACAATTCGGCCAGAAAATTTTACTACAGAAGAAAAAAACAATATGTTTCTGGACAGTTCAACATTTTCTAAAAGTTTTTATTTTTGCGAATGTCATCTTTCATGCAATACTTGCATCATAATAAGTCAATTTTAAAAGTTGAAAGTTTAGAGCAGGGTTGCCAATGAGAGTTTGTCCCTCTTGAAAAAAACGCTGCTGAGCATACTTTTTGAGGGTAATGTTTGGCATATATTCTTTCCCAAGATCCCACGCAAAGGATTGAATCTTAGAAGCTTCGGGAAAATTAAGCAATGGCAACCCTGGTTTAGGGAACGTTCCTTGTCAAAAAAGGGTTACTGTTGAACATTTTTTTTTTAAATCGAGACTGTCGGACCTGCATTTTACTTAAGCTAAACTATTCGATAATTAACATTTAGCTTTAACAATCGATATTTGAATATCGATGTTTATCAGTATGAGTTATTTGCCCATTTTTTATCTACGCCGCCAGATGAAGCCAGGCAATATTATTGATTTAAAGGTGCAATTAAAGGGAGGGGGTACCCAAACATTGCACGCCTATTCATAATATCGCTAAACAGATTACCATATCAAGACATTCTTTATACCCTGTCAAAAAAGTACCTTAGCTTCTGTCTTTTTTAGGTGTATGTTTATTTCTGTGTTTGTGCTGTTGCATTGGTGATTTTTTAAACATTATATATATATATATATATATATATATATATATATATATATATATATATATATATATATATATATATATATATATATATATATATATATATATATATATATATATATATATATATATATATATATATATATATATATAAGTACGATTTTTTCCCGTAGATCGTCCGATCAAGATTTTGAGATGGCTATTTTGTTCAGCATAATTGGGGGGTCCAAGAACTATGCCTTCGGAGATGGCTTGACCTCCACAGTTCCTGGGGATAGGGGATCCTGTGTATTCGCCTGATGAGTCTTTGTGTTGGGTGGTCGCCTTTGAACTATTTGTCTGATTTATTGCTTTAATTATTCGGTATATGACGACTTATACTTACTTACGACACGACTGCCTGTCCATAGATTATTCTTTGCGGTTGATTGTGTATGGTCATGCTGTTTGACCTATGTAATTGGATGGATGAGTAAAGTTAATGCCTCGTTCAAGTACTTATCTATATTAATTACTAAAGTAGGAAAACAGTCTTCCTTTTTCCTTCTCTCTTTCTTTTTTGTTTATGTGTCAATTTTTTATATTATCTATTATTTATAATTTACTATAATTTATATATTATTTATTATATATTATCTAATATTTATTATTACTTTTTATAGTTTACATATTTTATGTTTGGTTTTATGGTGCGTGTTTGTTTCTGTATCTGTGCTGTTGCACCGGTGATTTTTTTTATTCACTATATGTATATATATATATATATATATATATATATATATATATATATATATATATATATATATATATATATATATATATATAGTTTTTTTATAACAGTTAGGTATAAAGGTAAATGCACGTTTTTATGCTTTTTATTGCAAAGATTTATTTTTCATAAATGCTTGAAACTAACAGGAAAGGGTGAGGGCCGATTAAACATTAACCTTATTAATTTTGATTCAAAACAGATAATGAACTAAGGGCTAGGGCAAAGGTTATTCCACATATTTTGTTCACTCCCCAGTTTCTGTGAAATTAGTGCCTGAAATGAAAGTAATTCAATTTTTAAAAAAAGGGGTAAATTTCGCTTACCATTTTAGATGTAGAATCGAGAGCCGCACAAAAAATACTAACAAATTTTGAATTCTTGAAATTTGTTTGAACTCTTTTAACTTCCGTGTTTCAAGGTCAGCATTCCAAAATGTAAGACGTTAACCTATTATGACTTCTTGGTAAAAAGCGAAAGGACAAGGGAGGAGCTAAAGAAGGTAGTAAAATAGGAAGTTCATGATAAATTTTCAGTTCAAATTAGTTCAGTTTTAAGAGTGAAAGCCAATGGTTAAAATGAAAGTTTTTTGTACAGGTAAGGTATGTTTTTGGCTATGCCAAAAGCTTTCCTAGATAATTTGCTTTACAATACTTATCGAAAGCAAAATGACTTGTCTTTGAATTATTTCAAGAAAAATACGAATTAACATTTTGTGGGTGCCAAAAAATTTGTATTATCTACAAAACCTGCTCTTTTGCGACAATCAAAATCTGAAACTTGCACCAAAAAGACAACATACTTCTATTGTTGTTATTATTACACCTATCTTATTTATCTATTCACATATCCAGAACTATGATATTGCTTAGGTTTCATTAGAGAATGATCTACACATGTTTTGAAAAAAAAAAATTATGACTAAAGTTTTATATCTTCAGCATGTTTTTCTTTTCAACCTAAAAAGCACAAAGGAAATTTCAAAAATGTAATCTGGTAGATGGTTTGTGCTGAGTTGCATATGTTGATTTATAGGAAATTTGTCGTTTTATATTGAAACGTTAAAAAGATAGGGCGACAAAAAATGATTAAAAACTTACAGAAGGAATACAGATCTCAAAGTACCAAGGACAGCGGAAAAGAAATGGTTATTTGAATCCGTCAAGTGGAAATTTGAACAACGATATATGTCTTCAAAAATTAGCAAACTTTGGAATTTTATTTAATAAAAAAAGGCATCCACTTGCACTTATGTAGTTTTTTACAGTAATGGACTAGTGGGTGCTAAATTAAAAAAAAAAAAAAAGTTGAATAGTCAGCAAAAATTAAGCAGCAAAAAATACAACCAAATAGCTTAAGAAGATCTTGCTTTCCGTTGAAGTTATAATTGTAATTGGTAATTAACAAATTGTTACTGTTTAAATTTTTATATACGAACAGCATTAATAAAAATTTTGTATTTAGTTTTGCATATTTTTTCACGATGTTACAATACAGACAAAGACGTCATGCTGCCCTTAAAACTTCCTATTAGAAAAAAAAAATCAAAACTTTGACTTTCACGTATTCACAGACTTAAGATGGGGTCCAGAACGCAAGATGATTTTTTGATGTCCTCGGTATTTTATGAATGTAATAAAGTCAAAAATGTTATATTTTCACGAAATTAAAACAAATCTTGTATTCTTTATTTATTGTTTGTATTCTGAAATTTTATCATTTCAAAATTTGATTGGATTTAGTAAAATTCTAGTTTAGTGACTTCTTGCTATCTCCGAAAAAGCTTGTTCCTATCAGTTTTCAGCTTAGAGCCATAAGTTATTGCACCAAGAGCAACCTAACATACCAAAAATTGTATCAGAGCAAGATCTGCACCCAGAAAGGGGCCCAAAAAAGGCCAAAAGTGATTTTTCGCAAAAAAGTTTCAGTAAAACAGGCGGTCCTTTCAGTCTTGGTTTTTCGATCAATAGGAGCTCTTTGGAATCTTCTGTAAGGCCTAGGCTCCTAGCTTCTCTACGATATACTCTGGAACGACACGCATGCATGAATAAATCAAAATATGATATGTGCACCCAAGGTTTCAAATTATCCGCAATAACTTAGGAACACTTTGGGGGATCGAATTAAGTATTACAGAATTTTCTTATTTAAATTTTTTATTTGGGGGGGGGGAGAATGATCAACTATATCCGAAATTTTGACATGAGAAGGGGGAAGGTATATTAAAACATACTATGTATATTCAGGTCATCGAAGTAGCCTATATGAAACATTCTGGTAAGAGCTTGCGGAATGAAGCTGCAACTTTCAGGCATTATTGTTGACATTAAAAAGATGAATGGGGCAAAATTTGGACTTCAAATTTTGTCGAGTGGGGAAGGGGTTAAAAATTTTTTGTCTCTGCTACATAATCAGGCTTTTACCACATAAGGTGCTATAGAACCTACGAAATCTATTCACAATTAAGTATCGAGACGAATCAAAAAGCACAAAAAATAAATAAGAAAAACCTTGGTTAACAGAGTTGAAACTTCCGGGTAGCGCAGTAGGAAAAAGAGGGAGGGGCAGTGGGACTTCAAATTTTGTGTTGGGGCTAAATATATTATAGCCGCAAGAGCTTGCGGGATGAAGCTCCAACTTTCAGTCATTATTGTGGACATTAAAAAGATGGATGGGGCAAAATTTGGACTTCAAATTTTGTCGAGTGGGGAAGGGGTTAAAACTTTTGTCTATGCTACATCATAAGGCTTTTACCACATAAGGTGCTATAGAACCTACGAAATCTATTCACAGTTAAGTATCGAGACGAATCAAAAAGCACAAAAAATACATCAGAAACACCTTGGTTAACAGAGTTGAAACTTCCGGGTAGCGCAGTAGGAAAAAGAGGGTGGGGCAGTGGGACTCCAAATTTTGTGTTGGGGTATAGCCAAATATATTATGTTTCCGAATCACCTAAAGTTTCTTGCATTATAATCCCCTATTAGGGTTGGAATCTATTCACGTTAAGGTGGTCAAGTAAGTCAAAATACGCTAAATAATACCACATTACCAAATTAGTGCATGTGCAACATCTCGGGAATGACATGGGATATTAAGTTCAAACTATCAGGAAGTGTGGTGTGGGGAGGGGGGCGAGAGGACTTCAATTTGACCTGAGGAAAGGGAGCAGAGGGGCTGGGGCTAAAAATATTTTTCTCTTATCCACTCAAATATCTTTGCATTATAAGCCCCTTATGGGACCTATAATGTATTCGCAGTTTAATATCAAGGTAAATAAAAAATCAGTCTATGGTGCCAGGTGATGAAAGCAGTGAACCTGCAGTATCCTGGGAACGGGATACTGGGAAAGTTTCAATTGAGGATCAATTTGAAACTTTCTGGGAATTTCGGTTGAGAAGGGGGGTGAGTAAGTGTTGAATATTCAATCGCGGAAGGAAGCAAACAGAACGGTTTATAGATTCCCGTCTCTAATCTGTTTAAAAGTTTTGGCACAATCAGCCCATGCGTGCCAGTTATTAAAATACCATAACTGTACACTCTTGGGAACGATTTATGGGGATCAAGAAGAAATGTTCAGGCCAAAAAAAGTTTTGGCCAAAATCCTGGCAAAAAAGTCAGGCCAAAATCCTGGGAACGGGATACTGGGAAAGTTTCAATTGAGGATCAATTTGAAACTTTCGGGGAATTTCGGTTGAGAAGGGGGGTGAGTAAGTGTTGAATATTCAATCGCGGAAGGAAGCAAACAGAACGGTTTATAGATTCCCGTCTCTAATCTGTTTAAAAGTTTTGGCACAATCAGCCCATGCGTGCCAAAGTTATTAAAATACCATAACTGTACACTCTTGGGAACGATTTATGGGGATCAAGAAGAAATGTTCAGGCCAAAAAAAGTTTTGGCCAAAATCCTGGCAAAAAAGTCAGGCCAAAATCCTGGGAACGGGATACTGGGAAAGTTTCAATTGACGATCAATTTGAAACTTTCGGGGAATTTCGGTTGAGAAGGGGGGTGAGTAAGTGTTGAATATTCAATCGCGGAAGGAACCAAACAGAACGGTTTATAGATTCCCGTCTCTAATCTGTTTAAAAGTTTTGGCACAATCAGCACATGCGTTCCAAAGTTATCAAAATACCATAACTGTACACTCTTGGGAACGATTTATGGGGATCAAGAAGAAATGTTCAGGCCAAAAAAGTTTCTCCAATCCTCCAAAAAGTTTTAGCACTATTAGCCCCGCTAGAACTTCTAGTTTAATCACGTGAAATAGCGAGGTAAATCAAAAGCCAGTATAATCACCCATACTATCAAAATTGAATCAGCCATACCATTCAACACTTTTTTTTCCGAAATAATTATTCCGGAAGACGACTGGGGAGTTGAATTGAAACTTTGATCTGTTTTTGGAGGGCAAGTGGACTCAAATATGATGTTCAGGGAAAAGAATAAGATTGCAAAAAAAATTTTGTCGCCTAAATATTGACTCGTCCACAAAAGGATTATCAAGTTTCGAAACTTATTTATTTAAACCATTATGTAAACTACTGCTACTACTACTAATAGTTCACTGCAGCATCAAGCCGCCTGAGGCCAACAAAGCTACGCACGGTCCTCCTCCAGCCTAATCTATTCAAGGCCTCTTTACACCCTCCCTCGAAGTTTCCATTTCCTCCTATAAGAAAAACTAAATATCCTAAAGAATTGGCTTTCCCGATTTGACTTCTCCATGGATAGAAAACATTTGATCTAAATATAGTTTTTGGGAATTGGAGCTCCATCTCTATAAAGTACCTTCAGTTCCTCTATAATTGCTCAAATAATAATTTCGTAATTAAAGTAAAACTTTGAATTTCGCTCTTCAAGTCAAAAAATGGAATTAACCCTTATTTCTTATCATAAAACTTTGGTATCTTAAGCTTTATGTATAAAAGCTTATAAGCCTTATTTTACTTTTATTAAAAATAAAGAAAACTGCTCCTTCTAGTACGTGGGGAGGGGGCTCTATACGTCATTAACTTCTAAGTAGAATTATTAAAACTTTATTGTTTGTACTCACGAGAAAAAAACCATGTTTCTAATTGGTGAAGTGAGAGATTTGTGGACACTTTTATTACCTACCACTGTTACTTCTCATTCAGAGTACCGTTTAAAGCAAATTACAGAAGTAACAAATTTGAATTAACACAGAAAAAATCGAGCTATTTTTACTCCTTAGCCTAATTCTAACTAAGTGGGAATTTTCCTCATTAAATAATATCCTTGATATAAATAGACATTTGTATTTTGACATAATTCTTTTTCATAATTAAATTCTATACTTTCAGCGGAAAATGAGGATTGATCTAAACGAATTTCTATTCTAGCCTTCACCCTGATTCTGCTGGTTCTTGGCGTCACAGCATTACCACAAGGTGAGGAAAGAACTCCACGTCAAAATGATGAAATATCAAAGCGGAAGGTGCACGTAGAGGCACTGCCAGCTTCAGTTGTTCAGCAAGGCAGTCGTCCTATATCAAGACAAAATCCAAACTTCCAGAGAATCGGTCAGCCAAATGTGCAGCTCATGGATATCCCTCAGCAGGATGATCAAGGCAACGTTGCAGTTGTTAGGATGTCTCCTGGAGAAAGTCAAGCTCAACATTCTGGAGTAGCTGTGGTAAGAATGCCACATGGAAAGAGCTCTGATGAAGACCATGAAGAAAAACGAAGAGGCGGCACTATTGTCGTCATTCAAAAGCCAGAGCAGACTGAGGAGCCACAGGAAGACGAGTACTGGCAGGAGCCAAGACCAGAACCTAGACCTCAAAGACCTCAACGCCCACAACCTGTATTCCAGAGGCGACCTCAGCAATATCATCCTCAACAACCTCAGTTTCCCCCTCAGCAACCTCAATTTCCTTCTCAGCAACCTCAGTACTCCCCAAAACGACCGCAATATCCTCCACAGCAGCAGCAACAACAGCAATATCCTCAGTCTTTTCAAAATCAGCAAATGAATATCCCTGTTGCAGCACCGGCATCTTTACCAAGCTTCGGAAATTTCGGAATTCTTCAACCTTTTAAGAACGCCTTTGCGAACGCCCCATTCATCCCATCAGCACCTTTACCTATCTCACGAGGGTTCTTCGCTTACCAGCCTTCAACCCCTCTTGGAGAAATGTATGCAAAAAAGGGTGACCTGTTACCATCTATATTTTTCACTGGATTAACTATCGCTGGAATGATATTTCTGTTTCAACTGCTAGCAGGTATCTTTGTCATGAAAAAGGGCATCATAGCTTCCTTATTATCCAACCATGACCAGAATATGGCTCCTCCTCCACTTCCTATTACCACTACTACACTCTATACACAGCCATTAAGTTCTCCAACAGTTACTGCCTATAGCCAAGCTACTGCTAAAGAAGGAGGCCAGACAGAGGAAAAGGTAAGATAGTCATTATAATTATGTATAAAAGGTGCATAAAATGAATAAGATGTAAAAGATGCATAATAATTATAACTTTTGAATGGTAAATCCAAAAGATTGAAGTTAATTAGCGATTAAAAGATTGAAGTTAATTAAGTTAATTAGCGACGATGGACCAATTCAAGCACTCCTAAAAAAATTAAAGCTAACTAAAGCCTGTTTAACAGGAATTAAATTCCTGTTAAGATAATAGCCGAGAAATCACAGAATCGTAACGGCAATACGGGCTTCCTGATCCCGACGCGATACTTCTGCGGTAATAGACCAACTGTTTAGAAAGATGTATCTGTTCACCTCGACAGCAAACAATCCCGGGCCAGTCTGGTGGTATCTTCTAGTCTGCTGTTGAAAAGACAAAAATAACTTTAAAGTCTCTATGGGGAAATTAATATTTTTACATGACGCTTTCTTCTCATAAGTGTAAAAGTCCGTGTTGTAACTTCAAAATCCAAGGGTCACTATATAAAATCGAATTGTTCAAATTGGATAGGTGGAAAGTTACTCAACTATACATATCTATCTATATAAAAATAAGTTGTCTGTCTGTGGATCTGTGGATCAGGTGACGTCATGTTTCTGTGTCGGCTGACGTCATGAAATTAGTTGTCAGGTGACGTCATGTTTCTGTGTCGGCTGACGTCATGAAATTAGTTGTCGTCATTTTTGCTTTGACGGTGACGTCATTCAAGTTATATAAGACATATGTTCACGTAGAAATCTATTAATGTTTAAGTTTACAATGACTGATGAAGATGCTCAAAGAGTCTATGCCAAAAAACTTGCTGCTGATAGATCCTCGGCACGCTTTCTTTTCTGACTTTCTCTATCAGCAGCAAGTTTTTTGGCATAGACTCTTTGAGCATCTTCATCAGTCATTGTAAACTTAACAAAGCAAATAACAGATTTCCTTGTTGTTCAACCAGGGTCGTACCCAGAATTTCTGTTCGGGGGAGGAGGTAATTTTTTTAAGGGGGGGAGTAAAAACTTTGAAGAACACCTTAAAATTTGTTTATATGTATTTTTACGTTTGTACGAGTCATTAAACCATTCGCAGGGGGGTCAAACCTCCTAACCCTCCTACTGGGTACGGCCCTTACGTTCAAGTAAGGAGACGTTGTCTCTATAGGGTCTTCGTCAATGACAGTTCCAGTAGTGTGGTTTTCGTTTCGATTCGGATGCATTTTTGAGGAATTTCAGGCCATTTTTCTAAATTCTCATTACTGTGTTATCAAAATGATATTTCACTGTTAAGACTAGTTAGAATAATAATAAGCGTTCCTGAATTTCTCACTAGACAATATCTTTTTGCACCCTGCTTCAGTGCGAATTCTGCAGTCATTGAAATGCCGTTTGTAATTTCTCGATTACAAACGAGTAATTAATTTCGATTAATAATCTCGATTAATTTCTCGATATTATTCGACCTTTAAGCATAAAATTTCTGATGGACCAACCAGAGTCAAGAGTTATAGTTTTTTGAAACAAAAAAGATTGAAGCAGGCAACACCAGTTTTTCTGTTTTTTTTTTCTGGTTTCTGGTGTTTCCAGTTTATCTGTAACAAGAATACGAGAAAAGATGCGAAGAAAAAGTATTAGTGAGAAACACACGGAAACAAATAAATGCTGATACAGCCTTTTCAAAACAAATTTTTCCCAAATGAGTTTTTTGCTTGTGAAATACTAGGGTGATGTTAAAATATAAAAAAAACTGCTTTAATTAAATAAAGTGGCTTTTTTATCCACAAGTGTGACTAGGGTATGAGTGAAGTTGCTTCTCATTACTGATTTGTGAGCTCATAAGAGGTTTAAAATCAAACCTGATACGCCATTCGCTTCCAGTACAACAATGGTCGTTCGGGTTTGTTTGGGGGGATACCCACTCGAACACTACCCTTCTTGTATATATATTTTCTGAGATAGGTATATATTCTATTTAATATACTTAAAGATACAAAAAAATATTAACCCCAACAGAAAGCAGAGCTCGTAAGGTTGGGTGTATAAATAATAAAGCACAGTACATAAATATAAGATATACTATATGACATCTTATATAAATAGTAAGATGTCTGAGAAGGGAGACAACTGTGGCCTTGATAAATTATTAATGGAAAGTCACATCTGAAATTCCAGCTCAAACCAGGGTCACCACTCCACTTGCAGTTTATTTACTACCCCCTCTCCCCTATTTACTAGCCCATGCCCCTTAAATATCCGAATATGAACCCCTCTTGGCCCCCAACAAAAATGCTTGAGCTTCGCCCTTTGTCAAAAACAGTACTTCACAGAAGAACTAAATTGTGCAGAAATGTGGGAAAATCGGAAAAAAAATCCCGTGCAGCTGAGTTCCAAAAGGACTCCCCGTAAGCACCTGCTGTAAATTACAATAATGCACATGAAATCTGTCGTAAAAGGAACTAATTTTTCTTATTGACATTTATGAAATTTTTTCATTGAAATTTTACACTCACTGACTTTTTTCTATTATTGTCGTTATCCAAATCAAGTCTAAAGCAAGGTTAAACCTAGTCAAATTTGACCCAAGTTCAAATTTAATTTAAAGAAATTCGAATGACATCCAAAGTAATATTCAAATTAGATCATGATTCAAATAGGCATATTCTAAAACAAATCTTTCTTAGAGGAAAATTGAATAGTGGATTGACAAATCTAGAAATTAACTGATGCAAATTACAGGCTGGAAGACAAAGACGCGGTGCTTCACAAAAGGCTGCACAACCATTATTTAGCAGCAATACTCGAACTGTTGAATCAATTATGAACGCTTTGCAAGCTGAACAGTGCGTGGAAAGGCTTCTTTGTGAGCTTGGACAATTTGTTAAAAGCCAAGAGAACAGTAACCGAATTCTCAGGTATGTATTCGTTCGAAATTATAAAGTTATGAGGAAAATGAACAGGCTATCCCAGATGAGGTGGGAAGAGGTTATAGCAAAGGATCTAAAGAAGATTGGGACTTCTTGGGAGGGGGTAAAGGGGGAAGGTTTGAATAGAATGAGATGAAGGAAGGAGGTACACTGCTACGTGGGTCTTTGGGGGCTTGGTACTGCAGCTAGTTAGTAGGAGTAGTAGTATATAAATATTTTGTAATATACGGATCTTTTCATGAGTTGACGTCACTGCCATCTAGTATTCTTGTGTATTGAGTGACAAAAGAAATTAGATATACAATCTCTTTACACGAGCAATAATTGTGTATGTCAGTATTTATTTATGCATGTATTTTTTCCTCAAAAATGGCTCCGTATTTTTTTAGGAAAATTGGTATTCTGGGAGTTTTTTGGCCTATTAAAACGATCTATATAGGTCAGAAGTCTGAGAAAATTCATTAAGAGCTTTTATTTTGGAAAAAGACGTCTAAGTGAGTGACGTCATATTTATGAATACATTCAAAAAGCATACATACGTCATATTTGCCTCAGTAGTAGTTGTATCCTTTTTAGTGTTTGTGATGCAGGTAAAATTACACAAATAACTTAATCATGAAACGAAAAATCGTATGATTGACGTCATATTTATAAGTATACTTCAAGAGAATAAATTACATAGTCCCCCTTTCCCCAGGAGTGAACTTACTGTTTTTATATCTATGACACGTGCAACATTACAAAACGAACATAGCTAAGTAGAGGATACCAAGTATTAGTCAATTTACAAAAGCGTGCGACAGCAAAACTCAGAACGAGTCAAGTGAGAGTGAAAAAGAAATAAATATTACGTTGAAAGAACAACATCATCAAAATCTTTGACACCAACAAAATGTGGCGCAAAACCTGTTACAAACTGAAAAAATGCATAAATTACGGAGCTGTTGATTACAAGTCATTGGGACCCTTTAACATTATATGTATTTCCGGGAGGCCCTCCATTTTCCCGAGGAATGAGTAGCAAACAAAGGTGACTCATTTGGAGGCTCCTACTTACAATGAGAATCAATATATACAAGCCTACCACATGCCGAGTGTCAAGGCCCGACTTCAAAATCGGCTACATAGTTCTTTTTCTTAACTGGCACATTGACATTGCTGGTCACCAAAACAATCTAAAATGGCCATAGATTTAGGAGAGAATTCGTATTTTTCCCGTGGTGGTTAAATTGAACCTGTGATGACGTCATGACATCAAAAAAACGCTCACATTGTCAGTCGTTAAAAGATAAGCGACAATGAGAATCCATATATAGGAGCCTGCTGCATAGCCGTGCCGGGGCGGCTCCCGGTACTATCTACTATATGCTGAATTATATTGAATAGAAATAAAATGAATTATTCTGAAATATACTTAAATATACCGAATAAAAACTTATAGGAATTATAAATTCCTGATTGAAAGTAAATTCGTTCTCAAGAAATTAGTGATCTAAGATACTCCTTAGTGATTAGATGATTTAGCTGGTCTCAATAAAAATCCTTAATTACTTAGAAAAGAAAAGAATTTAATGAAAACAGATAATATTAGGGTAGTGACGCATTGTCTTTCTGGTGATGCAAAAATCCACTTTACGTCATCAGTCGGTTGCAATAATTTAAAAGGCGTTATGGGAAATTTTTAGTCAATCTGAATTGCCTAGCCCAAATTCATAGATTTTGAGGTTAACACGTCATATGCTTTATTTGGAGCTCAGAAGTGTTGCGTGCTTTATATAGAGCTTAAAGGGTTTATGTGGAGTTAAAAGGCTTTATATATAGTTAGAGAGACCTGTGACGTTTTTAGTCAAACGTCTTAGTTTGAATTATTACATGTAGAGCTTAAATGTGCTTTTATTACTATTTATGGAAGAACCCGTTAAACAGCAACAGTGTAAAATAATTAATTATTAAATAATTAAATCAATAATTGATAATTAATCATATTCATTAATAATTATAATAATAATATATTATAATAATTAATTATAATAATTAACAATAATAATTATAATTATAATAATATATAATAATATTATTATAATTATAAATAATAGTATTATTATTTATAATTATAATTATAAATAATAATATTATAATTATAACAATTAACAATAATTAATAATTAATCATTATCACTAATTAAACACTGCGCTAACACAAACAACAGAAAATAAGAAAACAATAAATACAATACATTTAAACTTACGGTTCTAAGCTACACACGACGCACTAGTAGTGGGTACCAATGATAGTTATCTGTCTTTGCAATGTGTATCCTGCTTATCGGGAAACAGCTTCTTCAAGATCAGTTGTTTCAAACCTCTAAAAAATCCATGAGTTTTGTGACCATGGGGGGAATTGAAGCAGGTATTTAGAGAACCTTAAGAAACATGAACGTATTTTCTTATATCAGACTTGGTAAGAATTAACATACAAAATTTGAGGAAGGGCAAATAAATTAAAGAGAGATGCAAGAATGTGACGGTTGAAACACAATATATACTTACGCAGAGTTTAGTGATATCCTGTAGATAAGGTGCTCTCGGAGCTAAATGCATTATTTGACATTTTTGGTCAAACCTATTTGCCTAGCCTGAACCTGTAGATTAAAGTCGCTATGCGCATAGGTGGAGCTTAAGGTCGTTATGTTGATGATGAAGGTGTTCTTGGAGCTAAGGATTCTATGTGACACTTTTGGTCAAATCTACATGCCTAATCTGAATTCTTAAACTTGTATATTAAAAGCACTACATGCATATGTGGAGCTTATTGTCGGTATGTTGATAATAAAGGTGTTTTTGGAGCTAAGGGTTCTATGTGACATTTTTGGTAAACCAAGGTACCTAGTCTGAATTTATAGGCTTGGAATTTGAAGAGTACTCAATCTAAGCTTTTTTGGCATTTGATGCAATTAGAAGTTTATTTTTTCGAATTTGTAACATCAGCCTTAGTAGTAGAAGTTTCGTTTATCTATAAATTCAGTTATGTGAACTTTAGGCCTTTTATCATTACGCATTTTGAGGTGCCATATAAGATTTGTGATTAGATAATGCGGCCGTTGAGCCAATTTTTTTTTATTTCGTGCTAAAACCCTAATTTTTTTCAGCATTACCAGGGCCATCTTGCCAAGTCACCTAAAGTCACCCATGGCTTCTTTTGAGTCTACTATCAAATCAATGGATAAGTGTCACCATCTATCCTGTGGAAAACTTCCGTATAATGAAAAAGAACTTTGAAGTTGTTCATTTACTATTTATTTTTATTTATCCCACTATTTATATATGGTAGTAATTTTAATAAAGCAGAACCCAAGCCCAATTTTTGACTCGAGTAAACCTTAAACATTTTCAAGTTTAGTTTTTTCTGCTTTCCGAGCATATTGGGAACTTAAGCCACAATTGGAGGAGCTTATTTCAGAGGAAGGGTGGGGGATAATAAAAATTCCACAAAACAGTCTAGCTTAGGGAAGCGGTTACAACAACAATCTTAATTACTGTGGTAACCGATATAAGAGTGAGGGACAAGGCATGAATCCCCCCTCTGCGTGCGTACCTTTACCTATACACGTGGTGATTGAGATTTGTCACTTGAACAAAGCATAGTAATCCCTTTTTGCAGGAATTATATAACTTTTCTAGTGTAACGTTTTTAACGCTAAACGTCGAAATACATGTGGCCTTCGTCAAAAATGCAAATAGCGTACGAAACACTTTTGTTTTAAAACTTTGTAAAAGATGCAAATCAAAAGGATTGGTTTCTCGTGGTATTTTCAAATAAGTAAATTCAATAAATTTTGAAAACGATTAGCCAAAATTAAAAAACTTGATAAAATCTTTCTATCTGAAAATAAGTACCAGAACTTTCCTTAGTACTTGAATTTTCTTGATTGACTAATTATATAACGTTTCTAGTGTAACGTTTTTAACGCCAAACGTCAAAAGATATGTGGCCTTTGTCAATAATACAAATAGCGTACGAAGCACTTTTGTTTTGAAATTTTTTTAAAGTGAAAATTTGTATTTTTTAATATGTAAATCAAAGGGATTGATTTCTTGTGGTATTTCAAGTACGTAAATTCAATAAATTTCGAAAACGATTATCCAAAATTTAAAAACTTGATAAAATCATTCTAGCTGTAAATAAGTAGCAGAAACTTACCGAAAGGCAAATGATTTCGATAGAAACTACACAATTAAATTCAGTAGATTAGAATGATCCGAAACAGCTTTCAACCCCTGTCAATGTAAATGCGAATTTTTATATTCTCTTGAGTAGGACGATTGTTTATTCCCCCCCCCCCTAGAGTAGTCATATAAATTAAGTGATTCTAAAATATAAGGTGAGGGCTTATTCAAACGAAAACTGAAATTTCTTGTAGCTATAGGGAACAGTCCTATGTAGCCAAAGGGGTTGCACCATAGTAAGACAGCATTTTCTGCTATTTTGTGGCATAATATGTCAATTTTTGCCTGAAGAGGGCCATGAAAGTATCGAATAAAATTCTGAGATGTCCAACCAACTTATAATGTACCAAAGGTATATTTTCAGGTTACTAGTTTCAGAAGCTAGGAGTATTTCTAAATATACATACTCTGGTATCGACGCAAGAAATTTTTGTTTTTTTCGGGGGGGGACTTTTTCCAACAATTTCAATGAAAATGCCGCAAAAAACCCATTTAAGGAATCTAGGAGGAAAACGCTCTCTGCCCCCTCTCTCTCAACTGATGGCACAGGATAAAGGATGTCCATGCAGAATAAACGACATTGGAATTAATTTTAAAACTGGGAAATTACGATTAAGCTTCATTTAAATGTCTTTATAATTTGATTTATTATAAAATTATGTATAATTATAAATATAATTACAATTATGTATAAAATTATGTATAATATGCATCACATAATTGTGCATCAGCTATCAAAAACGAATTGCAGTGGATCTTTCTAGGACAAAAATGCTCTCGAAAGTTTCTAGTCCTGGAAAGTCCCAAAAAATTTTCCTTAAAGCCCTTTAAATTGTTTCAACTGACTGCTGACGTAAAGTGTTAATTTTACAGCGCCAGAGAATCGTTTGTATCATCTTTTTCTTCTTATACTTTTCTCAATCTTCCTCTTAATTCACCTCCTTCTCCTATTACGCCCCACAAAATCTTTTTCCATCTCTCCCTTTTCTTCTTTTTTTCTAGTTTGAAAAAAACTGGATCCATGAACTGAAATGATAAATCAAACTTGAAATTTAGTTTACTTCAAATTCGTGCCTATTGTTTGAAGTAAATAATTTTTTTTTAAACTCAAATTAAGGAGAAAAATTAAAACTCAAAACAAAAAGAAACTATTCTGTATATTAAATTATTTCTTCTCAATACCTTCCTCTTTACGCTAAAGCTTTTAGCACTTTTAAAAAAAGTGCTTGTGTCTCAGGAGCCGTTTTTAAAAATTTGGGACACAACAGTCAAACTTAGCGTAAACAGCAAGGTATCGAGAAGGGGGGCAACCCCTTTATATACGGAATAATTTCTGCTCGTTTTGAGTTTTAGCGTTACTCCTAACTTTCAGTAAAAAAAACTTGTTCTTTTTTATTTAGTTTCTAATCGTTTTTCAAATAATGTTAAATGCTGACCTTTCTTCTAATTGCAGCAAATTATGGGATGGAACGTTATTATTGCCATTTTGATTATTAGAAAGCAAAAACCACCTCAATTAGTCCATTACTTTATTATTGGTGCTAGGGGGAGGGGCAATGGGCGATATCGTCAGAAACGACGAGATCCATACCCTCAAATGCCAACCATAAATCGTCTCCATTGTGAGGCAACGAAGATGGCAATACCTTTGACATACCCCCCATGTGCTAGATGATAAACTTCCTAAAATGCCCCTCAAATGGCAACTATAAGGTCCCCGTCATCAAGGAAGACCAAAGAAGTAGAAGTTCGTAGAACGTACAAACGTCACGGAAGAGCCCTCCAGAAGAGTCTCACCCCAGAGTTGGGAGGGCATCTACGCAGATACCAACTTGAGGAAGGATTGGGGGCTACTCAATAATGTAATGTATGCCTCTGGAGGTACTGGAGGAACTAAGGTCTACGGTGAGCCGTAGCTAGGAGGTGGCAGTCCCAGGCGTAGCCTCTCAGGGGGGTCCTAAGCTTATATTGCTGTATCGATCCTTATATTACTGTAGTGATGGCGGGGAGGGGACAAGAATGACATTATCACGGGGTGCTGAAACTCTAGCTCCTTCTCTAATAGGCTGGTCTTATCTCCGTAGTATGCTTGATTTGATAACACCTAGGCATAAAGGACAATAATTCACGAACAAGCGGCAGGGGCAAGGATTTTTTTTAGATAACTTCCTTAAGATGCAAAAAAAAATTTTCAAATCAAATTTAAATCAAATAATTGTGTTACATTATTTAAATAAAATAATTAATTAACTGACGTACCTGGAAGTCACTAATTTTATTGTTTTTCTTTAAAGTCTATTGTAATTTTCATTGATCAGAATGTTATCTTGTCTGGGAAACTATGCTATTTTTTAATATATTTTTTTTATACTTACACTTAGTACTTCTGACCTTTCACGACTTTGACTATTAAAATGTTATTCCTTTTTTTGCTTTTATAAGGGAATCATGTAATATAGGGTAATAAACATTCCTACTGAAACATCTGCTAAGTATTCCTAGTTTAAACACCCGCCTAAATATTCCTTGAAATCTTTACCCTAATACCTTTAGCTTGCGTAGTAGCAATAGTTGCAGTAGTAGCATTAGTAGAAGTATGCACATAACACCGTTGGTTTTCTTCACCCCCCCTCCCAAAACACAATGAAAGTTTCTACTTAATACCATAAATCATTCCTGAAGCATTGCTGATGCGACCTCTTAACAACCTGTATTTGCATAGTGTGTTATGATTTACTTCATTGTTGTTGCAAAATTCCCTTCAACAAGTAGGACTTTGAAGTGCAGGAAGTTGCTTTAACAAATAATAGAAATGATTATATGGTATGGAATTTGACCTGATTTTTTTAGAAAAAAAATAATGTTTTCACTGTTGAACTAATTCACGAATATGATCATGAGTAGAGTGGGGGCTAGGATTTTTTAAAATATTTTTTTAATGAACTGTAAAAAGGGATATTAATATCCGGGGAAGGGGAATTTTTCGTGATTTTTTTAAAACAAAAATGCCAAAAAGTTATTGTGCATAACCTAGAGTTGATTATTCATAGTCCAAGTTTATTGGCAAATGACCAATTTACATAGCATAGAAAAATTGTTCTAGAAAATGTCTCACTAAGAAACCTGGTCTAAAATTGCTAGCTAACATTTTCCTGAGCTAGAAGTGAAAAATAAGTGAAGCATTAGTTTAATAAGTTTATTTAAAATAATGATATCCGGAGAAGATAAATAATTACTGGTAGCCACACAACTTGTTTTACATTTTTAGGAAGTTTAGTTTTTTCATTAATTTGCTAGTTGATTCTAACTTTAACTAACAAATTCTCTTAGAAAGGTTGAATTTTTAAAAGCCCCACTAGACGGGAAACTTTTGGAGCCTTGCCAGCTGTTCTTTTATTTTTTACAAAAGTCAATTTTTTAAATTAGTTCATAAATCAATTAAATTATTTAGGATGTGGCACTGGGTGTTTGGCACCGGATGTGCCAAAACGATGGCACAATCGCTTGTGCCATCATTTGTGCAATCGATGGCACAATTGTTTGTGCTACCTCAACGGTTAACAGAGGTGATATACAATGGGGAGTAGCTGGCTACCTAATAGGCATAGTGGAAACAAAAGAAATACTTTAGAATCATGCTCGTCTCTAGTGGCATTATTTTGTCAAAATTTTAGAAGAAGGGGGCGAAATTGGAGTGAATTTTCGCAAATCAAGTGAAAATGACAGAGAAAAATGAGCCATATAGCACCATAAGGGCAATTATGTACAAAAGAAAACTGGCCTGTTCCTCTGGATGCTTCTATTATGCAGGGTAATCTTAGTTTTGTCATGATTTTTCTTTGCAGAAACATAGTTTCAGCTGAAGGGTAAACGACGTCTAGGGAGGCAAACTGAGGCGTGGAGGGGGCAGTTGCCCCCTGTCCTGTCCCATAGCAAATCCCCCCTTTGCTCGTCTGTAAGGCAATTAAAATTAGCTGAAATTTAAAGTAAAAAGGACATCATAATAAAACTCTTTTGCTCTTCATCATATCGCGTGATCTTCAGTGATTAGTGCTTCGAATCTTCAAGTGATCGACTTAAAGATATATTCTATGGGGGTATATTCTATGGGGGGTGAAGAGCGTTGTTCCTTCTCTTTGTATAAGGCAATTTTGGCCTGTTAAGATTGTTAATCATGCTTCACATGAATAAAAAAGCAATCAAGGTCTGTAATCTTGACTTGGGCCTGCTTTTATTTCACTCTGGATTTTGACAATGGACTTGGGAAAGCATGGGTTTAGGCTGTATCTGGATTTTTTTTTTTCAAATTTAGGTCACATTTTTCTAAACTCTTTAAAACCGTATAAATCAGGATTGACTAAAGTTAAAAGCTTCAAAGCACTTTCTTTTTACCTTTCTTTTTACTTACCTTTCTTTCTTTCTTCTCTTTTTTCTTTCTTTCCTTACCTTTCTTTTTACCTATTTCTAAGCATGTTATGTTCACAAATGTATGTTCTGAGCTATGCGCAGGTATATGTTCTTAACATATTTATAACATGAAATTTGCAAAATTCCATGAAAGGTCAGTGCCTTAGAAAGGGAATTAAAAAATAAGATCTTTATTCATTACAGTTAACGCTCTAGAAGTATTGCTCTATGTTTCATTTTTATAACTCAACTACTTGGCAATATTGCTTAAAGCCCCATCTAGAATTTTACCGAAAGAAATAGAGCGCTGTAGAATAATGCTAATAGTTATTTAAATGGGTTTTTATAAAATTGTAATAACCTGACAAGGTATTTACTTCTTGGTGCCTTGTTTTTTTTTTTTTTTTTTTTTTAATACGAGGCAAATATGTCAGAAGGGCAGGATATGTTGAACTATATAAAGGAAAAATGTGAAGCAAACCATAGAAATGACATGTCCTTTTTCAGGTTTGTTTGAAATTTTCTGTTGCTTTAATCTTGGAAAATCGCCTAAGTCACTAAAATAGTTCAAAATAGATTTTACTGGGGTTTATTTCATATGTAAATTAATTTAGACAATGTTTATGATTAAAAAATATATTAAAGAAAAAAATTCATTACAAAAATAAACTGCAAAATTCGGGTATCAAAGGGTTTGACTGAGGACGCTGAGTAATTTTTATTTTATGGGAAGCAATTGCAAATATTCCGAGGTTTAATTGGTAAGTAGATTTGCTCTTGTAATTATAATTATTGTGGCAGTAGCTACAATCTAGTAAAGAACACACCATGGCCCATAGTAACAAAAAGAAAAAGGATAAAAGAACATGTAATGACATAAATTTTCAATGGAATTTCATTCTGACTAAACAGCAATAAATTTTAGTTACGATATTTTTCTTAGAATTTTATAAGCTCTTGAAAAATGATCAGATTGAGGTTAAAAAGGGCACTATTGTAATTTGCCCTGAAAAAAATGTGCTATTGAAATTGGTGAAGACTTTTACTTGGGGGTCTGTAGCCTCCATCTCGAACAACAACTAAAAACACATTTTTGTCAACTAGGTGATTTAATGAAAATTAAAGAAATTTGAAATTGAAAACTTCGTATGAAAAGACCTTTCTCTTCTTCCAATCTTAAATCTTGTCCATATTCCCATCTGCTTCTGTCGGGGTCGGATCAGGGGGAGAGGGGAGGACGCCAAAGATGGCAAGTGCCCCAGGTGGTACGCTCTGGGGCAGCAAAACCAGCTTAAGTATAATGTTTTCGGGCAAAAATTGTAATATTTAGAGTATCGAGGATGTAGCAAGGGGCAACAAAGTCTACTTTTACCACCCCCCCCCTGAGAAAAAACCTAACTCTGGCTTCTTTAGGTTTCCTTCGTGAAACATCATTTTCTGTTTTCTTCTCTATTTCCTCATTCTTTACCTGTATTTTCTCTTACCCGCAACTCCCCTTCATTTTGCCATCAATCTGATAAGTCATAGGTTTTCTTTACAAAGTTTTCGACAAGAGTGATTCTAATGTTGTATTTTTTGTTTTGATCCAACACTATTTCAAGGAGTTCGGGGTCTTTATCAGAAAGATTAATTGAAATAATTACTATTATAATTTAATGTTTTTATTTTATATTTGGCATGGAATTGAATTTCTGCAATGTTTAATTGTGAGGGTAATTTCTAGAATAAAATTTTATTTGATAGAATTAAGAAAGAGCTTGAATCGAAGAAGGCACGTACCACCACAAATAATAGTGTCTTCTAAAAATAATATTTATGCCCGAATTCCATTGCAAACGCCGTCAACTTGTATCTTTTGCACAAATGAGCGAATTCGATGCATCGAACATTGATGCATATAACATCCGCCAAATCCGTCAATTTGGGGATAAGTTTAATTTCATTACTTTTTTGGTGATCGAGTTCGGAGTAAAAGCAAGTAAAATAAATTTACAAACTGGATTTGAAAAATCGTATTTGAAGAAGCAAATCAGTTGAAAAATGAACTTTAGGGAATATGAATATAAAAATAAATAAATAAATTTCTGACATAGACGAGTACAATTAGAATTACTAAACTGTAATTACTAAATGTAAAAGTTTGGATTAAAAATAAGAAATGCAAACTTATAGATTGGAATCTTTAAAATTGTTCTTGAAGAAAAATATCACGTGCAAAAATCTGTTGAAGGGGGTAAAATTGCCCCCAATGATGTGAAAAAATACCTTTAAATTGACGTTTAGTTTTTTCTCAAGCAAAACCTGCCTTTAAAATTTTGAAAAATGCCTTTTTGCATCTTTATGCAGAGAATATAACAAAAACCTTGCTCCCTCCCTGTATTTTCTGGAATTGGTAATATTGGCTTATACCCCGACCACAGAAAATTGGTTATCGGTGATCTAATCAAAATATTTGCTTCTTCTTTTTATTTTTTTATTTTTGATTCAAAACCTCAGTCTTTTTCCCAAGAAATATAGACTCTATTTTCTTGTTACTATAGTTGAGCTGCTATAATTACTGGGACAACAATGGCAATTTTGAAAATGGCCTTTGTATTTTTTCATCGAAAAAAATTATCCCACCCTTCACAAATTTCGATAAGCATCGGTTTTATTGCTGCTTTAATAAAAGAGGTACTTGTTAATTATACGGAACACACCCAAGAAGTAAAGTTATGTTAATCCTAATGAAGTATTCTAGAATATGACGAAAATGTAATTAGTTTATGTTAATAATATAATTGTAATATATTTTATCCTAATAATATAATCTGGGCTGTATATTTGCTCAGTAGGGGTGTTTGGGATTTATGTAACCTAACCTAGCCTAACCTTACCCCAACCTCCTAAAGTGCAAATATATAGCCCAAGAACAATTTTTTGGGAAAAAAGGAGGTGGGAGGGGGGCTAGTAGCCGTCCGATCTTTTTTCAAATAAAACGGATATCAGAAATTTTAATTTCCGTTCAAATGAGCCCTCTGACGATGTTCTAGGACGGTTGGTTCGATACGACCGCCCCTGAAAAAAACAAAACAAAAAACCCAGCAAATTAACAAGGATCAGTGATGTCCCTTCTGGTAAATAATTCAAAATTCAACACTTTTGCTGATAGGGGCTTGAAATCTCTACAGTAGGGTTCTCTGATACGCTGAACCTAATGGAGACAATTTTGAAAGTGGTCTTTCTATATTTTCATGGAAAAAAATTATCCCACCCTTCACAAATCTAAGTAAAGAAGTATAGAAGGACGTTGGCACAATTTTTTTTTTTGTCTTAGACCAGGGCACTTACTATCAAAGGAGTTGTCAAAGAAACTTCAAAACAGATTCATTCGATTGGAAATTGAAATAGCTTATGCCCTTTTTTATAGTCGAAAGTGATTGGAGGGCAACTAAGCCCCTCCCACGCCCACCCTATCCCCAAGCACATCCAATCAAAATTTTGAGATAACCATTTTGTTCCAAGTGGTTCAAAGGTCCGGAAATTATGTCTTTGAGGATGGCAAATCTCCCCTCCCCCAGTCATCAGGACTAGGGTTGTAAGTTATTCTCTGGGGGCTGGCGTTGTCGTAGAAACTTCAAAGAAGGCTCATTCGATTGGAAATTGAATCGGCTAGTGTTGATCAAAATTTGAAATTGAATCGGCTAGTGCTAGTAATGGTCGAAAGTGACTGGAGGGTAGCTAACCCCCCTCCCACTCCCACCTTTTCCCCAAACATATCCAATCAAAATTTTGAGGTAGCCATTTTTAACGCAGTTGAAAGGTCCGAAAATTATGTCTGAGGATGACGCCCCCCACAGCCCTCAGAGCGAAGGTTGTAAGTTTTGCTTAGGGGCATATGAGGTTTTTATAGAAAGCGTTATTATAGAAACTTCAAAAAGGGCCCATTTGATTGGAATTTTACTAGGCTAGTGTTTCTTTTCATAGTCGAAAGTAATCGGAAGGTGAATGCCCCCCCCCTCGCCCATTATTTCTCCAAACACTTCCGATCAAAATTTTGATATAGCCATTTTATTCAACGAAGTTGAAAAGTCTAAAAACTATTTCTTTGAAGATGGCAACCCCCCTCCCTACAGCCCTCAGGACAAGGGTTGTAAGTTATGCCCTTTGGCATATAAGGTTTTTTTTATAGAAAGTGATGTCGTAGCAACTTCAAAATGGACTCATGTCCATTCGGAGGGGGCTCATTGGATTGGTAATCAGAAGCTCTAGTGCCCTTTTGAAATGCCAAAGTGATCGGAAGGCAGCTACCCCCCTCCTACACACACACGTCGTATTGTCCCGAAATATATCAAGTAGAAATTTTGAGTATGGTTATGTTAATCCTAATAAATATGCCAAAATATGATGAAAAAGTAATTAGTTTATTTTTAATAATATAATTAATCTATGTTATATCCTAATAATATAATTTTGGCTATATATTTGCTCAGCAGCGGGGTTTGGGAGTAAAGTAATCTAACCTAGCTTAACCTTACCCCATCCTCCTAATGTGCAAATATATAGCCCAAGAACAATTTTTTGGAAAAAAAATGAGGGGAAAATGAAAAAAGCTGGGGGTTAGTAGCCGTCTGATCTTTTTGTTAAAATAAAAGGGACGCCAGAAATTTTAATTTCCGTTCGAAGAAACCTCTCCCGATGTTCTAGGACCATTGGCTCGATACGCCGCCCCTGAAAAAAACTACAACAAATTAACACGTATCCGGGATGTTTCTTCTGGCAAATAAACAAAATTCAACACTTTTGTAGATAGGGCCTTGAAACATCTACAGTAAGGTTCTCTGATACGTTGAATCTAATGGTTTGATTTTAATTAGAATTCTCTTACTTTTAGTGGGTATTTTCTCCCTCTTTAGGGCAAATTTTAGCAGTTTTTTACCTTTTATGGGAAAAACTAAACTTAACGAATCTTATATATTTGGAATCAACATAATAAGACGATGATATATCAATTGATATCAAAATTCCGTTACTAGAGTTTCGGTTACTATTGTCGCTTCATTCTTACAGTTCGTTACCTGGAACTATTTGAAATGTTAGCACATAAATCCAAAAAATTCAAGAATAGGAAGTTAACTGCGCTTATTAGGTATTTCAATTACAAATAAGAAATTGTGGAAAATTATTGGAGTTTCGATTAAATGACACTAAAAATTAAACCATTAGAGACTTCCCAGAGTGGTGCCCCCCCTTACTCCCAACCGACTTCAGTCATCAAACTACAGTCGATTTAATCTGTCTAGTTATATTAAAAATCCTATTATAAAAAGTCCTATTTTCTTTTTCAATGATTTCTTTGTTCATTTAGAAAATTATATTTAATCTATACCAACCTTCTTATTTTCAATGAAACTATTTCTGTTTTATTTGCAGATGTAGAGGGTGTATTCATATCCACCATTCACTCAACTTTCAAAGGTTTCAACATAAGAAAATCTAATTTAGAACTGATAGATTATTGAGGGAAAAAAACATAAAAATGAAGACAAAAATTCAAACTGAGCAAATGTTGTGAAATAGGAAGTATAGAACATTTTAGCAATTTTGCGATTAACTAGGCTCGCCTGTTATCTTGATGATAACGCTTTGAGGTCTATAACTGATTTGGACATATTGTTGAAAATTGAAAGTTTCAAAGGCGATATATTTGCAACATGCTAATCTAGAGAATATCAGTAGCACTAGTGAATCACTATTTTTTTTTTTTTTTATTAATTAGCTTCTTGTCTGATTTATTCGATTGAATCATAAATCTACGTTGCGTATTTTGAAAAAAAAATCACTAGTCTTAGAACAAAATCACTATAAATCACTAGCTAGAAGAAACTCACTAGGCAACATAAATAATGACTATAAACAGTGATAAATCACTAGCGGTGGCAACCCTGCCTCTAATTAAAAATCGGACTAATATCAAAGAGCGCTTAAGAGGTACGACGGTTACTTGGTCTCATTGCCAAAGGAGTTAAACCTTTCCTTTCGCTCCTTTCAAGGTCTTGAGTGTTATGTAAGTCATCATTGACGACAGTTGGCTCACGGTAAGTGGCTCACAACTTCAAACTCTAGGCTCTGGCCTTTGCCTATATTTAAGAGTGCCTTTTTCGATATATAAATATATTGTATTCAATATATCAATATATTCCATATATAAATAATTGAATTAATAATTGAATTAATTCAATATATAATATATTTCATATATATATATATATATATATATATATATATATATATATATATATATATATATATATATATATATATATATATATATATATATATATATATATATATATATATATATACAATTTCAATATATAAATAAGAGTGCCCTTTTCAGTGCCTTTGCCTATATTTAAGAGTGCCTTTTTCAATATATAAATGTATTAAATATATTAATATATTCAATATATTCAATATATCAATAATTGAATTGATAATTGAATTAATTCAACATATCAATATATCAATATATAATATATTTCATTATATATATATATATATATATAACTTCAATATATAAATAAGAGTGCCCTTTTTCAGTGCCTTTGCCTATATTTGCCTTTTTCAATAAATGACGTTATGCATCTTTCAAAACTAGCAGAAATAAACTGACGTGATAAAACCATAAAAGATTAACTAATAACGTATATGTAACAACTAAATTATCAGTAAATACATGCAACTTTCAATGAAGATTGATGTTATAATGTTTAAAGTGTTGACGGCGTGAGAGGGGACGGTAAAATCTACATTTTCTACCCTTTATCCCTTAGAAAAAATATCCAACACTGAAAATCCACCGTTTTCTAATCCTTTAGAAAATCGCCACTGCTCTTTACTTACAGTTCATTACCATGAAGTGCTTGATGAATACACTGCAAATGGAATTTCATAAAACTTCAACATTTTTTGAAATTTTCACCTTGATACCATTAGCCAGAGTAGTAGGAGAAGTCCCCATCGTAGCAGAAGTATTCATTTACTACAAACAAAAAAGTTTCATCTGTACTCCTGAATTTCATCTGAAAAAACTTCGTCTCTTAAATGAATCTTAGTTTTAAAATGTCACGGGAATACACTTATATACGTAATAATTTTTGCCTCTTTTTAAGTTTTAAAGAAGCTATTTACTTTCAGCTGAATAAACTTTTTTCTATTTAACGACATGTATAATTTTTTCCATATATGCCTGTTTTTCGTTTTTTTCTTAAATAAGGAGTCACTTGAAATGCGTGTGCGTGGCTCCGTGACCCTCAAGCATTTCCTAAAAAATTTATAGGCATGGGGTAATCTGCAGCAGGACTTTTGTGAGGAGAAATATTCTGGAGTGAATAACCAGTTGAAGAACCCAGATCCCTGTTCTGGTGCATGACGGACAGCCAGTGTCGCTTCCCACCCCACTGAATCCCACCCTCTCATAAAATTCCCTTGGATTGTTTACCCAATTTGCCTAGTTCTATCTATTTTTGCATTTTCTATTTACAAATATCTTGTATACCCTAAACTTGAAATAGGCTTCGCCCCTCTTAATATTCCCTCTGAAAATTTTTTCAACATACAATATTGTCATGTCAAAAAGAAAGCACAAAATAGGTCTGAGCCGGCGTTTACACCCCCCCCCCGAAAACTACTGCCTACGGCTGGTCGGTCTCCAGATGCTTTCAACTTAAAAAAAGGACGTACCCCTTTTTTTGCATGTTCATTAAACAAACAAAACAACAAAGTCAATAAAAATCGCTATTGCCCCCTGCCTTTTTTTTGGTGAACCTACATAGGGAACCTACTTTTGATGCCACTGTACAGGGAACCTACATAATTTTACTTGCGGACGATTGCTGTATCATCCATGAGTTCTGAGCCTCCTAGATGTTCAAGAAAATTGAAAACCTCCTTCCCTTACCACATGCACCTGCTTAGAAAACTGTGGCAGAATTCAATTTTTGGGCCTTGGATTTTAAAAAATCATGTGACTTCTTCTGAAGAATCATCTGAATTCGTTTGATATCATACCATATTAGGTTACATAACATTACATTACAACCGCATAATGGTAGTACAGTTAGCTTGACGCTATTTAAGATTATGAAAACATAAAAGCAGTACAAGTAGAGTGACGTCATTTTCTGTTGAAATGACCACGAAAGTGGGACTATGGCAACACACTGTAGGGCCAATATTAAAGTGTTGTGACGTCACTTTCAATTGCAAACATCATAACAGTAGGGAACATGACGTCATTTTCGCTATATAAGATGCAGAACCATACTGTGACGGTCATTTAAAGTTCTGATTCAGATAGTTATTAAGAGTGATCATAGAAATATGTCTTATCAAGTTAGGAATAAGAAACAAGTATTGGGTGCAGAAAGTTCTAAGTCGAACTTACAAAAAGATGATTATCAGCAGTTCACTACTCCTCATAGAACAATTAATATGCCTACGAAGAATTCCAGCAATGCAGTTATTTCAGCCAAGACTAGCAGTACGGCATCATCATCGAAAACATATGAAAAAGATTGGAAAACTGAACTAAAGCGCATTTTGAGCGATATTACTAGTGCATCTTATAATCGTTTTATAACCAAAATTTTTGAACTTGTATCGCAATTTGGGAAAGAAGATCTTGAGGAAGTAGTAAATATAATTTGCAGTGTCGGGGCTAAAAGTGGCGAAGATGTCAATATATTTTCTAATCTGCTTAAATCTCTACGGATACACACCGGCAAAGTTAAAGATTTTGACTTGGAAGCCTATCTAGGATCATTAAACAAGAAATGTCACGCTATAAAAATTGGAGAGGAGCCAAAACCATTGTTAAACATGAATGATTCAGAATTTTTTGGCACTCTTTTGAAAGAAGGTCTTGTTTCTGCTTCGAACGGCAAGGAGGTAATTGAAATGATGATCAAATCTAAACAAGATTCTTCTATAGCTAGGTCTTGCAAGTTATTGACATGTGCTGGAAAGAATTTTGCTGAGCAAAATAAACATATCATTACCGACCTGGAAATTCTCCATGAAAATCCTAACCTTCTTTCCAGCACAAAAAATCATATATTGCGCCTTATAGATCTGGCTTTAGATGTTTGGATGATTTCTTTTGATCTGGACGAAGAAGAGATTATTAGTCCAATTTCGAAAGAGTCAAACTGCAATATCATCGCTATTACTTCTCATGACCAAGTTAAATCTTCTTCAAGTGATAAGCTATCAGCTCTTGAATCAGAAACTACCGAAAAGGAAATAATAACAATAGGTTGTAGTGAAAACCCTGTTCAGAAGGAAGTGACAAGGGAGAAAAGAACCAGTCAGAGCCAGATTCCTTCTGATGACCCATTCAAAGATCATCAAGGCCTGACGAAAACCTTTGTTGACGCTCCAATTCAGATTTCAAATGATTTTGAGGTTCTGCAAGAGCCAAAAGAACCAAACCCTGTTTCAGACAAATCTTATGTGAAAAAACTTATTTACGGTGGCACAGTTTTGTTAGCAGTTGGCACAATAGGCTTGATGTGGTTTATTCGCAAAAAATAAATAAGCAGTAATTAAGGCTGTTGGCTTAGTCGTACCTGCATCTGTGTGCTGAGGTGTTCCTGCTGCTGTTCCCTTAAGTGTATCTTCAATTGTTGGCTTTATTGCACACGCAGCTGCTGTGCTATGTTAATTGTAATAATATTGTTGTTTAATTTTATTATAGATATTGTTCTTTATAAAAATAAAATTATTTACATTCCTTTATGTATATTAACTAGAATAGTGTTTATATGTAGCCTTCAAGATTATAGAAAAGTGAAGAAGCTGCAACATCGTGAAGGAAGGAGAAAATATTAGATGAAGGAGAAAATAATAGAAGGAGAAAATAGTAATACCCGAACTACATTTTCTGTTTTTGGAAGGGGGTAATAAGACTTAAACGGGGCTAGCTGAATAGGGGAGAAGTTGTTGCTGTGATTTAGCATTAAGCAGCTTAATAAGGCAAAAAAATTGGAGTGAGGAGAAGAGAAAAAAGACTGAAAAACTATACAAGATTTAAAAAACTCGTTTTCTCTTCTCTTATACCTTTTTTTTACAGCACACATTTTACATATTATGGACCTCAAAAATCGCATATCGAAGTCAAAAGCTTGAAAAAAATATATTGAAACTATTTGCAAACTATTTGTAAACTATTTTGAAACAATTTTGCAAATCTTGTCAAATAAATTCATTTCATAAACTACCAATGAAGTATTTAGAGCACTACTCAGACTGTGTTGTAGAAAAAAAGCTTTTTACATTTAGGTACTCTGAAGAAATGAATGGTGTGAGAAAGCAAAGGAGGGCTGCCCCCCCCCCTTTGTACTTCCTGGCTGAATGGCCTTGAGACAGATATCAGTACATTTTGTTTGGACCTTAAGGGTCTAGTGCCGCATTCTTTATGTCCTCTTACCTTTAGTCTGAAAAAAATATGAAAGACTATACAGAGAAGTTATGTTTATTAAAGTTTCAATAGGAACAAAACAAGTTGTTTGATGTTTAAAATAAATCATTTTTAACAACTTTAAGAAGTACATTTTACATTTTTTCAAAATCAACTCTACACAGAATATGTCAGATATTAGAAGGGGGAGTGGTGGGAAATAAACAGTTATGGAGCGACACGGCTCAGAGTTTAGTAACCAAAACTCTAAAAGGCAAAATTTTAATATCGATTTATATATGTTCAGCTTACTAAGCTGTGTTCAAATTGTGTTCAAAGATTGATTAAGCTTAGTGTTACGCATAAAACACAACAAACCAGCAAGAATTTGACGAAAAATTTGAAAAATTCGAAGGAGGGGGAAACTCCCCTTAAAAGTCAAAGAATTGGAATGAAATCCAACCATTAGATTCAATCGTCAGGGAATCCTATTGTTGAGCTTTCAAGCTCCTTACCACAAAAATTTTTAATTTTATATTTTTTGCCAGAAGAAAGATCACGGATTCGTCTTTATTTGTCCAACAACAGATCGTCCATATTGAACCAACAGTCCTAGAACACATAGAGAAGGCTCATTTGACCGGAAATTTTAATTGTTGTACCCTTTCACCAAAAAGACTAGAGGGCAACTAGCCCCCCTCGGAGTCCTTTTTTTCTCCAAAGACGTCTGATCAAAATTTTGTGAAAGCCATTTGTTCAGAATAGTTGAAATGTTTCAACACTATACCTTTAGGTTTAACATTACCCCTCTGGAGCCCCTGGGGATAGATGTTTAAGTTAAAATCTGTCCATTCTCTATGAATAGTAGTTGTTTTTGGGAAGTACACGCAGATTTTTTAGGGGGTGGGGTTTTGGGCAAGGGGTTGATTAAATGGGGATCATTTTCCAGGAAAGAGAAATTTCCAAGGCAAATTTTGCATTGACTGAATTCCTGTATGAAGTTCTATTTATTTGTCTTACTTTCACTCACAGCATAGATACCAATACAGTTGTGGAAACTCCTATCTTGCCCATGAGAAGTTTTTGGTACGGAGCATTGAACCTGGCGCCTCCTCCAAGCCCGCGCTCTGACGCGTAGATCATACTACAACACCATAGGCGGGAACGCAATTTTGTTTTGTTGCATATATAGCTTAGATACCAATACCAGTTCCCTGTTACCAATTAGATACCAATACCAGTTTCCTGTCTCCAGCCGCTAGCATCGCTACCACGCACTGTGTCCCAAAAATAAATCGAGTTTTCATAACTGTATATTGGTATCTAAGCTGTGGCTTCACTTTACCAACAAAATTTTGCACGTGGAGATTTTCTGGAGGAAAATCTTCAGCATGTTTTGATTTCCGGGAAAAAATTTACATGGAAAGAGTTTTTGCGAATTGATCGGAAAAACGAATGAAAGCTTAGTCATCTGAAGGGGAAATCTTCAACATGGATTGAATCGTTGAAAAGTTTTTTTTTTTTTAATCGATAAAACATAAACTGTGCTGTTTAACAGTAACGTAGATCCAGGTGAGGAGCCCTGGGTCCTTTATAGCTTAAGTGATAAAATGTGCCATTGTCACTAAAAAACGAAAATTTATAGGGAGAAAAAGATTTCCTATGGATTTTTTTTTAATATATTCTCATTTTAAATAATGAGTCATTCTTAAATAATTTGAACAAAAAGTCAAATATTAGCGTAAAGAGTTACTTACGGAGAAGAGAGCAAGCCCCTCATTTACATAATAATTCCTGCTCGTTTTATGTTTTAATCTTGTTCCTTCCTTTCAGTTGGTAAAAACTTGTATGTTTGTTTAATAGCAATCACAAGCTGAAGGCATACGATATCTTTGGTTTATTATCTCATAAAAATCATAGTTAAGAAGCTACTTAAGATAATATTAAATGCTAAGATTGACCGAAAAATAACACCAACAAATTATTGTTTGTATCACCCTTTATTCAACAAAATACTAACTTAAGTGTTAAGATCGAGGTACTGATGAGGGGAAGAAACTCCCTCATATACGTAATATGAGGAGGTTCGCCCCGTCGTCAATTCCTCGCTCTTTACGCTAAAGGTCTAATTTTGCTCCAATTCTTTAAGAATGCCCCCTGAATCCCAAAAGTCGTTTAATTAGAATAAATAGCTCTTTTGAAATAACTTTGAAAATTTTAAATAGCTCTTTTTGAAATGAAATGATTACCGTGCTTGTTTTTCTCCGGCCTTGGCCATCGCCATGTAAAATAAACAATCTTATAGTACTCAGACAAAGCCACTTGTAGGTGGATTCTTGATACCTGGGGAGTTTTTGATCTGTTGACTGTTTTCGCTAGGTGCTGGCTTGAACAGTAATTATTAAACTTCATTTTTTTTTCGCCAGAAGAGAGCATCATTACCATATTACCGTGGTAACTCATTCAATAAGGTAGTTCTATTGTCATCCTAGTTTTAATTTAGTTCAACTTCAACACTTCCTGAAATTTTCATTTTAATACTCTTAGCCATACAAATAGTTGTAATAGAAGCAGTAGTTGCAGTACTATTAAAAATAGTAGTGGAAGTAGACTTAGTAGTAGCGTTCACATATTGTGCCTTGGTCAATTGACTTTTACACTAAAGCATTCCCTGAAAGTTCCAACTTAATACCCCAAACCATTCTTGAAATATCTATATTTTCGACAGTATGCATGCACATGGGATGTTCTGATGTAGTTCAAATTTAGTAAAAAATATGCGTAACTTAAGAGTTGACTTACGTAACAAACTTTTATATTCTTATATTTTTATTAGGTGTACGAGGGGGTTTTTACCCTCGTTAATACCTCGCTCTTTACACTAAATCGTAAGTTTCGTCCCAATTCTTTAAGAATGACCCCTGAATCAAAAAGGCCGTAGAATAAATAGTTGAAATTACTAAAAATACCTTAGCATAAAGAGCGAGGTATTTATCTCCTCCTAAATACCTCGCTCTTTATGCTAAAGTATTTTTAGAACCCCTCATATGCGTAATAATCTCTGTTCGTTTTAAATTTAAATGCTATTCCTTACTTTCAATTGAAAAAACGTTTTCATGTTTATTTTTTCATTGTTTTTTTTTATAGTAATGCTAGAAAATCCTGCGCCCTTTTCATTGAATTTTTCTTCCCCCATGACATATTCCTCCAAGGAAAGATCCTTCCACATAGCCCCCTCCTATCAACCCCACCCCCCAAACCTAAAAATCCCCCTGAAAACGTCTGTACAGTTCCCAATAACCATTACTATATGTAAACGCTGGTCAAAGTTTGTAACTTGTAGCCCCTCCCCTAGGGATTGTGGGGGAGTAAGTCATGTCGTCTGGCAAAAAATACGAAATTCCACATTTTTTTAGATAGGAGCTTGAAATTTTTGCTATAGGGTTCTCTGATACGCCGAATGCGATGGTGTGATTTTTGTTAAGATTCTATGACTTTTAGGGGATGTTTCCCCCTATTTTCCAAAATAAGGCAAATTTTCTCAGGCTCGTAACTTTTGATGACAAGGACTAAATTAATTGAAACTTATATATTTAGAATCAACGTGAAAATTGGATTCTTTTGATATATCTTTTAGCATCAAAATTCCATTTTTTAGAGTTTCGTTTACTATTGAGCCGGGTCGCTCCTTACTACAGTTCGTTACCACGAACTGTTTGATTATAATAGTATTAGTGGTAGTACTAGCAGTACTAGCAATGTGTTAGCAGTAACAGTAGTAGCAGCACGCTTAGCCTTAATAGTACTAGTATCATAGTAGTAGGGGTAGTCAAACTTATTGCTTTTCAAATTTGGCTCCCACAGCTTTCAATTAGCTTTCAAATTATCTTTTTTAATCAATAGATGTATTTTCGGCCCTTGCATCAATTTGCTAAAAAAGCTTTATTTTTCCAAATTATCGACCAAAGAAGTCCGTTTAATAATTAAATTACCCTCCCTAAACATATCTAAGACCGCAATTTCCACTTTGAGTTTAAGCATCCTCTGAATCACTTTAGCACAACATAGTAAGCATTTTTCAGAGTAGTAGAAAATGGAGGTGCTTTTTTACCTTTTATGGGAAAAACTAAACTTAACGAATCTTATATATTTGGAATCAACGTAATAAGACGATGATATATCAATTGATATCAAAATTGCGTTTCTAGAGTTTCGGTTACTATTGTCGCTTCATTCTTACAGTTCGTTACCTGGAACTATTTGATATGTTAGCACATAAATCCAAAAAATTCAAGAATAGGAAGTTAACTGCGCTTATTAGGTGTTTCAATTACAAATAAGAAAATGTGGAGAATTATTGGAGTTTCGATTAAATGTCACAAGTAAAGATTAAAACCACTAGAGAATTCCCAGAGTGATACCCCCCCCCTCTTACTCCCAGCCGACTTCAATCATCAAACTACAGTCGATTTAATCTGTCTAGTTATATTACAAATCCTATTATAAAAAGTCCTATTTTCTTTTTCAATGATTTCTTTGTTCATTTAAAAAATTATATTTAATCTATACCTACCTTCTTATTTTTCAATGAATCTATTTCTGTTCTATTTGCAGATGTAGAGGGTGTATTCATATCCACCATTCACTCAACTTTCAAAGGTTTTAACATAAGAAAATCTAATTTAGAACTGATAGATTATTGAGGAAAAAAAAACCCATAAAGATGAAGACAAAAATTCAAACTGATCAAATGTTGTGAAATAGGAAGTATAGAACATTTTAGCAATTTTGCGATTAACTAGGCTCACCTGTTATCTTGATGATAACGCTCAGAGGTCCATAACTGATTTGGACATATTGTTGAAAATTGAAAGTTTCAAAGGCGGTATATTTGCAACATGCTAATCTAGAGAATATCAGTAGCACTAATGAATCACTATTTTGCTTTTTTTTATTAATTAGCTTCTTGTCTGATTTATTCGATTGAATCAGAAATCTACGTTGCGTATTTTGAAAAAAAAATCACTAGATTTTTAAAAAATTCACTAGTTTTAGAACAAAATCAGTATAAATCACTAGCTAGAAGAAAATCACTAGGCAACATAAGAAATGACTATAAACAGTGATAAATCACTAGTGGTGGTAACCCTGCCTCTAATTAAAAATCGGACTAATATCAAAGAGCGCTTAAGAGGTACGACGATTACTTGGCCTCACTGCCAAAGGAGTTAAACCTTTCCTTTCGCTCCTTTCTATGTCTTCAATGTCATGCAAGTCATCATTGACGACAGTTGGCTCACGGTAAGCGGCTCACAACTTCGAACTCTAAGCTCTGGCCTTTGCCTATATTTAAGAGTGCCTTTTTCAATATATAAATATATTGTATTCAATATATCAATATGTTCAATAAATAAATAATTGAATTAATTCAATATATAATATATTTCAATATATATATATATATATATATATATATATATATATATATATATATATATATATATATATATATATATATATATATATATATATACAATTACAATATATAAATAAGAGTGCCCTTTTTCAGTGCCTTTGCCTATATTTAAGAGTGCCTTTTTCAATATATAAATGAATTGTATTCAATATATGAATATATTCAATATATCAATAATTAATTAATAACTGAATTAATTCAATACATCAATATATCAATATATTTCAATATATATACAATTTCAATATATAAATAAGAGTGCCCTTTTTCAGTGCATTTGCCAATATTTGCCTTTTTCAGTAAATAACATTATGAATCTTTCAAAACTACCAGAAATAAACTGAGGTTATAAAACCAAAAAAAAGATTAACTAATTACGTATATGTAATAACGAAATTATCAGTAAATACATGCAACTTTCAATGAAGATTGATGTTAAAGTGTTTACGGCGTGAGAGGGGGCGGTAAAACCTACATTTGTCGCCTTCTATCCCTTAGAAAAAATATCCACCACTGAAAATCCACCGTTTACTAATCCCTTAGAAAACCGCCACTGCTCTTTACTTACAATTCATTACCATGAAGTGCTTGATGAATACACTGCAAACGGAAGTTCATAAAACTTCAGCATTTTTTGAAATTTTAACCTTGATACCATTAGCCAGAGTAGTTGGAGAAGTCCCCATCGTAGCAGAAGTATTCATTTACTACAAACAAAAAAGTTTCATCTGTACTCCTGAATTTCATCTGAAAAAACTTTGTCTCTTAAATGAATCTTAATTTTAAAATGTCACGGGAAGAAATTTCAAAGTCAGTTCCACTTATATGCGTAATAATTTTGGCCTCTTTTTAAGTTTTAATGAAGCTATTTACTTTCAGCTGAATAAACTTTTTTCTATTTAACGACATGTATAATTTTTTCCATATATGCCTGTTTTTTGTTTTTTTCTTAAATAAGGAGTCACTTGAAATGCGTGTGCGTGGCTCCGTGACCCTCAAGCATTTCCTAAAAAAATTATAGGCATGGGGTAATCTGCAGCGGGACTTTTGTGAGGAGAAATATTCTGGAGTGAATAACCAGTTGAAGAACCCAGATCCCTGTTCTGGTGCATGACGGACAGCCAGTGTCGCTTCCCACCCCGCTGAATCCCCCCCTCTCATAAAATTCCCTTGGATTGTTTACCCAATCTGCCTAGTTCTATCTATTTTTGCATTTTCTATTTAGAAATATCTTGTATACCCTAAACTTGAAATTCTAATCTATAAAGATCGTAGAATCAAACACATTTTAAAATAAGAATAAATTGATCAAAGGTTTCGAATTAATCTTATTGTTACAGTTGTGAGAAAATATTCAGGGTTGTTTGGCTTGGAAGCTATCATATCAATTTGCAATCGTGAAATTTACACTTTTTTGAAACAGTAGCAAATTGTCATTCAAATAAAAATCTATCGTTTCTTGGGCACGGTGCCAGAAAACAATTTCTGAAAAGGGTTTTTCAGATTAGGTAAGCTGTTCAACATCCCTAAATACGAGTCTAGGCTTCGCCCCTCTTAATATTCCCTCTGAAAATTTTTTCAACATACAATATTGACATGTCAAAGAGAAAGCACAAAATAGGTCGGAGCCGGCGTTTACACCCCCCCCCCCCCGAAAAATACTGCCTACTGCTGGTCGGTCTCCAGTTGCTTTCAACTTAAAAAAAGGACATACCGTTTTTTTTTTTGCATGTTCATTAAACAAACAAAACAACAAAGTCAATAAAAATTGCTATTGCCCCCACCCTTTTTTTTGGTGTTTTGATGCCCCTGTACAGGTAACCTACATAATTTTACTTGCGGACGATTGCTGTATCAACCATGAGTTCTGAGCCTCCTAGACGTTCAAGAAATTGAAAACCTTCTTCCCTTACCACATGCACCTGCTTAGAAAATTGTGGCAGAATTCAATTTTTGGGCCTTGGATTTTAAAAAATCATGTGACTTCTTCTGAAGAATCATCTGAAGTCGTTTGATATCATACCAGATTAGGTTACATAACATTACATTACAACCGTATAATGGTAGTACAATTAGCTTGACGCTATTTAAGATTATGAAAACATAAAAGCAGTACAAGTAGAGTGACGTCATTTTCTGTTGAAATGACCACGAAAGTGGGACTATGGCAACACACTGTAGGGCCAATATTAAAGTGTTGTGACGTCACTTTCAATTACAAACATCATAACAGTAGGAAACATGACGTCATTTTCGCTATATAAGATGCTGAACCACACTGTGACGGTCATTTAAAGTTCTGATTCAGATAGTTATTAAGAGTGATCATAGAAATATGTCTTATCAAGTTAGGAATAAGAAACAAGTATTTGGTGCAGAAAGTTCTAAGTCGAACTTACAAAAAGATGATTATCAGCAGTTCACTACTCCTCCTAGAACAATTAATATGCCTACGAAGAATTCCAGCAATGCAGTTATTTTGGCCAAGACTAGCAGTACGGCATCATCATCGAAAACATATGAAAAAGATTGGAAAACTGAACTAAAGAGCATTTTGAGCGATATTACTAGTGCATCTTATAATCGTTTTTCAACCAAGATTTTTGAACTTGTATCGCAATTTGGGAAAGAAGATCTTGAGGAAGTAGTAAATATAATTTGCAGTGTCGGGGCTAAAAGTGGCGAAGATGTCAATATATTTTCTAATCTGCTTAAATCTCTACGGATACAAACCAGCAAAGTTAAAGATTTTGACTTGGAAGCCTATCTAGGATCATTAAACAAGAAATGTCACGCTATAAAAATTGGAGAGGAGCCAAAACCATTGTTAAACATGAATGATTCAGAATTTTTTGGCACTCTTTTGAAAGAAGGTCTTGTTTCTGCTTCGAACGGCAAGGAGGTAATTGAAATGATGATCAAATCTAAACAAGATTCTTCTATAGCTAGGTCTTGCAAGTTATTGACATGTGCTGGAAAGAATTTTGCTGAGCAAAATAAACATATCATTACCGACCTGGAAATTCTCCATGAAAATCCTAACCTTCTTTCCAGCACAAAAAATCATATATTGCGCCTTATAGATCTGGCTTTAGATGTTTGGATGATTTCTTTTGATCTGGACGAAGAAGAATTTATTAGTCCTGATCAAGGAATTTCGAAAGAGTCAAACTGCAATATCATCGCTATTACTTCTCATGACCAAGTTAAATCTTCTTCAAGTGATAAGATATCAGCTCTTGAAGCAGAAACTACCGAAAAGGAAATAATAACAATAGGTTGTAGTGAAAACACTGTTCAGAAGGAAGTGACAAGGGAGAAAAGAACTAGTCAGAGCCAGATTCCTTCTGATGACCCATTCAAAGATCATCAAGGCCTGACGAAAACCTTTGTTGACGCTCCAATTCAGATTTCAAATGATTTTGAGGTTCTGCAAGAGCCAAAAGAGCCAAACCCTGTTTCAGACAAATCTTATGTGAAAAAACTTATTTACGGTGGCACAGTTTTGTTAGCAGTTGGCACAATAGGCTTGATGTGGTTTATTCGCAAAAAATAAATAAGCAGTAATTAAGGCTGTTGGCTTAGTCGTACCTGCATCTGTGTGCTGAGGTGTTCCTGCTGCTGTTCCCTTAAGTGTATCTTCAATTGTTGGCTTTATTGCACACGCAGCTGCTATGCTATGCTAATTGTAATAATATTGTTGTTTAATTTTATTATAGATATTGTTCTTTATAAAAATAAAATTATTTACATTCCTTTATGTATATTAACTAGAATAGTGTTGATAAGTAGCCTTCAAGGCTATAGAAAAGTGAAGAAGCTGCAACATCGTGAAGGAAGGAGAAAATAATAGATGAAGGAGAAAATAATAGAAGAAGAAAATAATAATACCCAAACTACTTTTTCTGTTTTTGGAAGTGGGTAATAAGACTTAAACGGGGCTAGCTGAATAGGGGAGAAGTTGAAGAAGCTTAATGAGGCAAAAAAATGGAATGAGGAGAAAAAAAAAGACTGAAAAACTATACAAGATTTAAAAAACTCGTTTTCTCTTCTCTTATACCTTTTTTTTCTACAGCACATATTTTACATATTATGGACCTCAAAAATCGCATATCGAAGTCAAAAGCTTGAAAAAAATATATTGAAACTATTTGCAAACTATTTTGAAACAATTTTGCAAATCTTGTCAAATAAATTCATTTCATAAACTACCAATGAAGTCCTTAGAGCACTACTCAGACTGTGTTGCAGAAAAAAAGCTTTTTACATTTAGGTACTCTGAAGAAATGAATGGTGTGAGAAAGCAAAGGAGGGCTGGCCCCCACCCCCTCCGTTGTACTTCCTGGCTGAATGGCCTTGAGACAGATATCAGTACCGCCTGTTCGGACCTTAAGGGTCTAGTGCCGCATTCTTTATCTCCTCTTACCTTTAGTCTGAAAAAAAAAAAATATGAAAGACAATACAGAAAAGTTATGCTTATTAAAGTTTCAATAGGAACAAAACAAGTTGTTTGATGTTTAAAATAAATCATTTTTAACAACTTTAAGAAGTACATTTTACATTTTTTTCAAAGTCAGCTCTACACAGAATATGTCAGATATTAGAAGGGGGAGTGGTGGGAAATAAACCGTTATGGACCGACATGGCACAGAGTTTAGTAACCAAAACTCTTTAGAGTTTTGATATCTAATTAAGAGTTAGTTTTGATTCCAAAACTCTTTAGAAATTTTGATATCGATCTAAGGTGTGTTCAAATATATAAGATTGATTAAGCTTAGTGTTACGCATAATAGACAACAAACCAGCAAAAATTTGACGACAAATTCGAAAAATTCGAAGGAGGAGGAAACTCCCCTTAAGGGTCATAGAATTGGAATGAAATTCAACCATTAGATTCAAACGTCAGGGAATCCTATTGTTGAGCTTTCAAGCTCCTTACCAAAAAAATTTTTAATTTTATATTTTTTGCCAGAAGAAAGATCACGGATTCATCTTTATTTGTCTAACAACAGATCGTCCATATCGAACCAACAGTTCTAGAACATATAGAGAAGGTTCATTTGACCGGAAATTTAAATTTCTTGTATCCTTTTACCAAAAAGACTAGAGGGCAACTAGCCACCCTCAGAGTCCTTTTTTCTCCAAAGACGTCTGATCAAAATTTTGTGATAGCCATTTGTTCAGAATAGTTGAAATGTTTCAACACAATACCCTTAGGTTTAACATTACGCGGATTTTTTAGGAGGTAGTGTTTTGGGCTAGGGGTTGATTTCAATGGGGATCATTTTTCAGGAAAGAGAAATTTCCAAGGCAAATTTTGCATTGACTGAATTCCTGTATGAAGTTCTATTTATTTGTCTTACTTTCACTCACAGCATAGATACCAATATAGTTGTGGAAACTCCCATCTTGTCCATGAGAAGTTTTTGGTACAGAGCACTGAACTTGGCGCCTCCTCTAAGCCCGCGCTGCGACGCGTAGATCATACTACAACACCATAGGCGGGAACGCAATTTTGTTTTGTTGCATATATAGCTTAGATACCAATACCAGTTTAGTGATACCAATTAGATACCAATACCAGTTTAGTGATACCAATTAGATACCAATACCAGTTTAGTGATACCAATTAGATACCAATACCAGTTTAGTGATACCAACTAGATACCAATACCAGTTTAGTGATACCAATTAGATACCAATACCAGTTTCCAGTTTCCAGCCGCTAGCATCGCTACCACGCACTGTGTCCCAAAAATAAATCGATTTTTCATAACTGTATATTGGTATCTAAGCTGTGGCTTCACTTTCTCAACAAAATTTTGCACTTGGAGATTTTCTGGAGGAAAATCTTCATCATATTTTGATTTCCGGAAAAAAATTTACATGGAAAGAGTTTTTGCGAATTGATCGGAAAAACGAATAAAGCTTAGTCATTTTCAGATGAAAGTATGAAATTATTGAAGAAATTAATGAAGGGGGGGGGGGAAATCTTCAACATGGATTGAATCGTTGAAAAGTTTTTTTTTTAAATCGATAAAACATAAACTGTGCTGTTTTACAGTAACGTAGATCCAGGTGAGGAGCCCTGGGTCCTTTATAGCTTAAGTGATAAAATGTACCATTGTCACTAAAAAACGAAAATTTATAGGGAGAAAAAGATTTCCTATGGATTTTTTTTAATATTTTTTCATTTTAAATAATGAGTTTAATCTTTTGAACAGAGTTCCAATTAAATTAATTTATTTTGAAATTTTCAGGAATTTATCAAGTTTCACTTCAAATGGCGGATTTGTTGTTAAAACTCTAAAAATATTGTCGCACTTGGTGTTTTCATGAACGCCTTTTTTGGGGACTAAAAGGCCTTTGGTATCCATTTTTAAGACTATTTAGTCAGTTGCACTGGATTTGAGGATGATAATTAAATAAAAAACAAGTTTTTTCAGCTGAAAGTAAGGAGCAACATAGAAACTTAAAACGAACAGAAACTATTACGCATATGAAGGGATCGCCTCTCATCAACACCTTGCTCTTTACGCTAAAGTTTTTTAACACTTTTAAAAAGGCGTCTTATTGTTCTAATTAAATGGCCCTTGTGTTTCAGGAGTCATTCATCAAGTTTTGGGAAAACGTTCAAACTTTTGCGTAAAGAGTGAGGTGTTGAAAGGGGCAACCACCTTCATATACGTAATAATGTCTGCTCGTTTTAAGTTATAATGTAGCTCCTTATTTTCAGTTGAAAAACTCATTTTTTTACAAATTTATTTTCTGATTGTTTTTAATATAATGTCAGGAAATTACCCCCATCTCTACGAAGAAACCATCTTACCATGAAAATATCCTCTAGACAATCCAATTCCGGTGAATAAAATTTTATTCAATTCCGGTGAATAAAAAAATTGTATAAAAATTCAGGCTAATTCCCGTAGTGTTTTATCTCTGACAAGTTTACTCCCTGGAAACATCCTCCCCATTGAAAGTTCCCCCGTGAGAAAACCCCCAGCAGAAAATTTGACCCCCCCCTCAACCCAAAAATGCATGCATGTATCCCAATAACAAATACTACGCGTAAACAATGGGTAAATTCTATAGCTTTAAAACCTCTCCCCTGGGGCTGTGGGGAGGGGGTCTTGTTATTCCCAAAGGCATAGTTATTGGGCCTTTCAACTATGATGAACAACTTGGCTATCTCAAAATTTTGCGACGATTTTGGAGGAAAAAGTGGCGGGAGAGGTGGCCTAGTTGCACACTTAAAAAGGTCACTTAAAAAGAGCACTAGAACTTTGGTCACTTAAAAGTGACCAAACTCTGGTCACTTAAAAAGAGCCTTAGAACTCTAATTTCCGTTCGAATGATCCCTCTTCTGATATTCCAGGACCACTGGGTACATACGGTCACCCCTGCCAAAAGCAAATAAAAAAAATAAACACGCATCCGTGATCTTTCTTCGGGCAAAAAATTGAAAATTCCACTTTTTTCAGACAGGAACTTGAAACCTATACAGTAGGGTTCTCTGATACGCTGAATCTGATGGTGTGATTTTCATTAGATCACTTGACTTTTTGGTGGTGTTCTCATTTTTTTGAAAATTAGGAAAAATATTTCAGACTCGTAACCTTTGACAAATAATACAAAACTTAATGAAAACTACATATTTAAAATCAGAATAAAAAGCTGATTCTTTTAATATATCTATTGATATCAAAATCCATTAAAAAGATATCTTTTAATGTTTTGGTTACTTATGAGCCAGGTTGCTCCTTACTTACAGCTCGTTACCACGAACTGCCCAAACTACAATTTTCTCACATTTTCCTTTCGGTTGTAATAACCTATATGAGGGATTTAAACTGTCCATGTGTGTGAGGAGTCATTCTTAAATAACTTGAACAAAAAGTCAAACATTAGCGTAAAGAGTTACTTACGGAGAAGGGAGAAAGCCCCTCATTTACATAATAATTCCTGCTCGTTTTATGTTTTAATCTTGTACGTTCCTTTCACTTGGAAAAAACTTGTTTGTTTGTTTAATAGCAACCACAAGCTGAAGGCATACGATATCTTTGGTTTATTATCTAATAAAAATCATAGTTAAGAATCTACTTAAGATAATACTAAATGCTAAGATTGACCGAAAAATAACACCAACAAATTATTGTTTGTATCACCCTTTATTCATCAACAAAATACTAACTTAAGTGTTAAGAGCGAAGTACTGATGAGGGGAAGAAACTCCCTCATATGCGTAATATGATGAGGTTCGCCCCGTCGTCAATGCCTCGCTCTTTACGCTAAAGGTCAAATTTTGCTCCAATTCTTTAAGAATGCCCCCTGAATCCCAAAAGTCGTTTAATTAGAATAAATAGCTCTTTTGAAATAACTTTAAAAATTTTAAATAGCTCTTTTTGAAATGAAATGATTACCGTGCTTGTTTTTCTCCGGCCTTGGCCATCGCCATGTAAAATAAACAATCTTATAGTACTCAGACAAAGCCACTTGTAGGTGGATTCTTGATACCTGGGGAGTTTTGGATCTGTTGAATGTTTTCGCTTGGTGCTGGCTTGAACAGTAATTATTAAATTTCATTTTTTTTCGCCAGAAGAGAGCATCATTACCATATTACCGTGGTAACTCATTCAATAAGGTAGTTCTATTGTCATCCTAATTTTAATTTAGTTCAACTTCAACACTTCCTGAAATTTTCATTTTAATACTCTTAGCCATACAAATAGTTGTAATAGAAGCAGTAGTTGCAGTACTATTAAAAATAGCAGTGGAAGTAGACCTAGTAGTAGCGTTCACATATTGTGGCTTGGTCAATTGACTTTCACACTAAAGCATTCCCTGAAAGTTCCAACTTAATACCACAAACAATTCTTGAAATATCTATATTTTCGACAGTATGCATGCACATGGGATGTTCTGGTGTAGTTCAAATTTCCCTTCATTATTTTCTCAAATTTTCACCTTCATACACTTAGCCTTAATAGTACTATTATAATAGTATTAGTGGTAGTACTAGCAGTACTAGCATTGTGTTAGCAGTAACAGTAGTAGCAGCACGCTTAGCCTTAATAGTACTAGTATCATAGTAGTAGGGGTAGTCAAACTTATTGCTTTTCAAATTTGGCTCCCACAGCTTTCAATTAGCTTTCAAATTATCTAATTTAATCAATAGATGTATTTTCGGCCCTTGCATCAATTTGCTATAAAAGCTTTATTTTTCCAAATTATCGACCAAAGAAGTCAGTTTAATAATTAAATTACCCTCCCTAAACATATCTGTGACCGCAATTTCCACTTTGAGTTTAAGCATCCTCTGAATCACTTTAGCACAACATAGTAAGCATTTTCAGGGTAGTAGAAAATGGAGGTGCTTTTTTACCTTTTATGGGAAAAACTAAATTTAACGAATAATATATATTTGGAATCAACATAATAAGCCGATGATATATCAATTGATATCAAAATTCCGTTTCTAGAATTTCGGTTTCTATTGTCGCTTCATTCTTACAATTCGTTACCTGAAACTATTTGATATGTTAGCACATAAATCCAAAAAATTCAAGAATAGGAAGTTAACTGCGCTTAGTCCTATTTTCTTTTTCAATGATTTCATTGTTTATTTAGAAAAGTATATTTAATCTATACCTACCTTCTTATTTTTCAATGAATCTATTTCTGTTCTATTTGCAGATGCAGAGGGTGTATTCATATCCACCATTCACTCAACTTTCAAAGTTTTTAACATAAGAAAATCTAATTTAGAACTGATAGATTATTGAGGGGAAAAAACCCCATAAAGATGAAGACAGAAATTCAAACTGATCAAATGTTGTGAAATAGGAAGTATAAAACATTTTAGCAATTTTGCGATTAACTAGGCTCACCTGTTATCTTGATGATAACGCTCTGAGGTCCATAACTGATTTGGACATATTTTTGGAAATTGAAAGTTTCAAAGGCGGTATATTTGCAACATGCTAATCTAGAGAATATCAGTAGCACTAGTGAATCACTATTTTGCGTTTATTTTATTAATTAGCGTCTTGTCTGATTTATTCGATTGAATCAGAAATCTACGTTGCGTATTTTGAAAAAAAAATCACTAGATTTTTAAAAAAATCTCTGGTTTTAGAACAGAATCACAATAAATCACTAGCTAGAAGAAAATCACTAGGCAACATAAAAAATAACTATAAACAGTGATGAATCACTAGTGGTGGCAACCCTGCCTCTAATTAAAAATCGGACTAATACCAAAGAGCGCTTAAGAGGTACGACGGTTACTTAGCCTCATTGCCAAAGGAGTTAAACCTTTCCTTTCGCGGCTTTTCTATGTCTTCAATGTTATGCAAGTCATCATTGACGACAGTTGGCTCGCGGTAAGTGGCTCACAACTTCGAGGTTTAGGCTCTAGCCTTTGCCTATATTTAAGAGTGCCTTTTTCAATATATAAATGTACTAAATATATCAATATATTCAATATATCAGTAATTGAATTGATAATTGAATTAATTCCACATATCAATATATCAATATATAATATATTTCAATATATATATATATTACTTCAGTATATAAATAAGAGTGCCCTTTTTCAGTGCCTTTGCCTATATTTGCCTTTTTCAATAAATGACGTTATGCATCTTTCAAAACTAGCAGAAATAAACTGAGGTGATAAAACCAAAAAAGATTAACTAATAACGTATATGTAATAACGAAATTATCAGTAAATACATGCAACTTTCAATGAAGATTGATGTTATAATGTTTAAAGTGTTGACGGCGTGAGAGGGGGCGGTAAAATCTACATTCACCCCTCTTTATTTCTTAGAGAAAAAAATATCCACCACCAAAATTTCACCGTTTTCTAATCCCTTAGAAAATCGCCACTGCTCTTTACTTACAGTTCATTACCACGAAGTGCTTGATGAATACAGTGCAAACGGAATTTCATAAAACTTCAGCATTTTTTAAAATTTTCACCTTGATACCATTAGCCAGACTAGTAGGAGAAGTCCCCATCGTAGCAGAAGTATTCATTTACTACAAACAAAAAAGTTTCATCTGTACTCCTGAATTTCATCTGAAAAAACTTTGTCTCTTAAATGAATCTTAGTTTTAAAATGTCACGGGAAGAAATTTCAAAGTCAGTTCCACTTATATACGTAATAATTTTTGCCTCTTTTTAAGTTTTAATGAAGCTATTTACTTTCAGCTGAATAAACTTTTTTTCTATTTAACGACATATATAATTTTTGCCATATATGCCTGTTTTTTGTTTTTTTCTTAAATAAGGAGTCACTTGAAATGCTTGTTTGTGGCCCCGTGACCTTCAAGCATTTCCTACAAATTTATAGGCATGGGGAATTCTGCAGCGGGACTTTTGTGAGGAGGAATATTCTGGGGTGAATAACCAGTTGAAGAACCCAAATTCCTGTTCTGGTGCTTTACGGACAGCCAGTGTCGCTTCCCACCCCGCTGAATTCCCCCCTCTCATAAAATGCCCTTGGATTGTTTACCCAATTTGCCTAGTTCTATCTATTTTTGCATTTTCTATTTACAAATATCTTATATACGCTAAACTTGAAATTCCAATCTATAAAGATCGTAGAATCAAACACATTTTAAAATAAGAATAAATTGATCAAAGGTTTCGAATTAATCTTATTGTTACAGTTGTGAGAAAATATTCAGGGTTGTTTGGCTTGGAAGCTATCATATCAATTTGCAATCGTGAAATTTACACTTTTATGAAACAGTAGCAAATTGTCATTCAAATAAAAATCTATCGTTTCTTGGACACGGTGCCAGAAAACAATTTCTGAAAAGGGTTTTTCAATTTAGGTAAGCTGTTCAACATCCCTAAATACGAGTCTAGGCCCCGCCCCTCTTAATATTCCCTCTGAAAATTTTTTCAACACACAATATTGACATGTCAAAGAGAAAGCAAAAAATAGGTCGGAGCCGGCGTTTACACCCCCCCCCCCGAAAAATACTGCCTACTGCTGGTCGGTCTCCAGTTGCTTTCAACTTAAAAAAAGGACATACCTTTTTTGCATGTTCATTAAACAAACTAAACAACAAAGTCAATAAAAATCGCTATTGCCCCCACCCTTTTTTTTGGTGTTTTGATGCCCCTGTACAGGGAACCTACATAATTTTACTTGCGGACGATTGCTGTATCAACCATGAGTTCTGAGCCTCCTAGACGTTCAAGAAATTGAAAACCTCCTTCCCTTACCACATGCACCTGCTTAGAAAACTGTGGCAGAATTTAATTTTTGGGCCTTGGATTTTAAAAAATCATGTGACTTCTTCTGAAGAATCATCTGAAGTCGTTTGATATCATGCCAGATTAGGTTACATAACATTACATTACAACCGTATAATGGTAGTACAATTAGCTTGACGCTATTTAAGATTATGGAAACATAAAAGCAGTACAAGTAGAGTGACGTCATTTTCTGTTGAAATGACCACGAAAGTGGGACTATGGCAACACACTGTAGGGCCAATATTAAAGTGTTGTGACGTCACTTTCAATTACAAACATCATAACAGTAGGGAACATGACGTCATTTTCGCTATATAAGATGCTGAACCATACTGTGACGGTCATTTAAAGTTCTGATTCAGATAGTTATTAAGAGTGATCATAGAAATATGTCTTATCAAGTTAGGAATAAGAAACAAGTATTGGGTGCAGAAAGTTCTAAGTCGAACTTACAAAAAGATGATTATCAGCAGTTCACTACTCCTCCTAGAACAATTAATATGCCTACGAAGAATTCCAGCAATGCAGTTATTTTGGCCAAGACTAGCAGTACGGCATCATCATCGAAAACATATGAAAAAGATTGGAAAACTGAACTAAAGAGCATTTTGAGCGATATTACTAGTGCATCTTATAATCGTTTTTCAACCAAGATTTTTGAACTTGTATCGCAATTTGGGAAAGAAGATCTTGAGGAAGTAGTAAATATAATTTGCAGTGTCGGGGCTAAAAGTGGCGAAGATGTCAATATATTTTCTAATCTGCTTAAATCTCTACGGATACAAACCAGAAAGTTAAAGATTTTGACTTGGAAGCCTATCTAGGATCATTAAACAAGAAATGCCACGCATAAAAATTGGAGAGGAGCCAAAACCATTGTTAAACATGAATGATTCTGAATTTTTTGGCACACTTTTGAAAGAAGGTCTTGTTTCTGCTTCGAACGGCAAGGAGGTAATTGAAATGATGATCAAATCTAAACAAGATTCTTCTATAGCTAGGTCTTGCAAGTTATTGACATGTGCTGGAAAGAATTTTGCTGAGCAAAATAAACATATCATTACCGACCTGGAAATTCTCCATGAAAATCCTAACCTTCTTTCCAGCACAAAAAATCATATATTGCGCCTTATGGATCTGGCTTTAGATGTTTGGATGATTTCTTTTGATCTGGACGAAGAAGAGATTATTAGTCCTGATAAAGGAATTTCGAAAGAGTCAAACTGCAATATCATCGCTATTACTTCTCATGACCAAGTTAAATCTTCTTCAAGTGATAAGATATCAGCTCTTGAAGCAGAAACTACCGAAAAGGAAATAATAACAATAGGTTGTAGTGAAAACACTGTTCAGAAGGAAGTGACAAGGGAGAAAAGAACTAGTCAGAGCCAGATTCCTTCTGATGACCCATTCAAAGATCATCAAGGCCTGACGAAAACCTTTGTTGACGCTCCAATTCAGATTTCAAATGATTTTGAGGTTTTACAAGAGCCAAAAGAGCCAAACCCTGTTTCAGACAAATCTTATGTGAAAAAACTTATTTATGGTGGCTCAGTTTTGTTAGCAGTTGGCACAATAGGCTTGATGTGGTTTATTCGCAAAAAATAAATAAGCAGTAATTAAGACTGTTGGCTTAGTCGTACCTGCATCTGCTTGCTGAGGTGTTCCTGCTGCTGTTCCCTTAAGTGTATCTTCAATTGTTGGCTTTATTGCACACGCAGCTGCTGTGCTAGGCTAATTGTAATAATATTGTTGTTTAATTTTATCATAGATTTTGTTCTTTATAAAAATAAAATTATTTACATTCCTTTATGTATATTAACTAGAATAGTGTTTATAAGTAGCCTTCAAGGTTATAGAAAAATGAAGAAGCTGCAACATCGTGAAGGAAGGAGAAAATATTAGATGAAGGAGAAAATAATAGAAGGAGAAAATAGTAATACCCGAACTACATTTTCTGTTTTTGGAAGTGGGTAATAAGACTTAAACGGGGCTAGCTGAATAGGGGAGAAGTTGTTGCTGTGATTTAGCATTAAGCAGCTTAATGAGGCAAAGAAAAATCGAATGAGGAGAAAAAAAAGACTGAAAAACTATACAAGATTTAAAAAACTCGTTTTCTCTTCTCTTAAACTTTTTTTTTTACAGCACATATTTTACATATTATGGACCTCAAAAATCGCATATCGAAGTCAAAAGCTTGAAAAAATATATTGAAACTATTTGTAAACTATTTTGAAACAATTTTGTAAATCTTGTCAAATAAATTCATTTCATAAACTACCAATGAAGTATTTAGAGCACTACTCAGACTGTGTTGTAGAAAAAAACTTTTACATTTAGGTACTCTGAAGAAATGAATTGTGTGAGAAAGCAAAGGAGGGCTGGCCCCCCATCCCCCTGTTTTACTTCCTGGCTGAATGGCCTTGAGACAGATATCAGTACCGCCTGTTCGGACCTTAAGGGTCTAGTGCCACATTCTTTATCTCCTCTTACCTTTAGTCTGAAAAAAATATGAAAGACTATACAGAAAAGTTATGCTTATTAAAGTTTCAAGAGGAACAAAACAAGTTGTTTGATGTTTAAAATAAATCATTTTTAACAACATTAAGAAGTACATTTTACATTTTTTCAAAATCAACTCTACACAGAATATGTCAGATATTAGAAGGGGGAGTGGTGGGAAATAAACAGTTATGGAGTGACACGGCTCAGAGTTTAGTAGCCAAAACTCTAAAAGGCAAAATTTTAATATCGATTTATATATGTTCAGCTTACTAAGCTGTGTTCAAATATATAAGATTGATTAAGCTTAGTGTTACGCATAAAACACAACAAACCAGCAAGAATTTGACGAAAAATTTAAAAATTTCGAAGGAGGGGGAAACTCCCCTTAAAAGTCGAAGAAAAGGAATGAAATCCAACCATTAGATTCAATCGTCAGGGAATCCTATTGTTGATCTTTCAAGCTCCATACCACAAAAATTTTTAATTTTATTGGCTTAGTCGTAGCTGCATCTGTGTGCTGAGGTGTTCCTGCTGCTGTTCCCTTAAGTGTATCTTCAATTGTTGGCTTTATTGCACACGCAGCTGCTGTGCTAGGCTAATTGTAATAATATTGTTGTTTAATTTTATCATAGATTTTGTTCTTTATAAAAATAAAATTATTTACATTCCTTTATGTATATTAACTAGAATAGTGTTTATAAGTAGCCTTCAAGGTTATAGAAAAATGAAGAAGCTGCAACATCGTGAAGGAAGGAGAAAATATTAGATGAAGGAGAAAATAATAGAAGGAGAAAATAGTAATACCCGAACTACATTTTCTGTTTTTGGAAGTGGGTAATAAGACTTAAACGGGGCTAGCTGAATAGGGGAGAAGTTGTTGCTGTGATTTAGCATTAAGCAGCTTAATGAGGCAAAGAAAAATCGAATGAGGAGAAAAAAAGACTGAAAAACTATACAAGATTTAAAAAACTCGTTTTCTCTTCTCTTAAACCTTTTTTTTTACAGCACATATTTTACATATTATGGACCTCAAAAATCGCATATCGAAGTCAAAAGCTTGAAAAAAATATATTGAAACTATTTGTAAACTATTTTGAAACAATTTTGCAAATCTTGTCAAATAAATTCATTTCATAAACTACCAATGAAGTATTTAGAGCACTACTCAGACTGTGTTGTAGAAAAAAACTTTTACATTTAGGTACTCTGAAGAAATGAATTGTGTGAGAAAGCAAAGGAGGGCTGGCCCCCCATCCCCCTGTTTTACTTCCTGGCTGAATGGCCTTGAGACAGATATCAGTACCGCCTGTTCGGACCTTAAGGGTCTAGTGCCGCATTCTTTATGTCCTCTTACCTTTAGTCTGAAAAAAATATGAAAGACCATACAGAAGAGTTATGCTTATTAAAGTTTCAATAGGAACAAAATAAGTTGTTTGATGTTTAAAATAAACCATTTTTAACAACTTTAAGTAGTATTTTTTTCAAAATCAACTCTACACAGAATATGTCAGATATTAGAAGGGGGAGTGGTGGGAAATAAACAGTTATGGAGCGACACGGCTCAGAGTTTAGTAACCAAAACTCTAAAAGGCAAAATTTTAATATCGATTTATATATGTTCAGCTTACTAAGCTGTGTTCAAATATCTTACCATGGTAAGAAACCAGCTTACCATGGAAATATCCTCTAGACAATCCAATTCCGGTGAATATTTACCCCGACAATTACTCTTAACAACTCCGCTCGTAAAATTGAGACAGAAAAGTGAAAGCAATACATGTAAAAAAAATTGTATAAAAATTCAGGCTAATTCCCGTAGTGTTTAATTTCTGACAAGTTTACTCCCTGGAAACATCCTCCCCATAGAAAGTTCCCCCTTGGAAAACCCCCAGAAGAAAATTTGCCCCCCACTTAACCTAAAAATGCATGCTTGTATTCCAATAACAAATACTACGCGTAAACAATGGGCGAATTCTATAGCTTTAAAACCTCTCCCCTGGGGCTGTGAGGAGGGGGTCTTGTTATTCCCAAAGGCATAGTTATTGGGCCTTTCAACTGTGATGAAGAACTTGGCTATCTCAAAATTTTGATCGGACGATTTTGGAGAAAAAAATAGCGGGAGAGGTGGCCTAGTTGCACACTTAAAAAGGTCACTTAAAAAGAGCACTAGAACTTGGGTCACTTAAAAGTGACCAAACTTTGGTCACTTAAAAAGAGCCTTAGAACTCTAATTTCCGTTTGAATGATCCCTCTTCTGATATTCCAGGACCACTGGGTAGATACGATCACCCCTGCCTAAAACAAATAAAAAAAATATACAAGCATCCGTGATCTTTCTTCGGGCAAAAAATTGAAAATTCCACATTTTTTCAGATAGGAACTTGAAACCTATACAGTAGGGTTCTCTGATACGCTGAATCTAATGGTGTGATTTTCATTAGATCACTTGACTTTTTGGCGGTGTTCTCATTTTTTTTGAAAATCAGGAAAAATATTTCAGGCTCGTTGCCTTTGATAAATAAGACAAAAATTAATAAAAACTACATATTTAAAATCAGAATAAAAAGCTGATTCTTTTAATTTATCTATTGATATCAAAATCCATTAAAAAGATGTCTTTTAATGTTTCGTTTACTTTTGAGCCAGGTTGCTCCTTGCTTACAGCTCGTTACCACGAACTGTCCAAACCACAATCTTCTCACATTTTTCTTTCGGTTGTAATTACTTATATGAGGGAGTTGCCCCCTCCTTGTTACCTCGCTTTTTACGCTAAAGTGTTTGTAAATTTGTAAAAAGATAATTATTCTAATGAAACGGTCCATGTGTGTGAGGAGTCATTCTTAAATAATTTGAACAAAAAGTCGAATATTAGCGTAAAGAGTTACTTACGGAGAAGGGAGAAAGCCCCTCATTTACATAATAATTCCTGCTCGTTTTATGTTTTAATCTATGGCTCTACTGTCTTATCACTGTTTGTATCCACCGAATTTTAGACACCATGGATGTATCAGTATATGCAACTTAGTAGAGAGCAAATATTGGCCTATAGTAGCAAAAAAAAAAAAAAAAGTGTTTTTAGAAAACTATTTTATGCAAAAAATTATTTGATGCTGATTCAGCAGTGTTAATTATTACCTCCATTAAAGTTCAACGTTAATGTTAGTACAAAATAAATTACCCTTATTTTCGAAAAAAGCCCGACACCTTCTGAAAATGGTACCGGATCGAAATAAAAAGTACACCATTGAAATAGCCGTGATCGAAAACCCCTAACCGGAGTTATACAGTCCCCATTCCCAAAAACTATGAAATTCGTATTTTAGCATGGATAGTGCAAGCAATCTAATGTGTAAGAACAACTGATTGAAAACTCGAAACAAGAATGTTTCTAAGTGACAAGTTCAAAATTTGAACTTCAGTTTGTTTTCCATTTTAATCGAAGCTGTTACGCTTTTGTATTTGAAAGAAAAGTTTGTTCCTTTTATTTCATACTCTATTGTTCAACATCTTGAGGTGGCAAGAACGAAATCGTGCTATACTACTACTACCACTAATAACTCACTGCAGCACCAAGCCGCCTGAGGCCAACACAGCTACGCACGCTCTTCCTCCAACCTAATCTATTTAAAGCCTCCCTCTTTACACCCTCCTAGGAAGTTCCCATTTCCTTTAAATCTTTATTTATGACATCCTCCCAACCCAGACAAGGACGACCTGCTTTCCGTGTAGCCCCAGACGGTTGGCCAAAAAGGACAATCTTCGGTAATCTGTCATCCTTCATCCGTAGAACGTGGCCTAGCCATCTCAACCTTTCTTTCATTATAGCCCCAGAAAGCGGGATTGAACCATACTTTTCGTACAACCTACTGTTTGAAATACGGTCAGTCAGCCGGGTTCCCAGAGCAATCCGTAGGAAATTCCTCTGGAAAACATCTAGTAAATTTTCATCTGCTTTTCGGAGTGCCCATGCTTCAGAGCCATATTTGACCACTGTCATCACTGTAGCTTCCAATATTCTAATCTTGGTTTGTAGACTTATCTTTCTATTCTTCCAAACTTTTTTTAACTGTGAAAAAACACCCTGAGCCTTAGCTATTCTACTTTTAACATCTTCACTGCTCCCATCATCTTTACTAATAATACTACCAAGGTAACTGAAGCTCCCAACCTGATCAATCTTTTCGTTACCTAATGTCACCTGTTCATCTTCACTTATTCCTAGCTTTAGTGACTTAGTCTTCTTAACATTCATTTTCAAGCCTATTTTAGCACCCTGAACTCGTAAAACCTCTAAAAATTCATTCATTTTGCTCACACTTTCATCTAATATGCTTAAATCATCAGCATAATCTACGTCCAGGAGCGTTCTCCCTCCCCATTTGATTCAATGGTCTCCAATTGCCTTTCCTGTGCTCCTTAAGACGAAGTCCATCAAAATGATCCATATAAAGGGGGATAGAACACAACCCTGCTTAACTCCTGATTTAATACAAAACCAGTTGCTAACCTCATTTCCTACCTTAACCGCAGCAGTATTATTTTCGTCCATAGCGCAAATCACTTTAATGTATTTTTCAGGTATACCATATAACGATAAGACCTTTGCTAACGCTGTTCTATCAACAGAATCGAAAGCTTGCTCATAATCGATAAAACTGAGGACCAAAGGTGTTTGACAACGAAGGGACTTCTCAATTATTAACCTAAGAGTGAAAACATGGTCGACAAATCCTCTACCTTTTCTAAAACCGCATCGTTCTTCCCTTAAAACTTTGTCTACAGCATGTCTCAGTCTAAAAAGTATCATATTACTCAGTAATTTGCTACCTACAGAGACCAGACTAATGCCTCGATAATTACAACACTCACTCTTTTCATCTTTCTTATACAGTGGTTTAATTAAGGATTTCCTAAAATCATTGGGTACTTCCCCTTTTTCAAAAATCATGTTCATAATCTTCAGTAGCTTATTCCTAACCTCAGAGCCACCATATTTAAGAGACTCATTAATCATACTATCAGCACCTGGGGCCTTATTATTTTTTAATCCTTTTAGTACTGTCGCTAATTCTTCCTCACTAAACAAATCTTCCTTCACATCCAAGGTATCACAAACTTTTTCATTTTCATCTATATCTTTTCCTGCAACTGTATCTCGGTTTTGTCCGTCCGTGACCGAGTGGTTAACGCGCCGAACTCACGAGCGAAGGGTCGCTGGTTCGAATCTCGGTGGTGCCGACCGTTTGGTTTAGGACGAGGGTTAGTGGCGTTTCCCCGTAAGACAAGCCAAAAGTCCACCCAGCTTCAAATGGGTACCTAGAGAAATCTAGGGAAAAGCACGGGAAAGCGTCGGATGGCTTGCCCCCAACCACGCATTGCACCCCGGCCGAGGGCTGAGAATCAGGAGATCGGCACCTGCGCTACGCGAACCCTAATCGGTTTGCATGCGAAAGTTTGCTTTTGCTTGTATCTCGGTTTAGCACATTCTCAAAATGTTCCACCCATCTTTCTTTAACTTTTTCCTTATCACTAATTGTGGCCCCATTTCTATCTTTAACTGGGACTAGTCCGGATTGGCTACTCTCTTTCAATTTATTAACATGCCAGTATAATATTTTACTATTATGGCGTCTAGCCGCATCTTCCAGATCCTCAGCAATTTTATCCATCGCCTCCACTTCACATCTCCTTAGTTCAAATTTTAATGCTTTCTCCACTTTCTTTACATTCCTTTTGTTTTCATACGACCTATCACTCAGATAATTCTTATACTAACCCATTCTACTCTCTATTAAACCTAAAGCTTTTTCACTAATATTCCTTGTTGCAGTCTTAGCACTCTTCCCTAGGACACATTCAGCAACTTCACAAATTGTTAATCTGAAATTATTCCATCCATCTTCCACATTGCTAAATTTTAAACTCTCAAGTTTAGTACTCAACTGTCCCTGGAATTTTTTTCTCAAATTTCATCCTGAAGTCTACCAACATCATAACTTTCCGGGAGGGAGTTACCCTTCAGAAATTTCAGCTTTAAATTAACCTTAGACACTACTAGATGGTGATCTTTTAGTAAAGATCACAAAAAAAGAAACGGAAGTAAGAACAGAACCAGTGCCAATGCTTACCCAATAGTAACCGGAACTCTAAAAACTAGAATTTCGATACCAATAAATATGTAAAAAAAATTGGCGTATTATGCTGATTCTAAATATACAAGTTTCATTAATTTTAGTCTTATTCATCAATAACTACAAGCCTGAGAATACGTGTCTGATTTTCAAAAAAAGGGAGATAGACCCCTAGATGTCATTGAATTTTAATGAAAATCACATCATCAGATTCAGCGTATCAAAAAACTCTGCTGCAGAGGTTTCAAACTCCTATCTGCAAAAATGCGGAATTTTGTCATTTTTGCCAGAAGAAAGATCAGGGATGCGTGTTTATGCGTTTGTTTTTTCCCCCGGGGTGACCGTATCCACCAAGTAGGACTGGAACGTCGGAAGAGGAATCATTATAATAAAAGGGAAAAGTTCTAGTGCCCATTTTAAGTGACCAAAATTCCCATGCCACTTTTTTTTCCAAAATCGCCCGATTAATATCTTAAAATAGCAATTTTGTTCAACATCGTTGAAAGGCCCAATAACTATGTCTCTCGAGATATCAAGACCCTGGGAAAAGATATTTAAGTTATACAATTTGCTTATTGTTTACGTACAGTATTTGTTATTGGGGGGAATTTGCCAGAATTCCTATACGAAATTTCTGTGCATGTTTTGCTTTCTCTTTACCGATTCAATTTTACGCGTGAAGATGTTAAGGGTAATTGTCCGGGGTAAATTTTCGCCAGGATTGAATAGTCCAGAGGATATTCCCGTGGCAAGGGGGATTTTCCCGTGGAGTTGGAGCAAGATATCCAGTCGTTATTTAAAAACCGATCAGATATTAAATACAAAAACAAGTTTTTTCACTGAAAGTAAGGAGCAACATTAAAACTTAAAACGAACAGAAATTATTGTGTATATGAGGAGGGTTCCCCCTCCTCAACACCTTGCTCTTTAAGCTAAAGTTTAAATCTTGTCCCAATTCTTTAAAAGACTCCTGAAACATAACGGTCATTTAATTAGACAATAAGAAGGTCTTTTTGGAAGTACCAAAACACTTTCACGTAAAGAGTAAAGTGTTGAGGAGGAGCTACCTCCTCATATACATAATAATTCCTGTTCGTTTTAAGTTTTAATGTTGCTCCTTACTTTCAGTTAAAAAACTTTTTTTTTAATTTAATCTTTTAAAGACATGAATGTGCTAGCTAGCAGAAAGTTTGTTAAATCTCGACGTCAATCGTGAGATGACTGCATGAAGCTCCTTTTCTACGGCAAACAAACACACTAATTCGGTTTCATTTCAACTAATGAAGAAAACCTTGTTTCGCATCAACGAAATTTTGCGAAAGGTAACAATAATTTTCAAGCTTTATTTGACAAAATATTACATTCACTCCTAACACCTATTCAAAATTGTATTAGAGATGTATTCTGATTTTTTTTTCTTTAGAATTACCACAAGCTAAATTAATCAAGTTTTATTCCTCATTAATTTTATAATTCAAATTTCTAATCTTCTTCGTCGATAAATGGATTCTGTACCCACGCATATTTTGTAGAATTAAGGTCACTTAAATAATTCGAGAAATGAATTAACAAAGCATCCAAGTGTTCAACAGATTGATTTTTCTTTTTCGCTTCTATGGTATCTTGGGCACATAAATTTAAAAAGTGGAGACATGTCAAACTTATTGCTTTTCAAATTTGGCTCCCACAGCTTTCAATTATCTTTTTTAATCAATAGATGTATTTTCGGCCCTTGCATCAATTTGCTAAAAAAGCTTTATTTTTCCAAATTATCGACCAAAGAAGTCAGTTTAATAATTAAATTACCCTCCCTAAACATATCTAAGACCGCAGTTTCCACTTTGAGTTTAAGCATCCTCTGAATCACTTTAGCACAACATAGTAAGCATTTTTCAGAGTAGTAGAAAATGGAGGTGCAAGCAGAAAATAGGTGCAAGTGAGAAAATGGAGAAGTTTCTACACCTAGAAATAGGTAAAGAAAATGGAGGTGCATAAAAAAATGCTCCCACATTATCACACAGCTTAAGAGTTAAATAATCAAAAAAAAATTTGTACAATAAATTTTTTTTAATGTACAAGTTCTTCACTCATTATTTTTCATACGAGAAATGCTCTGTGAAGCATGCAGTGCGTCCAGAGAACACCAGGTGCAGTCATTTTTATTAGTGCTAGAAGGTCTGTTTTGTACCCTGAAATTGTCTGCACTGTCTCTACAAAGCAAAAGGAATTTTTTCCACTATATACCTTTCTCATTAAAAAAAAATTGTCAAAAATATTAAAAATTTTACTTGAAATAGCTTTGCAAGTAATAATTTTCCAAAAGAAGATGTCTTTAATAATATTATTCTCTTCAACGCAGAAAATATCCAATTAAATATGCTGTTTTAGATTCATCAGTTCTTTCATCAACTTGTACGGCGAATTTTATAATGCGTATCTGAGAAACTAATTGATTGCAAAGATCGTCTAAATGATAGTTCCAGAACGGACTGTTCAGCAGCATATATAAAATCTCGCTAGTTTTACCTGGTACAAACCTAGCTTTGTTGAGCTTGGTCCTCTAAAGCCCGTCAATCCCGAAATGTTGATTTCTGTTGATTTAATTCTTACAAATTAGCACAATTATTTTATTCCAATCGAGATTTGCACTAGTATCATGTGCAATTAATTCATTAAAACCCAGATTCACAGATCCCACCTCAAAATCGAGATTTATTTTTAATTTCTGTTGCCGTTTTTTTTTAGTCACTGTCTTGTTTAGTCATTATTTTAGTCATTTTGTATGACTTTTTAGTAATTATTTATGACAAATTTGTTTTAGTGACACTGAACTAGTCTCGAGATTTAAAATTGTGTGGTTGAATTCCTTAAGGATATCGCTTAGATAGCTTTGTTTTGCTTCTGAATGAGAATTTGTTTACATGTGCAATTCATTCATTTAAACCCAGATTCAGTGAACCCACCCTAAAATCGAGATTTATTTTTAATTTTTGATTTCGTTTTTTTTTATCGAAGCTGCAGCATTAATAGAAGTAGTAGCATTATGAACAACTAATTTGTACCTAAATGGTCCTTGATTGCCTACAGTTCAACGTTTAATCCGGTGTAAAAAAAAATCCTAAAATTTTACAAAAACGTGATTTATATTAGTCTCAACGTATATTAGACTGTCAGCAAGAAAAAAGTACTTCAAAACTAACAAAATTTTACACAATTAAAAATACAACTACAAAGGCATCTCTTCCAAAATAAACAAATACAAGGCCATATCCAGGGGAGGGGCAGTGGTAACCAGCTTGAGCCCCCCTCCCTCAAAAAAGTGTCAACACGTACATAAGCAATAACAATATAGATAAACAAATTTGTGTTGCTGTTTATTTTTTTTCGTAGCCCTCCCACCAATAAAAACCTGGATACAGCCCTGAAAAAATGCATAACTAGATCTAGATAAAACAAAAATAAACACACTTCAATGATACCACAACAGTATTCATATGAGTCTAAGGACCCCTAAGAGGGAAATGAGGAAAAAAGAAACAAACTGTTCCCCCTAACTAGCTTAAGACCTTTATGTTGAATGAACTCAAAATAGCCCATTCCACTTTCTTTTTCAAAGATCTTGATGTTGGAGCAGTTCAGAAACTTGAAAAAAGGGTGCTAAATTGCCCTTAAGTAATATATTTCTTGGCCCTTCAACTCACCTGTTTTGACAGACTTAATCCCACCTCAAACTAACCACTCGTTTACATGACTGACTAGCATAACATGAGCGGCAATAGCAGAAAGGTGACTCGAATTCAAACTTAATGATACCTTAAACAGAGAATAAAAGATGGATTGCTTCCCCACAGATCCATCGCAAAAAGAGTAGTTTCAATCAATTTGTTCAGTTGATTCACTAGAAAGGTGATTAATATTGAAACTTGATTACACACTAAACAACGAGAAAAAGAGAGATTGCTTCCCCATAGCTCTGTTGCAAAAATAATGCTTTAATTTCATTGGTTTAGGAAACTCTATGAATCACCTGCGTGATTCATATTCAAACTTGATTATACATTAAATATAAAATAAAAAGAGATATTGCTTCCCCATAGCTTAGTTGCAAAGAGAATGCTTTAATTTAATTGGTTCTCGGTGATTCTATGAATCATCTAATAAATCCTTAGGTATTATAATGAATCACATGGTGATTCATATTCAAACTTGATTAGGTATAGGTTTGTTTAGGTTACGTATTTAATATATGCTATGTTTTACCCCGCCCCCCCAAATGTGAAATATATAGCCAAAGTTTGTTTCTAAACTATAATGTTTTTATCTTACTTAGGTATATTTCATTAGCATTAACTAAACTTCACTCCTTGAGTGTCTACTATAATACTTAAATACCCTTGATTATACAGAAAAAAAAACAAAGATAAAAAGAGAGGTTGTTTCCCCATAACTCCGTGGCAAAAAGAGTGCTTTAATTTTGTTGGTTTAGGTCTTTGATCGTCTAGGTCGGCGACCCCCTACAGGAAAGAGAGAGGAAAATGGACAAAATGTTAGCCCTAATTAGCATCTCGGGAAGTTTTCAAATAAGACTTTTGAGGTACCAAGGCTCGGGTATTTTCCACTGTTTTTTTTTTTTTTTTAGATTTTAATTTGACCCCACCGCAAACTAAACACCGCTTTACGTGACTGACTAGCTAGATAATATGAACGAAAAATAGCAGAAAAGTGACTCATATTCGAACTTGATTATACATTAAAAAAAGAGAAAAAGAGAGATTGCTTTCCTATAATTCCGTGGCAAAAAGAGCGCTTTAATTCAATTGGTTTAGGCCAGCGGTCGGGGAACCACGGTAAATTATCCGAAATGGGGTAAAAATAAAATTTTTGGTGTAAAAATGAAACTTTTGTGAGTAAAAAGTATATATTTTTAATTTGCTATTTTATAAGCCTGTTAGTATTTTTTTCAACTTAAACAATTTGGCGACATATGCAGGCCACACCTTTTCACTTCCCACCACTAGAGTGTCCTCGAGTCAAATCTTTGCACTGTAAAGCACAGCCACGGCTACCTGCTTAGTCCGTGCCATGCCGTCAATATACAAATACATTGACGAGTCAGAGAGCCAGTTTTTCTAGTTAGCTGCTGAGAAGACCACCATTTTATCATTAATCATGAATATATCGATAAAGGTTAGCCGCAATTTGAAAATTTAATTCAAGTATTTTAATTATTATTTTCTCCCTTCAGAAGGCAGCAAATAGAAAAAGAATATACCAAGACTAATACTTTAATTACGGTTTAACACAAATAGAAGGTGATGGTACAATGAAACCAGTGTTTTATATTATGCATGAACATACTGACTTCAGAATCTTTTAAAAAAGTCAGCTGAAGAAACATTTCGATAATTTGCATTCACGCCTATCTTTCAAACCGCGATAATACTTTGCAAATTGAGAAATATTTGTTAAAAGACAAAGATTGAATAGCAACTAGTTTGGTAGATTTGATCAGCGTTCGGCATCAAGGGCTAGCTTTGAAGTAGCCTGGAATTAGATGGATTATACATTTCTAGCTGGAATTAGCCTGGTTGATTATTCAAAATAAGTAAGCATACGCTATTGGTGAAGATTTGTTTAAACCAGCTGTTGTAAAAATGGCAGAGATTATGTGTGGCCAATTTTACCACCCTGTGTGGTGGCCTGTGTGGTAGAAATAAATTTGTGTGGTCAAAAAGGAGCGAAGAAACTGAATTCAGTGCCCTTGTCTGCGAGAATTGTGAAAGAAAGAATTTCTATATTAGCAGAAAATGTGAAGGAACATGTTATTTTCACATTAAAAAAGGCTAAATATTTTGCTATTCAGCTTGATAAGACGACTAATTTTAATAGCAATTTACAGCTAATTTTCAACGCCTGTTCAACAGCAACGCCCTGCCCCTCCTCCTCTATGCATCTGAAACATGGCATCTCAATCATGAACAAGAGAGGAGAATTCAGTCGTTTGAAAATATGTGTTTACGTAGACTTTTATCCATTGGACTCAGAAGATAACGAACGAGCATATTAGAAACATCACAGGTCAACCGTCCCTCATCGAGACCATACGAATGCGTAGATGGAGCTACGTCGGACATGTGCTGCGCATGGACAATTCCAGAATTCTCAAGTCTACTTTTATCTGGTTACCCGAAGGCACCCGCCGCAGAGAAAGACCTAAAAATACACTCCGTCGTACCTACAACAACGACCTGCGATACCTTCACGCCTCAATACAGCCGGAGTGGGAAGACATCGTCGCAGCCACAAGTTTCAGAGACGACTGGAGACTCTTCTTGGACTCCCTTGGTGCCTCTGGAGGCACAGGAGGATCTAAGGTCACAGCTAATGGTATATGTTCGCTACAAGGTGCTACAATACTAATGGTTCGGTACAAAGATGCTACATGGTTCTATTAATAGTTCTAACGGTTCGCTACAAAGATGCTATATGGTTCTACTAATAGTTCTAATGGTTTGCTACAAAGGCGCTACAATACTAATGGTTCGCTAAAAAAGTGCAGATAATTTTGAAGAGGAATTGCTGTATTGTTCTCCTCTCGAGTTGAGATCTCGTGGAATTGATGTCTATAATAAAGTAAATTCCAGAATTCCCAAGTCTACTTTTTTCTGGTTACTCGAAGGCACCCGCCGCAGAGGAAGACCCAAAAATACACTCCGTCGTACCTACACCAACGACCTGCGGCACCTTCTCGAGTCAATACAGCCGGAGTGGGAAGACATCGTCGCAGTCGCATGTTTCAGAGACGACTGGAGACTCTGTATATATGTATATATTATCTCTGTAGCTTTGAATGGAGCTCCAGCTATGCTGGGTCATATAAATGGTTTTCCAGCTTTCGTAAAAAAAAAAAAAAAAAAACACATATTGAAGTTACTCAATGTATGATCCATCGCCAGACCCTTATAATCAAATATTTAGAACCTAAACTGGAAGCCGTCATGCATGATGTCATCAAGATTATAAATTTTATCAAGGGACATGCACTAAACACGTGGGTATTTCGTGAATTATGTCAGAAAGGTGAAGCTGAATATATGAACCTACTTTATTATACAGAAGTAAGGTGGCTCTCTCGCGGAAATGTACTAAATCGAACATGGACTCTCAAAACTGAAGTCGAAATTTTTATGGTTGATCAAAAAAATATTCTCGCCGATAAGTTTAAAAACTCTTCCTGGGTTGAACATGTCACATATTTAGCGGATATTTTTGAGGGTATAAAGAATTGCAAGGAAAGAATATTAATATCATTTCCTTGAGAGAAATAGTGTCAGTTTTCGGATTAAAGCTGAAATATTGGAGACAGAAAGGTAGAACAGAACAAGACAGCTTCTTTTTCAAGGTTAGCTTTGTTTTTGGAAGACTGTGAAAATATTACTTTTGCTTACATCAATGATACAATTGTAAGACATCTTACCGAACTCAGAAAGAGGTTTTGAGATTACTTTCTAGATCTTGATACACGTACTGTCGTACTGTCGTACACGTGCTGACGAACACGTACTGTCAGCTGGATTGTAGATCCTTTTCAATAAGAAATTGGCAGAAGAACCAGAAGAAACAGAAGAAGAACCAGAAAATACCAGAAGAGCCCTTCGGGTTTGGCAGAAACAATTCTCAAACTCCGAAATAATTTGATTCGATTTGGGAGTAAGCCAAACCTGTTGTCTTTTTGGAGGTCAAAAGCTGCAAAGGCTTCCAAAATTGCACATGAAGAGGCGGTTAAAAAGTTGCTGCCATTTGGAACAACATATTTGTGCGAACAAAGCTTTTCCAATCTAATGAACATAAAAACGAAGAAAAGAAATCAACTGAACGCCGAACACTGTATTCAAATTGCTCTTACATCAAAATGTCCCAGTTTTGAAGCAATTGTATCGAACATGAAACAACATTATTTCTCCAAATTGCGAAGGAAGAGTGGTTTCAATTATTCTTTCTTTCTAATTTTTTTTCAATTCTAATTTTAGTTTGTACCACCATTATTATTATTATAATTTGTCACAGTAGGCTACTCTAAAACGTCCACTCTCAATTGTACCCCAATAGATTTCAATATGTTATATATATTATTAATATTACTATTATTATCGTTATGTATTACTAGTACTAGGTATTAAATTGATAAATTTAGTAAATGATATTTAAAATTAAATTAATTTCTTTTTTTTACTCTTCGCCATGGGGTAATATTAACTTACACAAAAATATTTTGGGTAAATGATTAATAAAATTCCCTGACCGCTGGTTTAAGCGATTTATAGAATCACTCAGTGAATTACCAGACGATTGATTAGAACGGTGATTCATATCCAAAGTTGATTATACACGAAACAAAGAGAAAAAGAGAGATTGCTTCCTCATAGCTCCGTTGCAAAAAGTATGCTTTGATTTCACTGGTTTAGGTGATTCAGAAAACCACCTAATGGATCACATGTTCATTGGAAAGGCGATTTATTTTCAAACTTGATTATACATTAAACAAAAAGAAAAAGAGAGATTGCCTCTCCATAACTCAATAGAAAAAAGAGTGTTTACATTTCATTGCTTTAGATCTATGATTATTTAAAAAATCAATTCCAGAATTCAGAGTTTAAATCAAGGCCATATCCCAGGAGGATTATGGGGTTTGAACCGCTCCCCCTCGATGAAATTTTCGTGCAACTCGTAAAAACGTAATTTACGTACAAATATATATATATATATATATATATATATATATATATATATATATATATATATATATATATATATATATATATATATATATAAACACATTTTTGATGCGTTTTTCTAGTATAGCCAACCACCGGAAAAAAGGACCCCCTTCCCCAATAAAATACTGGATACTCCCTTGGCTTACATTTACCAAGTTCCAGGTCTAGCTCTATTGACAGTCATACACTATGAACATTAAGGTATCCCGATTTTTTTACAAGCTCCTCAACCAATTATATTACATTGACCCTGAAGAACAGGTTAATTTCGTCATTGCCACGCTTCATTTGGGAGAACTCGCATCTCATAAATAAACCCAAGAAATTTCAAGTGAGACAATGTACTTTTGTGGAGAAGGTAGGCACAATTCACAAAGAAAAAAAGGAGGGAGCGAGAATTTTTTTCCCGGGTTTTTTTAGTGAAGATACAAAAACGGTATAAATCACATATTTTATTTGAGTTTTTTTTGGAGGGGGAGGGAAAGGGGGTTCAAACTTCAAGAACAATGCACAAATAGTGAAGCTACATGAAAATAAGGGAAAATATGGGACAAATTAATTGTCAAGCACTATCGAAAACTGAATCCTTCATAGAATGATTAGTATCTTGTTTTAATTCAATAGTATATTTGTATGTCTGTGTCATGAGCATATTTAGTATAGTAATATTTAAATTCAATTCTAATTCATGCTTCATTTTTATAGCTAATTGTCGTTGCTATGACAAGAGTTAGTGCAGTAATTGGTTCCTTGTGCATGTGTTTTTGTTTGGTTTGTCTCCTTTTTTCTTTTCTTTTTCCTCTACTCTGTTTTATTATGTTATGTGAATCATGGGTGATCGATAAATAAATGAATCAATGGTAAAAACATCAAGATTTTTTTTTTTGAGCCAAACTATTATTTTTTCGAAATTAATGGGAGAGAGAAGAGGAGTCCTTGGGAGGCAAGTAATAAGGACAGCGTAGGGGAGGAGGAGGAGTCCTTAGAAAAGCAAGTAGCAAGGAGAGCGTAGGGATTGTGCAGCCCAAATTAAGAGATTTGTACAATATATCACACAGCTAAAACTTCATAAGTATACTTAACATATTTTATGTAATTTTCTGTGTCCCCTCTTACTGCCATACCTTGCTACAAGAAAAATCACTTCGCAAGAGTCCCCTTTTAGCATTTGTTGCTACCGTTGCAATATATTGAAGTGTGTATCAACCAAAGAACAAAAACAGATTCTTGACATAACACAACTTGCGACAGTTTCCTTACAATTTTTACAATTTTTTCAAACAGTTCGTGGTAACGAACTGTAGTAAGGAGCGATCCGGCTTTATAGTAACCAAAACTCTAAAAAATTGAATTTTGATATACAATTTTTCTATACAAAGTGAACTAGCAAAATACTTTCTGTTATACAATAATAACGCAAAACGTAAAGGGCAAAATAATTAAAACAAATAATGAAATTAAGAGTCATGAAATGAAAAATATCAATGGACTGAAAAAAGGAGAAAGTAAAACAAAGAATGGGAAAAAAGAACAAAAGACAAGTTGCTGCTTCGAAAATTTCATGGATTGATGCTTCATTCTCACCAGGAAGCCGGAAAAAAAAAAAAAAAATTAAAAAAAAAAAGATTGCTATCTCAAAAGTTTGCTTATTAGTCGGATTAATGCTCAATCCTCATAATAGAACCATTGACTGGAAGAATAAAAAGAAAGTAAAAATCCATAACACAGTAAGAAAAGAAGAAAAAGTGAGAAAAAATCGTTATTTTAAAACCTTGTATTTCTCGTGGATTATTACTCCACTCTCATCTCGAACGGTGAGCAAAGAAAGAAGAAAAAAGAAGAAGAAAAAGTAAGAGACAAAATGTGAAAGAAATGAGGACAATAAATGACAGAAAAATAAGTGACTATTTCGAAAGTTTGCTTATTACTTAGGTCGATGCTTCATTCTCATCACAAAGCCATGGGTTATATAAAGAAAGAAAAAAAAAGGAAAAAGTAGGAAAAGGAAAAAGTGGGAAAAAAGAAGAACGAAACAAAACAAAATTGCTATTTCGAAAGTTTGCTTATAACTCGAATTAATGCTCCATTTTCATCACGAAGCCTTTGATTATCCGCTTTCAACTGGTCCTGAACCTAAAAAAGAAAAGAAAAAAGACTAAATACAAAAATAGAAAAAATAGAATATTAAAAATAAATAAAAGGATATTTAAATTCTAAACGCCAAAACACAAACAAAAACACATTAAATCATAGTGAAAATTATTTTCAAGGCTTATTCAAAGAAGAAAAGTTCATTGAACTAGGCTAAAAGGAATCAGCCATCTGAAATGACATTCAACACATTCTCCTATAAGGTACAAGCCTTGGGTACACAACTATTGGGTACAATACAATAACACCATTGGTCATATGCAACAGGGTTCATTCCAAGTCTTGAGTTATAAGTTTTTCTCCTTAATATTGCCTTAATGTAACCTGAATTTTTAAAGAGGGCGGCACAAATTTTTAATGAAGGTGGAAGAAGGGGAAGATAGAAGGGAAACATCATAAAATTTAACTTATATTAAGGCAATATTAAGAAGAAAAGTTACAGGTCAAGACTTGGAATGAACCCTGTTATTGAGCCCTCTCAGCCAATGAACCGGAAACTATTTGTCACCCGGAAATAATCCTTTTTTCCAGCATAAATATCTTTTGTTTTAATAGTAACACTTGAGTTTATCTGCTGATGACCGCCACCGTATATGTCGAAATATCCAGAACTTTTTGTATCGTTTCACTGTCTAATAAAAGGACTTATCCCTATTTGAACTTTTATTTCTTCGTAATTAATTAATAACTCATTAATTTTCTTTCCTTGACTGCATTTCCTACTTTAGTTTAATAAAGGTAAAATTACAAAATCACTATACCCGTTAGATTACTTATTAGAAATTCTGCATTCCAAAAATTTCTGTGCCCGGGGCAAGTACCGCCTCTGTACCTCCCCTGAAACCTTCCTCTGAAATCCCATTTGCATAGCAACTTTTTTATAAACAAAATGAAAAAGTAAAAAATATCAGAAAAAAAACTCCCATACTGGCTAAACAATCAGTTTTATTTCCCATGCTGGATAATAATAATGACGAAAAAGAAGATGAAAAAAACCGCAAGAAATGGCAGTGTAAAGTCCCAGCTTCGACGTCCCTCGGAGTTAACCGGCAATAGAAGAAGGCTAGGGGTTATGTTATTTGTTTTAAAACGGTTTTCAATAGCAATGAAATTAATAAATTGTCAGGGAGGGGTAGTTTTTGGTACTTGGATTAAGGTCCTTTTTTGGACTAAGATCCTTTTTTTGAACTAAGGTCCTTGGTCCTGAATACTGTATTTAAGGAAAGATTTATTTTCAAGCTGGGATTAAATAAGGTTCATTAATGGATTCAAATGATTCTGAGATAATTGCAATTGGGAATGAAACACAGATATTTTTTTTATAGAGAAAAAGAGGAGGCAAGTATTAAAAATTTTTTTTTTCAGATAATTGTTCTTCTATTTTGTTTCATATGTGCTCATGAAACGATGTTGAGTAGTATTTTGTGTGCTACTATGACCCTTTTTTAATCTAAACACCTTGATCACAGTGGAGCTGAAGAAATTGAAAGATACACATTTTTGACTGATCCATCAAGTGTTTTTGGCACACCCTTCCATGCATTTTCTTTTATACCCAGGTCCTTGGATTCTTTGCAGCGCATACCATACAATACAGGATATGATATATAACTTGTTATTAATTTTTCACCATTCATTCTGTTTACCCTAAAAAATAGCGCCTCGCAACACGGTTTTTTTTTTCAACTTCAATTTAGCATGACAAAGCAATTTTTTTTTCTACTTCGGAAGGCCTTTGTGTGACTCGGCGAAGAAATTTTCGGCAGGCAAAGCAATATTCGCGCTCTGTCAGAACGAAGCTTAAGAATGAACATGATGAGCTAAAAACTGATGAACGAAATCACCCCAATACCACCCCCATATCTCTATTTGAAAAGTATACCCGTTTATCTTTATTTTAAATAGCCATATCATTATTTCGCCATGTCTAAACCCTTTTTATCCTTATTTTAAAACTAGGTCTCATCAAGAGCCATCATGCTTTTTGGAACTTTAAGAGCGTTTTTCCACTTCTGTGCCCAAAATATGGCCCCATAACATATCATTCCAATTATATCTAGCAAACAGACGATTTCTACTTTTCTTTCTTACTAAAATTAAATTTCCCCTTCTGTGCCTAATTTTAATTTCCACTTCTGTGCCCAAAATATGGCGCCACAACAAATTATTCCAATCTAGCAAACAGACAATTTCTACTTTTCTTTTTAAATAAAATTAAAATTTTCACTTCTGTGCCTAATTTTAATTTCCTCTTCTGTGCCCAAAATATGGCACCCTATAATATTATTCTAATTATGTCTAGCAAACAGACGATTACGACATTTCTTTTTTAATAAAATTAAAATTTCCACTTTTGTACCTTATTTTAATTTCCACTTCTATACCCAAAATATGGCGCCCTAATATATTATTCCAATTATATCTAGCAAACTGACAATTTCTACTTTTCTGTTTTATTTAAAACCATAATTTCCGCTTTTGTGCCTTATTTTAATTTCCAGTTCTATGCCCAAAATATGGCGCCCTAATATATTATTCCAATTACATCTAGCAAACAGACAATTCCTACTGTTCTTTTTTTTTAAAATTAAAAATTTCCACTTTTGTGCCTTATTTTAATTTCCAATTCTATACCCAAAATATGGAGCCCTAATATATTAGTCCAATTATATCTAGCAAACAGACAATTTCTACTTTTCTGTTTTATTTAAAACTATAATTTCCACTTTTGTGCCTTATTTTAATTTCCACTTCTATGCCCAGAATATGGTGCCCTAATATATTATTCCAATTATATCTAGCAAACAGACAATTTCGACTTTTCTTTTTTTATAAAATTATAAATTTCCCTTGTGTGTCTAATTTTAATTTCCACTTCTGTGCCAAAAACATGGCGCCCTAACATACTATTCCAATTATATCTAGCAAGCAGACAATTTCCACTTTTCTTTATTAATAAAATTAAAATTTCTACTTTTGTGCCTTATTTTGAATACCACTTCTATGTCCAGAATATGGCACCCCAATCTATTATTCCAATTATATCTTGCAAACAGACAATTTCTACTTTTTTTTTTAATAAAATTAGAATTTTCACTTCTCTGCCTAATTTTAATTTCCACTTCTCTGCCCGAAATATGACGCCCTAATATATTATTCTAATTATATCTAACACAGACAATTTCTGCTTTTATTTTTAAATAAAATTAGTTCCCAAATACACAACACTTTGTTTTAAAAATCTAATTCTTATCAATAAAAATGATAACCTACTTTATGAGACTTTCTCATCTTTTTTTCTTCTAAATTTGCAAAAACAGCGCACTCAAAATAAGAGACTGTAACATAAAATCTTAAAAAATGAACCAAAAATTAGGGACATTACATTTTTAAAGCAAAATTTCATAATTTGTTTCTTGCATTTTTTTAAATAGATGGCGTTATAGGTCCAACACTAGATACCCATAAGAGACATAAAACAGCTAGTAAAAATGACTAAGCACATCAAATAGAGACAGCAATTAAAAAAAAAGAAGAAAAAATCCGTAACAAATCAGAGATAAAAAAGTGGATAGACAAAACTACGCTTAAGGCCGTATACTGTAAGTCTGCAATATTTGTGTCTTAATTTTCATAGTGAATTAATAGTGGCATAATACATGGCACAAACTATGATCTGACACTTAAAAAGTTTATGGAACACATTATTCATAACAGACATAAAATAACCTAATAGAAACAGGAATTGCAGAAAAAAGAAAAGAGAAGCATCAACAAATTAGATATACAAGTAAAGAATAAAGAAACAAAACATTATAGAAGACTACAGTAGATAAAACAAATTAATATAATAGAATACTAAAATAATATAAAAAACTGTGGTTGATACTAATCTTCTGATTTTCTTTTATGATTAAACATTTTCCTTTCAAATTACGGAACATCACATACTTCAGACTTCAATCACTATTAATTAAAATCAACTTACCAGCTTACCGCAACCGAACCACAACTTACCAACTTACTGATCTTACCAAACAATCTCAGTTCAAACAATATCGAGTTAATTATTTCATATCGAATACAGCATGCTCCAAACATAAACAAAAGACAAATTTAAAACATAGCATCATTCTTGGATTCAGAAAAAGTTTTAGAGCATTTCTTGTTAATAAACTCCAATAGTTTTATTTCAGGGGGAGGATTCGACTTCTTGGAAGAGTGTAAAAAGGGAGGCATTAGATGGATTGGCATGGAGGAGGAGCGTGCGTAGTGGTATTGGTCTCAGGCGGCTTGGTGTTGCATTGAGTTGTTAGTTAGTCTAGTTTAATAGCTCTTATTATTATTTTATTATTCGAAATTCAGAATGCAGTCCCTTGAAGTTATCTTGTACATTATCCTTTTCACGTTAAACATGATTACTTCTTATATACATTTTTCTTACAGGAGATGCCCACAATCCTTTCCGTTCTGTGCAGCTACGTATATGAACGTTATTTTACTTATTTCTAAGTGCTCCCAAAGGATGCGGCACTAGACCCTTAAAGTCCAAACCAGCGGTGCTGATATACGTTTCAAGGCCCTTCAGTCAGGAAGTACAATGGGGTTGCCAGCCATCCTGTGCTTTAACACACCCTTCCTGTTTATCTTCCCCAGATTGCTCCAGGTACCCATTTTGAGCTGGGTCGTCTGTGGCAAAGCTTACAGAGTCACGTCACAGACTCCCGTCACAAACCAAATAACTTGCCATATCAGGAATCGAATCCTCACCTTTCAGACAAAAGATTCCAAACCCAGTGCGCCAACCCCTCGGCTAGGAAGCGCTCCCAAAAGAGGGGTACTTAGCAACGAGTAGCATAATTTGACAGTGTTTTCTATCAGAGGTGCTGACTAAGGACGCATACAGGTGGAGGTGGGGTTCAGGACCCACACCCCCTGAAATCCTACCCTGAGCCCTTCGACCCTGTAATTAATGTAATTTTCAACCTTTTATGGGGTACATCCCCTAACCCCTCCCCCTGGATTCGACCCTGACCGACTTGAAAGACTTAAGAGACTAGTTGAAACCCTCAAGAGACTGTTGTAGTCTTAACAGAGTATTGTAACATTTTCACGATCCCAGTATAATTTTATCCCCCTCCTCCGCCTCCAGGAAGAATTGTCAGCTTAATTATAATTGTTCTTGAGTTTTCGTTTTGTTATTTTCACCGTGGGTCATTAATTTGATAGTTTTGTGAAAACATTTTTTATTGATTAATAAAGAACTTGAACTAGCTTCTGCCAGAGCTTAAAAGAAGCTTTTTGGCAGTTCGCCACAGCCAGGACAGCCAAACCGAACATACACTAGTATATTAAAATCTTATTATCCCTGACTGTCTTCTTAAACTAAAAACATACTTTATAAGTAAATGTTAGTGTAAGACAGGGTTTTGATTTGGTGACGGGGGTCTATATTCATGCATAAAATACCTATTGAACCGGCTGTCCACCGTTCGCAGTCAATTTTGTGACAACCCGAGTAAGAGCCCTGTTTTCAGCTTTGAGTTTCTCATTCTCGCCTTTCAGCTTTTGCAGTTGCTAAATAGGAAAGAAAGTTAACGAAGATGAAAAGAAAGAGAAAGCAGAAAAACAGAAAAGAGATTATCATCTCTAAAAAAAAAAAAAAAAAAAAAAAAAAAAAAAAAAAAAAAAAAAAAAAAAAAAAAAAAAAACCGGAAAAAATACCATGTTTGGATGAAAAGTAGCTAAAATTAAAAATTTCGGAATTGTGATTTGAGCAACAAGAGAAGCGGCGAGGTAGCAATAATAATAATAATAATAATAATAATAAAATAAAAATAATAATAGTAAATAATAATAATAATAAATAATAAAAGTAATAAATCATAGTTCTTGAATTTAAATAATAATAATGAATAGTGAAAGTTCTTAAATTTCGGTATGTTCACAGCCAATTTTGAGCTATACGAATATTAATAATAACAAAATAAATAATAATAAATATTTTCAATAAGTAATATTTTTTTTATGGAGTACTCCGACCAATTTGAAAAAAATCTCAAATCCGACCAATTTGAAAAAAATCTCGAAAGACTCCTAAGAGTTATTTCTGAAAAAGGTGATATTTTAGCCAAAGAGTTCTGCATATTACGAGTTGCCTAATTGAAAATTATTCATTGAAGACTATTTTTGTTTTTATTTAAAATTGATTTTTTTAAAGAACTAAAATTTTGAAAACCATGAAGGAATCAAAGAAACTGTGACGTCACTGCAACACTGATCTATATAAAAATGACTTCAAAATTGTCAGGTATTTTACTAGTTTGAATTAAAACATTAAAATTATGGCTTAGACACCATAAATATTTTTGCAGGTTACATAATAACTTCAGTGATTCTGTACTGAACTTAAACAAATTTCAACTTTTTTTTTCATGTTTTAAATCCTCTCCATTTGCAAAGCTGTATGCGTGATAGATATAAAAACAATACATTCACTTATGTGACATGGGAACTTCCTGGGAGGGTGAAAAGAGGGAGGCTTATAATATGGAGGAGTAGCGTGTATTGCTGTGTTGACGGCCTCAGTACTAAAAGTTAATTAGTCAGTAGCATACGTAAAAGATAAAAAAACGTCTATAAAGCTAAAAAAGAAAAAACCAAATGTACAAAACCTAAAATGTTCATAAAAAACAAATTAAAAATAACTTGTCAAGGTTTGGAAAAAATGTTTAAAAGGAGGAAAAAGAGGAAAGTGAAGAAAAAATTTGTACAATGATGACTAATAAAGTTTAAATAAAGGAAAAAGTTTAAAAATTCTGGAGTGCCAGAATTTAATCTAAGGATAAATTTTAAAGATTCTGGAGTGCCAGAATTTAATCTTGAGAACTGGTGCGTTAATCGTTTTGGATTTTGTGCATTTTGTTTTATATTTGAAATAGATAAAGCTTAAAAAACCAATGATAAAACGTGCTAAAATTAAGAATACTCTCATCAAAATCAAATAAAAAATTACTTGTCAAGATTTGGAATAGAAAAATTATTGGAAAAAAGAGGAAAGTGAAGAAAAAATTTATATTATGAACCAATAAAAATAAATCAAATAAAATTTTTTAAAGATTCTGGAGTGCCAGAATTTAATCTTGAGAACTCCTGCGAAATTTTTTCGGTCATTTGTGTTAAATGTTTGCAAAATTTTTGTAAAATACGAAAAAGATAAAACGAAAATCCATCGATAAAGTAAAAAAAACTAAACTGTCAAAAGCTAGGAATGTTGTCATCAAATTAGAAAGTAACTGTTAAGATTTGGAAAACATTATTTGAAAGAAAGAAAAAAGAGAAAAATGAAGAAAAAAATGTACTATAGTTGATAAATAAATAAACAAATTTGAACAAGAAAAATTGAAAATGGTCAAAAAACTACTACACAAACGAAAAGTAAAGGTACATCTAAAGACATTATGTCGAAAAAAGCATAAATTCAAAGCTATATCTGAGATTGCAATTTAAAAGGCATATTTATAGTGCTAGAAAAACGATAGAAATTTTAGCTGCCAAAATTTATTCTTAGTATTGTTTGACGTTCAATTTTTGCAATGATGCCAGCCAATCTAAATTTGCCTTGAGGTGTGTTGGAACCTATATTTACTTACGAGTTTTTGTTGATCTTATGCGCATCATTTAGAGGGGGGGGGGGTGGAACAATACTAAAAGGAAATAGATTAAATTGAAATAGATTACTTAATTTTACTTACAAATTTTGAAAGCACTGATTAACCGTAGCATAAATTCAACATATTTTAATACATGGATTAAGTTATAACTTGCACACTCGTCAAGATATTTCAACAGCAACTGAAGGTCTTTGAAAATATCTGGGCTCCTTTCTTACTAATGGGGAATCAAGTATGTTTATTTTTACTCATAGGTTCAACTTCCTAGCTTTATTAGATTAATAAACCCAATCACGTTTATCTAGGTTTTTATTCTCGGATTTTACTCTAAATTTATCAGATCACCGTTGTACCATAGATATTTGAGTTCATATATCTATATATATAAAAATAAGTTGTCTGTGTGTCGAGTGACGTCATGTTTGTGTGTCGACTGACGTCATGTTTGTCGACTGACGAAATTACAGACCGGGACATCGGGACACAAATGACGACCGGGACACCGGGAATATAAATGACGACCGGGACACTCAAAGAGAAAGCGACCGGGACACAAGGAATGTTCGATTAGCAATCACCATCAACAAAGCACCGGGACACAAATGACGACCGGGACATAGGGAACATAAATGACGACCAGGACACTCAAAGAGAAATTACAGACCGGGACACCGGAACACAAATGACGACCGGGACAAAAATGACGACCGGGACACAGGGAATATAAATGACGACCGCGACACTCAAAGAGAAATTACAGACTGGGACACCGGGACACAAATGACGACCGGGACACTCAAAGAGAAATTACAGACTGGGACACCACCGGGACACAAATGACGACTGGGACACAGGGAAACAACCACAACGGGGACGCCGGGGGGCACAGGGGGATATATAAATGACGACAGGGACACAGGGAACGTTCGATTAGCAATCACCATTAACAAAGCTCAAGGGCAATCATTAGAATAATGAGGTATAGATCTGAATACAGATTGTTTTTCCCATGGACAATTATATGTTGCATGTTCAAGAGTCGGTAAACCTGACAATCTATTTATATGCACAGACAATGTGACAGCCAATAATGTTGTATATTCGCGAGTTTTACGTAGTTAAAAATATATATATATACATCTATCTATATTCACAGGTGGGACACAGGGACAAAACTACAATGGCGCGTAACTAATATGACGCGTAATGACTTACGCGCGCGGGGGGCTTGGAGGGGCGCGAAGCGCCCCCACCAACTAGGTGTTGGGGTGGCGCGAAGCGCCATTACATTTTTTTTTTCAAAGTCAGCTCTACAAAGAATATGTCAGATATTAGATGGGGGAGTTGTGGGAAATAAACCTTTATGGAGCGACATGGCACAGAGTTTAGTAACCAAAACTCTAAAAGGCAAAATTTTGATATCGATCAAAGGTGTAATAATCGATTGGTATCGATCTAAGGTGTGTTCAAATATTTAAGATTGATTAAGCTTGGGGGGGGCGCGAAGCGCTCCCACCAACTAGGTGTTGGGGTGGCGCGAAGCGCCACCCTAACAGCTAGTATATGTATAAGGTTTATTTATTGCATGTATGTATTTTATCTTGAAAACGGCTCCATATTTATTCGGGAAAATTGGCATCCTGGTATATTCTAGCCTAAAAAAAAAGCGATTTAGATAGGTCAGAAGTTTGAGAAAATTCGTTAAGAGCCATAATTTTGGAAAAAAACTTTTCATGTGAGTGATGTCATTTTTATATAGATCAGTATTGCAATGACGTTGTCACACTTGTCACACTTATATGGGAAAATTGAAGATTTTCATGTATGGAGAAGTACATTAAATTGCTTAAAGAGCAAAAAACATCCCAACTGAGGACGACTTGCTACCCGTTCAGCCCTAAACGGGTAGCCAAAAAGGACAATTTTTGGCAATTTGTCATCATTCATCTACAGAACGTGCCCTAGCCATCGCAACAAAAAAATTTTGGCTAAAAATATTCGTTCTTTTTACTAGATTAACGTTTCTAAGAAGAGAAATGATAGGATTTTAAAAAGGTGAAGTTTTTCTCTCCAAAAAATTGACTTCATTGTATCTTTAGATTTTTAGCCAAGCAATAATTAATCCAGGTTTTAAAAGGCACTGCTATTTTTCTCTCCAGACTCAAGGAATTAATGTTATTGGTTTGCAAAGAAACGTATAAAAATGAACCAATGGCATTAAAGTACACTTTTTAACACGAAAGTACAGGACAGCTTTATCTCTTTCTCATTTTGGTTAAATGCAGAAAGCCAGGAAGAAATGCCTTAAAGTTCTTGAATTTCGGTAGGCTCACAGCCCGTTTTGATCTGCGCGAAAAATAATAATAATAAATAAAAATAATAATAAATAATAAAAATAATAAATAACAGTTCTTGAATTTAAATAATAATAATAATAAATAACAAAAGTTCTTGAATTTCGATAGGTTCAAAGCCCGTTTTGAGCTGCGCGAATAATAATAATAATAAAAACGATAAATAATAGTTCTTGAATTTAAATAATAATAATGAATACTCAAAGTCCTTGAATTTCGGTAGGTTCACAGCCTGTTTTGAGCTGCGCGAATATAATAATAATAAGTAATAGTTCTTGAATTAAAAAATAATAATAAATAATAAAAGTTCTTGAATTTCGGTAGGTTCACAGCCCGTTTTGAACTGCGCGAATAATAATAATAATAATAAAATAAATAATAATAAATAACATAAATAACAATTAATAGTTCTTGAATTTAAACATAACAATAAATATAACAATAAATAATAGAATTTAAATAATAATAATAATAAAAAAATAAAATTTCTTGAATTTCAGTATGTTCACAGCCTGTTTTGAGCTGCATATAATAATAACAAAAATACTGATAATAATAAATAATAAAATTAATAAATAATAGTTCTTGAATTTAAATAATAATAATGAACAATAAAAGTTCTTGAATTTCGGTAGGTTCACCCCCGTTTTGAGCTGCACAAATAGTAATCATAAATATAAAATAAATAATAATAAATAATATAATAAATAATATTGATAATAAAAATAATAATAAATAATAAAAATAATCAACAATAATACTAATAAAAATAACAATAATAACAAAAAAAACAGCGCATGTAAGGATTTTGGGTGCGATATAACTAGGTAACAGGCTAAACCATAAACCGTAGCAGGGTAAATATACTTAACGGTAACAACGCTACCGCGGTATCTGCTAAATTCGTAGCACTAAACTACCAATTCATTGATAGTACCTCAAAAGGAGCAATATACCATGAGAAAGGGAGAGAGAAAAAGAAAGAGAGTGATAGAGGGTCACGAAAGAAAGAGCGATACAGAAAAAAATGATGTTTTTTTAATCCAGCATCGGTAATTTACAATATGATTTCCTTTAGTCAATCGGTCGGCACGAAATTTGGCTCAGAACTAGGGAGATGTCTAAGCAATAGAATTTTGAATAATCCACTAAAATATACAAAAACCCAAATACTGGGACCCACTAACCTAGAAGCCCTACCATAGAAGACCCGCCTTCTCCAATGATTACTCTTTGCAAAATCCTTTTTTGTGCAAGGTTATAAAGTATTTACTGTGTTAGTTAGTAATAAATAAGATGTATCAAATTCACTTGAACTTGAAAAACATCAAATAATAATAATAATAATAAATGCGAGAATTTAATTAGAAACTTTCCTCACCAGACCGACGTTAAAAGTAAACCGTAAATAAGTAAATACGTAAAAGTAAATACCAATAAGAGCGAAGAGCTCATATGGCACTTGTGACGAGGCAAGAAGAGCTAAGAGCCAAGAGCTCATATGGTATGAGCTCTAAGAAAATTCCAAGAATCAATAGATTGATTTAAAAGGAAAATCAGAGGCTTAATGCCGGTCAGGATTTAAAATAAGAACTCTGAGTCACGATGTCCTTCTAAATATCAAAATTCATTTATATTCCGATCACCCACTCGTAAGTTATAAATACCTCATTTTTTCTAACTTTTCCTCTCCCTTTAGCCCCCCTGATGGTCGAATCTGGGAAAACGACTTTATCAAGTCAATTTGTACAGGCCCCTAACACGCCTACCAATTTTCATCGTCCTAGCACACCCAGAAGCACCAAACTCACCAAATCACTGAACCCCTCCCCCAACTCCCCGAAAGAGAGCGAATCCAGTACGGTTACGTCAATCACGTATCAAGGACATTTGCTTATTCTATCCACCAAGCTTCATCCCGATTCCTACGCTCCAAGCGTTTTCCAAGATTTCCCCCTCCAACTCCCCCCAATGTCAAAAGATCTGGTCGGGACTTGAAATAAGAGCTCTGAGACAGGAATTTCTTCTAAATATCAAATTTCATTAAGATTCGACCACCTATTCGCAAGATAAAAATACCCCAATTTTCACGTTTTCCGAGAATTCCGGTTTCCCCCTCCAACTCCCCCCAGATCACAGGATCTGGTCGGAATTTAAAATTAGAGCTTGAATGCACAAGATCCATCTAAATATCAAATTTCATTAAGATCTGGTCACTCTTTCGTAAGTTACAAATACCTCAATTTTCAAAATTAACCCCCCCTCCAACTCCACCAAAGAGAGCAGATCCAGTCCGGTTATATCAGTCACGTATCTTAGACAGGTTTTCATTCTTCCCATCCAGTTTCAACAAGATCTCTCCGCTTTAAGTATTTTCTAAGATTTCCGGTCCCCCCAACTGCCCCCCAGTGACGTTGGATCACGTTGAGATTTAAAATAAAAGATCTGAGTTACGAGGTCCTTCTAAATATGAAGTTTCATGAAGATCCGATCTCTCCTTCGTAAGTTATTTTTCAGAATTAACCCCCCCCCCCATAGAGTGGATCCGTTCCAATTATGTAAATCACGTATCTAAGACTTCTGCTTATTTTTCCCACCAGGTTTCATCCCGATCCCTCCAATCTAAGCGTTTTCCATGACTTTAGGTTCCCCCCCCCCAAACTCCCCCAATGTCACCAGATCCGGTCGGGATTTAAAATAAGAGCTTTGAGACACGATATCCTTCTAAATATCAAATTTCATTGAGATTCGATCACCTGTTCGTAAGTTAAAAATACCTCATTTTTCCTAATTTTTCAGAATTAACCCCCCCCCCCCCCAACTACCCCAAAGAGAGCAGATCCGTTCTGGTTATGTCAATCATGTATCTAGGACTTGTGCTTATTTTTCCCACCAAGTTTCATCCCGATCCCTCCACTCTAAGTGTTTTCCAAGATTTTAGGTGTCCCCCTCCCAACTGCTTCCCCCCCCCCCAATGTCACCAGATCCATTCGAAATTTAAAATAAGAGCTCTGAGACACGATATCCTTCTATATATCAAATTTGATTGAGGTCCGATCACCCGTTCGTAAGTTAAAAATACCTCATTTTTTTAAATTTTCAGAATTAACCCCCCCCCCCAACTACCCCAAAGAGAGTGGATCCGTTCCGGTTATGTCAATCATGTATCTAGGACTTGTGCTTATTTTTCGCACCAAGTTTCATCCCGATCCCTCCACTCTAAGTGTTTTCCAAGATAGTAGATTTCCCCCTCCCAACGTCACCAGATCCGGTCGGGATTTAAAATAACAGTTCTGAGACACGATATCCTTCCAAATATCAAATTTCATTAAGATCTGATCAACCGTTCGTAAGTTAAAAATACTTCAGTTTTTCTATTTTTTCCGAAGTAACAGGCCTCCCGCTCTCCCCCAGATGGTCAAATCGGGAAAACAACTATTTCTAATTTAATCTGGTCCGGTCCCTGATACGCCTGCCGAATTTCATCGCCCTAGCTTACCTGAAAGTGCCTAAAGTAGCAAAACCGGGACCGACAGACAGACAGACCGACAGAATTTGCGATTGCTATATGTCACTTGGTTAATACCAAGTGCCATAAAAATGGATTCTTCGGCTTTTCTAAGACAGAGAAGTACAAAACGCAGAAGTAAATGCGAGGGACCTTTTACACACAGGATGGGGTAACAGCTGGATCCAAGGGTTACCCAATCCCGGCGAAGTGGCTGAAGCATAGCTAAAGTTTTCAGCGCCCCGAGATAGTTTTTGAAAGTGGGCCTCTTCAAGCTGGATTTATCTAAAAACCAAGCCACGGTGATTTTCTCTTTCCAGAAGAATAGATAATACGTTCTAAGACCATACTAGCTATATATGACGTATGAAACCAAGAAAGGAAATAATAAATGAAAAAAATCAAATAGGTGAAAAACCAGGATTTTGCCAGTCAGTAGCAAAATATGAAGGCAAAAATCAAGAAAATATTTCGAGAGGGACCTCCGCCAAGTCGCAAAAAAAAATCTAACCTTCTAAAGTGAACTCTACAAGAGGTGTCTTTTCTCCTCCTGCAGAGGTCACTTCAGAAGGTTAAACTTTTTTTTTTTTTTTTTTTTTTTTTTTTAGCACTGAGGACGACTTGGCGGAGGTCCTTGTCAAAATATTTGCTTGATTTTCGTCTTCATATTTTGCTACTGGCTGACAAAACCCCCATTTTTCACCTATTTGATTTTTTTTTCATTTATTGTTCCCTTTCTTGATTTCATACGTAGAAGAACAGAGCATTCAAGCTCAGACAGTTTGCATTGTTCCAAGTTTGCTATACAAAAATGGGAACTTTCATTTAGTTCCATATGTCTTTTATATCTCGCTCGAAATATTTTAGAATTGCTTCGTAATTTCATTTTCTTTCTTTTTTCTAGGAAATACACGCCTTTCTTTATTGCTTTATTATTGGCTGAGTGAGAAAGATGGTAATAAAGTGATGATAGCCAAGAGACAGAAGTAAAATTAAGTGTTACAATAAAGTTCCCAACATCTGAATCGTTTTATTACTACATTTCTAACCTTAAAAAAACAAGTATCTAGTGAGAAAAATTGTCATTCGTATCGGACACAGGAATTGTGATTACTATTTGCTTAGTCTTATTATCAAAATTTTATTTTGAAAACAGAATTGCAAGAATGTTAAAAAAAAAGCCTGAAACCCCTTGTAATCATTGGAAACAACAGTGATGGAAACACCAATCGCTCTTTACGCTAAAAATTTTTATTGCTTTAAAAAGTAGAGTTGTGAGAAAGAGTCAAACTTTAGCGTAAAGAGCAGGGCGTTGAGGAGGTAACCCCTTTCATATACGGAATAATTTCAGTCCGTTTTAAGTTTTAATGTCGCTGCTTACTTACAGTTAAAATAACTTGTTTTTTTTTATATTTAATATAGAAGAAAGACGGGGATATGTCCAGTCAGTGAAAAGCAAATAAATTAGCCGAGACCTACGCTCAACCGTCCCCAGTTCTAAAATAGAAGAACAAAAAACAAGCCATAAAAAAACATCCCTAAAATAAATAAAGACAAAAAAAAGAAACTGAGAAATCATTTACGATACTATGATGGGGGGGGGGGTTTACCTTTTTTTACCATTGTTAATTCACTTTATGAAAGTGATGGTTAGTAGCACAATGCAAATACGTGACAAATCCAGAAATTATTTAGATTTTCTATTTTACGCTTTTTACTTAAAGCAGAGTTTGTTTTCATTTTTTTTTTTGTCCACAGACGAGGACTTGAGTCTACAGAACTCAGAACTCAGATCTGAGTTCAAGTTTTTTAATATATTTCCAACTGAAAATCATTCCATTGCTTTTAAATACAAGCCACGCAAGGCGCGTACATATGAATTTATATCAAGGGGTGGGATTTATTTCCGGAAAAGAGGCTGAATAAAAAAAACAACAACTTTTACTTACATAAAGAACTAACCTTATTCTTGCAAAATTGAATAACAAAATTCTAGGAATTCTTGAATTCCTTACAAGAGAATAATACTAAAGACACAAAGAGAGATTTTATCCTGTAAATCTCCGTAAGAAAGCGTGCTTTAATTCCATTGGCTTATATATGTTCTTCAGCCAATTGGATTATTCGCTTATGTCAGATAAGAAGGGTCCTAAACCCTTTACTATATTCATAAATAAATGTTTCTTGAAGGACTGGAATAAACACTAAACTAAAGATTTTCCAATGAGAAAAAGAGGTCAATATGAATTGATTAATTATGCATCAACGAATTGATTAATTATAAATAATTTATAGTTCCAGGCAATGTCGCCTCAACATGTACACACATCTCTATTTTCGAAGTGTCTTTTTTAATAGCGATTAATTACTCAGGTGGTCCAAAACTTACGTAATGCAGAACTAAGCTCTTTTTAAGCGGTATAAATAAATAAATAAAAAATATGAAAAAAATCACACTGTCAATATGATAGCACCCAGAAAACAATGACATCAATAAATACAAGAAAGCTGAAAGCAAAAAGCCATGCGAACCAACCTTAAGCTCCTCCTCCATTTCAGAAAGCTTTCTCTCTAAAGCACGTCTTTCTCGTTTTTCCACCTCTGACAGTGCAGTCCGCGCGTTACTCTAAAAAGCACGAAATACCCATATTTAACACCACTTTCACCATGTAACCAAAACTACCCAAGAACAATATTGTGGTCGTCCATCACTGAACCCCAAATAAAATTACCCCTGGGAAAAAAAGCATCTTTCTTCTGGGGAAAAATCCAAAATTCCATTTTTTTTAGATCAGAGCTTGAAATCTCTACAGTGGGGTTCTCAGACATGCCGATTTTAATGGCATGATTTTCATTAAGATCACTTGAATTTGCGGAGGTGTTTATTTCCTTTTTCAAAAATCCGGCATTTTATCTGGTTCGTAGTTCTTGATTGGCAATATTAGACTTAATGAATTTTATATATTTGGAATCAGCACAAAAAGCCAAATCTTTTGACGTATCAATACTTATTAAATTCCTCTTTTTTACGGTTTCGGTTACTATTGCCCAAGTCACTCTTAAATTACAGCCCCCCTTCCACCTGACTATAATGCCACTAAAATCTTGCAAAGCTGAATAATACTGAATATTTAATGTTTGAATAATTTATAGCGGCACACTGTATTTAGTGCGCAAGGGTGCGCTCGACCAAAAGTGATAGCTAATGGAGGTAATGACATACCATTTTTACTTGACAGTTACAAAGTGTCATGACTGCTTAAAGCTTTCAGTTTAAAGGAAAGTTCGGAACTAGTTTTAAGAATAGAAACAGAGGCTGGTAGTTACGACGTAAAATCTGTCATTGATCAGTTTTGAATTGCCATGACCATTGTTGAACTACATTTATAACTAAAAAAGAGGCTGGGGGGGACCATGACATAAAATCTGTCATTGATCAGTTTTGAATTGCCATGACCATTGTCGAACTACATTTATAACTAATAAGAGGCTGGTGGGGATCATGACATAAAATCTGTCATTGATCAGTTTTGAATTGTCATGACCAATGTAGAACTACATTTATAACTAAAAAAGAGGCTGGTGGGGATCATGACATAAAATCTGTCATTGATCAGTTTTAAATTGCCATGACCATTGTAGCACTTCATTTATAACTAAAAGAGAGGCTGGTGGGGATCATGACATAAATCTGTCATTGATCAGTTTTGAATTGACATGACCATTGTAGAACTACATTTATAGCTAAAAAAGAGGCTGGTGGGGATCATGACATAAAATCTGTCATTGATCAGTTTTGAATTGCCATGACCATTGTAGAACTACATTTATAACTAAAAAAGAGGCTGGTGGGGATCATGACATAAAATCTGTCATTGATCAGTTTTGAATTGCCATGACCATTGTAGAACTACATTTATAACTAAAAAAGAGGCTGGCGGGGATCATGACATAAAATCTGTCATTGATCAATTTTGAATTGCCATGACCATTGTAGAACTACATTTATAACTAAAAAAGAGGCTGGTGGGGATCATGACATAAAATCTGTCATTGATCAGTTTTGAATTGCCATGACCATTGTAGAACTACATTTATAACTAAAAAAGAGGCTGGTGGGGATCATGACATAAAATCTGTCATTGATCAATTTTGAATTGCCATGACCATTGTAGAACTACATTTATAACTAAAAAAGAGGCTGGTGGGGATCATGACATAAAATCTGTCATTGATCAGTTTTGAATTGCCATGACCATTGTAGAACTACATTTATAACTAAAAAAGAGGCTGGTGGGGATCATGACATAAAATCTGTCATTGATCAGTTTTGAATTGCCATGACCATTGTAGAACTACATTTATAACTAAAAAAGAGGCGGGTGGGGATCATGACATAAAATCTGTCATTGATCAATTTTGAATTGCCATGACCACTGTAGAACTACATTTATAACTAAAAAAGAGGCTGGTGGGGATCATGACATAAAATCTGTCATTGATCAGTTTTGAATTGCCATGACCATTGTAGAACTACATTTATAACTAAAAAAGAGGCTGGTGGGGATCATGACATAAAATCTGTCATTGATCAGTTTTGAATTGCCATGACCATTTTAGAACTACATTTATAACTAAAAAAGAGGCTGGTGGGGATCATGACATAAAATCTGTCATTGATCAGTTTTGAATTGCCATGACAACTGTAGAACTACATTTATAACTAAAAAAGAGGCGGGTGGGGATCATGACATAAAATCTGTCATTGATCAGTTTTGAATTGCCATGGCCACTGTAGAACTACATTTATAACTAAAAAAGAGGCTGGTGGGGATCATGGCATAAAATCTGTCATTGATCAATTATAAATTGTCATGACCACTGTAGGACTAGATTTATGACTAAAAGTTAAAGCTGGTAGTTATGACATAAAATCTGTCATTGATCAGTTTTGAATTGCCATGACCACTGTAGAACTACATTTATAACTAAAAAAGAGGCTGGTGGGGATCATGACATAAAATCTGTCATTGATCAATTTTGAATTGTCATGACCATTGTCGAACTACATTTATAACTAAAAAAGAGGCTGGTGGGTATCATGACATAAAATCTGTCATTGATCAGTTTTGAATTGCCATGACCATTGTAGAACTACATTTATAACTAAAAAAGAGGCTGGTGGGGATCATGACATAAAATCTGTCATTGATCAATTATAAATTGTCATGACCACTGTAGGACTAGATTTATGACTAAAAGTTAAAGCTGGTAGTTATGACATAAAATCTGTCATTGATCAGTTTTGAATTGCCATGTCCACTGTAGAACTACATTTATGAATAAAAATGAAACCTGATGGCGATCATGCCGTAAGATCTGTTATTGATTAGTTTTTAATTGTCATGACCATTGTAAGACTAGATTTAAGACTAAAAGTGAAAGCTGGAGGTGGTAATGACATAAAATCTGTCATTGATCAGTTTTGGTGTGAATGACCACTAAAAGCTTTCATTTCAAGGGGAAATTTAGGACTTATTCATCTTAGATTTCTTCATACATAAAATACGCGATTTTCAATGATTTTTCGTTTTATTGTTCCAAAATTAGATGCCCTAAGAGTAGTAATAAGTTTCGTTAGCGTTGTCATACCAAACCGAAATAAATAAGTAAACTAAATCGTTAAATTTGGCAGCACTTTTTGCCCCTAAAAATTCTAACGTTAAAAATCTGTTGACTCCCAAAGACAAGTACACCTTAAAACGAGAGTTACTCCTTCTTAAGCTGTTTGGTGTTTATGTCTATAGCTTATTTTATGCTGTATTTTCACCCGCTTTCCTTTCTTTCATTCTGCACCCACTGATATTTAAAACTGGACATCCACTGCTATACAAAACTGCATATAGCACTCTTTTTAATTAAAAATGAAAAATGTAATTCTTTTTATAATTTGAAAAGTAATCCTATTTTTTTTCAATTTTAAGATATATATATATATATATATATATATATATATATATATATATATATATATATATATATATATATATATATATATATATCATGAAAAGAGAAATCACCAATGCTACAGCACAAACACACACACACACAAAAAAAAAAAAAAAAAAATAAAAAAAAATAAAGAGACAGAAGGAGAAAAGGAAGACTGTTTTCCTAAATTAGTGATTAATATAGACCAGCACTTGAATGAGGCCTCAACCCTACTCATCCATACAATCACATAGGTCAAACAGCATAGCCACACACAATCAACCATAAAGAATAATCCATGGACAGGCAGTCATGTCGTCAATAAGTATAAGTCGTCATTTACCGAACAATAGAAAAAATAATATAGACAAATAATTCAGAGGCAACACCCAACATAAGGGCTCATCAGGAGAATACACTGGCCTATATTGGGTTTCGCCACTCTAAATTCTCTACCCAGCACAGTGTTGTGGCTACCACAGAATATCCATGGCATCCCCGCGTCAGGTATCACCCCCAAATTACATGCCTATGAAAAAAAAAAAAAAAAACAGCAAATGTAAAACAACCAAGTAAAACCAAAACCAAAACAAGCTTATCCTGTTAATATATCCCTCCCTTTAGCAACAATAGGTAAACTAAATATTATAAATTTTACCAAATCACAAATATTAACACATTGCAAAAAACCTGAATGAACTAAACAATTATAGAATTCATCTTTACCATGTGGCTAATTTTTCAAAAAATTACGCTCAATTAGAAACGCAATTCAAAATAAATGGCGCTGTGACAACATTTCTCGAACCTCCCAAATTAGTTAAAAATTTCTTTAAGTATTTCTAGATAATTCTTTTGATATTTATTTAAAAGTTCGTTATAATGAAAACTAAATTTTTAAATTGCCAAGTTAATTTATTTGCAGAAAAACCTCTTGATATCAATTTTTGGCTTAAGATTTTACATCTATTTTTAAAATCAATGTAATTACTACAAATCCTTGCATAACGAAGTAACTGTGAGAAAAACGCTGAATATGTGATATTTGAGTGCATATTACTTTCAGGGAATGGGAAACTAATCACTTCAAAATCAAAATCATCCGTTTTATTATACATTTTAAAACTTAATTTAATATGCGTAAATTTTCATTTAACCAATTCAAACAATCAGATTCCAATTTCAATGTCCTTAGTACTTTGAAGCCGAAATCAAAGATAATATGAAACTTAAAAGAGAACTTTGACAATTTAACAAGAGAAGATTAGGACTAAATACTACAGGCACCACGAACAGTGTCGCGATTTGAAACTTCATTAAAAAAATACTTCTTTAAAAAAATACTTCATAAATTATTTGAACTTCATTAAAAGTATTTCAAGGAAAATTCAATAATTGATATAATTAGCCTGTGAAGTTGTAAAACAATGGTTCAAACTTTTCTGTAAGTGGTTATTTATCATAATTGCTTTATTTCTTTAACTATTTTGTAAAAATCCAGTGAGACATAGCCTGGATTGGGAAAATATCACCAGTTTAAGTAGGCTAGTTTACTTTAATCCTATCTTAGATAGAATTCTGCCTTCTTTAACCTTCAAATAAAAAAAAAATATTAATGAGAAGACGAGCCTGCAGTAGTTTAGGGAAGGCTAAAAAATGTAATTCCAAATTCAAGATGGCACTGGTGATTTTTCTTTTCCAACACTAGCGTCGTCTTTCACTTCTATAAATTACTCCCACTCTTCTAGAAAAAACGCATCTTAAACGGTAACTTAATTAACTTAAGTAACTTAACTTAAGTAACTTAATTAAAAAAAACTATTGTTTGATATGACAATACTGACTAACGGCAAACCTTACGTTAGGAAATCCCATAAAACTTATATTTTGAACCAAAATCAATTGAGAAAATTCTATGAACCCATTCCTCAGACGTCCTCAATCGACCCAAAAAAGCTAATAACACTATAAATTGCATTTAAATCAACTTAACGCAAACTATTTCCAATTTTGAGGGGCTATTCAGCTGACGACCACAATACATTTAATCTAAATAAATCTAACAAAAATAAAACTAAACAGTAAGAATTAATCCATTAAGCACAATTTTTAAGCAAGTAATAAAAGCTCAAATTTCTACTTTGTCAGTAAAGCGTATTAGCAATACTATTGACCAATAATCAAAGGCTTTATCAACAAAATTACGTACGTTTGTTTTTCATACGTATAATGAAATAAAATCATTAGCTCCGTGTTATACAACTCTGAAGTTCAACTGATTCAATTAGTCGAATCAAAACATAACATCCCTATTTTTGGTATATAAGTACACATAAATATTATAAATCGTTATATATAAATTAAAAAATACTTATAAGTTATCATACATAAATTATACTTTGATGCTCAGCATGTACTGTATCATACAAAAGCTCATTTGAACAAGTCCATTGAAAACAAGGTGTATAATTGAAATAGAGAGCATCTGATCGTTCTATTTTTAATTATATTAATTTAATAATTGCTTAATTTTAATTTGACGTTTGTTTTCATATACTGAAATGACAACATGAGCTCCATTAGTACAATCTTAACAGTTTAAATGATTTGATTAGTAGAATAAAAACTTACTACCCCTATTTTCGGTAGATAAAGTACATATAAATATAGTAAATCATTATATATAAATTGTAAATATTTACCAATTATATATAAATTAAAATCAGATGCTCCGTTTGTGCCATATCGCCCATAAGTCTATTTGAACAAGCCAATTGAAAACAGGCGTGAAACATTTAATTGGAGACCATAAGCTCGTTTCAAAATTAATTATAATATTCAGAATAAAGAAAAAAAAGGAACATGAATTATACTGAAATTATAAGAAATTAAAAAAGAAGAATGGAGTGAAACAACTTGGTATTATTCCAATTATTAGTAATTAATGATAATCTTTGGTTATTAATAATTAGCGTTAATAATGAAAGTAAATTATTAGTTCCAAATTAACTAATTACATAGTTTGGAAAAATGTCAAAATTATGTGTTAAGTTTGCTTAAGCTGAATTTACACAAGTGCTTAGCAAGATATCATTGTCTGGATAAAATCAATTTCGACCAATCACGGTTGTTTTCTTTTTTTTATAAGAAGTTCTGATTGGTTCAAAATACAACCTGGTATTACTCCGATTGCTAATAAATAATAACAATTATTATTTCATAATCATTAACGTTAGTTATAAAGGTGAATTATTAGTTAATAGTTAACTAACTATATGGTTGAAAAAATGCCAAAATTATGTGTTAAGTTTACTTAGCCGAATTTACACAAACGGATAGCAAGACATCATTATCTAGATAAGGTCAATTTCAGCCAATCATAACTTGCTTTATTTTTTTCATAAACAGTTGTGATTGGTCCAGAATCATTTATTCTAGATAGTGACTTTTAACAAAACACATAAAAAAGACAAATTAGCTTTTAAACACTCAGTGTTTGATGTTTTTTTTTACAGATTTACAAAGTTTTTTTTTTTACAATTTTTTGTATGTATTTTTATTTGTGCTGGATATTAAAACTATTATTTTGTTTTAAATGAATTGTTGCTGTTATTTTGATATATAATAAATATATATATATATATATATATATATATAAAATAAATTGTTATATATTTTATATATATATATAAATATGTTATATATATGCAATATAAATAAATATATAATAAATTGTTGCTGGTGTTTTACATACGCCACCGGAATTTATTATTTAAAAATGCTAACGCCAGGTGGATAGAAGAAATATCCATAACAAACCTCCGGTAATATATTATAAAGTCAATCAGAATTTGTATTATAAAATATATTATAAATGTAAAATATTAAATATAGCAAAATCTAGCTGGATACCGATTTATTGCAGGATATTTGTGCATCAAGCATAAACTCTACCGTGAAAGACCGCTCAAAGTAAATGTCATTAGTGAACCTCTAGCTTCTGAAAATTCCGAAACTTTGAAAGCGCCAAAACAGGAAGAAGAAGATTTGTCTAAATGTTTATCAAGTGTTGTGGGCTTAATGCCTCGATCGTATCGTGAGCAAAGTGAGCAAACACTTGACTACAAAATGTCCAAAAAAATAATGTTTTAGTTATAGTAGCCACCCACATCCCTCCAAACTAACACAAAAGTCCCTTAAACTCTGTTAAACTACCACTACTACCAACAAATCGCTGCAGCACAAATCTATTTGAGAACGGCACAGTTTGGCACACTGACAATTACACACACGGCTTTGCAGCCCAATCTATTCAAAGCTACACTCTTCAGCCTCTCCCACAAAGTTCTGATCTTCTTCAAATCCTTCCATATGACGATGGCCGGCGTTTGTCCCCCCGCAGAAAATATCCCCCTGGAAAATACTACTCCCCCCCCCGTGGCTGGTCGGTCTCCAATCATTTTTGACTCATAAAAAAAGGACTTGAACTCTGAATTTCTGATCTTATAAGCATCCTCTGAAGTTTCTGCGGCCATGAGGTGGAGGTGTGGATGAAGAAGGGGCAGTTTCACTCCTATAAGGAAGAAATTGTGCTCATTTTGGGATTTAACAATACTCTCTACCTTCAAAATAACTGCGTAGACCCGAAATATTCCTGGAAACCATAAGTGAGTAGATATCAATTTCATTTTTTTGACGCGTTTTCAAAAATTTCCTTTGTCCCCCCCCCCCAAAAAAAAAAAATCCTGGTTACGACTCTGGGGGTTATACATCCCCGCTGTCCTTTAAACTAATTCTGTCTTTATTTGATGGCTCAATGAGAGCTGGAATGTTTCGGCATTAAAATGCACTCTTTGAGGTATCTCCCTGCCTCCCTAGCTACAAAACAATAAGAGAATCCCGCTACAGAAGTTTAAACGCAATTTTTAACTTTTGTAATTTATCCATTGCTTACAGATAATATTCGTTATTTAGAGACATAAGGACATTTTTCGTGGGAGTTTTCTGCAATGGGGAGGGGGACTTATTAGCGAAATTTTCTGTGGGGAATATGTTGGGAATAATTTCCTTTCAGCGAGAATGTATTTTACGGTGGGGGAGGGGTATTCTCAGCGGGGAAGTATTTTACAGGGGAGGGTTCGACACCTAGAGCCCATACGACACTTCCCGGCTCACTTGGGGACGACATGCTATTTGTCTGGCCCCAGATGGACGGTGAAAATGCACAATCTTTGGCAATCGGTTTTACTTCATTCGGAAAACATGGCCTAGTCATCTTCAACTCCCTTTCACTATAGCCCCGGAAAGTGGGATCAAACCATATACTATAACCTTTCAAAACTTACCACTTGAACAGATCTTTCTAATTTCGCTTTTGCTTCCGAAAGTTCACTTCTAAGTTCTTGAACTGTTTCTCGTAGCCTTTCATTTTCAGCCTTCTCTTCCTCGTAAAGCTGCAAAAGAAATATTTCACAGTAAAAGATCAAATACGCTTGCTTTTCAAATGAAAAATAAAAACATTTTTTCAGAAAAATATTGATCTACTTTTGAAGTATAGGGAAATCACATTTCCTAAAGGAAAAGCTATTCAAACTTGAATAATCTATTTCCATTTGAAAAGAAATAGGAATTCGAAAGAAAGACACACTGTGAGAGCTTTATTACTCTTTAAAAAATCGCTGACACCAATAAAAACAAACTTGATACATTTAAACTTGGAAAATGAATTTCCGAAATTATGTTTTCCCTTTTTATCAAGAAAGGTGAAATCCAATATAAATGAAGAACCAAGAGAAAAAAGATGTATGAATTAATACGAAGTTTATAGAAAACTTAATTATTAGTCATATTCACTTCGGCTCCACTTCGAGCTTCAACTGTCTTTTCTACAGTCTTTATCAAAGAAAAGCGACACAAGAGAAGCAACTCAATAAGAAAAGTAACTCGAATTCAACCTAAAAAAAACACAAACACACAAGCCTTCCCTATTTACCTAGTAAAATCACAAAGGTAGCCATAAAATTAAAATAGGATTGAACCCGTCTTATAACCCAGTCTCTGGGTTATAAGAATCAACAGTTACAGATGAGAAGCAACTCAACAACAGAATTAAGTCATTCGTCCCCGAGAAGGAAAAAACGAACGCCTTTACTCGTTACCTAGTAAGAGCTTACGTAGTACCTAGTGACATTAGGGGGTGCCAAATTTTGCAAATAACGCTCACCAAGTGGCGCGTGCAAAGCATCACGGAAGTATGCCAAGCCTGGAAGAGGCTGTATTAAAATCAACAGTTAAAAACGAGAAGCAACTCAACAAGAGAAATAACTCAAATCCATCCCCGACAAAAAAAAAAAAAAAAAAAAAAAAAAAAAAAAAAAAAAAAAAAAAAAAAAAAAAAAAAAAAACGAATGCCTTCCATCATTACCTTGTACCTAGTATCGTTAGGGGGAGTTCAATTTCACAAATAACATATATGAGGTGACACGTGCCAAGCCTTGCGGAAATGTGCAAAGCGTTACGTTCCACCATGACAAGCATGGTGGAACTGTACAGGACACAAGGCGTTTTGAGACGAACACCAGGTGGCAGAAAGTGGGTGCCCCCTCGGCTCTTGGCCAAAATATCGAAAAAGTAATATAAATATAATTGATGAAAAGAAATTACTTTTATGGAATTATTTTAAGAAAAAGGGGATGCAATGATATATCAAATTAAACAAGTGTGTATTGGGAGGGCAGAGAATCCTGTATCCACCTTTTATGCCCCCTCCCCCAGATTTTGAAAACTAGGTTTTTGGGGCATTATTAATTGAAAATCGTATTTTTAAGTATTTGTGGTGATAAGTTAAAAAACGAAAAAATTTACACCCTCCCCCCCGAAAAAAATATATTTTGATTAAATTCATGGCATTAAACCAAATCATTATTCAGGACTTCACAGCGTATTTACAGAACAGAAGGGAGCAATTCTTTTCAAGTTAGAGCCATGTTTCCTACCGAAACAGGACAAGTCCCGTTTCGCAATAGAACCAATGAAAACGAAACAATGATGACCTAACCCGACTATAATCCAAGTAACAACCAACAACAGTGGTTAAAACTAAATGATCCAAAATGTTTTTTTTTGGCTGCTGAAAGAGCTGTCTTTCGCGTTGAGTCATTTTCGAAACACCTTCATAATTCATGAAATGAGCAAAAAACAAAGCATTAAGGATAATTTCCTACTCAACTTCATTTTTCAGTCGGTTTTGATTTCCCTTCGTTCGAACCATTAAGTTTAAATTCTTTTCTCCGTTTCCGGTACGTTAAATTTCCGATTTCACGGCGTATATACTAAGAACAGAAGGGGACAAATTCTTTTCAAGTTAGTTGACAAACTACGGACAATGCACAGTAAAATTGGTCCCAAGACAAAGAAACTAGACGTTTATGAAGTAAAAAACATATTCTCTTGATTTACTTAGCGAAAGGTTAGTCTCACCAAAAAACAGGTAAGTCCTTCATTGAAGTTTGGTAGGGGAGCGAAGAAAAGGATAATACCCGTATTAACTATTAAGCCGAGGTGCTTGGGGCGTTCTGCTTTATTGCCATACATCACTGCGACAAAAAAGTAAAAAAGCCTAACCGTGACGGGGGGGGGGGTCCAAATTAATGTTGAAAATAGTCATATGGGATGAAACAAGTTCAAAATCATTGAAGTCAGCTCCATGGCGTTTTGAAAAAGGGGCCTTAGGCCGCTTTTTTTCTGAAAATGAGTTAGGGATTTCAAAAGAACTCGAAAAGATATATCGATTGGTATATTCAAAATGGGCTTATCTTTAATCCTGACCAAGTTATAAATTGTTTTAAAAGGGCCTAAAAAAGAGCGCAAGTCATTTACCTTCTAATTAACGAACAATTCAGCAATTTGGACATTTTCAGCAAATTCTGATTGAAAAGTTAAATAGGAATCAGTCCGTTAAATTGCAATTTATGAGAAAAACTTTTTCATTATGCGTTTTTATTTTGACCAAACGTAAAATTAGGAAAAGTGGACTTATGCCCTTTTAGCAAAATGCCACGGAGCATACAGAGCCACATTCCACATACCTGGCTTAAATGGTCCAGACTCAAGGAGAGAGGCACTGTGGGTCAAAGTGAGCCTCCCTAATAAGCTTGTCTTATGATAGCCGCCATATCTCGAGGCAATCTTTGAGTTTCCCAACGATCAAGCATAAGTGCTGTTATTTGATGCCCAGGAAAGTCCTGGGCTGTTACCCAGGACTGTTACCCTTGCTGCCCAGGAAAGTCCTGACAAGGCTACGGAAGCAAATCAATGAGTCATGTTAGATTCTATCGAAAATCATATATCATGTAAGATATTCATATCAAGCAAAGATAAACCTCGGTTAAGCATCGACTGCAAGAAGGCTATCAGAGCTTAGCAGAAAGAATAAAAACACTAGCTTTTGTCTCAGAGTGAAGACAATCGAGTACGACTCGCAAAAGTGCGTAATGACACTCTTCATATGATTCGCCAATCTGAGCTACAATGTAAGAAGAGTTCACCATCAAACTTCAGGATGCTTTAACAAAAAGCTGGATTAGAAAACTTAATTAGGCAATACCATCGTCAAAAGGGACACCCATTACCTCCTTTCGGCTGAGGGGATTATGCATCAAGGTTCTCAGTCAAAGATTGAGCAAAACATCCGGTCCAGGTAAGACATCAAATGCAAAATAGTGCCGAACTATCCAGTTCTCTGTTATCACTGTTCTGGCGCTGGTTTCTTTCGCCCAGGATGGAAAAACAAGTCTTAAAAACTTCGAAGGGGGCTTGTTAGATATCGAAAGGTGTAGTGTAGTGCCACATCCAGGTAGTCAAAGTGAGTATCTACACTATCTCAAGAATAACTATGCTCAAACTTCCCAGGGCAGGGCGAGGGGGACATTGAAGGGGATGTTGAACCAAATCAAAAGATACTATGTGCATTCAGGTTGCAAAAAGGCGCATCTGCAATATTTCAGAAACGGCTATAGTATTAAATTGAAACTTTTAGGGCATGTTAAGGGGGATCCTGAACTAAATCAAAAGAAACTACACGCATCCAGGTTATCAAAAGGACGTACCTGCACTATCTCAGAAACGACTAAGGTTATTAAGTTCAAACTTTCTGGGCAGGTTGAGGGGGACGTTGAATTAAATCAAAAAATACTATTTGCATTCATAGTATCTAAAGTGTGTACCTGAGATATCTTAGGAGCAGCTAAGGGTAGTAACTTGAAACTTTCAAAGCATGCAAGATAAGTAAAAAAAATGAGACTTTTAAGGAAAAGTTAAGGGTGATGTTAAACTGAATAAAAAGACACAATATGCATCCGGGTTGTCAAAAAGTTGTATATGCAATATCTCTGCAACGGCTAAGGGTATAAGTTCAAACTACCATGGAATACTGAGGGAGAATCGGCCTGAATTCAAAGACATTTTGTGGATTCAGGTTATCAAAATAGTATGTCTGAACAGACTATTTGCATTCATAGTATCCAAAGTGCGTACTTGAAATATCTTAGGAGCAGCTAAGGGTAGTAACTTGAAACTTACAAAGCATGCTCAGGGAGGGGGAATATTGAGCTAAACTGAAAAAGCACAATAGAGGGATGCTGAATTAAATCAGAACGCACTATGAGCATCCAGATTATCAAAAAAGCGTGTCCGCAATATATCACGGACGGCTATGACCGTTAAGTTGAAACGTTCAGTGGATGCTGAAATAAGTCAAAAGACACTTATGTATACGCAATAAGTTTCAAAAAGGCGTATCTACATTATCTTAGGAATGGCTAAGGGATTAAAATGAGAAATTAAAGGAAATGTTGAGGGCGATGTTAAACTGAATAAAAAGACACTATGTGCATCCGGGTTGTCAAAAAGTCGTATATGCAATATCTCTGGAACGACTAAGGGTAAAAGTTGAAACTACCATGGAATACTGAGGGGGAATTGGCCTGAATCCAAAGACATTATGTGGATTCAGGTTATCAAAATAGTATGTCTGAACAGACTATTTGCATTCATAGTATCTAAAGTGCGTACCTGAAATATCTTAGGAGCAGCTAAGGGTAGTAACTTGAAACTTACAAAGCATGCTGAGGGAGGGGGAATAATGAGCTAAACTGAAAAAGCACAATAGAGGGATGCTGAATTAAATCGAAACAAACTATGAGCATCTCAATCTTTCTCTCATTAAAGCCCTAGAAGTGGGATTGAACCACACTTTTCGTACAGCCTACTGTTTGAACTGCGGTCAGTCAGCTGGGTAACTAAAAGAATCCGTAGATGTTCCCCTCTGAAAACATAAAAAAATACCTTCTCTGTCTTTCGAAACACCAACGTTTCAGAACCAAAAGTAACCATTGTAGATCCAATATTCTAATCTTCGATGACAGACTTATCTTCCTACCTTTTGACTTTGAAAAAATACCCTCGGCCTTGGCTATTTTACTTTTAACATCTTCACTGCATCCCCCATCTTTACCACACTTTTACATCTTTACCTGGGTAGTGACTTCTAAGTGACCAGTCTAACATTAATTTTAAACCCTATTCTTGCGCCCTGTACTCTCAAAACCTAATATTTCACACTTGAAACGGAAGGAAATCACTAGTAATATACAAATATAAATAAATAATAAAAAACAAACAATTAACAGGTGTAGGGCCAGCGCCCTCTAAAGGCCAGAGGGTCATTTGCGCTTTACTAAAAACAAAATATATTTTAAACGCTTCTTGTTTAATAAATTAAGCCCAAAATTACTGAGACTTTCTGAAATGAATTTATTTTATTAATGAATGAATTACTCTCATCCGTTTTTTTCAGTAATATTTGTTATCATAGTGCTTTTTTGTATACGTTGTGAAGAATAAAACCTGCTACTAAAATTCAAAATCGTTTTCACTAACGCATTAATAACGCTCTGGCCTTTCGAAGGATTCGGGGGCGTTAGCCCTACTCCTATTCATCGCAATTTCAGTTTGCTTTAAGTTTGAATTATTATTAAACTTTATTCCTGCTCGTTTTTGATTTAACGTAGCGCTTCATTTTCCTTTGAAAAAACATCTTTTTATGAAAAGTTTTTTCGTTCAAAATCAATTCTTCAAAACATCAAGGAAAGTTTGCCCGAAGTTTCGCTCAGAGCGTGTTTCCTGCATTATGAACAGTAGAAATTCGGAATTTGTCTGACGAGACATACTTCGCCGCCCCTGTTTAATAATACTGTCATTGTGCCGCAACAAAAAGTTCTAACCACATGTATATTTAAAGGTTGATGTTTCACTAGCTAACTATGTAGGTGACATCCTTGGTATTAGTAGAACAGCCTTTTGAATTGAGGAAAATTGTTTGAATTCTCGATAGGGAAATAAACGTATTGGTTTTCGATTTAAGGAGAGTAAGATCGAGTTCCTGGTGTTCAATCATCGCTCAGATTGCAAATGTTCAGTTGGGTGATTCTACCCAAAGTGGAGTCCCTTGGATATTCCACTAAAAAATTTGTTTCTTTTTTAAATCATAAAAAAATTATATCTTTAAATTTGAAATGGGATCTGAATAGCGATTTTAGAGTGGATAAAGTACATAAGGTTTTTTGTTTTGAGCAAGTGGACCAATTTAGAGAATATTTCAGCAAGCACGCTTTTATTATTAAAAATAATAATAATTTTCTTTATTAAAGCACAATATACACTGATTTATCTTGAGGTATCGATTGGGTCAAACATTCCTGCCGAGTGTCAATTCCTGAAGGATTTTTTTGCCACGAAATTTAAGAAAGCTTGCGGTTCACTAATTGCATTAAAGTTTAAACTTAACCGCCATATTTTAGCTAGCCTTTATAGTGTTTTTTTTTTTTTTTTTTTTTTTTTTACCGCGCCGGCTCGCTCTATATTATGGCGATATGGTACTTTTGCTCGCTTTATCTCTTCCATCATCAACTATTTTGGTGTAGCCAAATTAAATTAGTGTGTGGCCAAATTATTTAGATTTATTAGGCAGTCTTGCCATAACTTATAGAGCTGAGATAAGAAATCCGGATAAGCGACATTAAACTAAAGCTCGACACTTACTTCCTCGAAAGTCTAAAAAAAAAACACTCAATTCCCCCAATTTTATGCCAGAGGCAGAGATTTCCAGCTTTATTAAAATTTACCTTATAACAAAGTGTAAATTCTGTTTTTTCGATTCAAAGGAGCAGAATTTTCTTTTCGAAGTTCTGGAAAGGGGAGTCCCTAAAAATATTCTAACATATCTGCTAAGAAAACGCTAAAATTCAGATCAAAGAAAATATCATTTGATCAATTAGACAGCCTTGAGAGTTCTCTGTGGTGCTACCCGCTTAGATTGAAAACCTTGCAGTCACAGGGGTGTATTTAATGCTGTAGATTCAGTGAATAGACAATGCTCTGCTTAACGATTGATAGAAGATTATATTATTCTTTATTTTAAGCTAGTCTTTCGTTATGTTTTTGAACTGTTGACACATTCTAGATTCTCTATAATTTTTTACCAATATTTTAAGCATATATCAATGGATTACTTTGGTACCTTTAGGAGTTCCACATGTTTCTGGGAGAATTCGCTAATGACCCATTTGTCTCTGAGACGGTCAACCAACTCTGAGATTGATTTGGGGTATGAAGTATGATTGAGGTATAAGCAAAATGATTTTTAAGGATCGAATGGCTTTAAGGTTGCGGCACCCAATAAAAAAAAAACACTGAATGACTTCATTTCCTGTTTAAACTTAGTATCTTGAAAACTGCGACTGAAAGAAGGCAGTCCTTCTAAAGTGTACCATTTTTTCACCCAGCCCTATTATTATCCTTTATTATTATTATTATTATTATTATTATTATACTATTATCATTATTATTATATACAAAACATGTTACACAGTAAATACTGCATTAAACATACAACAAAGAACTAAAAAACTCACTTCAAAACAAATAAATACGAACATTAAATGATATCCTCGTTTTCTGACAGTGTAAAATAAATATAAATTATACATTAACAACGTGGAGAGAGGGCAATCCCCATATACATCTAGACCTCCTCCCTCAAAGGCAATATTGTCCTTACACTTCTTTTTTATCGCTATTGGAATAATTGATTTTAAAATCTTGTTTTAAATTATTGAGAGGGCTGAGGTGATGTATTCAGTCAACTCGTAACGCTATAGATGTTACAGACTGGGTTGTAGCAGCTTCCCCTGAGAGCGGAGAGAGTATACTCACAAGAGAGCATGCGTTTCCCCCTAAAAGCAAGCGACAATTATATTACTGTTGACCGTTGCATTATATTGTGTTAGATTACTATTATTATATTATATGCAATCAATACGCTTCATTAAAATGTCTGAATTCTTATACAGAGTTTGATAAGCATAATCTGTTTTTTTTTCTCGTGGCTTAATGATCCAGTCGAAAATTTTTCTCGTGGCTTAATGATCCAGTCGAAAATTTCAGTTTTTTTTTAAGGGGACTTAAAATTTTGAAGGAGGGAGGCAAACTAGCCTTTCTCAATCCTCAAATTATTATACACTACAGTTTTTAAGTTATTTTTTAATTTGTATTGTTTTAATCTTATTAATCTAATGATTATATTAATTAAGCAATTGAATAAGACTGATTATTAAATTAATTATTTTAATACTCAAATTAATTAAATAATTAAACTAGATTAATAATTATTAATCTAGTAATTAAATTAATTAATAATTAATTAAATTTTTGTTTATGCCTGCGGACAGGCTCTTAGACTAGTTATTCTACAGGGCCCATTTTCACGAGGGTGAGAGATGAACTCATGTTTACCTCCCATTCTCATGAAATCAACCACTTTTCAATTCAAAGGTGGATTTATCCATCTGGTTCTACTCCGATCTTCTTCTCTCTTGATGAAAAACTAAAGTATGTTCATGCATAAGTGTGTCCTGGGGAAGTCTATGGTTCCTTATCTATCAATTAAATAAAAAAACAAGTTTTTTTAACTGAAAGTAAGGAGCGACATTAAAACTTAAAACGAACAGAAATTACTTCGTATATGAAAGAGGCTGCTTCCTCATCAACGCCCCGCTCTTTACGCTAAAGTTTGACTCTGTCTCTCAATTCTTCTTTTTAAAACAGTAAAACAGTCCCCTCCCATGGGGACTGTGGGGGAGTAAGTCGTCCCCAAAGAAATAGTTATAAGGTTTTTCGACTACGCTGAATAAAATGGCTATCTCAGAATTTTGATCCGTTGACTTTGGTAAAATAATTAGCGTGGGAGGGGGCCTAGGTGCCCTCCAATTTTTTTGGTCACTTAAAAAGGGCACTAGAACTTTTCATTTCCGTTAGAATGAGCCCTCTTGCAACATTCTAGGACAACTGGGTCGATACGATCACCCCTGAAAAAAAAAAAAAAAAAAAAAAAAAAAAAAAAAAAAAAAAAAAAAAAAAAAAAAAAAAAAAAAACACGCATCCGTGATCTGCCTTCTGGCAAAAAATACAAAATTCCACATTTTTGTAGATAGGAGCTTGAAACTTCTACAGTAGGGTTCTCTGAAACGCTGAATCTGATGGTGTGATTTTCGTTAAGATTCTATGACTTCTAGGGGGTGTTTCCCCCTAATTTCTAAAATAACGCAAATTTTCTCAGGCTCGTAACTTTTGATCAGTAAGACTAAACTTGATGAAACTTATATATTTAAAATCAGCATTAAAATGTGATTCTTTTGATGTAGGTATTGGTATCAAAATTCCATTTATTAGAGTTTTGGTTACTATTGAGCCGGGTCGCTCCTTACTACAGTTCGTTACCACGAACTGTTTGATGTTACTAAACTTTTCCTAAGTGTATTAACTTGAAGCATTAACATTGATGTACAAGATGTTTGATCATACGTAAAAATTGTGATACTAAACTACCCAAAATTATAATGTTGAATTAACGAGGTGAGCTAAGCTGAGAAAGAACTGAACGAAATTGAACTAATGAACTGAAATAAGTTGAACAGAGTTTAGTTAAGGCTCTTTTTCATGTTCACCAAGAGATAGATCAGAGGAAAAGGGAAGCAAAACATAGGTTCTTTGATGACATCCAGATCGAAAATGCAAATATGCGTGAATACAGGATTTTCTTCCAACTGATATAGAGGTGAATCTTGAGAAATATCCTGGAGGGGGAGGCCATGTGACAAGGACGCGAATGAGAGAAATCTTGGTGGGGGGGGGCAATGTAACAAGGGTGCCAATAATTGACCGAATTGACAAATTTATTCAAAGAGTGAAAAAAAAAACTAGGATAGAGGGCAAGAGAAAAAATCTTGAGGAGGGGGAATGTGACAAGGACACCAATGAGCAAAATATCAGGGGGGGGGGGGGGGCAATGTGACAAGGGGGTCAATAATTGACCAAATTGACGAATTTATTCTAAAAAAGAGGGAAAAACAATGAATGAGGGCACCAGAAAAGTCATGCCCCCCTTGAATCTACCACTGAACTGACATCCCCGTGAAAATGACCTCATAATCTAATTAAACAAACTCACCTTTTTATAATCGATTTCATTACTAGATGGAGCGGCTATGCTAGGCGAGGGGGTTGTTGGCCTAGATGCAGGTACGCTATCCCCGGCAACACTACTGGCAGTAGATGCTGGTCGAGAGGCACGACTTCTATCGGATAAACTCTAAAAAAAGAAAGAAAAAAAGTGAGTTCCATATCCTAGCATAATTAAAAACCAAATGCAAAACAATGGCAAACTTTGGAGACAAAAAAAAAAAAAAAAAAAAAAAAAAAAAACCGCTCAGATCAATGACATTTCTTTGATAAACACAATTTGATAAAATGAATAATTAATTCGCTTATTTTCAGTTTATTATACTTATATCTCCGACCTCTTTTAGCACAGCAGATAGATTTTCTGCTTGGCAATACGGAGTTAAGGGTTCCATCCCCACCGCAGAAAGGTTGGCGATAAGCTTGCTACTTGTCCTTGTAAAAAGACCCAGTAACTGGAATGTCGGTTCGACGCCCTATTCGTTAGCAGTGGCTCCAGTGGATGTTTATCCTTTTTTATCCTCTCCCTTTGTAGTTCGTATTGTTTTTTTGTACTGTTACTTGGTTTTGCTGCTTTTTCAGTTTTCGGCTGTTTTATCTTGATTTTTTTACAATCAGGTGAAGAAAAAGCAGATGACGAAGAAAAAAAAAAGGGGCAAATCAGTGCCACCTGTACAAACAAGTAATTTTCCTTGTTCTTCAATATAGGGGCTATAAGTGCCCAGTATAGGCTTTTCGATGGTGCAGTTTTCGCACGATCCGACACCATTTTCGAGGGTTTTCAGGTTTTGCTTCAAAACCCCCATAAATTTTTTTTCAATATAACCTTTTACCATTAATCAAAATCATTGTTGCCATTCCTGAATCAGCTTTATTTATTTATTTTTTTCAAAACGCGTTTTTAAAGTTTCGGTTACTATGAGCTGAACTTCGTCCATTACTAGGTGCCATTCCTGAATCAGCTTCATTTTTTTTTTTTTTTTTTTTTTTTTTTTAGTTGAAGTTTTTTTCAAAACACGTTTTTAAAGTTTCGGTTACTATGGACTGAACTTAGTAATTCACTAGGTTGCAACGAATGCTGTAACTATGATGTACGGGTAAACATTTATTCAAATGATCTCTTTTCTCAGGCTTTCTCAGAAATCATTTCTGATTTCAGGGGAAAAAATTTCTCCTGGGAGGGATTTGCGTGGGAGTAATTCACAGCCTTTTGACATTCTTCAATGTTATAATCCAACGATAATAACTCAATTCGGTGTGTATATAGACAAATGCTTAGAAAGAAGGAGCAGTTTATGCATTTAAATTATTTATCTGCAGATTAGGTATTTTTTGCTATTTGTTCCGTTTTTGTACACTTTATTTCGTTAGCGATTTCCATGTTTTGTATGTAACAATTAGCATCAGTTCTTGCTTAGTTGGGCTTTCTTCTGTTAAAATTCCCTTGCCCTGTTTACGCTTTATCTCTTTGTATTTTCTAATAATTTTTTTTTTGACAATCACTTTCTAATAAGTAAACCATTAGATTAAAATAAATAAATAAATAAATAAAAAATCAATTTTGGCTTGCACTGAAGATCATAATTTTCTATAGCATTGAAATACTGCTATTTTAAGCAATCATCGAGTGCTTTACATCAGCGGCCAGCAGAACGCCATCTATTCCAAATGTAAGAAAAAGCCACGACCCCCCCGACGTGTTCCGTTTTGACACCATTTTTTAATTTCAATAGTTTTGGAATTGCCACTCACGGGAGGAATCGAAATCGATTCCACATCTACCAATGTAGTTTCACCAGTATTTGGGGTTTAGTGATATGAGGTTTTTGAGGCCAAAATAAATTATAAGCAAAAATTGAGACAGGAGTAGAAAAAGCTGATCAAATGAATATCATTAAAAAACTAATCATTTAACTACTACAGCGTTTTAATATGAAGAATTTACTTTATTTTATTATTACTACTGGTACCACTATTAAAAACTCACTGCAGCACCAAGTCGCCTGAGCTCAACACAGTTACGCACACTCCTTTTCCATTCCAATATATACAAAGCCCCCCTCTTAACGCCCTCCCAGGAGGTTCCAATTTCCCTTATTCCTTTTAAAGTACAAAACATATTCTCCCCCTGGATCCGTCTCTGACATCTTAAAATCATGATTATTTAAGATAATTCTTTTGAATTTAAAAAAATATTTATGCTTAAAAGACAGAACCAAATTATTGTCAGTGTTGCCATGTTGAACCGAAAAATAAATAGGCAAAACTAATTCATTAAATCTGACAAAATTTTCGTCCCTAAAAATTCAAACATTAACAATCTATTGAGACCCACGGCACCTTCAAAGAAAGCCTACTTAAGCTTTTGGGTACTATACGCGTTTAGCTCATTTTTAGCTGATTTTTTACCCGCGTTTTTCTCTAAGTTTGGTGACTGCTAAAACCAAAAACTGCATAATAGCATTTGGAGGTCTTTATCACTACAAACTGAATAATGTTCGTTGTCCTTGGTACTCTGAGTTAAAGCTATATATAGTGAGACTGAAATAATAGGTTTGTCCCATTGATAAATGTGCGTCCAAGTCCCATATATAAAAAAAAACGCAGTTGTATTTTTATCACCAATCGTAAACAGAGCTAAATTAGCGGCTTATAAGATAGTACTGGGGGACCTAGCTCCGTTCGGTGAAAAAACCGACAGTTTCTTTTTCAGACCCTTAATTTAATTTTATTACTTCCAGGAAACATTTTTGTACACTTACACTGACATTCTGTACCACCGACAAACAAATTAGATTGTAATGTGCTTTCTAAAATACTTGGCAACGACACTTGTCTTTAGTAAAATTTATTACAATTATTCCAACTATTTGTGACGTCATTTACACGAAAAATGTTGGAAAAATTCGACTACGGAAACAACATTCCAATGAAAAATCGTCATCTGTAAGAGTCAAAGTCGCAATATTCGGATTTGAAGTCCAACACGCTAATCATTTGGCTAAGCAGGTCTTTAACACTAGTAAAGGAAACAGAATAAAAAGAAACGCACGTGAATATGACGTCATTCACATGAAAAATGTCTTTCCAAAGGCTCTAAACGAATTTTATCGAAGTCGAGACCTACCTAGTTCTGTTTTTCACAGCAAAAACAAACGTTACTGAATTTACAAATGCTGTCAAAACGTCGTCAAAATGATCTAATGAGTTATTTTTTTGGTATAGAAATTCGCTGCATACATTTGATTAACCGAGGTTGGAACGTTTAAGAACAAGAAGCCATTGTTATTTACTCGCCTTTGTCCAACTGTCAACCTTCAGGTTGACAGTTACTTTCGGTGATCGGGTCTCTAATTTCAGTCAGCAGAGGATTTAAGAAACAAATATTAAGGACACTGAAAGGGAAAAACCAACTTTCCCCAAATCGTAACCTATCACACTGAATCGTTTTTAAGAAAAATTATTGTTTTAAAAACTTTTACGAATTTTATTATTAAGTTGACAGTTTTTCATCCAAAATACATAAAACAAAATTTGCGGTACATGTATCTTTTTAAAAACGTACCCATACCCTTACTTTGTTTTCCCCTATAAGAAAATCTCCATAGACTCCAACAAAAGTAAAATTGTGCCACAGGATTTGGGTTAGTACAAATCTAGTGAAATTCTTCTTACATTTGTTTTGCTGAGTACTATATCATTCCTAAACAACATTTGGCCTTCTCCAGAAAAATTCAATTCATCGGAATTCGGAAAGGTCTACCCCTCCCCCCGAACAATAAATAAACTTTCAAGGGTTAAGAGGACGATTTTGCTTATTCAGAAGAAGACAAGAGTACGTACATTTTTATGAAGAGAAAACAGTTCTTTTGTTCCCTCTGCACAAAGAAATATTTCAGCAAAATTGAGAGGGACATACCCCCACTCTCCCAAAAAATGGATATACCTCAAAGGTTTTGAGAGTCATATTGCGTCAGTTGGAAATAGACCTGCACATGTAGACTGTTGTGAAGGGAGAAAATTTCTTTTGTTGTCTCTTTCCTAATAAGAGTGTTCATCAAAATTGAAAGGGGACTACTCCCCCCAAGAAAAATAAATCATTCTATAGTTTAACAGACAATATTCCTACGATTAGGAGCAGATCAGTACATGCAGATTATTGTGAGAGAGCGAAGAGTCTTGAGTTTGATAACATAAATTTAAGTAAGTTGAAATAAGTTGGAGTTCGTTCCCTCTGGCCAGACTGGCAAGACCATATTAGATTAATTGAATACAAAGATCATATAGAGCAATCCCCAAGAGACGATAGCACCTGCTTTGTTTGCTAAGATCATCTGACGTCTTGATCCGAGCACTTCAAGCAGTGTTTTTCTAGTATAGAATAATAGCTTTAGGAAAGTCTAGAGCACTTGATTGAAAGTCAAAGCAGTCATGGACGAAACAAAATCTTTTAGCGGTCGTAGAGGTTCTACGAAAATATGGAAAGAAACCAAAGGGATTAGGTCCGGTACTTACATATGATTTTTTTTTCAGGGGGGAGGGAATGATGAAACACATTGTATTTGATAATATGAATTTAAAGCACCAAAAAATTCTTCAAAATTTTGGACTTTGGGGTGTCGGGCCCTTTGACCCACCCACTTCCTGCGTTCATTCCAAAAAAAAGAGGTTGAACATTTCCTACCGATTTTTGCGGTCAAATAACAAATATGTCAATGACAAACATTTACAAATTCCAAGATAGCAAGTAAGTTTTTAGATTTTGTTTACTAGTTTAGTTGAAGAACCACGAATGTTGGTTAGAAATATCTTCCACTTTTCACTTACTATAAAAAAATTATCTGTCGAGGTTCTATGAACACTAGTCTTGACTTTGGAAGAAAAAGAAAAGTTTTGAATTAAGGGGTGATTCTTCTGAAGTTTAGGAATTGGTAAGGCAGTTCCTAGGATTTGAGCTGAATTATAGGACTTTTATATATAGCATTGAATAGCACCGTCTTGACTTGGGAAGAATGAGAAGAAAAGTTTTGAATTAGGGGTCGATTCTCTTGGACGCTAGGAATTGGTAAGGCAGTTCTTAAGCGAAGGTGCGCCAAGCGCTGCAGAAATTTTGCCAAGTACGGCTGAACTTTGCAGCACACATGGCATTCTGAGATTTACACCTGGTGGCGGAAAGTGGGTACCCTCTCGGGAATAAAAACTTTTCTACTTTCACGACCTTTGCCCCCTCCCCCTACATGTTTTCATAGTCAAAGTGCTTTTTCTAAAGATGAATTCTGACTAAAGTACCAAGTACAGTGAAAATTAAAACCTGATGGTCTTAATTGGTTAAGTGGAAACTTACGCAACCACAGTCTATACACATTAAAAATGAGAAAAAATTAACAATTCATATTTTTTATGAAAAAAAGACTTGTATATGCAGTTTTGTGTAATTTTAAAATTTTAAAAGAAACGTCGACAAAAAAAAAATCAACTTAGAAGTTATAGATGTCTTTTGCAATCAATCCATTGTCGATTTTTGAATTTCTAAGGAAACTTAACTAGTTAGTAAATTTTAGCTAATTAGTTTTGCTTATTTATTTTAACAATTAAACACATAAGAAATTGCGGTACTGTCTTAAAAACTATACAAGTTTGATACTACCAAGAAGAAAAACTTTAAATGATAGACCTATGATGGAGTATAGACCTATTATCGGGTATGAGTAGACCTAAGATGGGTTAAGGGGGCAAAAAAGGTTTAGTTTCAATATCCTAGAGACTTAAAGAGCGAACAACTGAACGACTTTCATCCTTATTTTTATAGCATGAGCTACCCTTTATACTGCCACAGCCAGGAGCCTTTTCAAACAGTTCGTGGTTAAGGAGCGACCCGGCTCAATAGTAAACGAAACTCTAAAAATTGGAATTTTAATGCTAAAAGATACATCAAAAGAATCGAATTTTCATGCTGATTATAAATATATAAGTTTCATCAAATTTAATCTTTGTCATCAAAAGTTCAAGCCTGAGAAAATTTACCTTATTTTGGAAAATAGGGGGAACACCCCTAAAAGTAATAGAATCTTAACGAAAATCACACCATCGCATTCAGCGTATAAGAGATTCATATAGCAAAAATTTCAAGCTCCTATCTACAAAAATATGGAATTTCGTATGTTTTTGCCAGAAGACACATCACGGGTGCGTGTTTATTTGTTTGTTTTTTTTTCTTTTTCCCAGGGGTCATCGTATCGACCAAGTGGTCCTAGAATGTCACAAGAGGGCTCATTCTAATGGAAGTGAAAAGTTTTAGTGCCCTTTTTAAGTGACCAAAAAAATTGGAGGGCACCTAGGCTCCCTCCCACGCTCATTTTTTCCCCAAAGTCAACGGATCAAAATTTTGAGATAGCCATTTTGTTCCGCATAGTCGAAAACCATAATAACATATGTCTTTGGGGATGACTTACTCCCCCACAGTCCCTGGGGGAGGGGCTGCAAGTTACAAACTTTAACCAGTGTTTACGTACAGTAATGGTTATTGGGAAGTGTACAGACGTTTTCAGGAGGATTATTTTGGTTTGGGGGTTGGGTTGAGGGGAGAGGGCTATGTGGGAGTATCTTTCCTTTGAGGAATATGTCATGGGGGAAGAGAAACTCAATGAAAAGGGCGCAGGATTTTCTAGCATTACTATAAAAAAACAATGAAAAAATAAACACGAAAAGGTTTTTTTCATTTGAAAGTAAGGAGTAGCATTAAAACTTAAAACAAACAGAGATTATTAAGCATATGAGGGTTCTAAAAATACTTTAGCATAAAGAGCGAGGTATTTAGGAGGAGATAAATACATCGCTGTTTATGCTGAAGTATTTTTAATTATTTAAACTACTTATTCTACGGCCTTTCTGATTCAGGGGTCATTCTTGAAGAATTGGGACAAAACTTCTTATTGGGGTCATTCTTATAGAGTTGGGACAAAATTTAAGCTTTAGTGTAAAGAGTGAGGTATTAACGAGGGGATGAACCCCCTCATATAAATAATAAAAACATAAGAAGATAAGTATTTTACGTAAGTTAATTCTGAAGTTACGTATATTTTTTACTAATAAAAACGTTCGTTAAAAATTAAAAGTTCTAGTAGCCTTTTTAAGTAACCGAAAAATTGAAGGGCAACTACGCCTCCTTCCAACTCCTTATTTCTCAAAATCGTCTGATCAAAATTAGGAGAAAGCCATTTTACCAAAAAGAGAATTAGTATGCAAATTTCATTTTAATCATATATGTGCGGAGAGCCAAAATCAAACATGAATTAATTCAAAAACGTTCAGAAATTAAATAAAAAAACTAGTTTTTTTTAACTGAAAGTAAGGAGCGACATTAAAACTTAAAAATAACAGAAATTACTCCGTATATAAAATGGGTTTTCCCCTCCGCATTCCCTCGCTCTTTACGCTAAAGTTTGACTCTTTGCCACAATTCTAATTTTTAAAACAATTAAAAACTTTAGCGTAAAGAGCGAGGGATTGCGGAGGGGAAAACCCATTTCATATACGGAGTAATTTCTTTTCGTTTTAAGTTTTAATGTCGCTCCTTACTTTCAGTTAAAAAACTAGTTGACATATCCTTCTTTAAGAAAAAGATATTGTTTGGACTTCAAAACATTTCCATACTTTGAAAAGGCCCCTCAAACAAAACACTGGAGATAAAATTAAAAAAGAGCCAGTTTTCCGTGAGTTCAGTTTCCGTTAACGTCCTCTTACTTGACAGGTAATCTTCCAATGTTAAATTAGGTTTCACCCTCCCCGGAACAATCTATCCGCTAGAAAATGGGAAAATTCACGCTCGATAGAATAGATTATCAGAAACTAGGTGAGCATTCTAAGTGGATAATTTGGCTGAAAGAGATTTTCATACCGAAAACTAGATAGAATGAAATAAATTGTTCTGTTATTCGTTTATTCTACACGGAAGAACAGCCAAAATTTCTTTCCTTACAGCTCTGGCTAAATATATATTCGTTGCAATTTTCTTTTAAATCCTTTAATTTTTTTGAAAATGAAGTCCACCAGATATTTACCTGATTGTGAATGAACCTTTACCAGCCTCTCCCCCCCCCCAAATAAAACTATCTGTTTCACAAAATGCAATACACATGCATAAAAACACAATTTTATCCGTTTTTAAGTTTTTTGTTACCCCCACCTAAAAATACTCGATACAGCATTGGCTCTGATACTGATGACCCTGTTTTGTGGGTGTTGATTGTTAATTAAGTAATCACAGGGCTGGGAACAATTCCTGCTCAATAGAAAAGGGACTTGACCTGTCAAGAGACTTTTAGGGGTGAAAAAAAGGGACCAAAGTGGGAAGGGATTTTGATTGTCATTCATGGTCAAAACATTCGATTGCTCATGAATCAGAAGCAGTGACCAAGTCACCATAAGAATCATCATATTCCTGAACCTCGGAAGGAACTCATTCTCCGTTGAGGCAGGTCAGTTGGCTTTGTTTTTCTATTTTCTTTTTGGTCTAACTTTCATTTATGTTTATTTGAAAAAAAGAAAAGAAAAGCATCTCCAAGACTAGAAACAAGTAAAAAGATCTATAAGGCTTCAGCTTGCAAGTTAACTCATTCACTTTTTCAACTTCTTTGAAAACCCCCTCTCTACGCAAGCACTGCCATGCGATAATGTCAACGGAGTTTTTACAACCTTCAACAAAAGAGTATTTTTTGTCCACCAAAAGCATCCGATTTGATATCAGTAATGGTCAACGCGTTATGGCGTTGGTTCTACTGCGTTCTCGGCTTGTAGCAATATCCATTCACTTCTAACGTCATCAACACTTACCCCACTGGGGTCTCTTGAGCCTGCACAACTATATCTAAATTTTTTTTAGCTCTTTTCTTTTCCGTGGGATCTACACACCTAAGCGTTTCTAGCAGGCTATTAGAAGAGATAGGATACTTATTGATCACGTGTTTGACAGCTGTCTTTACTACCCTCATATAGTTCGACAGAACCCTTATTTTTCTCCCAAGGTGTTAAAAGAAAAAAAAAGAACAACTCAAAATATAAACAAACTTCCAGTCCTTATTTCTTATTTCTTCCAGCACTTATTGCTTCCAGTCCTTATTTATTCATTTTTTTTTCTTCTTCTTCGTGTGTTTAGTTGTCATGTTGTTAAAAAAAAACATTTTTTTCATTCTTTTCGGTTTTTTTTACTGTTGAGAGGGGCTCCTGGACGTGGGGCCGAAATATTCGGAATTTTAAAAATCAAAGTGGTGTTTTGTTTATATTTTTATTCACTGCTTTGTTGAGGTCAAAACCCGTTTTTTTTGCTTAATTTTTTTGTATGTAAACTCTAGCTCCCGATCCAAAGATGTCATTTAATCTTTGCTTCTCATTTATTTCCGTCACATTCTTAGCATCAAACCTGAGGTCGAAAATACTAATACTGTACCTGAAAAGCCGAGAATTGGTTGCCACGTGACTATGTTTAGGCAAACGCACTATCACAAAAATTGTATTTTAGAGAAACATCAGTTTATAAATACATGTTCTGTCTTATCTCAAATTGGCCTTTTCACCTTGAACTTAATTATTTTCTTTAGCCTTCAAATTCACTGTAAATACCTGGGGAGGTAAAGAGTGATCATTATTTGCAAAGTATAGTAACTGAGCAAAGTAGAGATAAGGCTTTTAGCCTTGATCAATGTAATTGTTTAGGGAGTTAGGGCATTTTTGTCATATGACGTTTTTGTCATTTTCAGCAGAAGTTGATTTCACAACTTCTACTCTATTTTAGTTGATTTAGTATGATTTCAACAGAAAGTGATAGAGGGGGCCATCTAGGGTTACCGAGGCATTCACGAAATACTGCCCTATCTCAACTCGTCGTTTTGCCGAAAAACAATTGCAAATTACCAAAATATTCCTACATTTACAAGTCTAAAAACGTATCATTTCCAGTAAAACGTTTGACAAGACAATTTTTGCCACTTTTGGACTGAGTCTATATTCCGGTTTCTTTTTTTCTTCAGTTCTTATATAGCAAAGTATCTTTGAGCCTCTAGGCAACCGTATATTTTCAGGTTGAATCCTGATATACAACCTTTAAATCATTAATTTTTTTTTCTTCTAACTTCTGTGAATTTTGGGATTGTCAATCAAACAGTTCGTGGTAACAAACTGTAGTAAGGAGTGACCCGGCTCAATAGTAGCCAAAACTCTAAAAAACGGAATTTTGATACCAATAGCTACACCAAAAGAATTTCATTTTAATGCTGATTTTAAATATATAAGTTTAATCAAGTTTAGTCTTACCCATCAAAAGTTCCGAGCCTGAAAAAATTTGCCTTACAATAGAAAATAAGGGGAAACACCCCCTAAAAGTCATAGAATCTTAACAAAAATCAAACCATCAGATTCAGCGTATCAGAGAACCATACTGCAGAAGTTTCAAGCTCCTATCTACAAAAATGTGGAATTTTGTATTTTTTGCCAGAAGGCAGATCACGGATGCGTGTTTATTTGTTTGTTTTTTTTTTTTTTTTCCAGGGGTGATCGTATCGACCCAGTGGTCCTAGAATGTTTCGAAAGGGCTCATTCTAACGGAAATGAAAAGTGCTGGTGCCCTTTTTAAGCGACCAAAAGATTTGGAGGGCACCCTCCGACGCTAATTATTTTTCCAGTCACCGGATCAAAATTCTGAGATGGCCATTTTATTCACTATAGTCGAAAAACCTTATAACTAAGTCTTTGAGGACGACTTACTCCCCCACAGTCTCCATGGGAGGGGCTATAAGTTACAAACTTTGACCAGTGCTTACATATAGTAAGGGTTATTGGGAGGTGTAAAGACGTTTCCAGGGGGATTTTTTGTTGTTGAGGGGGAGTTGTTGAGAAGAGGGGGATATGTTGGGGGAATTTTCCATGGAGTAATTCCTAATGGGAGAAGAAAATTTCCATGAAGGGAGCTCAGGATTTCTAGCATTATTAAAAAAAAAAACAACGAAAAAATAAATATGAGAAACTATTTATCATCTGAAAGTAAGGAGCAGCATTAAAATTAAAACGAACAGAAATTATTACGCATATCAGGGGTAGACCTCCTCCTAATACCTCGTTCTTTACGCTAAAGTATTTTTAGTAATTTCAACTATTTATTCCACGGCCTTTGTGATTCTGGGGTCATTCTTAACAAATTGGGAGAAAACTTAAGCCTTATTGTAAAGAGCGAGGTATTGCTGAGGGGATAAACCCCTCATATAAGTAATAAAAACATACGAATAAATAGTTCGTTACAAAAGCTAATTCGTAAGTTACAAATATCTTTTACTAACAAAAACGTTTGTAAAAAATTAAAAGTTCTAGTTGCCTTTTTAAGTAACCACAAAACGGAGGGGGGGGACTAGGCCTCCTCCCCCGCTCCTTTTTTCCCAAGATCATTCGATCAAAACTATGAGAAAGCCATTTAGCCAAAAAAATAAATATGCAAATTTCGTTTTAATTATTCATCTGCAGAGAGCCAAAATCAAAACATGCATTAATTCAAAAACGTTCAGAAATTAAATAAAAAACACATATTTTTTTTAACTGAAAGTAAGGAGCGACATTAAAACTTAAAACAAACAGAAATTACTTCGTATATGAAAGGGGCTGCACCCTCCTCAACGCCCCGCTCTTTACGGTAATGTTTTTTACTGTTTTAAAAAGTAGAGTTGAGAGAAAGTGTCGAACTTTAGCGTAAAGAGCGGGGCGTTGAGGAGGGAGCAGCCCTTTTCATATACGAAGTAATTTCTGTTCGTTTTAAGTTTTGATCTCGCTCCTTACTTTCAGTTAAAAAACCTTTTTTTTTATTTAATTGACAATAAGCATTTATTTTGTTACCTTACTTCGCTTTTGCGAATGAGACTACATTATATGTTCTTTGAGCACAAACTTACAATCCTTTATGTCTATGCCAGAGAGAAATAGAGTTTACTCGAAAAAATTGTGTGACGAAAAACTTCTCATTCTTTTTAGTGGTAAAATTTCACACAGGGAATATTCAGGTTTTATAAAGCAAGGTTATTGCCTTCTCTTTCTGACACACTTTAAACCGATAATGTGATTGCCTTACAGAAGTACGTCACAGACGCAAACCAATGAAAATAAGGGAGACTTCTACCACAAAATAATACGAAAGCAATCATTCTTTTTTCTTTGTCTACACTTTCAAAACTGACATCTCCTCGGTTTGTGACTGGTAAGATGTATGCAGAAACTCTAAGTCCAAAGTAACTCTTCGGTTAGCACAATGAAAAGCCCCCCCCCCCATAATTATGAGAATTTGCACCATCCTTTAAAGATTATACTCTTTATTTAATTTGCCTGATTTGCACCTTTTGAACCCCTTGCTCCGAATATTATCTTGCTATGAACTCTCATTTTCAACAGTTTTTAATTACCTAGATTCTAAAAAAACCCTGCTAATCCTAAAAGACGCAACGCAAAGCACATATTAGGTCCTATGTACAGTGTACTTGTAAAAGCACCGTGTCGAAAAGAATACAGATAAGTTATGAGGGGGGAAACTGACACTAGTATCGAAAAACAAGAGCTAAGAGCTCATATGGCACTAGTGACGAGGTCGGGAGAGCCAAGAGCTCGTATGGCATGAGCTTTAGCAAAATTCTAAGAATCAATAGATTAATTTAAAAGGAAAATCAGAGGCTTAATCCTGGTCGGGATTTAAAATATTAAATTTAAAAATACCTCACGAACGGTCGCTCGTTCTTAAGTTAAAAATACCTCAATTTTTCTAATTTTTTTCGAGTTAACACCCCTTCCAACTCCCCCAAAAAGAGCAGATTCAGCCCGGTGATGTCAATCACGTATCAGACCAGCACTTATTCTTTCCACCAAGTTAGCGTTTTCTGATCTCTCCACTGTAAGCGTTTTCCAGGATTTCCGGCTCCCCCCCCCAACTTCCCCCAATGACACTGGATCCGGTCGGGATTTAAATTAAGAGATCCGAGTTACGAGTTCCTTCTAAATATGAAATTTCATAAAGATTCGATCACTCCTTCGTAAGTTAAAAATACCTCATTATTTCTAATTTTTAAGAATTAACCCTCCCTCCAACTCCCCCAAAGAGAGCGAATCCGTTCCAGTTATGTCAATCACGTATCTAGGACTTGTATTTATTTTCCCCACCAAGTTTCATCCCAACCCCTCCACTCTAAGCATTTTCCAAGACTTTAGGTTTCCCCCTCCGATTCCCCCCAATGTCACCGGATCCGGCCGAGATTGAAAATAAGAGCTCTGAGACACGATATGCTCCTAAATATCAAATTTCATTAAAATCCGATTACCCGTTCGTAACTTAAAAGTACCTCATTCTTTATACCCCCCCCCCCAGATGGTGGAATCGGGGAAACGACTATTTCTAATTTAATCTGGTCTGATCCCTGCCAAAAATTATACGCCTGCCAAATTTCATCGTCCTAGCTTATCCGGAAGTGCCTAAACTAGCAAAACCGGGACCGACAGAATTTGCGATCTCTATATGTCACTTGGTAAATACCAAGTGCCATAAAAATAAACTTTGACACCCTTGAAAAAGCTGTCATAAGTATCGACGTTCTAAAATTCAGAGCAAAAATAAAAAAAAAATTATTACACGATCCAGTTCCAACTAATCCAGCTTATTTTCTGGTAGAGAACTGCATTAACCAGTATAGAAAACATGCAGTTCTATTTTGGACACCTCGTCAGAGTTGCCTCTGGGCATAGAATATTTCAAACAATACACAAAACAATTGAAAGGGTTTTATTTTAGGTTGGTAATACGGGACCCAGGGTACGAACTCAGGTGCAGCACCACTACAGGGCTTGGAATTTGATTCCGGTAATGAGATTATGCGAAAGCGTCTCTATAACAATACAAACAACAACAACAAGAAATAATTGAGAAGTGTATCTAAGGATAGTGAAAAGGAAATATAATAAGAAAAATACATGTTTTTGAAAATAACGCTAAGAACGTAAGAAGGGTGTCGGTAAAAAATAATGCTTTTATATTAGCTCCACTATATCTCACCAGGATATTTGCCAATTGTTTTCAGAACTGCATTTGCAGCAATGCAATTTTTTGCTACACTATAGTATATATTTAAGAGCATTGAGAGGAGTAGCGGAGTAGGAATTTGCGATATCCTCCAATGAATTGTACCGTGGAAGATGAATTTGCTGATATCTTCCGATGAGTTACACCGAGGAATTTGTACCGTGGAGTAGGAATTTGCTGATATCTTCCGATGAGTTACACCGAGGAATTTGTACCGTGGAGTAAGAATTTGCCGATATCCTTCAATGAATTGCGCCGTGGAGTAGGAATTTGCTGATATCTTCCAACGAGTTACACCGAGGCATTTGTACCGTGGAGTAGGAATTTGTCGATATCCTCCAATGAATTGCACCGTGGAGTAGGAATTTGCTGATATCTTCCGATGAGTTACACCGAGGAATTTGTACCGCGGAGTAAGAATTTGCCGCTATCCTTCAATGAATTGCACCATGGAATATAAATTTGCTGATATCTTCCAACGAGTTACACCGAGGCATTTGTAACGTGGAGTAGGAATTTGCCGATATCCTCAAATGAATTGCACCGTGGAGTAGGAATTTGCTGATGTCTTCCGATGAGTTACACCGAGGAATTTGTACCGTGGAGTAAGAATTTGCCGCTATCCTTCAATGAATTGCGCCATGGAATATAAATTTGCTGATATCTTCCAACGAGTTACACCGAGGCATTTGTAACGTGGAGTAGGAATTTGCCGATATCCTCAAATGAATTGCACCGTGGAGTAGGAATTTGCTGATGTCTTCCGATGAGTTACACCGAGGAATTTGTACCGTTGAGTAAGAATTTGCCGATATCCTTCAATGAATTGCACCGTGGAGTAGGAATTTTTCGATATCCTCCAAGGAGTTGCACCGTGGAGTAGGGATTTGCTGGTATCTTCCGATGAGTTACACCAAGGAATTTGTACCGTGGAGTAGGAATTTGCTGGTTTCTCCCGATGAGTTACACCGAGGAATTAGTACCATGGAGTAAAAATTTGCCAATAAGTTTTCCTCCAATGAGTTCCACCGTGGATTAGGAATTTGCTGATATCTTTCGATGAGCTACACCAAGGAATTTGTACCGTGGAGTAGGGATTTGCCGATATCCTCCAATGAATTGCACCGTGGAGTAGGAATTTGCTGATATCCTCTTATGAGTTGGACAGAAACTCAGAAGCATCAGATTATTAAGATTAGAATGATTCTTAAACATTTTGTATGTTTTGACAGACACTGGGTCCAGGCTGGGCTATGTTAATTGAAGAATGATCTATTGAAATTCCAATTTAGCAATCGAATTATTCAAAAACCTACATATCCAAACTGTCCTATTTTTATATTTATACTAAATAATTAGTAACGAACTTAAAATTTTATTGGCTCAATTGACTGTAGTGGCAAATATCGATTTTAAAATTGTATGTCACTGCTCTTTTAATCAAAAGTCGTATGACATTTTCACACTTGTGAGGTAATTTCCAAATACCATTTGCCAAGCTGTCCTCAAGGGGAGGATCAGCACGGCAACGTAAATCAATAGAATCAAAGCGAGTTTGAACATCTATTGCCTACTTTTGAAGAAATCCGTTTTTCCAATCATTTCAGAAGTTTGGAAATGTCAAAAAAAACCTTTGGCGACAGTGACGACAACCAGAAGAGTAACTTATAGATGGCATTGAAAGATAACACCTTTTGGCGACAGTATGGGTAACTGAGTGCAAAACGACGCTAGTGTCAACGAAAAAACTTTCAATGCCATCTTGCATTTGGCGATGCTTGGCCCTTTTTTCAGTGTAGCCAAAAAAAATTAATTTAAGCAGTATAATTGGTAAAATTAGGGCAATAATAGGTATCTGATCTTAGTTCCTGACAGAAAAGCAATTACAAAGCTTGAAAATGCCATTAGTCACCGGACACTAGAAAGTGTTGATAGTTGTTTTTTTGTTGACACTAGCGCCAGTTTGCACTCTAATAAGTTACCCGTAATCTTTGTACTCAACCGATATTAATAATTTTTTATTTTCAAATTCAAGTCTTTCTTTTATATCGTTTGTCAAAGTCTTTTTAAGTCTAAATTATATATTTTCAACGTTAATGTTCTCGAGCATGCTTATATGTTATTACATCAAATATAAATCATACGATAGTATCCAAACAGTTCGTGGTAACGAACTGTAGTAAGGAGCGACCCGGCTCAATAGTAACCAAAACTCTAAAAAAATGAATTTTGATATCAATAGCTACATCAAAAGAATCGCATTTTAATGCTGATTTTAAATATACAAGTTTCATCAAGTTTAGTCTTACCCATCAAAAGTTACGAGCCTGAGAAAATTTGCCTTATTTAAGAAAATAGGGGGAAACACCCCCTAAAAGTCGTAGAATCTTAACAAAATGACACCATCAGATTCAGCGTATCAGAGAACCCTACTGTAGCAGTTTCAAGCTCCTATCTACAAAAATGTGGAATTTTGTATTTTTTGCCAGAAGACAAATCATGGGTGCGTGTTTATTTGTTTGTTTGTTTGTTTTTTTTTTTGTTTTTTTTTCCCAGGGGTCATCGTATCGACCAAGTGGTCCTAAAATGTCGTAAGAGGGCTAATTCTAACGGAAATGAAAAGTTCTAGTGCCCTTTTTAAGTGACCAAAAAACTGGAGGGCATCTAGGCCCCCTCCCACGCTCATTTTTTTTCCCAAAAACAACGGATCAAAATTTTGAGATAGCCATTTTGTTCAGCACAGTCGAAAACCATAATAACTATGTCTTTGGGGATGATTCACTCCCCCACAATCCCTGGGGGAGGGGCTGCAAGTTACAAACTTTGACCAGTGTTTACATATAGTAATGGTTATTGGGAAGTGTACAGACGTTTTCAGGGGGATTTTATTTTGTTTGGGGGTGAGACTGAGGGGAGGGGGCTATGTTGGAGGATCTTTCCTTGGAAGAATCTGTCATGGGGAAAGAAAAATTCAATGAAAAGGGCGAAGGATTTTCTAGCATTACTATAAGAAAACAATGAAAAATAAACATGAAAACGTTTTTTCAAATGAAAGGAAGGAGTAGCATTGAAACTTAAAACGAACAGAGATTATTACGCATATGAGGGGCTCTAAAAATACTTTTACATACAGAGCGAGGTATTTAGGAGGAGATAAATACCTCGCTCTTTATGCTAAAGTATTTTTAGTAATTTCAACTATTTATTCTACGGCCTTTCTGATTCAGGGGTCATTCTTAAAGAATTGGGACAAAACTTACGATTTAGTGTAAATAGCGAGGTATTAACGAGGGTGCAAACCCCCTCGTATACATAATAAAAATATAAAATTATGAAAGTTTGTTACGTAAGTTAATTCTTAAGTTACGTATATTTTTTACTAATAAAAACGTCCGTTAAAAATTAAAAGTTCTAGTTGACTTTTTAAGTAACCGAAAAATTGAGGGCAACTAGACCTCCTTTTCCACCCCTTATTTCTCAAAATCGTCTGATCAAAACTAAGAGAAAACCATTTAGCCAAAAAAAGAATTAATATCCAAATTTCATTTTAATAATTTATGTGCGGAGAGCCAAAACCAAACATGTATTAATTCAAAAACGTTCAGAAATTAAATAAAAAATAAACTAATTTTTTAGCTGAAAGTAAGGAGCGACATTAAAACTTAAAACGAACAGAAATTACTCCGTATATGAAATGGGTTGTCCCCTCCGCAATCCCTCGCTCTTTACGCTAAAGTTTGACTCTTTGCCACAATTCTACTTTTTAAAACAATTAAAAACTTTAACGTAAAGAGCGAGGGATTGCGGAGGGGACAACCCATTTCATATACGGAGTAATTTCTGTTCGTTTTAAGTTTTAATGTCGCCCCTTACTTTCAGCTAAAAAAAATTAGTTTTTTTTTCTTTAATATCCTTCAAGCCTTGAGTCTTCTATAGGATTTATACTTAGGGGAGGAAGCATAAAGACAAAATTACGCGAAGCAAGTATACAATTGAAGAAACAATAACAATAACAATAGGAATTTATCTTTAAGGGGGGGCAAGGAAGCAAGGACTCAAAGTACCTACAATCGCCTTCCCTGCGAACCAACTGGTGCACATGATTTCTGAAAGCGGGTGCCCCTCCGGGCGCGCTTTTTGCTGAGTCTAATGGTGACATCTGAGAGTTCACTCCCTGTCACCATTACATCCAACTATAAAATAGAATAGTACTTTTCTAAACACCGAAGCAGTTTCAAAAACCAATAAACTCGAACCTGTTTTTCGTATTTAAGATATTCTGATATTAGACAACCTAACTGTCAAGGTGGATGGGGATAGAATTCCTAACCTAGCTCTGATTTCCACTTTCACATTTCGTTTCCTATGCAATGATTCCCTCAAAGCAAATAACTTGTGACATTTCAAGCAGCTTAGGGCTTTCCAATATATTATGAAAAGAGAAATCACCAATGCAACAGCACAAACACATAAAAAAAAGAGAGACAGAAGGAGAAAAGGAAGACTGTTTTCCTAAATTAGTGATTAACATAGACCAGCACTTGAATGAGGCCTTAACCCTACTCATCCATACAATCACATAGGTCAAACAGCATAGCCATACACAATCAACCATAAAGAATAATCCATGGACAGGCAGTCATGTCGTCAATAAGTATAAGTCGTCATTTACCAAACAATAGAAACAATAAAGACAAATAATTATAAAGACAAGGCAGATTGCACGAGGCCCTTGTAGGCCTTGAATTGGACTCTTATTTCCATTCATATTCATTTCTTTGGCGGGGTAATCAGTTGTAAATAGATTGCCAAATTTGTCAATATACTGCTTCCCCCTTCCTCGACCGTGAATTAACCTGAGAGAGAACCTCCAACAGGTTGAACCCAACCCACCGTGAATTAGCACGAGAGGGTTGACTCTAGTTCAGCATTGTCGAGTGATAGCCATGAGAGGAAAATTTTCAAGTAAGTCAACCCGTAGTCAACCTGCGTGTGTTCCCCAGCGAGAACCTCCAACAGGTACGACTCTAGTTTGGCATTTGTGAAGGGACACACATGCACGGAAAGGGGTAGCATAAATGGGAGACAGAAACAACGGCAATCAAAGGGATAAAATTAACCCTTGACTGGGCTGCCCACTTAATTGGACAATCTGTCTTGGCTTTTTTCTACAATTGGCCAATGACTTTGACTTTTCCCACAACTATTCCTTTTTTTTTAAATTCAACAACCAACACAAGGGCTCATCAGGAGAATACACGACTTGACACACAGTTTAATGTTAGGAAAAAACTGTTTAAGCTTTATAAACTTTTCACTAGAATAACAGTTACTTCTTCTTTGACTGACGCTATTTCTCTAGTTAACGGAGTATAATCTTTGAAAAAGAAACACTTGAGGAAGTACTTGGAAGTTGTTCTGCTAGAGGACCAAGGGAGAAAGAATTCTGACCGTCTTGAAACTTGTTAAACTACCTTGTTAGAAAAATTATCATTATCATGTTATTTTCAATAAAGGAGTATGGTCACTTAAAGGTTTATTGGCTTCAGGCACGCTTGTATGAACATCTTTACTTGTATGATATAACCTTTACCGCTCAAGTTGTTCATGCATTGACACACTATAAACCGGTTTCTTTCGCTAGTTTCTTTAAGCTTAGTGTGAGAGAAGACAAAAACAAGTGACAGAATAGATGAGAAATATATAATTTGGACTATTTATTTGCACATAAGGGGGATGGGGTTAAAGTATTTGGACAGTGTGAAGTCAGAGAACAATTTTTACTTCACAATATCAGAATGATTGTAGCTAACACATTTTGCATACAGACGCGCTGTACTTTAACCCCCACCCACTTGTAATGCGCAAATATATAGCCCAAATTTGTTTCTAAAGTATTGTATTTTGTCATACTTAGGTATACTTTATTAAGATTAACCTAACTTCACTTCTTGAGTGGTAGGGGATATATCATACAAGTGCCAAAACATATACCATCGCACAGTACTCGCGCTATTGACTGGGAAATTTTCCGCTTCCATAAAAACTAAGTTGCCAAGTTTTTTTCAAGTCCCTAAGAAAAAAAGCCAAAACTACCAAAATTGGTTAAAACTTGCGAAGAAATAATATAAATACCCTCCCCACATGAAAAGATGCCTAGTTTTTCTTTGGTTGGCAGAACACCGGTGTTATGGTTCTAAAAAACCTGGCCTATTATCATACGCGATTTTGTGGTAGAAATTTTAATAGTTAATATCTCTGTGCCGACACAGTGGTGAACAAGTTTCCCAAATATTCCTACTGAAAAGGCTGCTGCGAAATATTTTGAGTAAAATTTGCTTATAAAATATCTGCAGAGGAAATTTCTACTACAGTTAAAATTTCATCATCAAAATACGGGATGAAAATTCCTACAATGATAATGTCAGCCGAAATTTCTGAACAGTTTGATATAGACTAGTTGGAATTGACCGAAAATTTTCACCACTTTTCACCACACCACTTTTGACCAAAATTTCGTCAAAATAACTTGCTACAAACATTTCTTCAGTGAAAATTGCAGCCATAATTGCAACTAGTGAATTTTAACTAGAGAACTAGTGAATTTGACTAGTGAAGCTTCACGACTGGGTTTGGCCATAATTTCATCAAAACAACTTGCTACAAACATTTTTTTTTGCCATTTTCGCCATTTTTAAAAACATTTTTTAAGTGAAAATTGCAGCCACAATTTCCATAATTTTAGTGCAGATGGCAATTGTGCCCGGTCAGCCTCAGAATCGAATTTCAACACTAAAATCCGCACTAAATTCTGAAATTCTAATTTTGCACTAAATTCTAAAATTGCAATAAATTCCATGAGTAGTTTAATATGCTGGAAATCCCAATATATAGGCACTTATCGAACCAAAAGTCATGGCTATAATCAAGCACAAAAAGACTTATTGATTCAAAGTTTCCCCAATGGCCCTCCCCAGTCGAAAAATGACATTTTCAAATTTGAATATATTGGTTGAAGGATGGAAAGCACTCCTAAAAATCAATTAAGATACCAGAAACAATTGAATTTATGAAAAGAAAAATTTGTGAAAAGATTAATTTAATTTATTAATTAAATTAATTAAAAGATTAAATTAAAGATTAAATTACTTTAATTAATTAAGCTATTTAAGCACTTTCTGTGCATTTGAACAAGAAATTTGACAGAAGTTTGATACCCTTGAGTTCACAGTGGCAAGACACAAGTAGGGAAAATACGAAGAGGATGAAAAGAGGGGAAAATGATGAAAATGCAGGCATTTGGACAAGAGCTTCCTCTAATGCTATCTTCTAAATAAAAGAAGACACCACAAATTTCAAGAAAGAAAACTATCAAGGAATAAACTCAATCCCAAGAAATAAATAACATCGTTCCTGTCTATCAAGGTCAATGCCAGAAATTCAATGCAAGGTTTTTTCCATAACACTTCTCAATTATTCATAATCCTAAAATTCATTCATAATATAATTGCTAATTATTTTGCAATTTTCCCATTCCTCTTTTCATTTGTCATATTCAGCACCAAATCTAGAGCGAATCTTGATTCTCTTACTGGTATTAAATAAATAAAAAAGTTTTTTTAAATGAAAGTAAGGAGCGACATTAAAACTTAAAACGAACTGAAATTAATTCGTATATGAAAGGGGCTGCTTCCTCTTCAATGCCTCACTCTTTACGCTAAAGTTTGACTCTTTCTCTTAACTCTGCTTTTTAAAACAGTAAAAAACTTTAGCGTCAAGAGCAGGGTATTGAGGAGGAAGCAGCCCCTTTCATATACGAAGTAATTTCTGTTCTTTTTAAGTTTTAATGTCGCTCCTTACTTTCATTTAAAAAAAACTTGTTCTTTTATTTAATTTCTGGACGTTTTTTAATTAATGCATGTTTTGGTCTTGGCTCTCCGCACATAAATAACTAAAACGAAATTTGCAAATAATTTTTTTTTTTGCTAAATGGCTTTCTCATAGTTTTAATCGGAAGATTTTGAGAAAAAAGGAGAGAGGGAAGAAGCCTAGTTGCCCTCCAATTATTTGATTACTTAAAAAGGCAACTAGAAATTTTATTTTTTTACGAACATTTTCATTAGTAAAAAATAGACGTAATTTACGAATTAACTTCGTAACGAACTTCTATATTCGTATGTTTTTATTGCGTATATGAGGAAGTTCACCCCTCGTCGATTCCTCGCTCTTTACACTAAAGCTTAAATTCTGTCCCAATTCCTTAAGAATTACCCCTGAATCACAAAGGCCGTAGACAGTTGAAATTACTAAAAATACTTTAGCGTAAAGAGCAAGGTATTACGAGGAAGTAAACCCCTCAAATGCGCAGTAGTTTCTGCTCGTTTTAAGTTTTAATGCTGCTCCTCACTTTCACTAGAAAAAACTTTCCATATTTGTTTTTTCATTGTTTTTTAAATAATGCTAAAAAATCCTGTGCCCCCTTCATTGAAAGTCTCTTCCCCCATGAGAAGTTTTTCCATGGAAAGATCCTCCCATGTAACCCCCCACCTCTACTCTCCTCCCAAACCAAAAAATCCCCCTGAAAATGTCCGTACACTTCCAAGTAACCATTACTATATGTAAACACAGGTCAAAGTTTGTAACTTGCAACCCCTCCCACGGAAACTTCAGGGGAGTAAGTCGTCCCCAAAGACAAAGTTATTAGGTTTTTCGACTTGGTAAACAAAATGGCTATCTAAATGGCAGAATTTTGATCCGGTGACTTTGGGGGAAAATGAGCACTGGAGGGGGCCTAGGTGCCCTCCAATTTTTATGGTCACTTAAAAAGGGCACTAGAACTTTTAACTTCCGTTAGAATGAGCCCCCTCGCGACATTCTAGGACCACTGGGTCTATACGATCATCCCTGAAAAAAAAAACAAAAAAAAAAAAAAACAAATAAACACGCATCCTTGATTTGTCTTCTGGCAAAAAATGCGAAATTCCATATTTTTGCAGGTGGGAGCTTGAAAGTTCTACAATAAGGTTCTCTGATACACTGAATCTGATGGTGTGATTTTCGTTAAGATTGTTTGACTTTTAGGGGGTGTTTTCCCCTATTTTCTAAAAATGAGGCAAATTTTCTCAGACTGGTAACTTTTGATAGGTAAGATTAATCTTGATGAAAGTTATATATTTAAAATCAGCATTTAAATGCGATTTTTTGATGTACCTATTGGTATCAAAATTCCATTTTTTAGTGTTTCGGTTACTATTGAGCCGGGTCGTTCCTTACTACAGTTCGTTACCACGAACTGTTTGATATCTACGGTAATTTTATTTTAAATAATTATTTTTTGAATTGAATATACTTCAGTTATTTTCGGTAAATTGACAAGAACTAGGAGGTTTAAAATATGAAAGACATAAATTCCGCTTCCTCAAAGAAATAATTATTAAAATATACATATAAGTATAGTTATGTATATATATTATTATACTTGTTTCGTTTAATTATATAAACAAAAATTATAAGTTAATAAATTAATTATTTTATTCACCAGTGGGGTTGCAACAGATAAGGAAGAGAAGAAGGGGTGCTAGGACGCCCTCCAAAAACCGGACAGATAGGATGTTCAGACCGTAGAAACTACACGTCAGAAATAATGACACCAATTACGCTCTCACAAAGAAATATTTTCAGAATGATTGTCCTAACTACCGTTAGCCTTGCCAAAGGGAGAGGGGTTGGGTGGTAAGACTTCCTCTGAAGACTGAAAAAATTTACATAGGAATTGCGCTTTTGAACACACATTGACTACAATTTCAACCCCCTTAGGAAACATAAGTTCTAGCTACACTCCTACTAATCGCATTAGTCAGGACATAATTCGAATAAAGACATCTCTACCCTTCTCCGAGAGATACGGGGAGGAGAGTCATAACTTCGGACTATCGAACTTTGGACTATAATAACTTTAATTAAAATAAAAAAATCATTCTTTTTTAACATTTAAAAGACTTCCCGAAAATTTTTTTACCACTAAAATGCAAAATATTCCACTTGATTCGGGAATATATGCAGGTAATTTGGCAATCCCCTTCCCTAGGCAATACTAGTTCTATCTAATGACAATTTTCTTTGAGACACGCCTTTTCCACCACTAATCATGTTTTTAGTGACCAATCAGCTTAAAAAATAGCTATCAACAAGTGTTAACACAAATTCTACTCGCGCAATCTCACATGGGAGTTTCGATGGCCAGTACGGTCAGTGGCGGTTCTGGCCTCATTTGCACCAAGTGCAAAATCATGATTAGTATCCCCCCCCCCTTCCACTCTGTTTTCAAAAAATTCCAAATAAATTTTTAACCAAATTTTTATTTATTAACAAAATTATTCTTAATTGATTAATAAATTGATAATTTATTTTTGATCATTATTATTATTTAATTAATATTCTTTTTAATTCATTTTTATTTTATTAATTAACTAATAATTTATTAATTATTTTATTTATTAACTGTGACCTCTACTTTATTAAATAAATAAAAAAAATTACAAAATAAGTATAATCTTTAGATTATTTATTTGAAAATTTGCGTCCCTAAAATTTCTGCGCCGGGGCCAGTGCCCCCTGTCCCTCCAAAAACCACCTCTATGTTTGGCACAAAGCTATCTCAAATGAACTGTCAGATAGAAAAAAAGGCAGTCCAGAAAAGATGCCTAAGAATTATTTTAAATGAGTGTAAAGTACATCCTTCGAAGAACCAATCTGGTCACACGCAAGGACAGTCCAACCACACCCTCCACACCCCCCAGAGAAATTACCGTTTCCCTAGTCAATTTCCTCCCCTCCGACCCCGCCTCTCTCATTCTGTGTCAGGAAAATACCCTTTCTAACCCGAATAAAACTATCTACCGAAATATATTGAAGGACTTTCGTCCTGTGCATAGTAACCTTTTTGAATAAGGGAACTTTCCCCCTACCTTTTTTTTACCTTATAATTGTTAAATATTTATTTCAAAAATATAGTTATTTTTAAATTGAATTATATTTTATAGGTTTTAAGTTGCAAAGTTTTATGATTTTTTGTTTAAACTTAGTTTATTCCTTTTTTTTAATTCTGCGAGTTTTTTTTTATACTATTTTGAAACTTCTTTACTGTTTTGACAACTGTTTTTTTACAGCCTTTTTTGACTAATTGAGAAAAAGTTTACAGACTTATATTTAGCTTTTTTGTTGTTTGGAGACTAAACTTCGAATAAGGCCCTCTTGGGTTTGAGATAGACATTTTTCAGAAATAAAATCTTACCACATATCATCGCTGTCTCGCATAAAGATCGTATCTGACATTGTCACACTTCTAAATGATAAAGCTGTTCTCAAAGAGGGATCAGCTGGGCAATATAGATCAGCAAGATGCAAGTTCGACTGAATATACATTACCCTCCTAATCCGCTAAGCTGTTGAGAAATTTATAGCAAATAAATTTAAGAAAATTATCTCAGAAGCGTAAAAAATGCCCAATGCGACTTGTAGGCGTGACAACGATGGAAGTACTAAAATAATTTTAATGTTCAACTAAAATAATTAAATAAATAAATAATAACTAATTATTTTATATAATAAAAATTAATTAATTAATTAAATTTATTTAATAAGGCTCTACTAAATTTAAACCAAGACACTGAGTAATGTCAAACGTAAGTTAGCCCTTTGGCTACGGTCCTACGATGAGGATAATTGACTTACGTTCATTGAACCATAGTCGGAGTATCTGCTGCTTAATCTTAAATTAGTTAACGATGAACTGGGTAGGCGAGGACTTGTAGATGGAGACACATTATAACTTCTCGGCGTTGGAGGCAAAAGGGACCTGCTAGAACTATAGCTTGATGGAATAGAAAAACTAGCAGAATAAGCTGAGGGGGCCGTATAACCAGACCTGCTTGCACTACTTGACCTGGAATATGCACTAGATGACGCTAATCCATAATCAAAGGATCCTGAACGTCCTAGAGCCGGGTAACCCGTGTACCCGGTTGAACCAAGGCTCGAGTAACTGCTAGTAGGAGTAGTGCCCCTTGAAGAACGGCTGATACCATTAGTATTTAAGCTCCGTGAGCGACTTGTATTGTAAGAAGGTAGCGACAAACCTATCGCCGAAACCGGTTTGCGATTAGAGCTAGGCTCGCGCGACACAGACCCAGAGCGATAATATCCACTTTCACTATAGCCGTTTGAATGCATTGAAACTTTCAGTTCGTTATTCGATACAAGACTGCGAAGTTAGTTTGTATACAAAGGTGAAACTTGGCGAGACTGTCGTTTTCATTTTTGGCAGCTTTTTCTCCAGCTCTGACACACCCGAGAAAGATTTTTTCTTTTAGAACCACAAACTACTGTCCAAAGGAAGGAAACATATGGTTTTGATTTCCTTCCAGTTTTAGCGTATTTGATGAACATTTTTCCTGACATAAGAGAACTTATAAAGTCATTTCTAACAACAAAGGAATGTCAAACTGATAATATTTTCAGATAGTAATAATTTATGATGTGCTGAGATAACGACATTTATCGCTAACGCTACAGACCGATACATGTGAAACAAAATGTTGTTACCGAAGTCAGGCAAATGCGCAACAATCTTTTCGAGTGGAGAGAGAGAGAGAGGGGGGGGCTATGTAGAGTTTTAAAAATCAAAAATAAGTAGTTACCAAACACAATTAGCTAAATTGTTCTCAAAAGAAGAATCACCAAAGTGATTCAAATCAGGAGGATCCGTATGATTGAACGCAGATTGCCGTGGTGATCATTGCAGTGATCACTAGTTAAGGAATAGGTTTTTGTCCAAAAACGGCCTTAACACAATTTCAATATCAAGAAATAATCCTTGGAGTTAGAGGAAGTTTTACTGTTATAAGATACTTCCATTTCCTCGAATATTGGATAACCAGGGGTGAATGCAGATAGGCAATCTTTTGAGTTTAAGCAGATCAAATTCTTGAGAATCTCAGCCAAAGAAGTACGCAAAAGGGTGCAGGTGACCCTCCTGCAATTCCCAAATTTTCTTGAATTTCCACTCGTTATTCAGATTTTCAAATCAGATTTAATGTTTAATATCAGGGTTGCTACCGTTAGTATTTTATCACCATATTTGTTGATTCTTCAATCTCAAGGTGACTTTTCTTTGGTGATTTTCGTCTTGAATTTGGTGATTTTCTACAAAAGTGGTTGACATTCTATACATGATTGAATTTACTGTTTTACTAAGGTGGAATAGTAAATGACTTTCCTATTTTGTGTCTTTTTATTGTGTATTGAAAAGGAATGGCGTTATTTTGGCAAAACATAGAACATTTTTAGAAAAATACATTTAGAAATATTCGCTATAGGACATTTAAATACTGATTATACAAAGTAAAAGGTAAAATAAAGGGTAAATAAATAAAAAGGTTAGTTTTTTGTCCAGAAAAATATTTCAGATCACAATCTCAGTTTTTCATTGAAATTCCGTTTTTCAGTCTTTCTTGTTAAAACGGTTGGCATGCCTTTGAAAAACGTAATGTGGCGCCCAATGCGTCTTGTTGGTGTATAGCCTATCACAACTGACCACCGTTTTTGTTTTTGTGACTTGGGTGTTTTTTTTTTTGTGAAACGCTGGTAAGTTTTAGGTGAAGCGTTGGTTATTTTTTTGATTGTAGGGGCAACCCTGACTGATTTAAAGGTGTGAAAAGGTCAGATACGATCTTTCAAACAGTTCGTGGTAACGAACTGTAGTAAGGAGCGACCCGGCTCAATAGCAACCAAAACTCTAAAAAATGGGGTATTGATATCAATAGCTACATCAAAAGAATCGCATTTTAATGCTGATTTTAAACATATAAGTTTAATCAAGTTTAGTCTTACCCATCAAAAGTTACGAGCCTGAGAAAATTTGCCTTATTTTAAAAAATAGGAGAAAACAACCCCTAAAAGTCATAGAATCTTAACGAAAATCACACCATCAGATTCAGCGTAACAGAGAACCCTATTGTAGAAGTTTCAAGCTACTATCTACAAAAATGTGGAATTTCGTATTTTTTGCCAGAAGACAAATCACGGATTCGTGTTTATTTGTTTGTTTGTTTTTTTCCCCCAGGGGTCATCGTATCGACCAAGTGGTCCTAGAATGTCGCAAGAGGGCTCATTCTAGCGGAAATGAAAAGTTCTAGTGCCATTTTTAAGTGACCAAAAAATTGGAGGGCATCTAGGCCCCCTCCCATGCTACTTTTTTCTCCAAAGTCAACGGATCAAAATTTTGAGATAGCCATTTTGTTCCGCATAGTCAAAAACCATAATAACTATGTCTTTAAGAATTACTTACTCCCCCACAGTCCCTGGGGGAGGGGCTGCAAGTTACAAACTTCGGCCAGTGTTTACATATAATAATGGTTATTGGGAAGTGTAAATCACGACAGGGGTGCGCCAAGGATGTGCAGTGGCCCCAGAGCTCCTCAATGTCATATAGATTACGTTATGACAAAAACCACTTCATGTCTCAGCTTTGGGCTCAAATTCGGAGATCATACCATCACAGATGTCGATTTTGCCGATGACTTGGCCATTCTGGCGGACTCCATGGAGCAGCTGCTGGAAGCGCTCCGAATTCTGCGAGAAGAGGCTGCCAAAGTAGGACTGCATATAAACTGGAACAAAACTAAAATGATGGCCGTAGACCCGTCTTCTCCTGCTGTTAACTCTCCAGTTAGCCTGGACAGCACCACTAGCATAGAGATTGTCAAAGACTTCACCTACCTGGGCTCCGTAATTTCTTCAAATGGCTCACTTCTCCCCGAGCTGCAGGCAAGATTATCTAAAGCGTCTTCTGTCATGGGTAGACTGAACCGTCACCTCTGGCGAAAACCAAATATCAGTCGCACAACGAAACTGCGGATCTTCGACGCTCTAGTCGGTTCTGTGATGCTTTACGGAGCTGAGACATGGCAAGCATCAGCTGCAACCCTCAAGAAAATAGACGTATTTCATGCAAAGAGCCGAAGGAGGATTGAGGGCCTACGATGGTCTGACTTCGTCAGCAATGAAAAGCTTCTGCAGCTCACAAAGCAGTCTTGGTTTTCGTCTCAAGCAGCCGAGCGAACCTTACGATGGTTCAGGCATCTGCTTCGAATGCCACCACATCTACCCGCAAAGATGATCTATGACTTCGACCCAATCAAAGTTGGTTGGAAGCGACCTCGAGGCCGACCGAAGAAACGTTGGTCCGACAGCCTGTCCGAGTTCTTAGCGATGGCAAACATCAGACAGGGCGAAGAGCAAATACTCGCCATGGACCGAAGTGGGTGGAGGAGGCAGACGTCACTCTCTACGCCGAGCAGTGCCCGGCAGGAGACTTAAGTCAAGTAAGTCAAGTAAGTCAGGAAGTGTACAGCGTTTTCAGGTTTTTTTTTTTGGGTTTTGGGGGTGGGTTTGAGGGGATGGAGCTATGTGGGAGGATCTTTCCTTGGAGGAATATGTCACGGGGGAACAGAAATTCAATGAAAAGGGCGCAGGATTTTCTAAAATTACTATAAAAAAAAACAATGAAAAAATAAACATGGGAAAGTTTTTTCAATTGAAAGTAAGGAGTAGCATTGAAACTTAAAACGAACAGAGATTATTACGCATATGAGGGGTTCTAAAAATACTTTAGCATAAAGAGCGAGGTATTTAGGAGGAGATAAATACCTCGCCCTTATTCTATAGTATTTTTAGTAATTTCAACTATTTATTCTATGGCCTTTCGGATTCAGGGGTCATTCTTAAAGAATTGGGACACAACTTACGATTTAGTGTAAAGAGCGAGGTATTAACGAGGGTACAAACCCCCTCATATACATAATAAAAAATTAAGAATATAAAAGTTTGTTACGTAAGCTAATTCTTAAGTTACGTATATTTTTTACTAATAAAAACATTCGTTAAAAATTAAAATTTATAGTTGCCTTTTTATGTAACCGAAAAATTGCAGGGCAACTAGGCTTTCCCCACCCCTTATTTCTCAAAATCGTCTGATCAAAACTAAGAGAAAGGCATTTAGCCAAAAAAGGAATTAATATGCAAATTTCATTTTAATAATTTATGTGTGGAGAGCCAAAATCAAACATGCATTAATTCAAAACGTTGAGAAATTACATAAAAAAACTAGTTTCTTTAACTGAAAGTAAGGAGCGACATTAAAACTTAAAAGGAACAGAAATTACTCCGTACATGAAATGGGTTGTCCCCTCCGTAATCCCTCGCTCTTTACGCTAAAGTTTGACTCTTTGCCACAATTTTGCTTTTTAAAACAATTAAAAACTTTAGCGTAAAGAGCAAGGGATTGCGGAGGGGACAACCCATTTCACATACGGAGTAATTTCTGTTCGTTTTAAGTTTTAATGTCGCTCCTTACTTTTAGTTAAAAAAACTAGTTTTTTTTTGTAATGGGGGTAAGAGCGATCATACAGTATATGTATAGCCAATAATGATTAGACATTTATATCGGAATACCTTATGCTCATTTTGAAAGTAGGAGGATGTGATAGATGGTAGACACAGCTAAAACTAATTAATCCATAAATCATGAAAACGAGTCCCCAAAACAGGTAAGAACCCAGGATTAATTAGGGTGGGGGAGGAGGACAAATTTTTTTTCAAGAGAAGGTAAAAAAAATAATAAAAAAATATATTCTGATAATTTGAATAAGAAGAATAGAGAAATTTAAAACACTCTAGGAATTCAAGAGGTAGGGCAAATTTCCTCCTCCCGCGCACTACCAACATAACTGAACTGTTGAAAGAAATCCAGTTCTTTGGATTTAATATTTTTGAGAAACCACAAAAAGCCCCTCCCCCACCACTTGAAACCTAACAACCACCGTTTGCTGATCAAAAACTATTTTATTTTTATTTATTTTTACTTTTTATTATTATTTTTTACTATTTATTTTTACTATTTTAGCTCCTAATTTTAAAGCACTTGAATAGTATGTTTAGAACGTAACCTCAATCAAAGTAATACGTTTATTTGGGTCGTTTCAAAACTATTTTATTAAGCTCCTAATTTTTAAGCACTTGAATAGTATGTTTAGAACGTAACCTCAATCAAAGTAATACGTTGATTTGAGTCGTTTAAAAAAAAAGCCTTTTGGTTTTGGAGGATAAAAACTCGGAAAATTGGCAAATTTATAAAGCTGATTAATCAGGCAAGTATGACGATATTTTTGTGTGTGTGTGTAGGTGTGTGTGTGAATGAGAGTAGGGGGGTGGGTCTAAATCCCCCAAAACCCAAAAACATGAAATATAAAATCCCGAAAACACAAAACATTTAGGGAAAGGATAAGTGGCAAAAAGGCCTGTAAGTAACTTATTTGCATCCAAGGGGACACGCATTATGGCAGATGAAAGAATATGCTCTTAAGCAGTGGTAAGGAGCCTATGGCAGAGTGCCCCCCTCGGGTATGTGGATGCTTAAGAATGTCCTTAGCCAAGGACATATCCGGAGCCTTTATTTTGGTTTACAAAATTTTGTAAAACGCATGAAAAAAAAATGCTTATATATTTTTGTCACGTTTTTTCGAGCCGGACAAAAATTTCAAGTCAAGGCGTGTGTGTTCAAACCGGTATACTCCCACCCTGGAAACGGGTCTTTTCTTAAGTTTTTCATGCAATAGTTTCGATGCCCCCCCCCATCCCAAAAAAACATTTTGTATATGTACAAGCCTTAGAACCAAGGATCCAAATCCGAAATTTACCCAGCTATTTTTTTTATCTCCCGTCCAAGCTGGATATCCACCTGTTGTTTGCTAATTTTCTCGAGTAGCTCATAATTTGAAGGCTTCGAGTGAGTAGATTTGAATACACTGAGTTTGACAAAATGGCCGAACTTAGGACTGGCTATCCCTACATCTGTTTTGTGTGTTCTGGGTCAATGTAGAAGGTCATGAATGGCAGTTGGAACCATTTTTTTTTACAGAACCTTCTTCTGAATCGAAAAAGAAACAAGCGCAAGGTAAATATCCAGCAGACAAAATGACAATGAATAACAAACAACAGTTTTTTTTTTCTTTTTTTTTTTTTTTTTTTTTTTTTTTTTTTTTTTTTTTTTTTTTTTTAATGTGGATTAAAAAATAAACTGGAAAAAACACCGCTCCTCGAACCTAACACGTACTTTTTTAGTTATATTGTACCCTATCAGCACGTCATTTTAAAGCTCTTTACAAACAGGTTTTAAAGGTTTTCTTTGATTTTATTACCGTTCTTTAAGTTTTTTTGTGTTGTTTTTTAAGCACAGAGTGGCAGAAAGTAGTCTGGCGTGATGAGAAGGTGGCACTCAGGGTGCAGACCACATAGCAAAGACCGGAAAGCTCTTTCTGTTTAATTATACTGGTTTGCCTGTAAACCTGTGTGACCAGTCAGCTATACACGACAGGGGGTCCAGTTTTTAAGATTTACAAAACTTAAAGCAAAAAATCTACATGTCCACGTCTTTGCATGAATCCAAAGTGGAAAGTGATTCCTGTGATTGAGTTTAATTAATCCAAATTCATACGCACGCTTAGCTAGATATCAATGTAGGGACATGACCATTATTTCCCATTTATAATTTGTTTCCTCGTTTTAAGCAGCTCTTATTGGTCCAAAATAATGGTAGATAGAAATTGATTCCTAGAAAATCACACGTGGTGAGCTTAAGGGAATTCAATGCCTTAAAATTATTATGCAAGTCTCAGCCTCGGCTGACCGTCTCAAATAGCCCATTAAAGAATTTTCCTAGAACCACAGGGAACTCACAAAGCAATATTGGTCAACGTTGATACAGGGTCTATATGTGTAAATAGTTCGAAATGCTCACGGAGAGACTTGAAAATGTATAGTCTCTTACTAATTGTTAAGCAGAGCGCTGTATATTCAATGTACGTACATCGTTGATAATGTGTATTCTGTGTCGACAAAGTTTTCAATAAAAGCAGGTAGCACTACAAGGAATCAAAGCTGTTAAATTACTCAAATATCACCTATTTTAAACTGATCTTGAGTGTTTTCTTAGCAGGTATGCTGGAGCATTTTTAGGGACTACTCTTTCTTGAGCTTCAAAAAAAATTCTGCTATGTTCAACAGATTAGACAGAAGTAACACTTTCTAATGATGTAAGTTCCATAACATCTGAATATCTCTATCCCTGGCAAAAAACGATAGAAGTGAAATGGTTTCTAAGATTTTTGGAAATGTATGCGTCGGGTTTTAGTTTTTTGTCATTTGTTCGGATCTATTATCCAAGCTTTACAAGCTATGGCAAAACTGCCCGATCAACTCTAGATAATTTGGCCAAAGAAACTAAAAAAGTTCACAATGAAAGAGATAGGGTAATCTTTTAAGCCATCGAATTCCTTTAAAGGTACTCGTGGAGACATAGAAATGAGCTTGCATGAAGTTCTAAAATTATAATTTACAACCATGATATTTGGGTATGGAACGATGGACATACTTGAGACATGGCAATGACGGGAATCGTTACGCCCGTCTATATATTTTCAAAATGAGCTGTGTGTTTTAGATATTTCGGTGCCAAATACCAAATGGCATAGCTCATTTTTTATAATGTTATAAGAGAGCGAAAAAAGGATTTTGCAATCAAAAAAAGAGTGTTTCAAATCTGTATACCCCATTGGGTATATCATTGACTAAAACATGTTCATTCCAATCATGGCTGTTATCTCGTAAAATATGTTAAGTGCATAGTTTACACTTCTACAATTAAGTAAAACAGTTCAAAATAGGGATGAAACCTTTTTAATGACAGTGAATAGATATAAAATTATTTAACTGGATATTTCGAACACATATACTGTGTTCATCATCAGCAGTAAAACTAAAAGACCGATGTCTTAGTTTTACTGCTGATAATGAACACAGTATATGTGTTCGAAATATCCAGTTAAATAATTTTATATCTATTCACTATCAATAAAAAGGTTTCATCCCTATTTTGAACTGTTTTACTTTCGTCATGGAAAGGCAGTGTTGTCTTCGAAGTTATCTACTTCTACAATTGTGACTGAAGCATGGCAATACATTTTCAATCCGAAGTCATTCACTGATTCTTCAAAAACATATTTTCATCCATATACCATTTGGTATGACAAACCCCAGAATTTCATAAATAAAAAACCATTTGAAAATATTTATTGAGTTAAATATTAAATCAAGCATGCGCTTACATTTTGAAAAAAAAACATAAAAAAAACATGAATAAATTAGCTAAAAAAAAATAACAAATAATAGAATATAAAACTATAAAAAACAGAAATAGTACAAAAAGATAAGATAAAAGAGAATAATAAACAAACAAAACAAAAATACAATTCAAGCATGCTGTTACATTTTAGGATCGAAGTCAGCCATTGGTCACTCCAACATATCCACTCAACTGCATGGTATTAACAATAATTCAATATAATCAAATTAAAAAAATGAAAATATTTCATAACTGAAAATAATTTTGAAAATAAAAAATATAGATAAAAACAACAAGAAAAAAAAATGTCAACCAAAAATAATCTAAAAATATTAAAGAATTGGTAGAATATAAAACATATCTAAAAATAATGATATATTAAAACGATAACACAGAAAGATGAATAATAAAGAAACAAAATAGAAAATATAATTGAAACAGGCCATTACATTTTACGACTTAAGTACCCCACTAGTCCCTCCAGAATACCTGCTCATACGTACACTGTATGGTAAGAAAAATAGATCAATATAATTAAATCTATATTCCTTTGCCAGTATTTACTGAACCAAAGATCAAAACCACATTATTAGACCACGCACCATAATTTTTCAAATGATGACTTAGGTCCTCCAATTACAAGGAGTCTAAGTCCTTGCATGATTCAAGGTTCAAACGAGGTGCAACATACCTATTTTACTGCAAAAAAAATTAATGGTAGGGTGAGGAATGGGGATTTTAGAGTGTTCACGACCCCCTTTGGTTTCCCGTTTATATTTCTAAATATAAGGGCCAAAGTAAAGCATAAACTAATCGTCAAACTAAAACAGCTAGATATAAATTTACAAAAAGAGTTATTTTATGACCGTGAACACACATGAGAGAGCAAAATAATAATAAAAACTGACGACTTCTCCTATCGGAAAAACTATTTCATTTCATGTTTTAAATATACATTTATTTTTGGATATGAACTTGTTTAATAATACATTGACACAACCACCGGTTGAGACGCCATCACCATCGCTTGTCAAATGACGAACATATAATCAAGTACAAACTGTAATTCGTTCCAAAGCTCAAAAACATGAATGCCTAGTACACTTACATCACACGTCGATATGTCTGATTTCTTACACAGGCCCAATACATTTAACACAGCATTCAACTGTCCATGTCACGCAATGAACAAATCTTTGCCAATGGATGCGCCACTTCGATACAGGCTTGGTTGATTGTCCAGCATCCCCATTGGCGTGACCGTTGGTCATTATAATGGTATGATCGCCGTTAATATCTACTAAGCCTACACGAGGCTGAGGCTCAGTTTCCCTCATCGCAACGGAAGCATTACTGCCTCCGCTGCGAGAGAAAAATGAAAATTTTGGAATCTTGAAAGGATTCGACAGAGGAATTAACCTCTGTCGGCTTTGAACCAATCACAGTCAAATCAAACCCAAGCGGGTTCTGTCAAGCTATCACGCGAGCAATTTTTTTAAAGTCTATCCTCTAATTCGTTCAGAAAGCCTCTCATCTTAGTTTATTTTCCTTTTGAAAATTTCCTTAATAACAGAATCTTCTTTTCTGGTGTTAATCCGTGGCCAAAAAATAGTCAATTTTTCAATTATTAGAATTATTTTGGAGACTGAAATTACTGATACAAAACTGTAGCCTAGTATACTGAGACAAAGAACATAAAGTCAGAGATTCCTTTTCCGTGGCTCACCTCACAAGGTCTCGAATAAGACTGTCGAACTGTGGAAACCTTTCTTTAGGACTCGATTAAGGATCGATATCAAACTCGCTCTCTTTAGGGAGTACTAAAAAGACTAGAAGGATATACCAATACAATCAAATTGAAGGACAATAGATTTAATTCGGGAGATATGAAATTGAATTATAAATGTGTACATATTTTTGAAATTCTTTTCAAAAAGGACGAAAGTAGAAAATTATTCTTTTTTTTTCTCGAAGTGATTGGGATTTATAAAACATAAATATCAAATTTATCTCAAGTTATAAAGGCATTCAAGTTATAAATACACAAATGAAGGAAGTTGATGAGTTGAGGAAAAAGTTTTAAAAAGATCAAGTTATTAAGCCCAATCCTTCTTGCTCCCTTCATTTTCACTCATTTATGCATAGATTCTCGAGTAAAGAAAGTAAAAAATTACTTTCCGCTTTTTAGCCATTTTGAAAACAACTCAAAAAAGGCTGCCAGGAAAAGTGAATGGGGACCTAACATGAACAGGATCTTCGGCGACTTAACGTGTGCCGAAAGGCATTAAAAAATCCTAGCGCCAATTATAATCCAGCGTCAGACGATTTCACCAATAGAGTTGAAAATTTCAAACAAAATTGGATATTTAATAAGATTAATCTGCAATACAATCGAATCGTCATTAATTGAAAACAAAATACACTTTCATAGGCTTGGTCCAACTTGGTATGTTTTAGTTGAAAAAAAAAAAATATTATAACAATTAAAATATAGCCAAAACAAGAACATTTTGTCAACGAGCATAAAATTTTTCGAAAGGCATAAGCAACAAATTGTTGAAGTACGAACAGAACTCACAAAGCTTCGTAAATAACGCTGTGAACTGGAGTAAACTGATGTCGATTCCTGCTTTTATGGAGAGTCGGGATCGAAGAGAAAAAAAGGAGGCAGGAAAAAGCTCGTGAAGATGGGATGAAGGAGGAGGGTTGAGACAAATTTCATACAAAGCTTCTAAAGACGTAGTTGATCCGAATTATTCGTTTTAAGGCATTTTAAAGTCAATAGTTTTCTCAAATAGGCCCAGTTTAGCTTGGGAAAGCCATGGTAGTATAAATAGGTTATTTGATTTTAAGAGGGCAGGCCTACTGGGAACACAATTTCGCTTCTTTACCCGTTCCTGAATATTTAAGTGCCTGGAAAGTTAATTTTACTTTTCTGGGCCAAACAAATTCGCCAAGCACTAGATGACACTAGCAATTAAAGGACATTAGCTCCAGTTTTACTCTAATAAGATGCACATTCTCTTTGCTCCCAGGGGCAATCTACTATAGGTAACAAAAAATATTTACCCATACATACTGGAGTTGAAATAATTTGCATATATAGGAATAACAACTTCCCCACATACAGTCCAATGGAAACGGTAGAACGGAACAATACCCGCCCACAAGCAACAATGAATCAGTTTTCTTGACGGGTTATACCTCGTCAAGATTTGCTGGATCTGAAGCCTATGACTGATATATTATTACTGCGAAGGGTTTTAAGTGACAACAAACTTTAAAAGATCATTATGCCGTATGTAACTAAAAAACGGTAAAAACCCCACGTCTGCCTTGGGTTTAATTAGCCTGGCACTTATAGCACTACACCAGTTTATAGTACTACCCCTTGTAGAATGTCATGTTATTATTGTGACCTGAGGTGCCGAGGCTTAGCAATGTTTCTTACCGGACCAACAGCCAAACAACCTCGAAACCGACTCTTTCTTAAGAGGATTCGGTAGCTTAAACAATCACCCAGCTTGTCCGTTATAAGTTTTTATTTTGTGTGGGAAAAACATTTAAAATTGATAGGGGGTTCTTGCCATACCTTGTAGAGCTTGGATAAGAGATCCGAATAAAGACAGAAAACTAAAAGCCACAATCTACTTTTCTTGAAATCTTATAAAAGCCATCGAACTTCTCACGCTTTGTGCCGGATATAGAAATGTTCAGATTTAAAGAAAACACATTAGAAAGTTCAAATTGGAAAAAAGTTTGATGGGAAAACTCATATTTTCTATAATTAGAAAGCGGGAAATTTGTTCTTTCGATTAAACGGAGCGGAATTTTTTTGAAGGTGAAGAAAAGAGCAGTCCCTACAAATATTTTAGCACACCTGCTTGGCAAACATGATCAGCTCAAAGAAAGCATCATTTGAGCAATTTGGCGCTTTTGGGAATTCCCGATAGTGCTAGCCATCTTGAATGAAAACCTTGCCGACACAAAAGCTGTGCGTAAATCGAATACACGACACTTTTCTTAACAATTAGTAAGGGATTTCACGGTTTCTTTATTCTAAGTAGCCTCTCGTTAGCTTTTCGAACTAACACATCTAAGATACCCTATCAATTTTCACAAAATCTGTTTTGGGAGTTCCTTGTGGTGTTGGAAAAATTCGTTAATGAACCCGTTGTCTCTGAGACGGTCAACAGACTCAAAAACTCTCAAAATCACCTTTAAGGTACTAAATGGCCTTAATATAGTTGCAGCAACTTTTGCCCTGAATTTTGAGGTTCATAAACAAAAAAAAAAAACTGGAATTTTATCATGTAGTATGAACTTTAATTTACTGGAATATGAAAGGAGGAATGGATTAATTAAAACACACTCCTTCTCTTTCCACCAATAAACCAAAGGAAAATGTGAATAATAATTAGTTATGGAACTATAAGTTAAAATAATTATAATTTATTATAAAAATATATAACTTATTACAAAATATAACATAAATTATATAATAGATATATTTTTTTTAAATTAAAGACATTATAAATAAATATATAACAAAATAAGTAATTATTATAAATTATAATCAATTACGAAAACAAATTTGTTGTGAAATCAGAAGGAGATTCTATCAATTCATTTAGTCTTACTTAATAAAAGGAGACAAAATTTAACTTATCTATTTCACGTTTTAGACAAATATATTCGTAAGAATATATGGAAGAGAAATACAATATAAATACCGTCGTGTCACGCCTGAAGTGTTGAGGATTTTGAGATAATTTTCAGAAACCGTTTGCTAAGCTGCTTTTCAAGGAAGGATCAGCAGAACAATGTGAATCCAGAAGATAAGCATTAATGAAGAAACATTGCGGTGCTAATCTTCCCTTTGAGGACAGCTTTGTAAATGATTTTGGAAATTATTACACAAGTGTAAAAATCTCGGCTACGACCTTTAGACTAGACAGCAACAATATAAGATGGATTAATTTAAAAGTTACCCTTAGTCTGGAGCCGAAAGACGTATTAAGGACTTTTGTTCGGGAGGGAGGGCTACATTAAAAACCTTAGAAGTGAAGAATCTTATAACGATTTCTTTATTAGAACAACTTCATGCATAAACTTGCGGCCTAAATTTGGTATCAAGACTCGTTCAAGAAATCATTAAACTATACAAGCAGCTCTATTACGACCGCCAAGTCTGTCTACGAGGCTTAATCAGGGTGCTACATTGTATCTGCCAAACAACCAAGCGTTGTAAAGCATCAGATCCAAAGCCTCTGATGGTCAGCACTATTTTTTCAGAGGATAAACAACAGGTCACTGACCATTTCTTATCTTATGATGCAATGCTATCTAAAGAATTACTGTTAGAGTCGGGGTCAAGGGGGGAAACAAACTTCCCGCCACCTGGTTTACATCTTAGAAGCTAGGTGCGCCGCAAAGTTCCGCCACGCTTGGCATAGTCACGCATGGCACGCACCACCTAGTGTACATGATTTCTAGAAGAGGGTGTCCCTCGGTGTGATCCCCTCGGAACAAGGGGGATATCACTTTAAAATTGATTACGCTACAAATATTGCTATGAAAATGATTTCAACAGTTTGATTTCCGATGCTGCGTATTCAGAAACAAAACATTGAAGAAAAAGCAAATATCTTTCCTAACTAGAACAAACATATACTAAGAATCTTTCGAGAGTGATTCAATTCAACAAGTAGCTTTTCCCATGATTATATACTATTTTTTCACGATTTATTGCAGTTATGAAGAATTTACACCCAAGGCCAAATAAATTCTCAAGTAAGCACTATTACCCCCTCCCCCCGGCCACACGCCTTTCCAAATAAAATAGTTTGGAGCAAGGTGCCACCCACCCAAAACCCGAAAATATTTAACACCTTTTAATAATCTGGTATACTCGCATTTTTACTATGATTCAACAAAAAAAAATTTCACTGTTGCCCACCCCCAAAAAACCGATAAAAGTGCCTGTTAGCAATCATAAAAAACAACAACAAGAAACATAAAAACAAATCACTCTGAATGAGCTCTACGTTTCTGCCTTTGGTAGAGGAGAAGCTTTTAAATATAATCAATCTAATAATATAATATATAATATAAATGTAATGCGATGAATCCAATCTAAAGATACGAAGAATACAACGATTCAAGGTTGAAGGGACACAAAATTAAGGAATAACTACCTATTCACCGGCCTTTAAACCTTTAAAAATAAAATCATCAATTGTTAGTATGTATCTAGTAGAGGTTGATCTAAGCATCTCCGGTAGCTGTTCCAATATTTCCACTTCTAAAAAAAAATCTCTCCTATATTCACCGAATCTTTGTACTTATAAAACTTTTCATCCTTTATTTTTCTTTCATTTATTTTAATTTTGAAAAAAATTTCACCTTTATGTTTATAAATTCACCTATAGCCAGAAAACATCTGAACACTGAAGCTACGTTACTCAAAGTATAAAGGTACTTTTTATTTACTTATTTTAAATTTCAACAAAAAACTTGCAATATATATATATATAAAACCGGCCAAGGGATTGATCCTTGCTGGAACGAACGCAGGGGGGGGGGGCCTTAGGCCCCCACCGAAATTTTGTAAAATGTTTAATTTCCCCATGGTATCTTGGGATTTCTGGCAAAAGTAGGACATTTATTAAGAATCTAGATACATGTGTGAAACCTTTTTTTTTGGGATTTTACAGCTTGCAATTATCCGGTCAAGTCACTGCCCATTTATAAACCCATTTTCTGTCTAACTTTTTACCCTCTTTGAAGTAATTAGCGATTGCACTGTTTTTTGTTTGTTTTTTTTTTGTAAAGAGAGTTTACTTTCCACATCAAAATAGAATTATCCTTGATATTAGAGTGTTTATCCCCCCTTTTCAGGATAAAGTACGGCTTTTTTTTGGAAACTCATTTTTCATTAAAATCGACGTTTTCGTAATAGAAGAACTACCCTCCACAGCACCCATATTGCACTATTAACCCTAAAATTTCCCCTTTCAGTAAGATATAATAGATTAATCACTGGTTCTAGTCTGATATACGTTCTTTTTGCATTTATTTAGTTACTAAATAAAAAAAAAACTACTTTATATTTGCTGTTTCGACGGTTTTGGGTCCCTCCGAAAAAAAATTCCTGCGTACGTGCCTGGATCCTTGCTACGGTTAGGTTGGATGACGTGCTAGCTGCCTGTTTTTTGTAATAAGAAGACCTTGCAACTGAAACGTTAATTCGACTCCCTATGTGCTTGCAATGGCTCTTGAGGGTCTTTTCCCCTTTTCTTTCTTTTTGTAGAAGGGTTTATATATATATATATATATATATATATATATATATATATATATATATATATATATATATATATATATATATATATATATATATATATATGTATTCACCTCTAGCAAGAAAAAATCCAGAGGCTATACCTACATTAATCAAGGTTCCATGTCAATCCTTTTCTTGGACCCTTGTTGGAGAAAAGATGGAATGGTCCCTAGGAGGAATCAATATTGAATAGTTCTTCCCTTTGGTAATCACGCATGGGGACCACTGAATGTCTTTAGACTGTCAAGATAGCAATAACTTTTGGACAATAAAGGACACCTGCTTCTTCTTATAGTTACAGAATTTCTTTTCTATTTGAGGCTTTGAATAAAGTGGCTTTCAAACAGTTCGTGATAACGAACTGTAGTAAGGAGCGATCCGGCTCAATAGTAACCGAAACTCTAAAAAACGGCATTTTTCCTGATTTTAAATATACAAGTTTCATCAAGTTTAGTCTTACCCGTCGAAAGTTACGAGCCTGAGAAAATTTGACTTATTTTAGAAAATAGAGACCCCCCCCTAAAAATCATAGACTCTTTAACAAAAATAACAGCATCAGATTCAACATATCAGAGAACTCTACTGTAGAAGTTTCAAGCTCCTATCTGCAAAAATGTGAAATTTTGTATTTTTGCCAGAAGAAAGATCACGGAAGCGTGTTTATCTTTTTTTCAGGGGTAATCACATCGACCCAGAAGCTCTAGAACGTCACGAGAGGGCTCACTTTAACGGAAATTAAAAGTTCTAGTGCCCTTTTTAAGTGACCAAAAAATGGGAGGGCACCTAGGCCCTCTCTCAAGCTCATTTTAACTATGTACTATGTCTTACAGATAATAACTATGTCTTTGGGGACGACTTAATCCCCCAAAGTCCCCGGGGGAGGGGCTGCAAGTTACAAACTTTGACCATTGTTTACATATAGTAATGGTTATTAGGAAATTTACAGACGTTTCCAGGGGGATTTTTTTGTCTTACCCATCACAAGTTAGGAGCCTGAGAAAATTTGCCTCATTTTAGAAAATAGGAGGAAACACCCCCTAACAATCATAGAATCAGTCTATCAGAGAACCCTAATGTAGAAGTTTTAAGCTCCTATCAACAGAAATTTGGAATTTTATATTTTTTGCCGGAAGATAGATCACAGATTCATGTTTATTTGTTTTGTTGTTGTTTCACTGTTTTTTTCCAGGGGTGATCGTATCGACCCCACGGTCCTAAAATGTCACAAGAGGGCTTATTCTAACGGAGATTATAAGTTCTAGTGCCTTTTTAAGTGAACAAAAAATTAGAGGGCATCCAGGCCCCCTCCCACGTTCAGTTTTTCCCAAAGTCACCGGATCAAAATTTTGAGATAGCCATTTTGTTCAGCATAGTCGAAAAACCTAATAGCTATGTCTTTAAGGATGACTTAATCTCCCACGATCCCTGGGGGAGGGGCTGCAAATTTCAAATTTTGACCATTGTTTACATATAGTAATGGTTTTTGGGAAATGTACGGACGTTTTTAGGGGTACTTTTTCGCGTTGGCGGGGTCGGAGGGAGGGGGTTACGTGGGAGGATCTTTCCACGGAGGAATTTATCATGAGGGAAGAGAATTTCCATGGAAGGGGCGCAGGATTTTCTAGCATTATTTAAAAATAAAATAAGAAAATACATAAAAAAAAGTTTTTCCAACTGGAAGTAAGGAGCAGCATTAAAACTTAAAACGAACAGAAATTATTACATATACAAGGGCTTTCGTCTCCACCTCAATACCTCATTCTTTACGCTAAAGTATTTTTAGTAATTTCAACTGTTTATTTTACGGCCTTTGTGATTCAGGGGTCATTCTTAATTGGGACAAAATTCAAGCTTTAGTGTAAACAGGAAGTATTGACGAGAGGTGAACCCCCTCATATATGTAATAAAAATATACAAATATAAAACTTCGTTACGTAAGTTAATTTGTAAGTTACGTATATTTATTACTGATAAAAAAGTTCGTAAAAAAAGTTCTAGTTCCATTTTTCAGTAACCAAAAATTGGAGGACAACTAGGCCTCCTCCCCCACCTCTTTTTTTTATCAAAATCGTCCGATGAAAAATATGAGAAAGCCACTTAGCCAAAAGAGAAAAAATATGCAATTTTCGTTTAAATTATTCATGTGCGGTGAGCCAAAATCAAAACATACATTAACTCGAAACGTTCAGAAAAGAAACAAGTTTTTTCAACTGAAAGTAAGGAGCGACATTATAACTTAAAACGAACAGAAATTATTCCGTATATGAGAGGGGCTGTCCCCTCCTCAACGTCCCGCTCTTTACGCTAAAGTTTTTTATTGTTTAAAAAAGTAGAACTGAGACAAAGAGTCAAACTTTAGCGTAAAGAGCGGGACATTGAGGAGGGTCCCCTCCTGAACATCCCACTCTTTACGCTAAAGTTTTTTATTGTTTAAAAGAGTAGAACTGTGGCAAAGAGTCAAACTTTAGTGTAAAGAGCGGGACGTTGAGAAAGGGACAGTCCCTTTCATATACGGAATAATTTCTGTTCGTTTTGTTTTAATTTTGCTCCTTACTTTCATTCGAAAAAAACTTGTTTTTTTATTTAACAAGAGTAAGTCCGCAGTTTTCTATGCAAAGGGGTTGAGTTACATTAGGTTGAGCATAAACTTTTACATGTAAACATGGCCTTTCAGACTAGGCAACATAAAATCCACAAAACCACCACTTCCATCGTTTAAAATCTTCATTACAATCACAAGCAAACTCGATTCAAAATTTAAAGATATGAAATGAAGATTCAAGCTTTGACCAAGTGTGAAAAGGATTCTGAAAATTAATTTTAAATATTTATCAATAGCTCATTCGGCAATTCCATTCTTTGTTGCTATATTAGCTTCTCCATAACATATTACATAAGATAAAATTCTAAGTAGAGCTTAGATCTACATTGCACTGACAATGTTACGGAAATAATTTGTTCCGCAAGAGCACGTAACGAAACGTTAATTTTTCACGTATGTTATTGTGAAAGGTTCTACAGCGTAGTGTGAAAGCTTTCTTTACTGGACAACATTTTAATATCTAGTCTAGAGATCCTGTCAAGGTTATTTTTCAAGGGAAGTGAAAAGCACAAGCCTGACGAGTTGTATTTTCCTTCCACGTTGGCATGTCTTCTAATCTAGTCTATAGATAAACGACACTTCTTGGCCAAAAATATGCTTTTGTCGCCCTGCGGCACCTGGGATCGAACCCTGATCCTGGTATTGTCATACTGAGATGTACCCACCCTTCCAACAGCGTTTCCGCAGAGTCGCTTGATCTCACATCCATCGGTTCAGAAGGACAACCGCTTAAACTCTGTACCGCGGTTACTCGCGGCGGCTTTGATTGAACTTCGGCCCCGTATTGCAAAACAGAGATCAAACCACTGTGCAGCCAAATAGGTACCTCAAATCTTCTGTTTCTTCTTGTTCTTCTTTAATTATTAGGAGACGCTAAAGCTTCATTGAATGTAAGGCTTTCCTAAGCTTCTATACAGGTTTTGATTTCTCTATGCTGCAAAGGGTTGACAATAAAGCTCCCTAATTGTTTGGTTATAGATAAATCCAAACGAAATAAAATAATTTGAACTCCGCGTCTGGCTCTAACTGGCTCCGAAAATTCACAAAATTTTACTGTGAATGAGTCAGTGTTAGCTCAACCTCTTTGTGAATGCACCTTAATTCAGACTGTCTTATGCTTATGTACGTGTCGCACTACGCCGTAGAACTTCGAATATAGCTTAAAAAATGCACCCTTTTCAAGTAACATGTGAATGCTTCATGTTGCAGTTAATAAAATTCAGTGCTACTAGTCTATGAATATCGTTCCCTCCTTCTTTTAAATGAAATTTAAAAATCCGTTCTAAAAAGAGGTTTACATCGCTGTTCTGATTGGAAAATCTCCAATTCAATCGCTTCTGCACTGAAATTATTTTTATAATCATAATGTTTATTTACGGCCGCCATTCTTCTCTATACTTTTAAATAAGTTTCTCTGGCTTACAAAGAGGTAGCATGCGTAACCAATGAACTCGAAGCCAGGACTACAGGAAATTGAATATCTTTTTCTCCTCGCATTCATTTTGAAAACCTAAATGCTAGTAAAATCGTCTGGTCTAATACTTATTCTAAAAAAGCTTTTTATATTGGAGGTTTTGATTTGCTTGTGTAATTTTCTGGATACTGCTTATTCTTCCTTTTCAGTGTAAAAGAAGATAACAAAGAGAAAAAACAAACTCACTGAATCATGTTTCGGAGGTGGATCCTGTCCCTAAAAAGTTTCAGCAAAATAATTCCAGTTGTACAAAGATATCTTGCAAGGATGTAAAATAAAGTAAAAGAGCGAAATAGCATTGTGTCTAACATAATAGTTGTCGTCCTCTTGGGAAAATCGCTTTTGCGGTTAAGAAATTTCCTTTCGAAAGAACTTCCTGAATCTGCCTTTGTTTGAGAAGATTTTTTCCGCTCGGTTTTGCCTTTATATCTATTCTCTTTTTTCGAAATAGTATCTTCTTCAACTTCTGTCATATATCCCAGACAACAAAAGATATTTTAATGTCTGACATTAAAAGATATTAGACATAAAAGACTATTCGAGAACTGTTGCAAACAGAGGCAAATATAACCGTAAGGCTTTATATGAATTATTTTCTGCATTTTGTGACCATTCGGATCTATATATTTAAGGGTTTTTCCTCTGTTGAATAAGAAAGATATTTCCTCTTTGCATATTCAGTATTTCCGGTATTGTAAATTTCTTCTTTTTCTCCCTCAGTGCGTAATGGGAAGATACTTTCAAAATTCGCGATGATCGACGTTTTTAGTAAAGTCGACATGCTAAGTAATAGGGATTCGGATGTCAAAAAAAAAAAAAAAAAAAAAAAAAAAAAAAAAAAAAAAAAAAAAAAAAAAAAAAAAAAAAAAAAAAAAAACTTCCTCCGTTCGGCTGTCTTGAACGTATATATTTCTCCTAGTTCGTACTTTTTTTTTATGTTTTACTCCGCTATTTACCTTTTTGTTATTTGTGGGTTATAAATAAAATAATAAAAATGTCATATGGTATTGCAGGTCTCATCAATATAGCCCAATGGTGGTTTGTTATATTTATTCCAACAGTGGAACCAGCAGTGGTTTTTAGCGGTCCAAGACTGATGGGTTCCAGACTAGGGGGTCCTTGAATGAGGTAGGAAGAGGATGTAAGAAAAGATATAAAGAAAATTTAAATTTCTTGGGAAGGAATAGAGAATGAAGCTTTAAATACATTGGGGTGGAGAAGGAGCACGCGCAGCTGTGTTGACCTAAGTCAGCTTAGTGTTACGGTGAGTTGTTAGTAGTAGTAGTAAAGTTATTGGTACTTCCTTGTTAGCTAGTACATACTTGAAAATTTGTACTGCGAACATGAGACAATATCCGGTTTGAGGTCTTAATACCATGCAATTAGCTTCGACTCGGTGGGAAACTGCATGGAAGCTATGTTTAATTAAATATTTAGTTGTTATTTTGATTAAGTTAGGTTATTTTAGGTTATTCATTTAATGTAATGCGGTCTGGGTACCTCCACCCCCATAATACTCTGTTGTAGTTTCCATAATTTTGTTTCTAGGCTATTATATTTTCATCATACTTTGGTATATTTCAGAGATACCGAGTTATTTATTTACTTTACCAACTTACACTCGGATTGTGGTTTTCACATACTACACCAACATTGGTGAATCAAACAAGATACGAATTACTAATAAAGCATTAAACAAAAAGTAAATATAGGAAACTAATCAGTGGCGAAGCTCTAGCATTTTTGTTGTAAGGGCTAGGGGTCCATATCCGGATAGTCAAGGGTTTCTCCGAATTATTGGGATGGGCAACATGCACCCCTTGCTCCCCCCCCCAAAAAAAAACGAAGCCCCTGACACTAACCCTTACACAGGGTCCGTGGCCTGTAACAACTTTGAACTCATCCTTAACATGTTTGCAAATTAATGCAAAAAGAAGCCATCCCTACAAATTAACGTAAAGTGAGCAATTTTGGCTATACATTAAAAAAAACAAAAAAACTGCTCATGGTCAAAATCTCAACCCTGAATCAATATCCTGGGCATAGCCAACAAATCTTGACAGATTTTGACAAATTTTAAAAACAAATTTCATTAAAGAATTGAATCAGAAGTGCCTATAAATTCAAAAAAATTAGAATTTTTGGGGGAGTGCTTGGGCCCCGAAGAATTGTATCATTGTATACAAAGAATTGTACTTGTTGTATCATACAACAAGAAATGTAACTTCAATAATTCATCATAACTATTGATTCGAGCACCAAAGATCAGTGTTATATACGGTTGTAAAATTAACAGAAAAAGGTGTATCTTTAACATCCGCCTCTAACATAGCCGTAATAACAGCTCAAGCATGACTGCAATAATATATATATATATATATATATATATATATATATATATATATATATATATATATATATATATATATATATGGTTGTAAAATTAACAGAAAAAGTTATATCTTTAACCTCTTTCTCTAACATAGCCTCCTCATCACGTAGCAGCTAGGCAAAAAAGCAGCGTCATGGGAGCCTATAAGGGGGGAAGGGCTCCAGCCCCCTGGTTGAATGACGGTACCTTACATTTTTATACTTAGCTTTGAGAATTCTATTATACAGTACTGGAAGTGGCGAATAGACCAGGCAACCCCCCCCCCCCAAAAAAAAAAAAAAAACAGCTTATGGACGCATATGAGCAGCATTAGGCATGAAGCGCGATTGACCCAGTCACAAACCGAGTAGAGTTAATTGAATTAAGCTAAACTAAAAAAAAAAAAATCTCTTCTTATTATTGGGTTCTTCATTCTCCCCCGACTCTTGTCCATTCTCCTTTTTAGGATCGACATCCTGATCATACAGTCCCTGCATCCCTTTGCCTCTTTCAAATTTCCATAATTTCACATTAGGAATGAATGAGTTATCGTCAACTAGGCATTTACCAATAGTTGCTGTCATTTCGGACTTGGTTTTCAAATTGTTCGTTTTTAGCAACTCTTTTCTCTTTTCAACTTCGTCTTAATTTTGCAGTTGAAGTAGAACCTCATTTTCAGTCAACCCAACTCGTCTTCAGATTGTCCTTCCCAAACCCGTTATCCTTTTTTTTTCACTTAAGGGGAGTTTGAATTAAACTGGAATTCAACTGAATTAATATAGCTTAACTCTTCATCATCATCAGGTTCTTCATTCTCCCCGGATTCTTGGGCATTCTGCTTTTTTGGATCGATATCCTGATCCTACAGTCCCTGCATCTCTTAGTTTTGCAGTTGAAATAGAGCCTCCTTTTCTGTTAACCCAGCTCGTCTTCAGGTTGTCCTTCCCAACCTAGCTGTCATTTTTTTTTCACGAAATAGGATTGCCCCATTCACATACAGGGGAGTTATTTGAATTAAACTGGAATTCAATTGAATTAAAATAGCTTACCTCCTCATCATCATCAGGTTCTTCATTTTCCCCAGATTCTTGGGCATTCTGCTTTTCAGGATCAATATCCTTAAATAGTTAATAGACTGAATTAACAACAGATCAAGGAGCTAATAATAAAATTAGTGTTAATTATTAAGATGAACTAATACTATAAACTGTCTGTCCTAAGATTAATATCAATAAGTGATCACCCTTGATCTAAAAAACCGTAAACATGTTTTTAAGGGCCATTAGAAAAGCGATCAGAGACAAAGTCTCATATCATTAAAGGTAGTTTAATCTCTAATATCTCTATACTTATGCCGCTCAAGCTTAATTATACCAAGGGGGAGCGAGTAGTCCTTGAAAATGTTAATGGTAGTTCTCCTCCTGGTAGTCCTCCAATGACAATGCTACGTCCCGATTCTATTCTTTGTACCCCCATATCTATTTCCTTTATCTGGGCTTCTCGATCTGGGAATAATTCCTTTTGAATCTGCAGTGTATTCTTGTCTCCCTCTACGGTTCGTACTGGAGATGGTCCTATTCTTGATTTTGTTTTGAATTTCCCCCTTTCGCATGTGTCAGAAATGTCTATTTCTCCCCTGAAAGATATAGGGTTTCATCTGATGGTGAATTCCCTAGGGTACTTCTAGCGGGAGTCTCAGATAAATGTGAGTCTGAATACGATTTTTTCTGGTTCACCGTGGTAGGCTTTTTCGAATTCATGTCTAATTCTATAAATTATTTTCCATACAAGAACTGTTTAAAAATTTGTTTCGACTAAAAGTGAAGAGCAACGTTAAAACATAAAACGAACAGAAAATATTACGTATATGAAGGAGTTGCTACTTCCAGGATCCCGCTGATTGTCACGTTATGTGTTTTAACGAACTATAAAGAGTAATATTAGCAAAGGGTAATTGGTAATTTTAGCAAAGGGTAGTAATATTAGTAATATTAGCAAAGGGTAATTTAGATTGCTAAAATCTAAAAAAGAAAAAATGATATAGCGTTTCAGAAGAGTTCTTGTATGGTCTTATCTAGCAAAGGGTAGTAATACTAGTAATATCTAGGAATGAATAGATCTAAGAAGGGTTCAGGGAGCAAAAAATATTCCTTGATATTTTAAGATTGAATTTTCAAATTTTAGGTTTACATAAAGCAGAGATGTGACCTCTTGTTTCTGCTTATGCATACTTATATACGGGTTTACTAAAACTGAAAAGAGTATCGTAACTGTTAGGAACTAACCATCAAGTTCAAACATGACCTTTTTTTATCTAGAACCCGTTACCCCTCTCCCACAAAAACGTCTGCTAAAATAAAATGATAAGTCGAGCCTGGAGGTTACTCTTTGACGAGTTGAAACTGATAAAAGAACAAACTCAAGATTGTCTACTTGAGTTTCTTTTCGTCGTTTTTATTTCGGTGATTACGTTTTTTCTCTTTTTTCGTTTCAATCAATCAATCAATCAATTTATTAATACTAAAATAAAAACTATCAAACAGTTCGTGGTAACGAACTGTAGTAAGGAGCGAAACGGCTCAATAGGAACCAAAACTCTAAAATACGGAATTTTGATACCAATAGTTACATCAAAAGAATCGCATTTTAATGCTGATTTTAAATATGTAAGTTTCATGAAGTTTAGTCTTACCCATCAAAAGTTACGAGCCTGCGAAAATCTGCCCTATTTTAGAAAATAGGGTGAAACACCCCCTAAAAGTCATAGGATCTCAATGAAAATCACACCGTCAGATTCAGCGTATCAGAGAACCCTATTGTACAAGTTGCAAGGTCCTACCTACAAAAATGTGGAATTTTGTATTTTTTGCCAGAAGACAAATCACGGATGCGTGTTTATTTGTTTTTTTTCCCAGGGGTGATCGTATCGACCCAGTGGTCGTAAAATTTTGCGAGAGGGCTCATTCGAACGGAAATGAAAAGTTCTAGTGCCCTTTTTAAGTGACCAAAAAAATCGGAGGGCACCTAGGCCCCCTCCCACACTCATTTTTTCCCAAAGTAGTCGGATCAAAATTCTGAGATAGCCATTTTATTCAGCATAGTCGAAAAACCTTATAACTATGTCTTTGGGGACGACTTACTCCCCCACAGTCCCCGTGGGAGGGGCTGCAAGTTGGAAATTTTGACCAGTGTTTGCATATATTAATGGTTATTGGGAAATGTAGAGACGTTTTCAGGGGGATTTTTTGGTTGGGAGGGAGGGGGTTGAGAAGAGGGGGCTATGTGGGGGAAATTTTCCATGGAGGAATTTGTCATGGGGGAAGAAGATTTCCATAAAGGGGGCGCAGCATTTTCTAGCATTATTTAAAAAAACAATGAGAAAATAAATATGAAAAAGTTTTTGTTCAACTGGTAGTATGAAGTAGCATTAAAACTTAAAACGAACAGAAAATATTATGCATATAAGGGGTTCACCTCCTCCTAATACCTCACTCTTTACGCTAAATGATTTTTAGTAATTTCAACTACTTATTCTACGGCCTTTGTGATTCACGGGACAAAATTTAAACTTTAATGCAAAGAGTTATTGACGAGGTATTGACGAGTGGGCGAACCTTCTCATAAACGTAATAAAAACATACGAACATAGAAGTTTGTTACGTAAGCTAATTCGTAAGTTACGTATATCTTTTACTAATGAAAACGTTCGTAAAAACTAAAAGTTCTAGTTGCCTTTTTAAGTACCCAAAAAATTGGAGAGCAACTGGGCCTCCTTCCCCTCCTTTTTTCGCAAAATCATTCGATCAAAACTATGGGAAAGCCATTTAGCCAAATAAATAAATATGCAAATTTCACTTTAATTATTCATCTGCGGAGAGCCGAAATCAAAACATGGATTAACTAAAAAACGTTCAGAAATCAAATAAAAAAAAACAAGTTTTTTTTAACTGAAAGTAAGGAGCGACATTAAAACTTAAAACGAACAGAAATTACCCCGTATATGAAAGGGGCTGCTCCTTCTTCAACGCCCTGCTCTTTACGCTAAAGTTTTTACTGTTTTAAAAGGTAGAGTTGAGAGAAAGAGTCAAACTTTAGTGCAAAGAGCAAGGCGTTGAAGAGGGAGCAGCCCCTTTCATATACGGGGTAATTTCTGTTTGTTTTAAGTTTTAATGTCGCTCCTTACTTTCAGTTAAAAAAACTTGTTTTTTTTATTTAATTACAAGAGTAAAGCGGTTACTAGGCCCAAGAAGCTTTGCTTGTAATGGACCACAGAGTACAAGAATAAAGCACTTTATAAAATATATACAAAGAAATAAAAAAAACAACAAAACACTGAAACAAGACAAGGACATTTAACAGATAGAAGATTTAGAAGGAGATTTAACATATAGCTGAAAATGATTTTAAAAGAAGAGAAGTGACATACAAATTGGGATAGAATTAAAAAGAGAGACACAAATTATTGAACTGGAAAGACCCGACGAAATAATGCCTTTGCAGAAAGAAAAAGAGGGACATCCGAAGGGATGGAGTTCCATAATAGAATTGACTGATATATAGGAGACCTCTGAGCTGCTGTAGAGCAGCTCTCTATATTACTTGTATCAGCTTGCTAACAACATTTTGTTGTCCATGAGCATTCATTGCCCAAGAACTTTTCTTTTTCTCCCACTCTTTGATGTTGTGTTCATATCACCTGTGAGACCAACTTTTGAATGACGTCTTTCTCCTATGCAGCATGTAATTAACCTTTACGTGATTATTTTTTTTTAATTTGTACTTTTTTATTACTTATGGTGTTATGAATAAATTTATCTGATTTAGAAATAATATTAAATTTATCTTGTTTCAACCAGCGTTGTCGAGCGATTCTAAGATTACACAACTGTTGCCAGCAAAATTCGTACTAAAATTTCCATCAGAGACGATTTTTTGTATCTGACGCAATCCAACAGTTCTTGGTAACAAACTGCAAGCAAGGAGCGACGCTCAATAGTAACCGAAAATCTAAAAACCGGAATTTTGATACCAGTAGAGATATCAAAAGGATCGGTTTATTATGTCGATTCCAAATATATATAAGTTTCAAATATATAAGTTTAGTGTTACATATCAAAGGCTACGAGCCTGAAAAATTTGCCTAATTTTCCAAAAAGGGAAGAAAACCCCCAAAAGTCAAAGATCCTTAATGAAAATCACAGCATCAAATTCAGCACCTCAAATTCTTTCATTTTTTTTCGTCGGAAGAATAGATCATGGATGCGTGTTAATTTTTTTCAGGGGTGATCATATCGACTCAGTGGTCCTAGAATATCGACAGAGGACTCATTCGAACAGAAATTATGCGGAAGTTTCCAAGTTCTAGTGTCCTTTTTAAGTGACAAAAAGATTGGAAGACAACTAGGCTCCCTTCCCGCCCCTTCCCCCCCAAAAAAAATCGTCCGATCAAAATTTTGAAATAGCAATTTTGTTCATCATAGTTGAAAGGCACAATAAATATGCCTTTGGGTATAACATGACCCCCCCGTCCCAGGGGAAAGGTCTTTAAGTTATCAATTTACCCATTGTTTACGCATAGTATCTGTTACTGGGAAGCATTCATACATTTTCGGGTGGATGGGGCGATTTCGGATGGGTTTTTTCCATGGGGGAATTTTTCATGGGGAGGGAGGTTTCCAGGGGGTATCCTCCTAAAAACATCCCTCTTTACGTTAAAGTTTAAATCATGGGTGGCCAGCCCAAATTATCTCGCGTGCCACTTATGGAAATGTATTCATAACTCTGCGGGCCGTATTTACAATTATATATATCCATGTTATATTTAAACCTATACTTGCATAAAATGACTCAATAATACTTGGACTATACAACATAATAATATAATATTTGGGCTATATACATCGATAGACGACATTGTTAAGAGTGAAACATCGGATCTCTGATGTTTCAAGATGTACGCGCATCATGAACTCGCAGAATATAAAAGTGTTAAAAAGTGTAAATTTCACGGGCTGCAAAAATGTTTTCAGCGGGCCGCATACGGCCCGCGGCCCGCGGGTTGGCCACCCCGGACTTAAATTGTGTCCCAATTCTTTAAGAGCGACTCCTGAAACAAAGGGTCGTTTAATTAGAACAATAAGAAGCTTTTTTTTAGAATACTGAGATACTTTAGCGTAAAGAGCGAGGTGTTGAGGAGGGGACAACCCCCTTCATATACGTAATAATTTCTGTTTGTTTTAAGTTTTAAAGTTGTTTTTTACTTTTATTCAAAAACATTATTTTTGTAACTTAATTTTTAATTCCAGATCAACTGACGAAAAATACACAATCCCATCGTCAATACATTACGCTTGTAATCTCCTCATTGCAAAACTTGCCCTCGAAAAATAACACATACGTGTGATTTTCACACTCGAACAGGTGGTATTTACCATACCACACCAACATTGGGGTATCAGATAAAATACGAATTACTAAAAAAGCATTAAACAAAAAGCTAATATAGGACACGAACTCTTACACCATTGTGAAGTTGTAATAGACTTTACAAGGTTGTATATAGATTTTCAATATTCAACCCATTTTTTTTCCCATTAATGAAAAAAAAAAAATAAAAGAAACCATAGTTCACATTTTTCCGATCTACGTAAATTTTTTTACGTAGATTTTTTTACGTTTTTTTTACGTTACATTTTTCCGTATCTCCGATACGTAAATACAAAAATGCTTTCACACCTGTTTGAATATTACAATAATTCAAAAATACGAAATGGTAATTTTTAGACCATAAATAACATTTCATTTTTGACGCAGTTTTTCATTCCGTGTTTTCTGGCTACAACAAAAGTTTTTTTAACGGAAAGGAAGAAGCGACATTAAAACTTAAAACGAAAAGAAATTGCTCCGCACATGAAAGGGGCTGTTCCCTTCTCAACACCCCGATCTTTACGCTGAAGTTTGACTCTCTCTCAACTCTACTTTTTAAAACAGTAAAAAACATTAGCGTAAAGAGCGGGACGTTGAGGAGGGAACAGCCCCTTTCACATACGGAGAAATTTCTGTTCGTTTTCAGTTTTAATATCGCTCTTTACTTTCAATTTGAAAAACTTGTTTTTTTTATTTGATTTCTGAACATTTTTGAATTAATGCATGTTTTGATTTTGGCTCTCCAAACATGAATAATTAAAACAAAATTTGCATGTTAATTTATTTTTTTTTGGCTAAATGGCTTTCTCATAATTTTGATAGGATGATTTTGATAAAAAAAGGAGCGGTGGAGGAGGCCTAGTTACCCTCCAATTATTGATTACTTAAAAAGGCTACTAGAGCTTTTAATTTTTAATAACGTTTTTATAATTAAAAATATAAGTAACTTAAGAATTTACTTGCATAACGAACTTCTATATTCGTATGTTTTTACTACGTATATGAGGGGGTTCGCCCCCTCTCAGTACCTCGCTCTTTACAGAAAAGCTTAAATTTAAGAATGACCCCTGAAACACAAAGGCCGTAGAATAAATAGTTGAAATTACTAAAAATACTTTAGCATAAACAGCGAGGTATTAGAAGGAGTTTTACCCTCCAATTTTTGGGTTATTTAAAAAAGCAACTAGAACTTCTAATTTTTTACGAACGTTTTCATTAGTAAAAATATACGTAACTTTCGAATTAGCTTACGTAACGAACTTCTATACTCATATGTTTGTATTACGTATGTGAGGGGGTTCACCACCTCGTCAATACCTCGCTCTTTACACTAAAGCTTAATTTTTGTCCCAATTCCTCAAGAATGACCCCTGAATCACTAAGGCCGCAGAATAAATACTGGAAATTATTAAAGTTACTTTAGCGTAAAGAGCTAGGTACTAGGAGGAGGTGGACCTCTCATATGCATAATAATTTCTACTCGACTTAAGTTTTAATGCTGCTCCTTACAGTGGAAAAAACTTTTTCAATTTTTTTTTGTTCTTTAAAAAAAGGCTAAAACATCCTGCGCCCCCTTCATGGAAATCTTCTTCCCCCATGAAAAATTTCTCCATGGAAAGACCACCCCGCATAACCCCCTCCCCTCAGCCCCTCTCCCCAACCAAAAAAATCCCCCTGAAAGCGTATGTATACTTCCCAATAGCCATTACTATGTGTAAACACTGGTCAAAAAATTGTAATTTGCAGCCCCTCCCACGGGGACTGTGGAGGAGTAAGTCGTCCCAAAGATATAGTAATTAGGTTTTTCGAATATGCTGAATAAAATGGCTATCTCAGAATTTTGATTCGGTGACTTTGGGAAAAAATAAGCGTGGGAGGGGGCCTAGATGCCCTCCAATTTTTTTGGTTACTTAAAAGGGGCACTAGAACTTTTCATTTCCGTTAGAATGAGCCCTAACACGACATTCTAGGACCAATGGGTCGATAGGATCACCCCTGGAAAAACAACAACAAAAAAACAAAGAAAACAAACAAATAAACACGAATCCGTGATCTATCTTGTGGCAAAAAATATAAAATTCCACATTTTTGTAGATAGATGCTTGAAACTTCTGCGGTAGGGTTCTCTGATACGCTGATAGGGTGTTTCCCCCTATTTTCTAAAATAAGGCAAATTTTCTCAGGCTCGTAACTTTTGATGGGTAAGTCTAAACTTAACGAAACTTATGTATTTAAAATCAGCATCAAAATGCGATTCTTTTGATGTAACTATTGTTATAAAAATTCCGTTTTTTAGAGTTTCGGTTACTATTGAGCCGGGTCGCTCCTTACTACAGTTCGTTACCACGAACTGTTTGATGTGTAAACACAAATGAAATGTTTGCGTTGCCTCCTGAAAAGTTCAAGGGTGAAAAGTTTCCCCATTATCAAAGGCACACAAAAAACCCACCACGAATAGAACCCCGAATCTGAACAGTTTCAGAAAGAGAAACAACTTTTTTTGTAGGGGGGGGGGGCACTGGTTTGCTAACTGCAGCTGCGGCATAGATGATTTTTCATCATTTAACTTTGTATTCTTGCCAAAATTTTCCATTCCATGTCTTCTGGTAACAAAATATAATTTCATTCTTAATACTCCTCAGTAAAATTTTAGAAGAGATTCATTTCATACTGCAATGTGTAAACACAAAGGAAGTTTGTATGACCACCTGAATTATTCAGCATCTGAACAGTTATGCCATTACAAAAGGCGTACAAGATTCAGTCGCAATTTTCGTTACTGAAAGCAAGGAGCGACATTAAAACTTAAAACGAGCAGAAATCAACGCCTCGCTCTCTATGCTAAAGTTTTACTCTTTCTCACAACTCTACTTTTTAAAACAACAATAAACTTTAGCGTAAAGAGCGGGGCGTGGAGGAGAGGACAGCCCCTTTCATATGCGGAATAATTTCAGTTCTTTTAAGTTTTATGTCACTCCTTGATTTCAGTTTAAAAAAAAACTTGTTTTTTTTTTATTTATTAGTCAAGGAAACAGCTCCTTTTCTTCTCTTTTGCAAGCTGCTACTTTCATTTCGCGTCTTCTGACTATTAAATAAAAAAACAAGTTTTTTTAACGGAAAGTAAGGAGCGACATTAAAACTTAAAACGAACAGAAATTACTTCGTATGTGAAAGGGGCTGCTTCCTCATCAACGCCCCCCCGTTCTTTACGTTAAAGTTTGACTCTTTCTCTTAACTCTGCTTTTTAGAACAGTAAAAAAAAACTTTAGCGTGAAGAGCGGGGTTGTCAAACAGGTCGTGGTAACGAACTGTAGCAAGGAGCGACCCATACTGATCGGTATCTACATTTCTCGTCAAATCACCCTCCTTGTGTAAAAAGAGGGGTAGTAATTTCTTTAGTCGACAGGGTTCTAAACATATGTAAAACTGGAAAACAGGGAGCCCATCCCCCTTGATTCAGTTACACTGGCAATTGAGAAAAAAACTTTCACTACATTACCATACGTTTCGAAACTCAGCGACAAACTTGGAAAATTAAAAAAAAACATAATCTCTCTGTTTCTTTCAAAATTGAACAAAAAGTTGAACATTTTTTTCAACTCGGGAAAGGATAAAACGGACCCTATACTAGGTAGTGGTGTCTACAGAGTCCCCTGTTCATGTGGAAAATTTTACATTGGCAGGACCCATCAACAACTAGGGGAACGATTGCATGAACACAAAATTTCAATAGATAAGTCCCTGAGATTGGAAAATATAAATGACAACTTTGATTCAGCTCTGGCCCGGCATATATACGAAAATCCTGACCATTTAGTTCTTTTTGAAGAGGCAAATTTAATATCTACCGTAAATGGCCTACCGCAATCTTTTAAAGAGGCAATTGAGATAAAAAAACAACAACATATAAATAGAAATTTGGCTATAAATAGAGACACGGGAGATATTTCCTTAAGCCCAATTTATAATAATTTAATATTAAAAGACCTTATGAATATTTTCGCCCAGCCTAATTTAAGACAACCTGTCCGCATATCTAATGAAAACCGTAATTGTAGACAGGCGAAATCTGTTGCAAGGCATAGGATATTAATTCAATCTAATCGGTAACTTCTCTTTCATTGATTTCAAGTTGGTTTTTGTTGTTTGATTCAGTGTCTTTTTTCCTCTCGTACAGTTCACTTAAAAAGGTTAGATTTTGTTGTTGTTTCTTCTTTGTTTCTTTTTCCTCTTTCTTTTTTTTTAGCACTGAGGACGACTTGGCGGAGGTCCTTGTCGAAATATTTGCTGGTTTTTCATATTTTGCTACTGGCTGATAAAATCCTCGTTTTTCACCTATTTGATTTTTCTCTTACACGTTTGACGTTTTCATAGTCATGCATAGCCAGTATGGTCTCAGAACGTATTTATCTTTTAATATTTTGTATTTTTTCTGTATAAATGTACTTAATTTTGTTTATAATATTTTGTTTTCTTTACAGCGTTTTTTAGGCTTTTTTAGACATTTAGATGACATTTTTGGTCATCATTTTTATTCATTAGCATCAAGTCCTGGGTATCCCTTCCTTCTCCTGAACATATGAATACGATTTCCTTATTTGAAACAGTTCACACACTAGGCTACACTGTGTTTTCTGTTTCGAAGAATATATACACCCCCCCCCCTTCCCAAAAAATGTCATGTAGCTGAAAAGTTTGTTATATTTTGGTTAATATTTGCATTTGTATTTATGGCCTATTTATCATACACGCGGCAATAAATCCGTTCAGCGGGGGGAGGGGGGCAAGAGGGGGCTCAGAACAACTCTGCTTTAATTGTTAACTGTCTTTCCAGAATATATTAAACACAACAACTTTAGGATGAGAGGAGAACTTACTAGACGCGCTTATGATGCTTGGATGATGACAAAGAAATAACAAAAGAAAAATGAGAACAATTGCAGCAGAGACGTCTATAAGAACTAAACGTTAAGGTCAGCAAACCAACTAAGTTAGCAGAGTGAAAAAAAACGGCTTTAAGTCCATTTTCCCCGAGACATCTCATAGGACGAATAAAATACTTATTCCTTGCCAAACTCTTTGCGGCAAAATGAGAAAAGAAGTGGAAAATAAAGAATCAAGACCTCTATAAAACAGCTTCGTTTTGCTTCATAAACGACTTCTCTTAATGAGACAGGGAACTACGAAGAGACTCGCCTCCCTTTGCAAATGACACAAAATAAGGCAAGAAAATCCTAAGCAGATGTGTATATTAAAGTTTTAATAAACTTATAGACCGGAGAAAGGGGACAAAGGAAATGTTCTCCAAATGTGGGGCTTAGACATGTTAGCATAAATAACTCGTTCTTAGTTTATTCTCTTGATAGTGAAAATACTTTTAATAATGGGTTAAAGGGTTTATTATCTTGAAAGTGAAAAATACTTTTAATAATGGGTTAAAGGCAGTGAGTAAAGAGCACACATCCATAGCTTTAAGTGAGAAGGCAGAGACAGGAGATGTATTAAAGAATTTTGAGTGATTAAAATGCTATAAGATATTAAAGTTTAAATAAACTTATCGCCCGGAGAGGGGGACAGAAGAAATGTTCTCTAAATGTGGGGCTTACGATCTGTTAGCATAAATAACTCGTTCTTTGTTTAATCTCTTGAAAGTGAAAATACTTTTAATAATGGGTTAAAGGCACTGAGTAAAGAGCACACATCCATAGCTTTAAGTGAGAAGGCAGAGACAGGAGATGTATTAAAGAATTTTGAGTGATTAAAATGCTATAAGATATTAAAGTTTTAATAAACTTATCGCCCAAAGAGGGGGACAGAAGAAATGTTCTCTAAATGTGGGGCTTACGAACTGTTAGCATAAACAACTCGTTCTTAGTTTATTCTCTTGATAGTAAAATATACTTTTAAGAGTAAAGAGCACAATTCCGCAACTTTAAGTGAGAAGGCAGAGACAGGAGATATATTAAAGATATTTTCAGATTTTCATGGGAGCATCTGAGCCAACCTTAAAAAGACAAGGATCTATCCAAGATCTCTGCTACTCTGTGCAGAAATGTATGAGGAGCCGAACCAGAAATTAAAGAACTCAAAAAGGGAAAAACTAAGCTGACGCATTGAAAGCATATATATATTCCAAATGACGCGGGTTCGAATCCCAATGTACTCAATTGTTCAGTTGGGACGGGGGTCAGCGGCGTGACTCTGCAAGCTTAACCAGAGTCGACCCAGCTCTAAATGGGTACCTGGAGAAATCTGGGGAAGGTAAACAGGAAGGGTGTGCGAAAGCACAGAATGGCTGGCCCTTAGCCCTCCATTGCACTTCCTGGCTGAAGGGCCGAGCAACAGAGATCAGCACCACCAGTAGGGACTGTAAAGTCTAATGCCGTATCCTTTACCTTTTTTTTACCCTACATATCCCAAATACATATTTAAGACTGAGAGAACTTCCCAAAATGTCTGAGGACCACCTTCCTCCCCAACAATTTTAAGAAAAAGCATTGGAGGCCACCGCTACAACTGAAAGACAAACAATTGGTCTACACTAGAGCTGGAACTGTGTAACAAGCAACATTTATACTAAGAAAGCAAAATATAAGTTGAATTTAACATAGGACATAAGCGGTGTAAGAAAATAAATACGATGTGAAAAACTTTCTTTTTGCTTCCTCAACACCTTTTCTTAATTGGAAAAGGGACAAAGAAGAATGCCAGGGACACCCTCACGCTGTATTTAATGAGAAGATAAATCCCTCATAGACATAAATATTAAGGCCTAATTAGCTTTTGACCTAGAGATATAGGGAGGGCGGATATGTTCTATGGATCTAACTTTCATGCTTAGTTGGCACCAGGCTGGCGTTCACAGATTGATTTCTGAATGGAAGTCTCCACGAATATTTCTCTTTAAGGAAATATATTTTCTAGGTATATGGGAGGAGGAGGGTTGATCGTTCGATATTATATTTTATTAGAAAAGTGTTGCAGTTTTTCGGAAAAATCTGCAGTCCTTGCCAATTTTAAGCTTTTAGGAGGGATAGGGGCATATCTCTAGCCTCCTGAAGGCACCCATGGCCTTTCCTATGAATGCTATGAAAACAAAAATTAAATTCCTCTCACAGGATCATTTATCTTCTACTAAGGAATTTTTTCTATTTCAGTTATCGTTCTAAGATCGCTTTCTGAATAGAATATAGACTTGTAATGGTCAGACGGAGACTGAATGCCAACGACTTGTAGAGCAAAAGAGATATGAGAAACAAAAAGAACAGAAATAAATTGAAAAAATTATGTTGAGACCAAAGGAATGGATATGAACGTCTTCATATAAGCAGAATACGGACGTTCTATAATACCATTCAAAGAGATATCATAGATTGAAACCCAACAAGGTTAGGTATTCTGAACAAATAACAGGCGTTTCAAAGCCACCCCACCCCCTCCCCAGGTCTAATTGTTGTCTGAAAATTATACCAGAGGTGTAAATAGATCTGACCCTTCGCAAGAAAGGTCGATCTGGCACGGAATATCATTCCCCCCCCCCCCTGTGCACTCATGTTACATAGTATTAAAGTGTAGGCTTGCAAAGTAAATTGGGCAATATAAACTGAGTATTTCTCGGCTTTCTCAATTTATGATTCATTTAAGTTTAGTATTTTGAGCACAAAAAAAAATCAAGCTGTGACAAAACATGTCACAGGCTTTGTGAACACTACAACGTTCTTCCATGGCCGTTTTCTCAGGTTGGGAAACCATTTTGTCAGTGTGTTTCAAGTTACCAATTAAGCATAAAGATAATGTTAATCTCCAAAAGTCTGTCATAAGTTATATAAAACGTGAGTTTTATGTTTAGAATGACATTATATGTGACGTTATTAATGACGAAGGTTATAAAACATAATTGGAATCCTGTACCATTGACGTTTATAATGATGATGATAATGACGTATATAAAATAATGACGTATATAAAACGCTATAAATAAAGTAGATTATAAAACATAAGACTTACCTCTAAGCCGACTTGTACGACACCAGTTGACCTTCTTTTTGGTCGCCTTCGTCGCTGAATTGCTAATTGGGATCCTGCCCCATTCTTAAGGTCAGAATCTTTGTTCACATCTTGAAAAAAGGCACAATAATCAAGTTGGTGAATAGAAAAAGGATAACACATCATAAATATTCGATTAATATACTAATGTGAAACTAAGTGGCTTTTTCTGATATGTGGGACTTTCCCCTTAAATAAGAACTCAGGAGATCGTTTTTAAGCTCTTATCTCCAATCCTTTCGGATCTGACTATATTGTTAATTCCTATTTTATATCTATTTAAAAAAAATAAATAAGAGCCAGGAAATGGCATAGATAATAATAATAATAGAAGCTTACTAAAAGAACGTTTTAAAAAATTTCTGGTACCTTAAACCTAGTTTCAAAAAGAAAGTTGAAATTTCAGAGTCCAATAATCCAAACAGTAAATTTTCGTCGAAGTCATCGTTTAATACTTTTTTAAAAAAGTGCGTCAAAAAATAAGTTAAAACGATATTATAGAAATTTTTTTGTGCTATTCATTCGACCCCAAGCAGATGGCCAAAAAGCACAACTTTTGGCAATCTGTCACTCTTCATCTTTAAAAGGTGTATAATGCATTTTGTTACGAGTAAGTAAGGTGCGGATGTAGGATCTCGGAAACTCTTCTCAGGCCCCAATTTTAAATATAAGAATATTCCTAAAAATATTGTTCACCAATCAAAAATATTTTCAGACTTTATATAAAGTTAGGCGGTTTGAAGAAGAGGGGAAGGGGTAGAGCGTAGGGGTCCGAAAGAAAACCTTCAGTCCCCATTCTAGGGAGTAAATATATTCGTGAAAGTTGCATACAGCCAGTAGAACAATCTTTCCTTTGAACATCCGATATTCTTTAAATCCTTTTCTTGTGACCTCTTCTTCTTCTTCTTCTTCTGTTTCAGCAAACAAGGGCTTTTCAGTCGAGACTATTCAGCCCTTTCCCTTTTGATTCACTCTGCGAGATGAACAGAGCTACTGAATTGGTTGCTTCTTATTTATCTTGAATCTGCTCAGATTTTTCAGTAAATCTTTTGATTCTAGGAGATGAAATATAAGAGGATAAACATTGAGTTCTGAGCTCTGTGTGCAGTATAGTAGGATACTCTTAGCTGATAGTGAGATTTTATGGTGTTTGAAGCATTTTAACAGGTAACATTGCAGGGTATACTGTGCAGACGTCAGCATATTGCGTTCAAATAGACAATGATCAACTGCTTCACTTTTTAAATTACAGTACCTGCAAAGAAGGGAAGAGGGAACAGAGCCAATTGAATTAGGGAACTGATTTGAAAACACCTGAAAGTTTAGCCTATTTGAGCCCACCTGTTTAGTCCACCTGAGTCAGACCGAATTCTATAACATATTTTTGAAAGATACTTAATGGGGAAGGGAGATAAAATTTGATTATTCTTTTTAACAATACCTCTGATAAAACTACAGGTGTATATGTCTCTAATAGAGATTGGTCTCCCAGTTCGATGGTCAATATTTAAAGCATTTTTGGCATTTCCATCCGCCTGAGTGGCTTGGAACATACTGAAGGTAAGTTCTAGTGCCTCTTGAAGCAAGATTATCCATAATGCTAAGACAGTGAAAAGTGTCTATATCCTTCTTATGCTGAAAAGATGCAGATGGCAGCTCTAGGCTTGACAAAGAGTCAGAACAAACTATAATATTATGTAAATTAGCAATCATGATTATTCATGAGGTGCTAAAATGCCATGACTATGGCATGGATTGACCAACTCCATGGGGGGGGGGGGGAATGTAGGTGCAATAAACTTTGCTGGCACTTGGAATTTCTTCTGGGTATTGGCATATTCATTTGCAATGCCTCTATACATGGATGGATTTCTTAACCACTTCCAACCTCAATGACGCCCTTCTTCTTCTTCTTTTTTTTCAATTTTGTTTGTTGTTGTTAAAACAAGTTTCGATTTTTTCTACAGTACGCCAGCAAAACACAGATTTTTCCATTAGTACAGTAGATCTAAACTGTAATGAGTTAAAATTGTGTTTATTAACAAAGTCAATATCAGTTGGTCCAAAATTAGTGGCCAAGAGCCCAGTTAGATAGTCTATCATGCTTCATCCGCAAGCGTCGCCTGGCCATTTTAGCCCTTATTTCATTATAAGCCCAGAAAATGGGGTTGAACCACATATCTTGTACAGCCTACTGTTTTATAGATGGTGAGTCAAACGAGTACTTATAACTGTCCTTAGACAATTCCTCTGGAGGACACTTAGTAAATAAATATTCGATCTTCCGAAGCTTGCTTCTACCTAAAGGAAGATGTAGCTTCTTCCATCTACCTAATTCCTTCCCTCTTCCTAAAGCTATCCTTAGACAATTCTTCTGGAATACATCTAGCATATATTCCTCAATATTTCCAAGCTTCCTTCTTCTTAAAGTAAGAAGATGTGGTTTCTTCCTTCAACCGCCCCTCTTCCTAAAACTGTCCTTAAAATTTCCTCTGGGAAACATCTAGCATATATTCCTTAATCTTCAGAAGCTTCCTTCTTCCGAAAGGAGGATGTTGCTTCTTCCCTCTTCCTAAAGTTGCTCTTAGAGCAATTCCTCTGGTCAATACATATTATATATCTTTTAAGATATATATTTTAATATCTTTATTATATTTTTTATATATCTTTTAAATATTATATATTTTTCATTTATATATATTTATATTATTAATCTTTTGAAGCTTCATTCTTCTTCTTAAAAGATGAAGATATGGCTCATTTCTTCTTCCGCCTCCCTTCCCTCTTCATAGAGCAATCCTAAGTAATTCCTGTGGAAAACAACTAGCATATATTCTTCAATCTTTCGAAACTTTCTTTTTTCTAAAGAAAGATGTGGCTTCTTTCTTCCCTGCTCATAAAACTATCCTTACCCAATTCATCTAGAAAGCATCTAGCATATATTCCTCAATCTTTCAAAGTGCCCACGTTTCAGAGACACATTTGACCTCTGTCATTACCGCGGCTTCCAATATTTTAATCTTAGCTATTCGTCGACCTATCTTCCTATTTTTCCAAATATTTTCTAGCTGCAAAACTTTTCCTGCTTTCTACCTTTCATTGCACACATCTTTCACATCTTACAAAAATACCACCCAGCTATGCTATCAATTTGGTGATAACCTTCACATCACTTGTTCATTCTCATTTATTACAGCGTAAACGACTTAGTCTTCGAAACACTAATTTTCCAAATAATTTTGGCACTCTGAACCTTCAAACACTTAAAAACTGTCAATTTCTTTGATATTTTATCTAGGACACTCAAACCTCCAAGATAATATAATTCAGGGAGAGGTTTGCCTTCCCATTTAACGACATATTTCTCAGAGTAATCCATAGAAATGGAGCAAGACACTACCTTCTCTAATTCCTAATTCCATGCCGAAGCAACTTCTATCCTCAACGAACATCTAAAACTGCAGCAATATCATTTTCATCCACGGAGTGGACCAATATAACATTGCCTGTTGGAGTAACTGCTATAGAACAAATAGATGTCCAACTATTAGATGGGTCCGCACCAAAAATTCCTCTATGGAAGATTGATTTTTGGCGTAAAAAAAATAAAGTTTTGAAATGCCCTATTATTGGCCAACTATAAAAATTTAACGCAGATTTTTGTGAAAAGTACCCTCAATAAAAATCGAAAAAATTCGTGATATTATATTTCTTTTTGGATGTAGTCTTATTGCAGTTGAAGTCAAATAAGAAGGATAAAAAACGGCTCAATATCCGACAATTTTGCGTTTTGCGTATTAAATTGAAAAATTTATCGACCATTCGGTGTTGGCGTTGTGCGTTATTAAATTGAAAAAAGACAACAGTTTAAATTTGTAAAGAGCACTACTAAAGCACATAGCTAAACAATGTAATTTGTTAAACTTGAAACGGACAGGAATTATGACAAATAAGAGCTACTATCTTTTTATAGTCTTGCAAAAACTTGGCATTTGCACTTTACTGAAAACTAAACAGATCCCTTCAAAACTGCCTACTGATGTTCTTCTAGGTTGTATTTAGCAAGAAATTTCTATGCGTCTCATCGAAATGGAGTTAAAGGAGGAAAATAATGACAAAAATAATCAGTATACAAATTACTGATCGAAATGGGTAATATAATAATATAAATAACAATACATAATAATATAAATAATGAGAATATACAAATACAATAATAACAGAAAATATTAATATAAATAATAGTAACAAAAATTTTCTAAAATAATAACACTGAATCGGCTATCCAAAATATATTTATTTTAAGATGTCCTTGTTTAGTCCGAACTACCCAATTTCAATGATTGTATATCGTTAATAAAGATAGTATACCGTATGATACCGTTATCTTACTGTATATATCCTTTATCATATGATAAGTGTTGTATATCAAGATTATATCAATTTAAATGACAATATACTGTTGATAATACTAATATGTCGATGATATCCTTGATATATAGCCTGAACTACCCTTTCAAATAAAATTTAGCGTATGTACTTCCTTCACTGTCTTACTAACTGAACTCCCGACCGTCTTTCCCAAGACAGTGGATGTAGTTTCTATAAAAACTTCCATCTTCTGCGGATGTTGAAGATGTGGCCTGCTGATCGATGACAAGTTGTCTTTCCATCTCTTGGGCGGAAAATCGCTACGGCGAGAACCGTTTAGTTAGCCATCGAAGACGATCTTTGGGATACACGCACTTTCCGTGTGTTGGGTATCTTACCCATTTAAGTTGTTACTATTTATTAGGTCGTGGAGGGTGTATTTTCGGACATCAGGCTAGGAATCCCCTCTCCCTTGGTAAAGTTATGCCTGGAAATTTTCCTTCACACTGAAAATTATCCCCCGTGAAGTAAATCCCCATGACAATTTCTGTGTTCTAGGGAGGGGGGTAGCTGCCAAGCCCGTGAGACTTTTCCATAATGATTTCAAACCTAAAATGCCATAATATTTTTTCCAGTCCCCTTAATTTTTCCAATTACATAAACATAAACTGGTAAACACGTGATTACATAAACGCAAACTGAAAATATGTATGATAGAGGTTCTATTGCAGTAGGTCATAATAACAATTCATCGCCTTCCTACACTAAACAATTAAAGCATTTCCAAACATTCTGTCGAAAATAAATATATTTAAATATCTTCCACTTAATGCCCGTGACACATCGTAGTCGCACTTGTGGATAAAATTAAGTTTACTCAGGACTACAGCGCCAATAATATATCCCGCGTAATTCAGGATTTGAGCTATGCTCAGTAATCAAGTATAATCGCCATGATTGACCAATCAGAGTAAAATCATAATATTTTTAAACAAGAAATTACTGAAACTTGTAACATCAGTCTTTCTATCTATTTGATGAATCAAAGCATATAAAAACAAAGTATTTGCAGACAATAGTTGGAAGCTAATTGGTGCTGATATAGGCATTTCTTCAGCTTTTTGGAAGAACACGAACACAGATCAATGAACACAAGAACACGAGATCAAATAGTGAGATTAAGAACACGAAAAACAAAGAGCGCAGATCATTCACGAATCTTGGCAACCACCAACAGGTTAGACAGTGGCGTGGTTGGCGCTGAGTCTTAAGCAGTTGCGTATTAACGCCACAACAGCTGTAGATTTTGCACTTTTTGAGCGGGGCCAATCTACACCTTAAAGTTTGGCGCCAAACCATATAAAAAAATACCAATCAGATTAAGGTGGAATATGGACCGAAATTTTAGGTCAGCAAAATTTTAGGTCTAAAAAAAATCGTTTTTAGGTGTAAAAGACCCAATTGCTGATGGCACTGTCTTAAATTATATTTCCATAACTTACATTTATCAAAATAAAGTTCGTATCACGGGAATTTGTATATCATCGCTTGTTTAGTAAAATATTTCGCTCCTGGAAAAAAATGCATCTTGTTTTTTTTTGGCAAATCCAAAATACGCATTTTCGTAGCAATAAAAATGGCGTCGAAACGTCAGGAAACAAAAGTGCAACAAGGAATCCAAAAGATAACTGCGTCCGCGTGCGAACATCGAGGTTGTATTTTATTGGCGCAGGCGCATTAGCACAACTTGTGCTTCGATGGCGTTAACCGTTAATACATGTGTAGGCCTACCTTCCAAATATTCCCAGGAATACAGGGGGATTTGGGGACTGATTTCTACCACCTTCCCTGACTTTCTTTCTATGTTTCTGAAGACTGACGGAGAGATAGAGAATTTTGGCATAAAAATTTATATATGATTAACTTAAGCACGTAGGAGTCCTTCTATTCCTATTCAACTGTCAAAATTCCAAAGTAAAGCTTTATCTCATGAGAGTATGCGAATTTTCATTTTTTTGTAAAATATTTCACTCCTGAAAAAACTGCATCTGTTCTGTTTTTGGCGAATCCTAAACGCGCATTTTCTTAGTACTAAAACGTCAAGAATTATCTAACAACGAGGCAACAAGAAATCCAAAGGATAACTGCATGCGCGTGTAAGCAATAAAATTGCTCATCACAGACGCAGGCGCAGTGGCGCAACCTCTGCTGTCATGGCATTAACACGTAAGTACTGAACCTAAACATTATACACCAAAACAATCAAACAAGCCCTTAAATAAAAAAATGAATACCTTCAACGGTTTTTATTCTCTTTGCAATGGCTTCAATAGGTACGTTGGGTGGTAGCTGTGGCTCTAAATCTACAGTAGGTACAATAGTGGGGGATGAAAGGCCTCTCGGTGGACGGAGTGGAGTCACTGTAGCTACAGTCGAAGGTGATGATCCTTTCAGGTCCTCCAGAACAAACTAAACAAAAATTTATATATATATATATATATATATATATATATATATATATATATATATATATATATATATATATATATATATATATATATATATATATATATATATATATATATATATATATATATATATATATATATATATATATACTGTTTGTTACAATATATGTTACAAAAAACTAAAAAAAAAAAACAAACAAAACAAAACTAAAAAAATAGAAAAAAATTAAAAAAAAAGAAAAAGAAAACATAAATCCTAGGGTTGGCTGACTTCTCACACATAATGTACATCTTTCACAGCCTCGTGTGACACGTAGTTCCACCACGCTTGGTACGGTTAAACCACACTTGGCACACATCCCACTTTGTACATGATTACTGTGAGTGAGAGACCCCTCGAATGAATCCTTAATAGAAGACCTGCTTCCATGAAAAGCATATTATCATCTTCATTTCAAATTATAAAACGTGGATTAACGTTTATCCTGTTTTTACCCGTTTATTTAAGTTCGTGGATGAACTATAGTTCAATTTTTGAGTATAAGGACCGCCTCCATTATTCAACATTCCAACTAACTTAAACCGTTTTCTTCGTGTTCTGGGATTTTTTTTTTCTCATAAAACAACAAGCATAAAAAAAGAAAATCCTGGCTGAATGTTTTTGAGAAAAAAAAATGCAGCCGAAAAATTTCTTTAATTAGGCCTTGAAAGAACGATTGATAAAAAAAACTTTAAGCAATCATTTTCCAAAGTAGATCTTCTCTTTACATCAAGATTCAATCATAGATCTTATTCTTAACAATGGCAAAGCCATTTTCCACTCACAAGATTGTCATTAGCTTAATCTACAAGTCGATAATATTCATTCAATTCCTTCTATTTTCCTAACACTCGGGAAAAAATCAACAACCTCAGAAACACGCAGACAATTAATTAGTTTCCCAGATTGATAGTAAACAGAAAACTTAGCTAAGCAAAGAAGGATTGGGGAAACGCTTTGTTGACATGCTTAAAAAAACAACGCTCTTTAAATTAGTGTTAGTTGAGGGACGTCTCAAGAAGAAGGGATAGATAAAGAAATTCGAGACGAAGAAGAAGCAATTAAGCTAAATTCTAGACAAGACTCGTTAGTTTAACCATCCAATTAATCCAATTAACTCCCACTGAATAATCCCTATTTATGTCATTTATTTCAACTAATAAAGATAATCTGTATACGCAAATGTTATGGTCTCTAAACGTTATTTAAACATGTTTATAACAATTTGCTAGGCCTTTATTTAGAATTGGGCTACATCACTGAGCTGACAATCATGGGTATATCCGGAGGTGAGGGGGGGGGATGGTTGTTACCCGGTTTTAGGCCCCGTCCCCGAAATTTCTGTTTGTTTAGTAGCTACATTATTAACAACATACACGTGAAAAAAATTGCAGACAAAAACCTTGATAATCCATAATCTTCTTTTTGTACACCCATCCCCAACCCAGAACGAAACTCCTAGGGTTTGACCTGGTTGCAGTTTTTTTTTTTTAAGTCACCAACAAGTCTTTAAAGTTAAGTCATTGAAAAGTACAGGGACTACTTGTACAAGATCTTGAAACATTTGTTCCTTTTACTGGCTTAAATTTTCACACAGAAGACCCAATCAGATAGAACATGAATTTTTACTTTGATTACTTGTTTGAATTTCACACGAGTGCTTTTGAACCCAATCAGGTCTCAAAAAGGCGAGACTATTTGTCTCTCTAGAAATAATGTCTTACAAAAATAAATCGCAGATGTAAACCAATGAAATTGGCAAGATAAGAAACAAGATATTTATTTTAAAATTACCATCATACGCCCCGAAGGGCTGAATTTTTCATTTCAGGGGGGAAGAAACAGGTTAAAAAAAAAAAAAGTTTAAAAACAACAGTAAACTTAAGACTGAAGATATAGGAGACGGTATAAATTTGTGTAAAACTGATAATAAAATTGATAATAGGAAAAAAAAAACAATAAAGGAAAAAAATCAATTAAACTTGATTTGGGACAACTATTATTGTTATTATAATCTTTAGTGTTGACAGACGTTAGCTGGAGGTTTACAACTGCTTCTCTTGCGTACTCCCCTTCCCAGCTCTATTAGTAAGTGAAAACTAAAAAACACGTTTGAAAAAAAAAACAATAAAGGAAAAAAAAACAATTAGACTTGATTTTAGACAACTATTATTGTTATTATCAAACAGTTCGTGGTAACGAACTGTAGTAAGGAGCGACCCGGCTCAATAGTAACCAAAACTCTAAAAAATTGAATTTTGATATCAGTAGCTACATCAAAAGAATCGCATTTCAATGCTGATTTTAAATATATAAGTTTCATCAAGTTTAGTCTTACCCATCAAAAGTTACGAGCCTGAGAAAATTTGCCTTATTTAGGAAAATAGGGGGAAACACCCCCTAAAAGTCGTAGGATCTTAACGAAAATGACACCATCAGATTCAGCGTATCAGACAACCCTACTGTAGAAGTTTCAAGCTCTTATCTACAAAAATGTGGAATTTTCTATTTTTTGCCAGAAGACAAATCACGGGTGCGTGTTTATTTGTTTGTTTTTTTTTTTTTTTTTTTTTTTTTTTTTTTTTTTTTCCAGGGGTCATCGTATCGACCAAGTGGTCCTAGAATGTTGCAACAGGGCTCATTCTAACGGAAATGAAAAGTTCTAGTGCCCTTTTTAAGTGACCAAAAAAATTGGAGGGCATCTAGGCCCCCTCCCACGCTCATTTTTTTCCCAAACTCAACGGATCAAAATTTTGAGATAGCCATTTTGTTCAACATAGTCGAAAACCATAAAAAATATGTCCTTGGGGATGACTTACTCCCCCACAATCCCTGTTGGAGGGGCTGCAAGTTACAAACTTTGACCAGTGTTTATATATAGTAATGGTTATTGGGAAGTGTACAGACGTTTTCAGGGGGATTTTATTTTGCTTGGGGGTGGGGCTGAGGAGAGGGGGCTATGTTGGAGGATCTTTCCTTGGAGGAATCTGTCATGGGGGAAGAAAAATTCAATGAAAAGGGCGCAGGATTCTCAAGCATTACTATAAGAAAACAATGAAAAATAAACATGAAAACGTTTTTTCAAATGAAAAGAAGAAGTAGCATTGAAACTTAAAACGAACAGAGATTATTACGCATATGAGGGGTTCTAAAAATACTTTAGCATAAAGAGTGAGGTATTTAGGAGGAGATAAATACCTTGCTCTTTATGCTAAAGTATTTTTAGTAATTTAAACTATTTATTCTACGGCCTTTCTGATTCAGGGGTCATTCTTAAAGAATTGGGACAAAACTTACGATTTAGTGTAAAGAGCGAGGTATTAACGAGGGTACAAACCCCCTCGTATACATATTAAAAATATAAGGTTATGAAAGTTTGTTACGTAAGTTAATTGTTAAGTTACGTATATTTTTTACTAATAAAAACGTTCGTTAAATATTAAAAGTTCTAGTTGCCTTTTTAAGTAACCGAAAAATTGGAGGGCAACTAGGCCTCCTTCTCCATCCCTTATTTCTCAAAATCGTCTGATCAAAACTAAGAGAAAGCCATTTAGCAAAGAAAAAAGAATTATTATACGAATTTCATTTTAATAATTTATGTGCGGAGAGCCAAAACCAAACATGCATTAATTCAAAAACGTTCAGAAATTAAATTAAAAAAAATAATTTTTTTAGCTGAAAGTAAGGAGCGACATTAAAACTTAAAAGGAACAGAAATTACTCCGTATATGAAATGAGTTGTCCCCTCCGCAATCCCTCGCTCTTTACGCTAAAGTTTGACTCTTTGCCACAATTCTACTTTTAAAAAAGAATTAAAAGCTTTAGCGTAAAGAGCGAGGGATTGCGGAGGGGACAACTCATTTCATATACGGAGTAATTTCTGTTCGTTTTAAGTTTTAATGTCGCTCCTTACTTTCAGCTAAAAAAATTATTTTTTTTAATTTAATAATCTTTAGCGTTGACAGACGTTAGCTGGAGGTTTACAGCCGCCTCTCTTGCGAACTCCCTTCCCAAATCTATTAGTAAGCGAAAACTAAAAAACACGCTTGGAAAAAAAACAATAAAGGAAAAAAAATCAATTAGAATTGATTTTAGACAACTGTTATTTATTTTAATCTTCAGAATAAAAGCAAATTACGTAAATAATTTTTCATAAATTTCAAAAAGAGCTTGAAACACCGGTGTGTCTTCTTTTTATTTATTTTTTATTTCTCTGTCACAGGCAGGGAACATAACCACATTTGGAGTCGAAATGCTACGAATGGTCAGTATGGGACACATTTGCATTAAACTACTAATGCGGAAAAACTAGACACTCAAGGCTATAATTCTGAAACAAAAATTTCAAGACTACATATTATTGTTGAGTTAAAAGTGAATAAAAATCACCTTTTTTCGAAGGGGGTGCATATTTTTTCGGGGGGGGGGGTTGAAACCTTAAAAAAATCATAAAACATTTCTTTATAGGCATTTTTAGAGCGTTTTTACGAGTCGGACAAAAATTTCCCGTTTTAAGTAACCAAACACAACAAACAAAATTTTACCTTATTTTTAGAATCATCGACCCTTAGTCTCCAGGATGGCCTCCGTTCGAGGTTATCTTCTGAAGGTTGGGCATTGCTCGTAATGACAGAGCTTGCGGAAGGCACCGTTGTAGAGGCAGTTGAGGCAGGATTCAGAGGCACATTTGAGGAAGAAAGCTGTGGCTGTAAAATTTTGATTGTATCAAAATTTTGTATTTATCAAAATGTATGTTTCAAAATATCAAATTTTGTATCAAATGTATGTATCAAAATTTTTATACAAAATTGTATCAAGATGGAAGTTTGCAAATAGCAAAAATGGACACATTCTACTCCAACAAGCTATTTGTAAGCATATAATTCCAAACTAATTAGAGCTCAGAAAGAAAACATTAGATAAGGTCCAAGACTATCCTTAATGCAAGTAAAATACAACCGACAACATTTATGTTGTCATTATGTTGGGAAGAGGAATTAGCCCAGAAAGAAAAAATGCAAAAAGTCCATCTGTGCCCTTCCTACGAGTAAATATATAAGTGACAACATTTTTTATGAAGGGGGGAGACGACTTACTACCAAAGCAACATCTAAGCGGTAGGGTTTAACTACCCATAGGTTTTAAGCTTCCGGATTCTTCTGGAATATATTACGGGACTCGCTTTTATTCATATGCTATAATGAACAGCAGGAAATCAGGCATATCGGGCTGTCACTCAAATATGACATCTTACCCTAGAGAAGCAACTGTTCAAAAGATACTTCTATTATTTTATCTTGTCAAATGGTCAGTGTGTTGATACAGTTTTCGTCAAAATCTGCATTTTGATTTTTTATATTGTTTTCTGTATTTTTTTTAATTGTTTATTGTTATCTATTTATATGTTTATTTGTTTACTGTTATCTGTTTATTTGTTTATATGTTTATTTACTTATTGTTTATTTGTTTAAATATGTTCTATTGTATTTTTGTTTATTGTTATCTGTCTACGTATCATATCGTTAAACATATCATATCATTAAACATATCAAAAATATGTTTATTGTTATCTGTATTTTATTTAATATTGTTTTCTGTTAATTATAAAAGTCAATAGATACAAACATCTACATAATATTAATGTATAATATTTGGCACGATAATTTAGTTACTGAAGAAAACGGTTCATAGCCTTTGCTCTTTGGCATTATTAAAGAGATAAAAAATCGGCCATGATAGAGCTCGAAAAAGAGAATAAGAAACTTCTATAATGAATAATTATTATATAATGATATTAATATAATATTATATAATATATAATAATATTATGATAATAATATTATTTAATTATTAAATTAATTATTTATATATATATATATATATATATATATTTATATATATATATATATTAATTATATATATATATATATATATTATATAATATAATAAGATATATTATATAATATATTATATTAATTAACATATATTATTAAGAGAGTATTCCAGAGAGCCCCAGAGTATCCCAGGTAGAAGTAATTTCACTAGGAAAGAGATAGGTTCTGGTAGTTAAGGGCATCATACAGCATTGGTAGGCAATTATATATGTTGATATAAACTCAAGGACAAATATATCGAGGGAATATTCCAGGGAATTTTAGGAGAAACTGACGCTAAACGAGAAGACCAGAATGTAATACGATAATACGAGAAGACCAGGACGCAAAACGAGAATGTAGCCTTGACCTCTTTGAGGTCAAGGCTACATTCAAAACTATTAGGCATTCAATTAGATCTGTTGATACAAAGTTAAGAGTGCATACACTAAGATGTTCAAGAATATCATCTTAATAATACCAGATACTGATGGTATTAGTAGAGAGTAGGATAGGACAAGTCTTTTGAGCTAAATTGGTAGTATAAATTTTGGTAGTAGTGCCGCTTTTCAAGAAAGGAAGAAGACCATACCATAGAAAATAAGAAGTAACACTTTTTAAAAAATTATCAGGGCAATTTTTAAATGGAAAGTTTTAGATTTGAGGTTAAAAAAATACAGGTTAAAGATGAATGGAATTCAGATGAATTATCTCACATTTCATTTGGTCCCATCTCATTTATTCAATTGGCCCTTTTATGCTCAAATACTAAATTGCTACTACTACTAACAACGCACCGCAGCACCAACACACAACGCACCGCCTGAGGCCAATACAGCTACGCAGGCTCCTACTCGAGCCCAATCTATTACAAGTCTCCCTCTTTACACCCTCCCGGGAAATTCCAATTTCCTTTAAATCCTTATTAATGACATCCGCGGACGACCTGCTTTCCGTTCAGCCCTACATAGTTGTCCGAAAAGGATAATGTTCAGCAATCTGTCATCCTTCATTCGCAGAAAGTACCCTAGCAATGTCAACCGTAGGTAACAATCCGTAACTATATCCATAGGTAACAATCCGTAGGTGATTTCTCTGGAAAACGTCTAGCAAATCTTTATCCGCTTTTCGGAGCGCTCGAGCTTCAGAGCCATATTTCACCACTGTCATCGCTGCAGCTTCTAATATTCTAATCTTAGTTTGCAAACTTATCTTCTTTTTCTTCCCAACTTTTTTTTTACTGTGAAAAGACACCTTCAGCCTTGGCAATTCTACTTTTAACAGCTTCACTGCTCCCACCGTCTTTACTAATAAAACTACCAAGGCAAGTAAAGCTGCCCACCTGATCAATATTTTCGTTATCCAACGTCACCTTTTCATCTTCACTTATTCCTAGCGTTAGTGACTCGGTCTTCTTAACATTCATTTTCAAACCTATTCTAGCACCCAGACCTCGCAACACCTCTAAAAGTTCATTCATTTTGCTCACACTTTCATCTAAGATGCTTAAATCATCAGCATAATCTAAGTCCAGGTGAGTTTTTCCCCGTTATTTGATTCCTTGGTCTCCCACTGCCTTTCCTGTCGTTCTCAAGACAAAATCCATCAAAATAATCCACATAAAGGGGGATAGAACATGACCCTGCTTAACTCCTCATTGAATACGAAACTAGCTGCTAACCTCATTTCCTACCTTAACTGCATCAGTGTTATTCTCGTACATAGCACTAATCACTTTAATGAATTTATCTGGTATCCCATACAAGGATAAAAAGACCTATGCTAAAGCTCCTCTATTATTAAAATCGAACGCTTGCTCATTATCTATAAAACTGAGGACCAAAGGTGTTTGAAAACTCAGGCACTTCTCAATCATTAACCTAAGAGTGAAAATTTGGTCGACACATCCTCTACCCTTTCTAAAATCGCATTGTTCTTCTCTGATAACTTTATCTACAGCACCTCTCGGTCTAAAAAGTATCTTATTACGAAGTAATTTGCTACCTACAGAGACAAGACTAATCCCTCGAAAATCACCACACTCACTTATATCATCTTTCTTATACAGTGGTTTAATTAAGATTTCCTAAAATCGCTATGTACTTCCCCTTTTTCAAAAATCATATTCATAATCTTCAGTAATTTATTTCTAACCTCAGAACCGCCATATTTAGGAAACTCATTTACCACACTATCAGCACCTTGAGGCTTATTATTTTTTAATCCTTTTTTTGAGTGCTAAATTAGCAGATTCAAATTAAATAGTAATTAACTCAAACATTAATTAACGGTTTTAATATTTGAATCAACAAAAATTAACAGGAAATTTAACAGTTCAAAATTAACAGTTTAACAAGTTGACAGAACTAAGATTCATTTAATTAACCCATCATTTAAATTAATTAACAAAACTTTATTTGACCACATCTCATTTACTCAATTTTGTAAATTCTATATCCTTTTTTTTCTTTATCTTCACATATTATATTGTATGTAATTAGTTTTTTTTTATATTCCTGTTCCTCATATACTCCATCTTGTTCTGTGTTATTCAGGCAGGGTACTCGATAAATTTTTCATTAAAATGGCTCCATTAGGTAATAATGATCTGTAAAATAATCTAAGAGACAGCAAGATGCTTCCAAGTACTAACAATCGAATATATAACACATATAATATCGAATATATAATAAACTGATAATATAATATACTGTGCTTTATATATTAATGTACTATGAAATATTCTAAGAATAAAGTAGCAAGATCCTTCGATCTAACCTGTACAAGAGCAGTGATTGGCTGTTTCTGTTTCATTATATTCTCAGCAGTCTTAATTTCTTCTAGTGTAACGCCTTGCGTCGACCGCCGAGTGGCTCGAACTTGCTTGGCGTGAGCTTTTCGCTGAGTTTCTGACTCTTCGTCACGGACAGGGGGTACAAAAGATCTAAAAGGCATGGAGAAAATTGAAAGAATCAACTTTAAAAAAATTAATTAAATTCGAGCTTGAACTGGATATTGTTACGATTTTATATTCAACAATTATTTAGGATTATTTTATTATTATTCTATGCTTATCATTTATTTTTAAATATTATTTATTTTCTTATTTTAATCTGAATTTCACTAAAATCAAATTTTAATTCTTTTGAATGATTAAAAGACGTTTTGACAGTTAACATCAAGCGTATTGAGGGGTATGTAATCCCTAGTCCTAATTCAAGCTTGTGTGTTGTATTTAAGTAATTGTAGACAGAAAGATTAAATCAAATTTCAGAAAAAGCTGCTTATTCAGAAATCAGTTGTTGTAATTTATAAGGGTGTTCCATCACGTTGTAAACCACGGTTATACTGACCGACAGGGAAGTGTTAAAACTGATTAAATTAATCTTAATTTCTGTTCATTTTCTGTTAGACTGTTAATTTCAAGCCGTCAAACTTACTGTTAATTTAGATTTGAAAAATGGTAATTTACAATTTCAGTTAATAAGAGCCAATAGATTGGCCAAAATAAATGCATTGAATTAACTGAAATAATTGGTATTTAAATTAATTTAATTAATTTCGATTTCTATTAGTTTTCTGTTAAACTGTTAATTTTTATTATAATTAAATTTTAATATTTTTCTGATTTGTTACAGCAGTGGTAAGGATGTTTTTTTTAGGAATTTAGGATATTTTTTTTAGAAAGGTAGAAATTTACGACTTCTGCCAAATAAAACTTTTTTTTTACTATATTTTGGTTTTAAAAAACACTTTTGTGATTTATTTTATTTTTTAATGGTTAAAAGAAAATTTACGTGATAAATATCAAGCATATTGAGGGGTTGTCGTCCTTAGTCTTGATTCAAACTTGTGTGTTGTAAATTAAATCAATTGCAGACAGAAAGATTAAACCAAATCCCAAAAAAGTTAATAGTTCAGAAATCAGCCGAAGGGCTTCTGGAAGATGCTGTAAACTCCAAGACACACAGGAAGGTACCCAGTGGGGCTTCAGACCCCTAGCTGTTTTTTAACGTAGACGAGATACAAACTGGATGAATTGGTAAAACCCCTTTTTAAATATTTCTAAATGTATTATATTTCGGCACAATTTAATAAATTCGATTCAAAATATTGAAAATGGCAGATAATTCTCTTTTTTTACAGCAATTGAGGCCAGTAAAACCTATTTTTATTTTTCCTATCATACAAAAAAATAGTACTCAGAATCAGGGCCACGTTAAAATATTTACATAATGTGTCCAGAAAAAAATCTTTATTCTATGATAATTGACAATCAGGTTATCGGATTTACAATGTTCTTTTTTACATAAATTTCGCCTAACTATATGTATAAATATAAATAAACATATTTGTATATGAATATATATATATATATATGTATATATATATATATATATATATATATATATATATATATATATATATATATATATATATATATATATATATATATATATATATATATATATATATATATATATATATATATATATATATATATATATATATATATATATATATATATATATATATATATATATATATATATATATATAAATATATATAAATATATATATACATATATATATAAATATAAATATATATGAATATATATATATATATATATATAAATATATATGAATATATATATATATATATATATATATATATATATATATATATATTATATATATATATATATTTATATATATATATATATTATATATATATATATATTTATATATATATATATATATATATATATATATATATATATATATATATATATATATATATATATATATATATATATATATATATATATATATATATATATATATATATAGTACCTTCCTTTAACCAATATAGTTTAAAAGATTTTCGGTATGAGTCATGTTTGATCCAACATTTTTTTCTTTCTTAAAAAAAATACAGAAAAAATAGTGTCGTTAATCTATATTGCTTTTCAGTACTAATTACGTATAATGGAAGTTTGATAATATATAAAATGAAATGGATAAAGTGGAAACATGGGAGAATAAGACTAATTTACAAATAATCTTTTGCAAGTACCAGCAATTCAATTCTACATCATTCTCACGTGATTGACATCACCGCTGCTGTATATTAGCTGAAAAAAGCACCAATGCCATTAGGGAACATCAAAGGGCATCAAGTTTAGGCATGCTCAAATACGTTAAATGGTAAAACTACATGCTATTATATTGAAACCGAATTATCAATAACGTTACCGAATTACCGAAAATAATTTTATGGACTGACTATTGTTATTAGGTGGAATTTATTTTTCGTATTGAAAATAAACCCCATTGAACCTGAAATGCTACCAAATAACCAAAACAGTAACAATAATCAAATATATAATTCGTATATACTGATTAAACTTTTCCAACAAACTGCTTTTTATTTGTTGGTAAACAGTAGGGTTGTACATAGCCTAGCAAACCCAGAAGTATTATAAGTTACTAAATATTTAAACAAGGCTTAGGAAATTTCTGGCTAAAAAGATGCTATAATATTTCCAAAAAGAGCAAAATCACTTTTAGAACATAATTTTTGGCTAAGTGATGGCTATAAAGTCACATTTTTCATAATTGGAATTCTTCACTGCCAAGTTTTTTTTTTTTCTCGAGAGTTGGTTCTCCTGTTATAAAACAATTACATAGCAATGAAAAAATGCTACCGTATCGAACTAACAACACGACTCAATTACTTAAGTTTATAACCATTTTTTGTAGATTTCGATCTTCTTTTTTTTTCTTTTTTTTGGTGATACAAAAATCTCAAAATCCTTTTCCTCTGAAAAGCCAATATTTTATTTTTAGTAGTGGCTTTCGTGATGGCCCAGCCACTACGATGCATTAATTTGTTGCAGTTTTTAAGATGGCTACTGTTTGGCCCACTAATGACCTCTACTATGGGGCAATGTGGATGAAGGATGACAGATTGCCGATGATCGTTCTTTTTGGCCAACCGTCTGAGGCTAAACGGAAATCAGATCGTCCTCGTCTGGGATGGGAAGATGCCATAAATAAAGGTTTAAAGGAAATGGAAACTTACTGGGAGGGTGTAAAGAGGGAGGCCTTGAATATATTGGGTAGGAGGAGGAGCGTGCGTAGCTGCGTTTGCCTCAGGCGGCTTGGTGCTGCGATGAGTTATTAGTAGTAGTAGTAATTAAAGTTGTCCCAACACCTGACAGCATTGTTTAGATAGAAGTAGGATTAAACCCCCTAAAACCCTTATACTTTTCAATGATGCATCACATTTAAAATCAAAACTATGTAAGGGCTAGTATATGGTATTTCCGGCTTATTCGTATATTTATTGTGATATTTTTAGTAAAATAAAGGTGAAGGTTTTTTCTTGAAGGGTTGAAATGACAGCGGTTAGGGGTTAATACGAATTTTGCAATAAACAACATTTAGCACGACCTACACTGTAGAAAAGGGAAAAACCCTAAACGAAACTATAAAAAATAATACATATATATATATATATATATATATATATATATATATATATATATATATATATATTATTAAATATAATCTTATCATTAATGTCTAAATAGAAAAACTATATAAAGAATGATAGTTGCTTCAGGACAGAGGTGACTTGAATCTTCACTGAATTACAATAATTCGAAATCATCTCCAGTGGTAAAGCTTGTCTCACGAATTATAATTTTTTATCTATTGGCAGCGCAGCAGATTAATCGCCGCTTGGTAATACATGGCCAGGGGTTCGATCGACCATTCTGTAAGGATGGTCGAAAGGCTAGCTACCTCTCCCTGTTAAAAAAAAACAACCCAACAACAGAAACGTCGACAATTGCCGACATCCTATGCGGCGTCAATTACTTTGGGAATCCGTATCCTTATTAGAAAATTACTTTGAAAAAAAAAACAAAAAAACACAAGAGCAGTAAATAAGCTTAAACATGGTACATTTAAATAAATTAAAAGATCCTTTTTTGCAGCGTAGGAATCACTAAAAAAGAAGTTATGTACTTTCTTGAAAGAAAACAAGAAGAAGAAGAAAAGCAAAAGCAGTAAATAAGCTTAAACATGGTACATTTAAATAAATTAAAAGATCCTTTTTTGCAGCGTAGGAATCACTAAAAAAGAAGTTATGTACTTTCTTGAAAGAAAACAAGAAGAAGAAGAAGAAAAGCAAAAGCAGTAAATAAGCTTAAACATGGTACATTTAAATAAATTAAAAGATCCTTTTTTGCAGCGTAGGAATCACTAAAAAAGAAGTTATGTACTTTCTTGAAAGAAAAAAAGAAGAAGAAGAAGAAAAGCAAAAGCAGTAAATAAGCTTAAACATGGTACATTTAAATAAATTAAAAGATCCTTTTTTGCAGCGTAGGAATCACTAAAAAAGAAGTTATGTACTTTCTTGAAAGAAAAAAAGAAGAAGAAGAAGAAAAGCAAAAGCAGTAAATAAGCTTAAACATGGTACATTTAAATAAATTAAAAGATCCTTTTTTGCAGCGTAGGAATCACTAAAAAAGAAGTTATGTACTTTCTTGAAAGAAAACAAGAAGAAGAAGAAGAAAAGCAAAAGCAGTAAATAAGCTTAAACATGGTACATTTAAATAAATTAAAAGACTCTTTTTTGCAGCGTAGGAATCACTAAAAAAGAAGTTATGTACTTTCTTGAAAGAAAACAAGAAGAAGAAGAAGAAAAGCAAAAGCAGTAAATAAGCTTAAACATGGTACATTTAAATAAATTAAAAGATCCTTTTTTGCAGCGTAGGAATCACTAAAAAAGAAGTTACGTACTTTCTTGAAAGAAAACAAGAAGAAGAAGAAGAAAAGCAAGAGCAGTAAATAAGCTTAAACATGGTACATTTAAATAAATTAAAAGATCCTTTTTTACAGCGTAGGAATCACTAAAAAAGAAGTTATGTACTTGTTTGAAAGAAAACAAGAAGAAGAAGAAGAAAAGCAAAAGCAGTAAATAAGCTTAAACATGGTACATTTAAATAAATTAAAAGATCCTTTTTTGCAGCGTAGGAATCACTAAAAAAGAAGTTATGTACTTTCTTGAAAGAAAACAAGAAGAAGAAGAAGAAAAGCAAGAGCAGTAAATAAGCTTAAACATGGTACATTTAAATAAATTAAAAGACTCTTTTTTACAGCGTAGGAATCACTAAAAAAGAAGTTATGTACTTTCTTGAAAGAAAACAAGAAGAAGAAGAAGAAAAGCAAAAGCAGTAAATAAGCTTAAACATGGTACATTTAAATAAATTAAAAGATCCTTTTTTGCAGCGTAGGAATCACTAAAAAAGAAGTTATGTACTTTCTTGAAAGAAAACAAGAAGAAGAAGAAGAAAAGCAAGAGCAGTAAATAAGCTTAAACATGGTACATTTAAATAAATTAAAAGATCCTTTTTTGCAGCGTAGGAATCACTAAAAAAGAAGTTATGTACTTTCTTGAAAGAAAACAAGAAGAAGAAGAAGAAAAGCAAGAGCAGTAAATAAGCTTAAACATGGTACATTTAAATAAATTAAAAGATCCTTTTTTGCAGCGTAGGAATCACTAAAAAAGAAGTTATGTACTTTCTTGAAAGAAAACAAGAAGAAGAAGAAGAAAAGCAAAAAACAAACAAATCGAATAAAAAGAAATAAAAAATTAATGATAACGGCCGATTTGGACACTTTAGAATCGGTTAGCTTCAAAGATTTTGGAACTGTTACATAGCATCGAACGAACGTAACACAAACATACAAGGCATGCAATAAATAGTTTCCATGCTAATCAGATAGAATAAGCGTACTTAAAGAAATTCTTAATCATAGAACCAACTTTTCCATTTTGGACTCCATTGCTTGGAACCTGACCTCCATTTATAAAACTAGCTTGACCATTAGAGGCAGCAACACTACAAAGCAAAGATATGTAAAATACGAGAGAAAAAAAGAAAAAGAAAAGATATAAAGAAACTGAAAAAATCAAAATGAGCAAACCTCGCTGTGAAGCAGGTTGAGGAAAAGTCCCATTTTTTGAAAATTTTCAAAAATACTGATCTTAAAATTTTTCCTTTAAAGAAAATAAGTAAATCAAAAATAAAGAAACGACACTAGTCGATATCCAAGTAATAGCACATAGTAGGAGAATACACCCCCCTCTCTCAACCCAGGGATGTCCTAGAGAATTTTTTTTAGCACAGGTCAGAAAATTCAGTTTTCCTGTGTCGAATTTATGCTTATTCTACTGACAGTACCGGACACACCGCTCATTTTGCCTGTTATCCTCCTTTATGTGAACCCCCCCCCCATAATAAGAAAAATGTCTACTGTGAAACATCTAAGGAAAACATCTGTGAAACTTTATATAATGCGGCGGCATTGCAGATTTGTCAATACGGGGGGAGAAAATTAATATGGTAATACTTCGCTAAGATAGCTATCGGATGGCAAAGAAATGAAATATACCTTTCGATTTCTGTTCAACACTCATTTCAAATATAATAATTGCTATCGTCGTCATTGCGTCTCGAAATTAAAACAAGAGCTAAGAGCTCATATCGCACTTGTGACGAGGCAAGAAGAGCTAAGAGCCAAGAGCTCATATGGTATGAGCTCTAACAAAATTCTAAGAGTCAATAGGTTGATTTAAAAGAAAAATCAGAGGCTTAATGCCGGTCGGGATTTAAAATAAGAGCTCTGAGTCACGATGTCCTTCTAAATATCAAAATCCATTAAGATCCGATCACCCACTCGTAAGTGATAAATACCTCATTTTTTCTAATTTTTCCTCTCCCTTTAGCCCCCAGATGGTCGAATCTGGGAAAACGACTTTAACAAGTCAATTTGTGCAGCTCCCCGACACGCCTACCAATTTTCATCGTCCTAGCACGTCCAGAAGCACCAAACTCGCTAAAGCACTGAACCCCTCCCCCGAACTCCCCCAAAGAGAGCGAATCCAAGATATGCAAGATTTCCGATTTCCCCCTCCAACTTCCCCAAATGTCAACAGATCTGGTCGGGATTTGAAATTAGAGCTCTGACACATGAATTCCTTCTAAATATCAAATTTCATTCAGATCCGGTCAACTATTCTTAAGTTAAAAATACCTCAATTTTTCTAATTTTTCCAAATTAACACCCCCCAGCTCCTCCGAAGAGAACGGATTCGTTCACATTATGTCAATCACGTATCTAGAACTTGTGCTTATTCTTCCCATCAAGTTTTATCCTGATCTCTCCACTCTAAGGGTTTTCCAAGATTTCTGTTTCCCTCCTCCAATCCCCTATATCCCGGATCCAATTCGAGTCGAAAATGGAGCATCTGAGACATAAGATCCTTCTATATATCAAGTTTCATTAAGATCCGATCACCTATTCGTCAGATAAAAATAGCCCAATTTTCACGTTTTCCAAGAATTCCGGTTTCCCCCTCCAACTACCTCCAATGTCACAGGATCTGGTCGGAATTTAGAATACGATCTTTAAAGCACAAGATCCTTCTAAATATCAAATTTCATTAAGATCTGGTCACCCGTTCGTAAGTTACAAATGCCTCATTTTTCCGAATTACCCCCCCCCCCCAACTCCACCAAAGAGAGCGGATCCCGTCCGGTTATGTCAGTCACGTATCTTAGACTTGAATAGATTCTTCCCATCCAGTTTCATCCTGATCTCTCCGCTTTAAGTATTTTCTAAGATTTCCACCTCCCCCCCCCCCCCGATGACGCTGGATCCGGTTGAGATTTAAAATAAGAGATCTGAGTTACGAGGTCCTTCTAAATATGAAGTTTCATGAATATCCCATCACTCTTTCGTAAGTTAAAAATAAGTCATTTTTTCTATTTTTTCAGAATTAACCCTCCCCCCTCCAATAGAGCTAATCCGTTCCAATTATTTCAACCACATATCTAAGGCTTCTGCTTATTTTTCCCACCAAGTTTCATCCTGATCCCTCCACTCTAAGCGTTTTCCATGATTTTAGGTTCCCCCCCAAAAAACTCCCCCCAATGTCACCAGATCCGGTCAGGATTTAAAAAAGAGCTTTGAGACACGATATCCTTTCAAATATCAATTTTAATTGAGATCCGATCACCCGTTCGTAAGTTAAGAATGCCTCATTTTTTCAAATTTTTCAGAATTAACCACCCCCCCCCCAACTACCCCAAATAGAGCGGATCCGTTCCTGTTATGACAATCATGTATCTAGGACTTGTGCTTATTTTTCCCACCAAGTTTCATCCCGATCCCTCCACTCTAATTGTTTTCCAAGATTTCAGGTTTTCCCCTCCAATTCCCCCCAATGTCACAAGATCCGTCGAGATTTAAAATAAGAGCTCTGAGACAGGATATCCTTCCAAACATCCCCCCACTCCTCCCCCCACCCAGATGGTTCAAATCAGGAAACAACTATTTCTAATTTAATCTAGTCCGGTCTCTGATACGCCGCCAAATTTCATCGTCCTAGCTTACATGGAAGTGCCTAAAGTAGCAAAACCGGGACCGACAGACAGACAGACACACCGACAGACAGAATTTGCAATTTCTATGTGTCACTTGATTAATACCATAAAAAGTGCCATAAAAAGGAAATTTTAAGGCTGAAATTTTTAGTTTCATCAAATGGTCGTGTACACCGTAATTGACATTAGCAATTTGGCAGTTTTTTTTGTTTTTTTTTTTTCCAAATATATTTTGAAAAAAAGCAGATCACGATAAACAATCAAATTAATCAAAATACGAAATACTAAGTGAATACCTCCAAACTGCATCATTTTATTAATAATTTTTATAAGCGGTTTTGCTCTTAGGGGCAATTAGGCTTATATATTTATAAGAAAACAAATATCTGTTTTCCATCATTCGAAAATGTAACAGTTGATAATTAAAAATATACTAATTAACTTTTATTTGGTGTTTGACTAATTAACTTATTATTTGGCTGTAGTTATTATTTGTAATACACCAGGGAGAAACATGTGAGCATGAATATTGGCAGAGAATGGGGGAGGGGGGCTACAAACTGTAGGTAAAGTTTTTGTTATGGAAGGAAATTTATCGGCAAATTATATCGGTATCTCCTCGGTACGATACCGATATATATATATATATATATATATATATATATATATATATATATATATATATAAATATAAATATATATATATATATATATATATATATATATATATATATATATATATATATATATATATATATATATAACGAAAAATGTAACTAAAATATATCTACAATATATGAAATATAACGACAAATATAAAAACATATCTGTTCCTATTAAACCGGTTCCATTGAATTCTTTCATGAATACACATATTAATTTAGAGACCTGACATATATACACAGAAGAGAAAGATGGACCTGTCCATGACACAAGTCCAAAACCTCCCTCCCCCGAAAAACACTGGCCTAAAATAAAAAAAAATTCTGTGATTTTCTGTTCTTTAAGTCCCAAATTGCATGCTCTAAGACCAGTGAAAGAATCAAGAAAACAGGAAGAAAAGCGAAAATTTAATCTATATCAAACTTCTTCAGCACAGACAAAACCCAGATTCACCCAAGAACAGGAACAGGAAAAAAACAGTACAAGTAGAGGAAGAAGGATAAAGTATGAAGAGAAGGTAAAAGCAAAAAATTATAAAATGGAAATAACAAACAATTAAATCTAAAGAATAAAATCATCAAAATGCAAAATCCCAGGGATAACCTGGATTTTGCCGGGAATAACTATTCTAATTTATTGCATTTTTTTCTTTATTTATACTTCATTTTTTAAGTTTTGTGGGTGCCATTTAACACCAAGTTTAATCAAAAGAGAATGAGGCACAAACCTTCGAATATTGACTGATGGAGGCTTCTCTGATGTCGTTTGTCTTATTTCCGGATTCACATTCTTGACCTCACTGTAATAATAATTAAATAAATCAATCTTAAATATAAATAATAAAACAAGTATATATTTATTCCTTCATAAATAATAAAATTTTAATAAACAAGAAGATAAATAAATGATAAATTTAAACAAAGCAAACGAAACCAAAAAAAAAAAAATCATCGAAAATGGAGCGTGGAGTCCTATCCCATATTTTTGTTCTATTTCATTGCTCTTTGTTTTATTTTGGTCTTTTATTCAAGTAATTCATAACTCAACTTTTGTCTTGTTGTTTAAAGTGGGTTAAAAATGAAATAACGTAACTATTAATAGAATAAAAAATTAATACATCAGCCATTGCCATAAGAGCCACTACAGCAGAGAATCAAAAAATCAGAAAAAAAAACACAAACGACAAAAGAAAATCGATGGAAAAACGATGGAAAAATCGATTGAAAGCAGCTACATTGATCCTAAAATCATCAAAACAGAACAAAAATTTGCTTATATGTATTTTTTGGTCACTTTTTTACGATTTGAACAAAAACTTTGGGAGGGGAGTGTCAAACCCGGTAACTCCCATCGCCCTGAATGCGGCCTTGCACCGAAGTACAACAGAATTAGAAAAAAAACACATTTCAACTATATTCATGGAAATGTAGATGAGGAGCCAAGCTTTTTTTGTAATGAAGATATAAGAAAAGATTATTTCCAAATTCGGAGGGAGGTAAACTTTTTTTGGTTTGTTCCTTTCACTGGAAATATAGAAATGTCTTTTTGAAACCCTAGGGGGGAAATGGAAATGGCAAACAAATCTAGGGGAAAATTACCCCCCCCCCATCACAATTGGCACCCCTGCATATAATCCCCAACTGCTAAATTGTAACTAAAGAAAAATTTCTATGGCGCCAATTCACAGAAATGTAGAAGAAGAGGCAAAGATTTTTCTGTACTGAAGATACAAGAAAAGATAGAAAAGTAAAAGGTATTTTTCAAATAATACCTTTTTCAAAATCTGGGAGGGATAATTTTAAATACCAAATAAAATACCTAATCTACTAAATACCTTTTTCAAAACTACCTAATAAAATACCTAATCTACTAAATACCTTTTTCAAAGTCTGGGAGGGAGAATTTTAAATACCTAATAAAATACATAATCTACTAAATACCTTTTTCAAAATCTGGGAGGGAGGATTTTAAATACCTAATAAAATACCTAATCTACTAAATACCTTTTCAAAATCTGGGAGGGAGGATTTTAAATACCTAATAAAATACCTAATCTACTAAATACCTTTTTCAAAATCTGGGAGGGAGGATTTTAAATACCTAATCTACTAAATACCTTTTTCAAAATCTGGGAGGGAGGATTTTAAATACATAATAAAATACCTAATCTACTAAATACAATTTTCAAAATCTGGGAGGGAGGATTTTAAATACCTAATAAAATACCTAATCTACTAAATACCTTTTTCAAAATCTGGGAGGGAGGATTTTAAATACCTAATAAAATACCTAATCTACTAAATCCCTTTTTCAAAATCTGGGAGGGAGGATTTTAAATACCTAATAAAATACCTGATCTACTAAATACCTTTTTCAAAATCTGGGAGGGAGGATTTTAAATACCTAATAAAATACCTAATCTACTAAATACCATTTCCAAAATCTGGGAGGGAGGATTTTAAATACCTAATAAAATACCTAATCTACTAATATACCTTTTTCAAAATCTGGGAGGGAGAATTTTCAGTGACAAACATTTTTTTTTTGCGCGCCCGTAAAACATCTTGCACCATGACATCTTTGGAGTTGCCTCATCTAATTTAATTCAAATTTTATAAAATTGAGAAGATGACTTTTGTGATACATGTCATAAACTTTGTACAAAAAAATATTAATAATAAATGGCTACTTTTGCCTCTGCAGTCATTAGAAATATAACAGAACTTTTGCGATACGCGCCACAATCTTTGCACAAGAAAAAATAAATGGATATTTTTGTCTCTGCAATAGCTAGAAATATAATAACAGGAATAAAAAAAGTCAGAAAGATGATAAAGAGACTTACCTCTTAGTGACTGGAATGGGCGTTTCCCTTTCACTGGGTGAGAGGGTCTTCTCGTTAGAAGACAATGGATTCGTTGAATTTTCCTTCTTAGTTACACCCTCGCCACTAAAAATTCAGAATTTTAGCAAAAAAAACGCAAATAAACATAAATAAAAATAAAAGAACACATTTTATTAAGTTAATTAAGAAGATAAAAGATAAAGCCATCGAGCGGAAAAGTCTTACCCAATCTTACTAATGAAGACTCTAGTCTGCTTTTTTATAATGATAAAATTACTGGTCAAGTAATTGTTTTTAACCATATCTATGCAACGGCTCCAGATAGAGGTCGTTCCTATTCATCAGGGTTACTTTTTCATCCCTTTTCCGACTGAAAAGTTTTTTCATCGACTACTTAAACACGATCGGAGAACCCGCAAATCTGTTAACCATCAACTAATCTTTAACTCTAGACACGATTCTGTTGTGATCTTGCTAGTTATTTGAAGGGTTCCAGTCCCAATACCGCGTATCCTATGCATTCTGGTTACTCTATCGCCACATCTGACTAACCAATTTTTCCACGAAGTGCTTTTACATGATCAACAAAGTCGCAATCCTATTAACCATCCACCAATCTTCAACTCTTCACCTGATGATATGTGGTATTCCAGTCCCAACGCCGCGTACCCTATTTATGTTTGTATTAGCACTTAAGAATCAGTCCTGGCCGAGTGGGTTGATGCGCTGGATTCGGGATCCCTTGTCTGAGAGGACGCGGGTTCGAATCCCGGTGTACCCAATTCTTCGGTTTGGGACGGGGGTCAGTGGCGTGACTCTGTAAGCTTAGCCAGAGTCGACTCAGCTCTAAATGGGTAACTGGAGATATCTGGGGAAGGTAAACAGGAAGGCTGTGCGAAAGCACAGGATGGCTGGCCCCCCAACCCCCCATTGCACTTCCTGGCTGAAGGGCCAAGAAACGGAGATCAGCACCGCCGGTATGGACTGTAAAGTCTAATGCCGTACCCTTTACCTTTTTTTAACACTTAAGAATTATCAGACAGAGCTGATTAAGCGACCCTTAGAGCAAGGGAATACAATCACTGATGCAGACTTGTCAGAGACGTCAATAGTTCCCCAAGAAAAAACAGGAAAGAGGGATGTCCGTCCAGAAAGGAGGGACGAAAAATTTAAGCTGACCCTATGGTGAAACCTACCTGACAACGACAGTGAGCTGTAATTGTGAGGTAACAACGGCGACTAACATGGGAGCTGTCTGCGGTGATATCTACACATTAACACCCATTAATACCCACTTAACTACCCTGCAGTTCTTAGGTCATTTTTTTATTTGTTATTGTTCGATTCATTTTCATTGCTTCGTTCTCTGTTTTTTCAGGCCATAGGGGGAGGGGTAGTGGTGATTTGTTTTTGCACACATATTGCTAATAAACAAACTTGAAATCCAAGATTGAGTATCTTACTAAACGGGCCATAATTTGAATAAATCATTACAAATTGTTTTAGGATGATATGATGCGGCACCTGGTCCTTTATTCTGATTTTTTTTTAATATGGCTTGCTAGAAAAAAAAACATGAGGAATCAAAGGGAACTATCATTGTGAGGGGAACTAAATGTTTCCTTTTTTCAATAAAAAGATATCTCACTCAGCCATCTTGTTCAAGATTGAGTAAATAAGGGGGGAGGGGAGTGCGTCTGAAGCCTCACTCAGTACTGCAACTTATGATTTATCTGTCCCACTAGTTGGTGATCAAATGATGATGATGGTTTTCTTGTAAGGTGCAAAACACCTTTTGTACCAAAGTTGTTTCATAGTCTACAGTTTTCAAATTATGAACTAAATAGGGGTTACACTAATCACAAAATTCATCAATAGAATATTTTGATTAGAATTGGACACAAAATATAGTATTTATGGCAAGTGGCGAATACACTAACCATTCCCTGCAATAGTCTTCGCCAGTAGCCAAATAAAATAAACTTTTTGAGAAATATCTATCTTGGTTTGCGAAAAACTTCTTTGACTTCCCAAATGAGGCATTGGGGATCTGACATTCTGACTGATTTTGAGTGCTGACCATTTGATTGTTGAATTCTGGCATTCTGACGGATTTTGAGTGTCACCATTTGAGTTTTGAGTTTAAGCATTCTGACGGATTCTGAGAGCTTATCATTTGAGCCCTGAGTGTTGAATGCTGACACCCTGTTGGAATTTGGGTCTTTGAAGTTTGAGTGTTGAGTGCCCATTTGAGTGTTGAGTGCCCGTTTGAGATAAACAAGCTTTCTGAGAAATACTCGTCTTGGTTTCCAAAAGGTTTCTTTGATTTTCTAAACAAGGCATTTGGGTGCTGACATTCTGACTGATTCTGAGTGCCTAGTTCCAGCATTCTGACGGATTTTGAGTTTCACCATCCGAGTGTTGAGTGCAATAATTCTGACAGATTCTGAGCGCAGATCATTTGAGCCCTGACCATTTGATTTTTGAATACTGGTATTCTGTCGGATTTTGAGTGTTTACTATTTAAATGTTGAGTGCCAATTTGAGTGCCAAATATTCTTGGCCAGTAGCCCATTTGAGATAGAACATGCTTTTTGAGAAATATCCGTTTTGGTTTGAGAAAGGCTTCTTTGATTTCCCAATTTTGACTACTGACCATTTGAGTGTTGAGTTTTGGCATTCTGATGGATTACGAGTGCCGAGATTTTGAGGGATGACTTTTAAGTGCAACTCATGTGAATGCTGATATTTGAGTGCTGACCATTTAAGAATGATTGCTCACATTTCATTGCTGATATTCTGGCAGATTTGGAGGGCAGACCATTGGAGTGTCGAATGCTGGCCATTTGAGTTTTGATTGTCCATTTGAGTGCTGACATTCTGATTTTCTACCCCAATACAAAATCTCATATTTACTTAAATTACCCAATAACCAACGTCATTATACTTATTTATTTTTACGTTTATGTTTATTATTAATATTTATATGCTTATTTATGCATCTTTGGTTTTTTATGCGTTTTATGACTTTTCTACAACAAGATATAACAGATTCAGTGCCAGGAATAGGATGAATATTTACCATTGGTGGTAGATATTCAAGAACAGTTATCCACATGGGACAAGAAGAAGGTTAACGAGAAGGTAAGGGGTAAGTATGGTTCTTAATTCTGCCCTATATGTCGAAGTATGGATGAGGACGTGGGCCATATGATGTTTGAGTATGATGAACTGAGTGAGTTGCGAAAGGAAGTGTATGAACGGGGCAGGTTTGAATAGAGATTATTGGTTAGTAGAGTGAGTAATGGTTTTTTTTTTTTTTAATATAGAAAGGTTAGAGGAGATCTCAGGCTAGGGATAGCGCATATAAATAGATTTCTCTAATTTGTGTACTAATTTTGTTAAATGTAGTATGAATTGCTTGAGACTGAATTTTTTAGTTTGTATTACCATGGCCCTAGGGGTTCTGGAGCATATTACTGTTGTTATTATTATTGCGAGACCGAATTATTGTGGTAGAGACTAGTGGTTCATCGGAAACCTTATTTCTCCTAAGAAACTAGGGACGTGTTGCATTACGAGGAATAATGCAGGAAATAATGCAGGATTAAGCATAAATGACAATTACTCATTCCCTCAAATTTTCAGGAAGTGTCCCCCAAAAAGTGAGACATTTTTCTTATCCTTATTCGGGCCAACCAACTCCTCAAAATCCTAAGGCTTCCCTGAATTCTTTGAAACGCCTAAAATAAAACTATTATTTTTTTTCTTATAAACCCCCTCCTCCCCCTTAAAAAAATTCCTGTCTATTTCCTTCGCTCGCAATCATATTAAATCAACAGAAAAAAAATACAAATAAAACAAAAGAGCAACTATTGTAAATAACTCAAAATTTTTCTCAGAATGATTTGACGAAATGCGTGGGGACATTTTTAGTTTTTCTCGGGGGGGGGGGGGTCTAGTTTCTTAAGTAAATGATGTGTTGTGATTTTTTTTTTTTTTTTTTTTTTTTTTTTTTTTTTTTTTTTTTTTTAGTTTCGTAAACAGAAGGAAAGTATAGGAATCAGATCCAAGGAAGAAGCATAAGACAATAAATTATTTTGAGATTTGATGTAAAATAATAAATTTCAATAAAACCAAGAGTTTACATTTGACAGATTATTGCAGGGAAAGCAGTCTAATGTAAGTGGAGCTCTGAAAAAACTTCGAAGGTAGGATAAACTTTGGAGTAAAATAGTGGAATATAATAATAACATACAGTTATAAAAAATATAGTTATAGGCATACTATATGTATAGGTATACATATAGTTATAACAAAATGAAAAATCTGAAAGGAAGTGAAATGGTTACATCAAACAGACTTTGCACAGACAGTAATGTAAGCGGAGCGCCACTTAACTTTTGCCACAAAAATGCTAAAAAATTTAGTTCTCACGTTTCCGTCTTATCCGTACTAACAATGGCGATAATGAGAATTTGTAGAATGGTAGATCACTGCTTTTCGGGAGCTACTTTCTTCAATAATTATACTTAATAGCATATATGCTAATTAATATACTAATTGTAACTAATGCTAGCAATAATATTATACTAATTATAGTTAGCGAACTAATACAGCAGAGTAGGGAACGGAATGAGGGAGAAGTTTCAATGCCCTTCAGTAGCCTACTATAAGCTACTAGTATGTACTAAAATGGCAAAATTTTCACCTCAAACAATTTCACTAAATTAAATAAATCTTAAACTGAATAACAGCTTTACGCTAGATCTTAATTATTTTAATAATTTAAATAAATTATATAAAATGCAATTGATATAAAATAATGAGTCAATAATATAGTAATAACATAAGGTATATAATTATTGTTATTCAATATAAATATTAATAATTTATTTCCCGCTTCGAAAATAATCGTCTAAAATTGTACGTTCGTCTGAAATGCAGAAGTCATTATTACCAACGCATCTGCAAAACCGATTTTCGTCACATTATTAAGTGGTCACGCTTGCGGCAAGATACGGTCATTTCCGAAAAGCAGCGATTTTCCCTTTCATTTCTCAGCAACTTTTAGGTTAAGATTAAACCCAATTACCTCTTCTGAAAAGAAACCCGACATGAATAGCTTCGATTTATGGCACTAGGACTTCCCAAAACCAGGTTAGCTCCACCCATAAGCTTGACTGGTGAAAGCTGATTGGTTACACCGTCCTGCATATTACCGCGTCGAATCCTCTCCCGAATTTCTGCCAATTTCTTTTGAAACCTGAACACAATCATGCACCAAGCAATTAGTGAAAAAGCATGCAATAATAAGACAAAACCACACACATTAGAACAGGGCGATATCCAGGATAATTGTTCAAAGAGGGTTATTTTTTCTCGGGGGGGGGGGGGGGTACAAAAAAAACTTAAAAATGCATAAAAATTTGTTTATATACATTTTTGCTACATTTTTACGAGTTGGATAAATATTTCGGGAGGAGGGGGTCAAACAACCCTAACCCTCTCCCACCCCTGGATATGGCCCTGCGGTAGACATCCTTTTTAAAGAAAAATATGAAAAAAATTACATTTTTTCTTCTACAATTATGACTTTGAACAATCAAAATTTCTGAGACTTTTATGAACTAGCATTAGTATATATTAAACAATCAGTTTACTTTCAATACTTCTTTCTGATCATCTTGATTATTATGGTGATTTTTTTCTTATTTCTTATCGACGTTTTTACGAATAAAAACCTTACCGTTCAAAACAGACATTGACTTCAATGAAATGCAAATGCCACTTAAGCCGTTTAGAAGGTTTGAGGGGGAGTTTGAACAGTAAAACTATTATTTGTAAACCTTAGTTAGTCTGATATTATTTGTTTGATGTTATAACAAAAAAAGCAATACTCGAAATACATATCGTTATCAGTAAAGCGCAAATGTCGCGCTAAAGCTTTCAGAACATTTAGGGGAGAGAGCACTATTTCTGTTTGTGGTATTTTTTGTTTGTTTTAAGTGCGGCTTGATCATTCATTTTAGTTTCTATTCGTTTTAGGATTTATTTATTCGTCTATATCAGTGCTTGTTAATCTTTTTTTTTATTTATTTATATTTTTGTTCATTTTTTTTAATTGATTTTAATTTCTGTTGTTTGAATTATTATAGGACTTTATTTCTGCTTATCTTAAGTTTTCATATGTCTCTTCACTTCTTTTTTAGAAAAACCTCTTCTAAAAACTTTTTTCATTAAATGAATGTCCTTTTGAATTTCTCTTTAAATTTCCTTTCATTAAACTTTTTTTCTGGAGAAGTGGCCTAGGTGAACTGGGAATGTGCCATATGCTCAATTATATGGTACTTTGATATACGTCATATGCCATATGACATTGGAATATGCCATATGCCTACAGTGACTATATTTCTGGAATATCGCTATGGCTATTCAAAAGCTCTATGTTAGAAAGACATATATTTTAAAGTTCAGGGAAAAAATATAAAATAAAAATTCCCTTACTAGTCCACTTCATGCACGCAGAAGATTTTTTAGGCACAAAAGATAATGCAAGAATAACTTGATTATACTGATAAAAAAATAATTGATTTGGAATGGCATTTATCAAATTATCCAAACTACATGACAAAATCAATAAAAAGTATTAAATTCAACTACTTGGCAAAATATCAAAAAAATCATTTTGGGATTTAATGGAAACTTCAAAATATCTTGAGAATCAAATAAGGGACAAACCTAACTAATCGATATGCAGCACTAGGCTTAAAAGTGTACGAAATGAAATTTTGACCAAAATGTCATATAACGTCTTTTAAATTACTGCTCTACTGAAACTCTACAGTCAAAGAGCTCTTCTCAAAACTCTTATGACGGACAAAGGGTAAACACACCAGATTGAGCTAGGATGCGGAAACCTAAAAGGGGGGGGGGGTTCTCGAAAGGTGGAACCAAGGCCGTATCCAGGGGGGTTCAGGCCGTGTCCGTAAAAAAAAACGTTTTACCCGATTCGTAAAAACGTAACACATATGAATATAAACAAATTTTGATGCGTTTTTAAAATTTTTTTGTAAAGCCCCTCGAAAAAAAAAATCCTGGATACGGCCCTGGGTGGAACTGGGAGAAGCTTTGAAGATGGTAAAGCAAACTTTAAGTACTTTAAGACTTTAAAAGCCTTTAGTATATTCCAAATAGTCGACTGGTTGCACGATTGTGGCTTTTACGGCCAACTACCCTAGCCGAATGGCTCTACTAAAGACCCATAATGGCCCTCCGGATCAGAGCGGGATGAGACTGTAAAGAACTAGAACTTCTGTAAAGAACTTCGGGATTTGCTAAGAGACGGCCAAAGCAAAAGCTTTGACTAGGGCGAAGTCCACAGATCTTAGCTGGCTTACCATAGATGTAAATTTATTAGCAGTAGTAAATTTATGATGACATTTTTTATAATAGAAGAAACAAGGATTTAGACGAAGTCGTCGATCCCAAATTAGTTGTTGCACGATTGCAGCTTTTACGGCCAATGGAAGTTTTTTTAAGATTAATGAAAATATTACTAACTTGCAAAACAAAATATATTTCTCCAATTTACTATCCTCATTCAGGAAACAGTCTTAATCAACATCTCCTATCGTTGTCAAGCAGTAATGAATAGGTTAAAAATCAATTCTAAAGGCAGGGAGAGAGGAGTTGAACAAAGTAACCTGAGCCTACATTACTCAATCCATAAGCCCACTCGCTATCCTTGGGAAGAGGGCTAGACAGTCTGTCAGGAGGGGAAGAGGCGGTTGCGCGCTTGGGAAATATACTGTTAGATTGGTGATACAACAATTATAAAGTGCCATTTTAAACAATGTCACCCATTCCCCTATCATGATCGCAATTGGAGTGATTCCTCATCAAAGAATTTGGGGAAAACTAATGAGAAATTAAACACAACCAACTGCATCAGTGTACAGAAGAGTTTATGCCGGATTAGGATTAGAGTTCAAAGATATCCGAAATATATTTCCAATTTGAGTTATCATGATCATTTTTCAAAAATTAAGTTACAAATTGTATATCCTACGTATTTTTTTAGTATTGTAGCAACATGAGTGTTATCACCAAATTGCGCTACAAAAGAAAATTAAATAAAAAGTAATTAATTGTTTTTATAATTACAATAAAAAAGAATAAGGCTAAGCAGTTAGATGACAAAAACAGGGGGGAGTGGAAATAAGCCCTCGGCTTTAGTCCTAAAACCCATAAAAAGTATAAAAAAAATCATTCGAAGAAAATATCATTTTTACCTATCTTTTAAAAAACAATCTGATCTTGGGTACCTTCTTTAGAATTCGAAAACAGAAAATGGGCTGTAACACTTTCTTATTCATAGTAGTTTATGTTTGTTTTATATTTGGCATCATTGGTCATTAAAATTGTCAACCGTTTCCTAATACATCATTGGTCATTAAAATTGTCAACCGTTTCCTAATCTTTGTGGTTACTATTTGATAGTTGGAATAAATAATCTTTGACTAATCAATTTATAACTCCTTAAAACACCAAAAAAGAGCGAGTGATACAAAATGTAGAAACAGTCATAAGGCTTTTTAAATTTTAGGGTGGGAGAGGATGGGCGCCAAACCCACTCCAATTGGCGTACTTTCCTGTGAACCAAAACACAACAGCCACAGAAACAGAACTCATATCTATGTCTTATCAGAGGCCACAACTATAAACTAAACTGAAAGAAAGTAGAGTCTGTGGTGCATGTTGTGATTGTCACACGTGTAAACGTTGTGAATCGAAATTATCGGCCGGTTTTCGCGAATTCGAATCAATTAAAAATTTTATGAGTCGGTTGATTTGAGCGATGCTGCTTTATTCGAGCAATAATTTTGGTTAACTTTGTTCAACTTCGCTGTTTACTTTCATCAATTTCTTTTTAATTAATTTAAACAGAAAACGCACTTGGCTGTACAATCCACATTTGGGAATGTCAAAAATATCGGTCATATTTTTCCAAGAATAATTTACTATACCAAAATAAAGCTTAAAAGTAGTCTCGTCTCTGATTTGTTAAAGGCAGTGTAATGTGATCATTTTCGGCCAATCACAGGCCTTTTCCGCAGAAAAATCTACGAAGTTTATTGAAAACTATTATATGCTGGGAGAGAAAAATCAGATAGATTCAAATTTGTTTAAAAAACTCAATCATTATTGTTCAAAACATAAGCAAGTTGAAACCTTATCCCGATAATTGTCATAATTACAAAGCTTAGTTAAATATTTTGGAACTGAATTTGTAAATTAAACAAATAATAAAATAGGAGAAACATGCAACGTTGTCAAATAAGCAACCAACATCCACCACAAATACGTACTTTGCGTCTGAATCGAAGCTGACGGTTCTCCTGAGCATTGCATCATTGGTCTCCTGTGACGTCAAGCTACTTGTTGACTGCGTTACATTAGAAGAGTCTGATAGAGTTCTTGTGACATCTTCTTTATCAGCTATAAAAATTTAGTCATCAAAATGGGCAAACAGCCAAATTTTGGCCAAAATTTCTCGCGTCCTATTTACTTTAGTTTTTACAAGACTTTATTTTGGCAAGGAAAGGGGAATCAATGAATCAGTGTGAGAAAACTATTTTGAAATATTTTGGTGGAAAGGTGGAATCATCTTTGGAATCACCTCTTTAGTGAAATCATGAATCACTGTGTGAAATAAATTGTCTTGAAATACTTTGGTGGAAAGGTTTTTGGACTTTATTTTGGCAAGGGAGAAGGAATCACTAAATCACTATGAGAAAAATATAGAGAAAAAAAGAAAACGAATCACTGTGTGAAAAAGTTATCTTAAAATATGTGGATGAAAAGGTTTTTGAAACTTTATTTTGGCAAGGAAGAAGGAATCAATGAATCAATGTGTGAAAAAATTGTTTTGACATATTTTGATGGAATAATTTTTGAAACTTTATTTTGGCAAGGAAGAAGGAATTAACGAATAACTGTGTGAAAAATTTGTCTTGTGGAAAGGTTTTTGGAGCTTTATTTTGGCAAGGGAGAAGGAATTAATGAATCACTACGAAAAAATTGTCTTGAAATATTTTGGTGGAAAATTTTTGAAACTTTATTTTGGCAAGGAAGATGGCATCAATGAATCACTGTGTGAAAAAAAATGTCTTGAAATATTGTGATGGAATGGTTTTTGAAACTTTATTTTGGCAAGGAAGAAGGAATCAATAAATGATGGTGTGAAACAATTGTCTTCAAATATATTGGCGGAAAGGTTTTTGGAACCTTATTTTGGCAAGGAAGAAGGAATTAAAGAATCACTGCAAAAAAATTGTCTTTAAATATTTTGGTGGAAATTTTCTTGAAAATTTATTTTGGCAAGGAAGAAGGAATCAATGAATCAGTGTGTGGAAAAGATTATCTTGAAATATTTTGGTGGAAAGGTTTTTGAAACTTCAGTTTGGCAAGGAAGAAGGAATCAATGACTCAATGTGTGAAAAAATTGTCTTGAAATATTTTGTTGGAAAGATTTGTAAAAACCTAAATGAAAATATTACAAAGCCTATCCCCATTTATAGACGAAAAAAAGAGGAGGGGAGGGTTCATTATAAAAAATATCATATTTTCATTACAACTCCATTAGAAAAACTTTCGTAATGAAAACGTCTAATTTGGTAGAGTTTTCATTTATTCATTGCCACCGAAATACTGTTCACTTGGCAAAAGTGATGAGTCGACCATAATATTTGTTTGTCTCGGCATATATAGCAGATAGTCATAGAAACTGGGGGAGGGGGTTCATTTTTTGGTAAAAACAAAAGCTCTATTGTTCAATTTGGGTGCAAAAACCGATCGAGAGGCGACCTGCTTAATGCCCCTTACACCCACCCCCCTCCTATGTCCCATTTGGCATTAGATCAAGATTTCCAGATGATTCGTTCTTTACCAGGTTGTCATTACCACTGCAACCATGAACGGTGCAAAGGGAAAAAATGAGCCACCAGGGGATGGCAGGATTAAAATGAAAGGACCACAAAGTATGTAAACAGTTTTTTTTTCAAAAAGAGGTGCTTTCATGCTCTATTACATACTCTACCCACACTCCGTACAGTTCTTGCTACAATTACGAAAAAAATGACACATTAATGCTACTAGTACACAATAGTAATTTTCCTTGTTAATCAGGGAGAGGCGAATATAAGTTTCCTGTATGGGGTTTTAAATAATGGCAATTCCAATGGTGTACTTTTCGTTTTGATCCAACGTCTTTTTTTAAGACATTTTAGGCTATTTTTCGAAATTCCCATAAATTGGTTTTCAAGATAACATTAACTATTAAGACTAATCGACATAAAGGTTATCATTCCTCAATCAGCAACAAATGACAATTTTTTCTGAACTAGAGCATTTTTAACGTGCTTTAAAGTTTTCGGTTACTATGTGCTGTGGTTCGTTCTATCGCTACATAACTGCAGCCATGACCAGGCCTCATTACCCAGGTCGGTGCTCTTATTTATCAAAAACTCACGCCAGCAGTGTTCTGATTTTTGGACTCAAATAGGACTAAAATGTAATTTTAGTCTTAATCTAAGTCTTTTAATCTAATTTTAGTCTTAATCTTTTTAAGACTAAAGACTTAATCTCTAAGACTTAATCTTTTTAAGACTTAATCTTTTAGTCTTTTAATCTAAGACTAAAATGTAACTGTTTGCTAATCCCATTACTGCAGGAAATAAGAAAAAAGAACTTGATCAAGCCTTTTCTTCCTGTATATGATGAAGCTTTCCTACTGTATCTTACTTGCTTTTTCTTACTGTTTTAAAAATAGAGTTAAGAGAAAGAGTCAAACTTTAGCGTAGAGAGAGGCGTTGAGGAGGAGAAGCCCCTTTCATATATGGAGTAATTTCTGTTCGTTTTAAGTTTTAATGTTGCTCCTTACTTTCATTAAAAAAAAAAAATTTTATTTAATTACATAAAAGAGAAAAAAGCCGTGTGAAAGAATTGTGCAACGGATGAAGAATTGCGGTAAAGAGCCTTTAATTGTAGAAAAGTGCCTTTAGTTAAAGTAGAAGCTAAACTATTTGTAATTCTGTAAATTATTGTAAAGGGACATTAAACTAGGATAGCGACGTGCCAATTCCAGTACTCTAGGGAGAAAGGCAGTGTCTCGTAAGGTAGCAGGTAAGCGGTCTGGTAATTCCGATACTCTCGGAAAACAAAGAATAAAATAGATAGTACCAAGATATGACAACCAAATAGACTTTTAACATTTAAGAAATAATGAATAATAAGTTAGATATACAATATTAATTCAACGGGAAGGGATGGGGTTTGAAAAGGATAGAAAAAGCGTATTTGCTGATGCATTCTATTAGGGAGGGGAATGAGACTTCACTCGTATCTATAAGTAAGGACATGGATTGGTGAATAAATAAGAGCCTTTAGAGTAGGCTAGACGGGGACGTCGGATTATAGCGGGGTTGCAAACTTTTGAAAAAATGGGTTCCGCACAAATATTAGTCTGTTTTCGGCAATGACAAACAAACGATTTCGGAAGTGTTAGACGCGCAATATACTTTTCAAGGAGACTTCATAAAGACAAAAAGTTGCTCCAGTTGGATACCAAGCTTTATTTCAACAATTTGCTTTTTTGGTCTTTTTATTTCACAAACTTGTATTCTAAAATATAGTTGGTAAAATGTGCAAAAGGTTACATAAAAGATTACATTACATAAATTAAATAAAAAAAATTATATAAAATTATATAAAAAAGTTAAATTATATAAAAATCATATATATATATATATATATATATATATATATATATATATATATATATATATATATATATATTGTGGTTAAATTATATAAAAAAGCTACATTGCATAAAAAGAGCAAAAAGCCGTGTGAAAGATATTGTGCAACGGAAACTTAGGCAGCACGAGTTAAACCATTGGAAAAGTGCCTTTAAATTGTATTTAGCACTTTTTAATTTAATAGTAAAAGTAACTTTTAATTATATAGCCCTTTATCTTACAGCTTTTTTCCAGAAATTAATGAAAAAACTTTTTCCATAAAATAAGTTTTCAAAGGAAATTACTGAGTTCCAATAAAACAAAATGAGCAGAAATAAAGTCAAATAATATTCCAAGCGTAAAACTACCACAAACCAGAATCAATACATATATTAAACCCAAAACGAACAGAAACTAACTTGAGTAGCGCTGACATCCCCAGTGATTTTTAAAGACCAGAACATAACTTGCACTTTACTAAAAAAAAACAAAAAATTTGGATTGACAGTTTAATATAAATGTACCGATATTTATTCCTTAAAATATTACTAATTTTTTATTTATTAAAGTTAAAACCGTTAAAACATTCAAAATGTATTTGGTTCCAAATTAGTCCAAATTACGTTCTGGCCGTAATTTAGCATGAAGGCATGGAGGTTGTCAACCCTATTTATGTTAATTTCTGTTCGTTTTGAATTTTAGTCGGTTATTTATTGTAATTTCTGTTCGTTTCGGGTTTCATTTATTTATTTATGGTGATTTATGGTAGTTTTGTGCTTCTGGTACCCTTTATAAGAGTCAAAAGTGATCGGAGGACAACTATAGTCCAAAGATCATATAACAAGGCCTTCGGGATTGACACACCCCCCAATTCCGGGGGGGGGGGGGGTCAAGAGTTATAAATTATTCCCCATAGGCACATAAAGTTTTTATTGAAAAGATGATCTTAAAAACTTTGGAGAAGGCTCATTTGATTGGAAGTGAAAGTTCTTCCAGTTCCCTTTTAAGAGTCAAAAGCAACAGATGGCCTACTAGCCCCCCTCCCAAACGTCATCTTTTGTCTCTTGTCATCTTTTGTCAGAAGGTATCTGATCAAAATTGTTAGATAGCCCCTTTTGTTCAAAATAGCTCAAAGAACATATAACAATACCTCCAAGTTTAACACAACCCCCAGAGCCTAGGGACAAGGTAGGCTACGGGGGCCTGTAAAGTTTTGATGGGGATGGTCGTATAAACTTCGGATGGGGCTCGTTTAATTTGAAATCACAAGTCCTAGTACCCTTTTTAAGAGCTGAAAGTGATTGGAAAGCAAACAGCCCCCCCCCCCTCCCGTACCCATCATTTCCCAAAACATATTCAATCAAAATTTTGATTGAATGTGATTTCCAATCGAATGAGCATCTCCAAAGTTTATACGAACACCCCTTCCATAAAGTCTTAAATATTAACAATAGGCAACCAATATAACTTACGGCCCTTGCCCTAAGGACTATGGAGAGGGGTAGTCACCCCCAAAGACATAACTAGACATTACTGGACATTTCAACTATGCTGAACAAAATTGCTATCTCAAAATTTTTATTGGATATGTACGGAGAAATAATGGGTGTAACAGGGGGTTCCCGTCAATCCCTTTAACTCTTAAAGGGGCACTAGAACTTTCGATTTCAAATCGAATTATCTCCCCTTGTAGGTTCTACGACAACTCCCTCTATACGTGCCTTGTTAAAAATCTTTAAGTACGCAGCACTATTGTGCCTATGATCTGATGCCTCAAACTATTGAAATCAAGGAAATGAAAATGACTTTTAATTGTTTAAACTGGTTTAAAATAATAAAAAATTGAAATGATAGTAAACAAATAAGAATATTAAAAGAAGGAGAATTGGTAAAAAGGAGACAGCCATAAAAAATGAATAAAAACCCATATACAGTTATATTGTTTTGGCAGTAGCAGGTGTTAAACTGAAAAAAAAGAAAAGTTGACGAAAAAAAAACCTAAAACAAAACACAGCTTATGAGCGAGTACCTTTCCTTTCAAGGTATGGGAATCGAAAGGCTGTCAGTGTTAACACTAACGAAAAGCGTTGTGAAAATTAACTAATTAGTTTTGGTTATTTATTTACACAATTTAACGTGGCAACACTTTCAAAAATTCCGCACTTCCATACACAACTCCATAACCTTGGAACAACAAAAAGAAAAAAACCTTAAAAAATCATTTATGATTTTCTATTCCTTCTATTTATTTAGAAGGAATTTAGAAGACTTGGGCAAGTCTATTTATGCCTTTCAGGCATAAATAGACTTAAGATAGGTTGATGGGCTTTTTTTTTGTTCTGGGTATTTAAGGGAGAATCTCCGAAGCTACAAAATATTGGTGCTACTTCTAGAGATTACCAATTACCCAATAGTTTACAGTTAACTTATGAACTTGTTATTAACAATAAGCAATCTACTGGTTCCTGATTTTGAAAGATGACTCCGTGGACGCGGAACTAGGTAGCCGAATCGCAAAAGCTTCTTCTGTCGTCAGAAGACTCAATGCCGTTAAGGGATCATCCCATTTGTTTAGGCACCCAAAGATACGCGTGAATATTTCATCAGTGAGCTCCTGCTCTACACGGCTGAGATGTGGCTGCTTAAATACGCCCCTTGAGCACAATAGACACCTGCAAGACGAAATAATCCTTCGAATTGAGGGGCTCCGATAGTACAGTTTTGTGAGTAACACAAGGCTCTTTGCCCTTACTCACCGTCACCAAGCGCCATTCTCAACTCAAATTAGCTTGCGAACTCTGAGATGGTTTTGGCATCTTCTTCATATGCCACCGGTAGCCCCTACTAGAATTATACAAGACTCCAACCCCACATCCCATGGTTGGTCGCGCCAAAGGGGTATAACTCGGACCAGGCGGGACAGTCTACGCCAGTTTCTCAACATGACCGAAATTACTACCGACGATGCCCCCCCCCCTATTAGCAACAGATCGGTCCACCTGGAGGAGCAAAGTTCCTACGCTCTCTACGCCACATAGCATGCGGCAGGAGCCTAAGTCAAGTCAGTCAATCTACTGGTTATCCTAGCCATGATTATTATAGTTTTTTAATAGCATAAGTTTTTAACGGAAATAAAGTTCCTAAAAGATATGCTATTACCTGAAGGAGTGGTTGGTGCAGAGGTAGCACCAATTGGACTAGAATTATTGGGCAAAATAATACCAATTGAACTAGGGCGAGTCCGAACAGACCCAGGCCGGCGCCAAGATGGAAATCCATCGTCTTCTTCAGACGGTTTGGAAGGTACAAAACCTGGGACTTTACTCTTCTCAGACGTCGGGGAATTGGAAGAATTTGAACCAGGACTTTCTGAACCAGGGGAAGGCCGTTTCTCTGCAAATTAAACCTATTTTAAAGAATATAAATGAAGGTACAAAACCGGTTCGGAAGGTACAAAACCTGAGACTTCATTCTTCTCAGACGTCGGGGAAGTGGAACAATTTGAGCCAGGACTTACTGAAACAGGGAAAGACCGTTTTTCTATACAACTACTTTAAAGTGTATAAACTCATTTTTAACCAAAAGATAGCAATCTGGAACCTGTAATCAGATATTATTTTGGTATTAAAATGCATAAGAAATATAGAGCAATGTTCAATTTTAGCATAATTAACAATTAGCCAAAAATAAAAAAAATCAATTGTTAATTACGCTAATTACACTTTTACACTAATTACACAATTACAGTAATTAAGATGAGGCTTAAACTCATGCTAGTGCCATAGTTTTACTTAGACTGAATTTTTGAAAAGCCAGTGTAATTTCTAAGACGTGTGGATATTCAAATTTTACGGATTTCCTTATCTAATTGAAAGCTCTTAATTAGGTTCAAATTAATCTATTGAAATCTCTACTTTTATCAATGAGTTTGCTTTCAATCAACTTCAAAAATTTGGCTTAGCTGCACCTCAGCATTAATTAATCACACCTAGCATCGCAGTTCTTTTATAAAATCCAGTAGTCTTAAATTATTAAACTAACCATAATTGTACATATATTTATCTATTTGTGAATTTTCTGGAAATTGGCAACACTTTTTCTCTAAAATTGGCACACTGCTATTTTCCAATATGGAAAACGACCTAGACTGGCAAGGCTCCCAGCCCTTTTAGTATTTTTTATAAATCGTCTGCTGACTGAATTTAGAGTCCCCTAAAGATTGATTGTCTTAAGAATTAGTAGGAGTCTTCAAACTTAACCTATTTGTTTACTAATCAGCTGCCTTCAACCTTTTAGATAGAGACATTCCCCTTTGATAGTTGTGAAGTGAGTCTCAGATTTTTAATTGCTTCACATCGCTTCTCTGGTATGCCTCCCAACCCCACCCTAGGTACAACTTTGTAGATAGACCACGAATTTGAGAAAATTCGTCTAAAACGCTAATTAATTTGAGAAAAACATTTTCATATGAATGACGTCACTAATGGTTAGGTAAAATGGTGAAATGGAGCCTAGTAGCCTAATAATTCCAACGATAGGAGTATATTGTCTGATCCAAAGAGTATGGGTAGCTTAAACGAGTGGAAACTGGAGCTAGTGTCGATAAAAAAACAAACAAACAACTATCAACGCCATCTAGCTTGCTGCTACACTTCGATTTTTTCAATGTAATAATAAGAACAATTAATTTAATTAATGTGATTGTTAAAATTTGGGTACTTGTAAGTTGCTGATCTTAGTTCACGACTGAAAAATGATTACAGGACTTGAGAAAATGTTAAATTTGGCTACGTGCCAAATGTGTCTTCTTCCTACATTTCCTATCGATTCTCTTTCTGTATAGCGTCTGTTATGTTTTACTTAGTATATTTTGTTTAAGCTGGTTTTTTTATATAAATAAAGGATTCGGTAGGCGAATTCAAAAATCCAGGATTTTTGTTTTAAGGGGAGTTATTTCTTTCGGGGGTGTTTTACAAAAAAATACTTTTAAAAACGCATCAACAATGGGTTTTTAAGCATTTTTGTTACGTTTTTACAAGTAAAAAAAAAAAAAACATTTCAGGAAGAACCTTCAAACCCCCTAGTCTCTCCTCTAAATACGGCTTAGACAATTATTATCATCTAGTAAGGAGTCGCACTTTCCCAATGGTACAAAAAGTATAGCAATCGGGAGGAGAAGTTTACTAATGAGCAAAGGAGCTAATTGGTTAAGGGCCTGGGATAGGGAATGTATACAAAGTTTTTTTCGGGGTGATTACGTTTCAAGGGTTATAATAAGATTAGTGATTACAAAGATTTTTGTGTATAAAAGTTTGTTATATGTATTTGTGTTACTTTTGCACGAGTCGGACCCAAGAGTTAGTGGGGGGGGATAAATCTAATACTTTCTCCCCCTCCCGGATACTGTTATGTCTGGGAGTAAATATATACAAGGAATGGATTTGCATTTTTTTATACCAAATCGATTTAAAAGCTGATTTACATTTACGGACAAGCTAGAAGGTCTTACCAATATCATTACCTTCAGGTGATTCTATGTCAGTTTCGGGCGGAGAATTCGGTTCCAATCGTTCCTGACCTAACTTCTTTTCTACTGTCAGGTCACGAGCAATCAGCTGATTCCTATCATGGTTTGACAGCCTATTTACAGAAGACCTAAAGAATGAGATTATAAGTATAGCCAACAAATCCAATAATGCACTTGGAGTGGTTTTCACACTTCCTTAGCAACAGATAGAATTACAACCTGTGAATAAATTTCAACCAATCAGAGTTAAGATGACATTTTAAAGGTAGATCCTTTTTCCATCTTTGCTCAGATTGGTTGAAATTCCGACATGGATTGGAAATTCCTAATTTTACAACTACACGACATTTAGGGATTAAGATTAGCAAGAAATTGGTAATAAATTAAAATGTAACTTTATATTAAAATAAGTTAATTAAAATTAAAATATAAATTGAACTATATAGATTAAAATATATATTAAAATATAGATTAATATATAGATAAAATATATAGATTAAAATATATAAATTAAAATATAACTAATAAATTAAAATATAACACGAGTTAGCAGAAATCTGCAGTTGATAGCATGTTTACTAAAGACATATAGAGTAAATTACAAATTTAGATAAAGATTTCTAGAATATACTTCAAGCAGTGTTATCATGCATGCTCAGCTACAGATAATATACTAGTGTCAAATTCCAAGCAGTCAGTGATAAGGTGAAATTTTAAAGGGATTCAATACCTGAAATCCATTTTGGGAGTCTCAACTTCGGCTGACACGTTTAAACGGACATTCGGCTTGTCCGCTACCCGTTTTGAAAATAAACCGAATTCAATTCAATTGGAAGCCACTATCGAGAGATTTGACGGGTTTCAAGGATCACAGGACTAAGTTGAGAAAGAGAATATCTCTACCTCTGGCCCAAAACTGGAGAAATTAAAAGCCAAGACTTATGGAAACAAATACAAAGTTGAAACAAAAGGGAAAATTTTTTCAAGACGGTGGAAATCAATTCTGTGAATATATCGGCCCTATGTCCAAGGGCCGTCTTCAGCACAATACGAGAAAGAGGTTGAACTTCGTTGAAGTAAGGATGATAGGGCTGTTTTGAAAAGTTTGTAACATTATTAGTTTTAATTTTCGCATTTTAATGTAAGTTTATTTATATATACATATTTTCTTCTCTCTTGTTCTCGTATTGTGCTGAAGTCGACCCTTGGACATAGGGCTGAAATATTCACAGAATTGATTTCCACTGTCTTAAAAAGATTTTCCGCTATTGTTTCAACTTTGTATTTGTTTGTTATGGAAAGGCAGTGTGGTCTTCGTCGCTATTTTCGCTATTTTTAAGACTTATGGAATATTATGAGTCAGCTTTAGTCTTTAAACGCTTATTCAAGTCTCTTAGCCAAGCTCTGCAAGTTACAACAAAATCAACCAATCAATTCTTAATTTCCGCTGTGATCTAAAGTTATTTTCGAGGGGTGTCATACTCTTTTTTAAAAATTCCTATAAATTTTGTTTTCAAAATAACATTTTTCTGGTAAGATTATTCAAAATAATTATTAATAATAACCCAAATTATGATATAATAATTATAATTAGTGAATTAGTTACAATAGGCAATTTTTTCTCACCAGTCAGTTTTTAAACACATTTTTTAAACTTATGGTTACTATGGGCCGTGATTCGTTTTTTACTAGGTGCAGATGTCGCTGCAAACATAATTCTCTCATTTGGCGAGGAGTGCAATGTGTGATTGTGGCGAATCATCTCACGCTTCTTGTGTAATTTCCCCACGTTTTTCCAGGTACCCAATTGAAGCTTGGTCGACTCTTGCTGAGATTAGAGTCCCACCGCTGACAACCCCCCCCCCCCCCGCCCTTCACAAGCAAATAATCAGGAAAACCAGGTTTCGTACTCCCTGACCTTATGGACACATGATTGTAACTCTAGCACTGCTAAAACAACTAAGCGGCGCCGTGCGGTGCCATATGAACTTCGGTGGGAACGTTTTATTGAAATCGGAACTGATGTTTTCCAACGTTCTCCAACGAATATTGTAATTAAAATCAAATAGTTGGGACCATCAAGCCATGGTTTAATTATAGAAAAAAGCAAACAGATAGTCCGAGTGAGTGAGAGGCAAATTATGAGAGGCATCTTATTGTGAATGGGTCTTTAGGGAACCCTTCAAGGAGGCAAGGAAGAAAATGTGTAAGGTACTTGCCAAAATATATGTTGTCTGCAGTCTAATGTAAATTAAATTAAAAAAAGCTTTTTTCGACTGAAAGTAAGGAGCAAAATTAAAACTTAAAACGAACAGAAATTGTTTTGTACCTGTGGGAGCTACCCCTTCCTCAACCCTCGTTCTTAAAAATACTTCTCATTCAAATTCAGTGGCCCTTGTGTTTGAGCAATCTTTCTTAAAGAATTTTGAAAAAGGTCAATCTTTAGTGTAAAGAGCGAGGGTTGAAGAAGGGGTAGTCAGTAAAAAAAAAAAAAAAAAAAAAAAAAAAAAAAAAAAAAAAAAAAAAAAAAAAAAAAAAAAAAAAAAAAAAAAATTACCCTCTGAAAAAATCTAATTTACGACAGAAACGATTAATCTACAAACAGAAAAATATATATATAACAATTGAAAACAAATGATTTGCCAACTAGAAACCACCAATTTGCCCACTTAAAATAAGGAGCTAAACAAAATGAAAAAAAAACAGTTTAAAGACTGAAAACATTGAATTTATCAAGCCGAAACACCAACTTTACCATAAAAACAATGATGAAAACAACTAAATTGCCAATTGAAAACAAACAATTAGCCAATTGAAAAAAAACTTGATGGCTGAAAACACCGAATTTATCAAGTGGCAACAATAGATTTACCAAACAGAAACAGTGAATTTACCAAAAAAACAAATGAATTTACCAAATACGAATAACAAATCTACCGACGGAACCAAATAATTTACTAATAGAAAAAATGAATACACCAACGGAAACAACAAATTCGCCAACTGGAAAGCAGAGATTTTGAGGGCTGAAAACAAGGAGCTTACCAAATGAAATAAGTAATTTCAGGACTGAAAACATTGAATTTAACAAGCGGAAACAACAAGTTTACAAAATAAAACAATGCATTGCAAGCCCAATAAAATGAATTTACCCACTGGAAACAACAAATTTGCGTAACGAAACAACTGATTAACTAACAGAAAAAATCAATTTACCAACTGAAAAAAAATTCATCAATTCAAAACAACAAGATTACCGACTGAAAACAAGCAACTAACCAATTGAAAAAAAATGATGGCTGAAACATTGAATTTACCAAGTGGTAACAATTAATTTACCAAAAAACTGCATTTACCAGCCAAATACAATGAATTTACTTACTGAAAATAAAAAATTACCGACGGAAACAATTAATTTATTAACAGAAAAAAAACGAATTTTGCAGCTGAAAACCACAAATTTACCAGCATCAATCTAATATTTATTCAACACTAACCAAAAACTTTTTGAAGCAAGAGATGCTAATTCAGGGATTTTTTCATCGATAACTACGAAGCATAACATGCCACAGCAATAGCAAGGGGATAAAAGAAGCAAATACACAAAATGCAAATACGCAAAACGCACTATTTGACGGTGTGAAGTCAAACCGTGGAAAAAGTATTGGAAAAATTATCAATATAAGATAATTTTCCCATATATGAGAGAGGCGGTCCCCTTTCTCAAACCCACGCTCTTTACGCTTGGATTAAATTCTTTATCATATTATTCCGATATTTAATTGCCGTCTTTTATTCCCAATTTGATTACGGATGAAAAAACAAACTTTTTCAGTTACCGTTTCCCGTGAAAAAAAAAATTGCCGTTATTGCAAGAAGGGGAAAACTTAAGGTTACTTTATTACTGATTTAATTACCGATTTTAAAAAAGACTATTTTTCTGTCATGCTTCTCATTTGAAAAATTACCGGTTCTGCAAGACGAGAAGAACTATATATCTTTTTTTAAAAAAAAAAGTTAAAACAATGAACAAATAAACATCAACAATAGTTAATATCCTTGAGAAAACATAAGAGATATTAGTATTAGAAGTTCAGAAAATTATGCATTACATATTAGAGGCTATAAAAACGTTAGAAGATTATTTTATAATTAGTAAAGCAAAATTGCAATTAGCGAAAACTAATACTTAGATTACCAATTAGATATATGTTTCAGCTTTAGAAACCACTATTAGCACTCAAAACGAAATAAATCATGATGTATTTATTTTTATTTTATTTCCTCCCCTCTTCCTATTTTAAACGAATCTAAGCACGGAAATTAACTTGTTTCTGACAAAAAAAAAAAGAATAATAATATGTATTTTCAATAAATGAGTAATATAGGATTTAATTTTACTTTTATTACTCCACGACAATAATTTAACAAAATTAAATGTAAATATCGTAAATGTTACAATAAAAGTCAATGGAAGTTATTGCAAAGAAAAAATATACAAGTTATATTATATGTGACTACAATATATCAAACAATTATATATATATTAATTATTATTGAATATAAAATGTCAAAATATTATTAGATCAAATAGTAAAGAGGATGATAAAAAATATTTGACCTAATATCTAATTATTAGGAAGTCATTGAGCTTATCTATCAACCCTTGATATATTGATATCAAGGGTTGATATCAATATTGATATCAAGGGTTGATATCAATATCAAGGGTTGATATCAATAAAGGGTTGATATATTGATATCAACCCTTGATATATATTGATATATAACCCTTGAAAATAAACGTTAATTTTCTACAGCGAATTAATTTCATCTCCACCACCGTCAAAACAGGGCAAGCGGGGACATCACAAACTACCTGCGTTTAAGCGTTGGATGTTGGCCTGACCTAGTAATTAAGTTATTCAGGACGTCTGTCTTGATTATTTGTTTCTTCATCACTTCTTCTTGTTTCTTCTTTAAGTCGTCTAAGAGTGATAGTAAATCTGGATCTGCTACATCGAACACGGTTTGGCCCTGGAAAAGTATAAACATCTCGAAAAAAAAGTTACCGTCGAACACAGTTTGGCACTTGAAAAGCACCCCATTCCATTGCAAATTAAAAGTTCTAGTGTCCTTTTTAAAAGTCAAAAGCAACTGGAGGGCAACCAGGCCCCCTCTTTTTTCCAACTGCAGTCGATCAAAATATTTAGATAGCCATTTTGTTCAAAATAGCCAGTAACACGAGACCAGAATTTTCAAAGTCAGGAATATATGAAGAGATTTTTCACAATGTCAGAAACATGTGAACAGGATTTTCAAAAATAAAAATTGGCGTCTGTGAGAGTGCAACTCGCAACCTTCGAATAACTATCCACTTTAACCTGCTATTTTTATTTTAACTGACCAATCCCTTTTAAGGGGAGGGGGGTATAGGAGTGTACTCCATGAGCCCTCTAGTAGCTAGTTAGCTTGCACTAGCTGTTTGTAGTCTAAAGGTGGAATACCGTGTCATAAAATTGACACATGACCAACAAGTCCCCTGGACTTGCAGGCAAACAATGAAACCTATAGTTTTCCGAGTGTTGTTTTTTTTTTTTTTTTTTTTTTTTTTTTTTTTTTTTTTTTTTTTTTTTTTTTTTTTTTTTTTTTTTTTTTTTTTTTTTTTTTTTAATGGCACGGGTAATCAGCGGGAAAAGTATGAATCCCTTATTGGACAAATACTTGTGTGTAACCCACGAGCCATCAAGTAGCTAGTTAGCTGTTAGTTTTTCTTTTGATTAACCAACCATCAGAGGGAAGTATGTCACAAAGGTGTAAGCCCCTGTAAGACATTGTTTACTAGATACGAAGCTTTTAAGCAGGTCTCCTAATCAGCAGGCCACTGAAAGCCCCTGCTAGAATCATATATGGCTTTGACCCCACATCCCATGGTTTGTCCGAACCGAGGGGTAGACCTCAGACCAGGTGGCAGGACAGCCTATAGAAGTTTCTCAATATGGCCGACATTGCTGCTATCGAGGGCCCATAGAAGCAGATAGGTCCATCAGGAGTAAAGTTGCTAAGCTCTCTACACCACAGGCCAGCTAAGCATGTATTTATTAGATGGCCAATCAACATACATGTTTCCTTCATCTTGTTTCATTTTTAAGTATTTTCATGGACACCTCCCTAACTTCTTCAAACAATTATATCTTTTATATTCTGGACTACGAAAGGAGTCTAGTGTTTCTTTTTCTTTCAGAAATGACATGGGTATTTTCATTCATAAAACTAAAACCATAAGATCAGATTTTAATTCAGTTTTATGTTGTGCCTTCATATGAAATTCCCTGCCTATTAAAATTCGGCTATGTCATTCTTACAGAAAATTTAAAATAGAGCTAACCGGCCACTTCCAACGCCTAGAAAGCTAGTTCTCTCCTCCTTTCTCTTTTTCCCCTCTATCATTCCTTTTCAAATTGTTTAATCCAATTATTTTGATTAACATGATATTTTTTGCTGTTGCTGTTTAATTATATTTTTTTTTTCTTCTCCTTTTGTTTGATTTTAGTGCTGTTATTTAATATAATGTTTAGTCTCCCACTCTCACAGGCCAAAGAGCTTTTGTTGGGGTTTTCTCTGTTTTCTTTATTAAATTAATTGATTGAATAACATATCATGCAGCAGAAGCCCTAAGTCAAGTACGCAGATTACCATATCAAGTGTTGAACAGTTTGTTACAGTAAGATTAGTGTTGTCGGACATCTTATATAAGACGATGAAGCCGATAGAGCCTAAATTTTGCAATCTGGATCTGCTTCGTCGAAAAACGGTCTGCTACTGTAAGAGTATAAGAATAAGAAAGAATAGAAGAAAAATACCATCAGCTGGTGGGCGAGGCGACCCATGACCCCTCTTTTAACTATCTAACTTTGCGAAAATCCATTCCATAGCATAGTTTCGGTATACTTTCCATTATGTACCCTTAGAATTGCAGCCTTACGCAGTAATGTAAGTGGCAACAAGACAAGCTCAGCAAAATCAGGATTACTAATATTAAAGATAATAAGCTGATGAAAGGATATAAGCATACACTCATAAAAGGATTATGATCATTGTATAAAATCACCACAGTCATCATAGCCAAGGATAAAGATACTCCACAGCCATTGAAGACAAAGGGGTTCTAATCGATATTTCAGTTGTTGTGTCTTTTTCTACATGGAAAGGTAACAAGCCTGTCACACAACCATGCGACAGCAAGAATCGAACCCTAGGCCCCGTATTGCCACTCAGAGCATCAATCCACTGGCATCACTACCACACCACCATTGTAACTACCAAAAAGATAAGTTGATTGCCGATGTCAGGATATTCTACTTCAAAGCTATCCAGCTCCTCAAAAATTGTAGGCATATTTAGAAATCAATATTTCTTCATCTTAGTTATAAACGGAAATCGTTTTTACACAATATCACATACAGGAAAAACCCATCTGGCCACATAAAGCTACACATCATGGACACGGAAAAAATCAACCTCCTTAGAAAACTGTTTATACACTAACAATTGAGTTTATATGCAGCTGTTCTTAGCTGGACTTTAGGAAAGATCACCACTTTTTGGAGCCATCACTCTTTATAAGGAATCTTCTGAAATTCATTCTACCTAGAGAGATGACGTGATATATAACATCAAATAGATTAAAATAATACGAAAATTATACCCAGAAATGCCTTTTCTGGTGAAAAATCACGTCATTATTATTGACATTAATTTATAAAAATAACGTATATATAGCCACTAGCTTTCAAATAAGCCCCTAAACAGGTCTCTGCGATAATCCAGTGCCTCCCCCCCCACAAAGCCTGAAGCAAAAAAAAAACAGAAAAGGAACATATCAGCACTAAATAAGCTACAAAAATGTCTTAGATTTTCTATATAGGGAGGGGGCTTAAAACCTCTGATTAAGTGTTTAATACGACTGTCATTGTAACTTGTGGTGGGGCGGACCCAATTGGATCGAGGCTCAAGCCTCAATGCCCATTGCTTCCACACTCTGGGTGGTTGAGCTTACGGAGTCACATCACTAACCCCAACCCCCAGCAGGACTTAGGTCTTGGCAACACGAGCAGTTGAGGTTTTGGACCATAGTGATTCAATAGTATACCTTTAATTTTGATCCACCCCTGTTTTCGAGGGTTATTAAGCTCTTTTTCGGGATTCACACAGCTTTTTTGGGCGACTTTTTTTTACTTTTTAGGATTTTTTTTTAAACTTTTATAATTTTACTTTTAACATTAACATGAGTAATAGTCCCCATTTCTCAATCATAGTCAAATGCCGATTATTTCACATTTAGAAATTATACAAAAACCTCTTTTTTAATTCCCAGTTTCTATAAGCTGGGGATCGCTCCATACTAGGTTGCAGCTATTTTTGCAAACAAAAAAAAAATAAATAAATAAAACGTAAAAAAGACAAAACGCCCAAAACATACAAAACCAAAAGACATGGAGACACATTGATCTTTGCTCTATTTTTCACCAGCACCAAGTTCACTGCTTTCCTGTTTAGAGGCAAAGGGGCGCAAAATGCAGAGAGTAATGTATCTTCAATAGCACCCTTTGAAAATAGTGCCTCTTATCCACCTAATGTGGCAATATATGCCACCTAATGTGGCAATATATAAAATATAGGAGAGACTGTAATTCAATTACATAAACTTTTTCTTCAATTCCAGCAAATCATTAACAACTCCTATATTGTCATTTGTCATTTTCAAGTTTTGAGTCACTTCAGTTTTGATTTGCAATGGGACAGACCCATCTGGAACGAGGCTCAGTACCTCTGATGCAACTCTTTTATTTTCGGGGGTAAGTGCATCAATCAAGTGATTGTAGAATATTGGGAGGGGGCTCACTCGAGTAAAAATGAAATTTACTACAAGTGTATATATCTGCAATAATAAATGAGATAGCATAATACAGCGAGTTTTACATATCATAAAAGAGAAAAATGTCAAATTAAAAGCATGGGCTCCGTAGCTACGTGTTTGTTCATTTATTTGTCATTTTTTATTGAAAACTGATAAAATAGAAACCTAGGCTATATAGCCTAAAGACTGACAAAATAGAAGAATAGGCCTTACTGCGTAATTTTTTATATTCATATCTGCAAAGTTTTCGCAAAGCATTTCACAAGCCTCTCTTTGTCCCCAATGTACTGCAGCATGCAGTGGAGTCCAGCCATCATAGTCCTGAGCATTGACATTGCCACCAATCCTTAAAATTAAACTAAAAAAAAAGAAGAAAAAAGAAAGTTGAAAAAAAAAAAAAACAGCCCAGAAAATTTTGGGCTTCTATACAAAAAAAAAAAATCCTAGAAACTACATTAAAGTCAAAATTAAATAATGCGTTGCGCCAGTTCGTCTATAAATATTGTATTTATCGTTTTTTGTTATTTGTGTTATAGTTGTTTTTTTTTTAATTTTCAACACTATTTTCAATCTAAAGAGTAATGTAAAGCAAATTAAAAAAATATAAAGCTGAATTAAAGTACCGAATCACAGGGAATATTTTTCGTTATTTATGTTTTAGTTGTTTCTATTGTGATGTAATTTTTATCAATGTATAATATATCAATTTTTTCCAATAAATTTTTAACATTGTTTTCAATCTAAAGTATAATCTAAAGCAAATTAAAAAAAATATAATGCTGAATTCAGCTACCAAATCACGGGAAAATTTTTGTGTTATATTGAAATACCAAAACCATAGAATTGTAGGAAAATAGCATACCAAAACTTAGCGAGGGAAAATAAGCCTCAAGTGACAAGTTAGAGACAGTTATAGGGTTTAAGTGACAGTCTTTTTATTTCTAAAAAAGACATAATTGTTTAAAAGAATACAAATTTTAACAATTTAATTTAACACAAAATTAATAACCAAAAAATAAAAATTTTAGAATCTTTTCGCGACAAATTATGACAATTTCATGAACACAATTCTTCAACAATTCAAGATGATCCAAGAACGCTGATTGAAAGCGAAGTTCTTGATCTTTCTAAAAGAAAAAACTATGAATTTTAGCTAGTTATTACTAATTCTTTGGTTATTGCTATTATCATCATTTATATTTGATTTTCAAACATGCTGTTCAAAACTGAAGCCCAAAAAGTACATGTGACTTTAAGAGACTGGAAATGGCGCAAGTATGTATATATATATATATATATATATATATATATATATATATATATATATATATATATATATATATATATATATATATATATATATATATATATATATATATATATATATATATATATATATATATATATATATAAACTACGAACACCATCAAGCGTCTGGCGACACTTGATATTCTTCATTAGTGTAATAGTAAGAATACTTAATTTAATTAGTTTAAAACTAGGGTAGTAATAAGCATCTGGTCGCAGTTCCTGATAGAAAAATGATTATAGAGCTTGAAAAAATGTCAAGTGTCACAATAAGCTAGATGGGGTTGATAGTTTTTTTTGTCAACACTAGCGCTAGGTTTCTTAGAAGTTACCCTTACTCTTTGTCTAGGTCGTCATTGTAGTCATTAGCCCTTCCTCTCATCCAAAATCCCAGATTCCTGCCTAGTGTATTACTAACCATGGCAAAATAATGTTCACAAAATTATTCAAGTTTGTTTGAAACGGGTGTTTGCTCCCCTTTTTATTAATTCGTATACATTTTCTGCACTAGGTTTTTCCTTCTTCTTTTTTTCTCTTTTTTCGTTTATCGTATTTTGTATTAGCTCTAGTACATTTGTTAATGTATTCCTTTACTATCACTTCCGTTCCATGGCCCTTCAGCCAGGAAGTGCAATCGGAGGTTGTGGGCTAACCATCCTGTGCTTTCGCACACCCTTACTAATTGTCATTCCCAGATTTCTTTAGCTGAGTAAGCTCTAAAAGGGTACCTGACTAAGCTTACAGAGTCACGGCAATGACCCCTGTTCCAAAACAAATAATTAGCGAAACTAGGGCTCGAACCTCTGTTCACACGGACAATAGATTTCAAGTCTAGCATGCCACCCGCTCGGCTAAAACGGCTCGAAGTATTAAATACGTAATATAAAATCCGATCGCAATATATAAATAATGTATACGTAAAATAATAATGTATACTCCGAATATCTACCTTTCAATCTGTAGGAGTAAAAAGCAAACAAATTATATATCAGCAATATAATAATATATAATGCGAAAATCCATTTTTAGGGCTGTAGGAGTAATATACAAACCAATTACAATAGAGGAATGATATATGAAAACTAAATAAACACATAAAAGTAATTCAAATAAGTTACCGTATTATATAAGTAAGAATAATATAATTGAGTAATAATACAATAAATATAATTATAATATTAATAAAGTAAAAATAATAAATAAATAATCCAAATATTCCTATTTTCATACTTTGTAGTAAATTAGTAACATATAAAAAAAGTAATCCCTTAGAAGACTTTGTGGACGTCATAAACTATTATTATTATTATGAGTAATATGTATTATTCTATGTCCTTTCATTCCCATGAAAATTTTTGGACTGAGCCTGTTGTATGACTACTGCGAGGTGATATCTCTTTTCATATTGCAGAATTATTTTATGTGTGCAACTTAAAAGAGAATATGAGACCTAATAAGAGAAAAAATCAGATGTATAGAACACGTTTTACGAATGAAGGATAACAGATTACCAAAGATTGTCCTTCTCGGTCAACCGTTTAGGGCCAAAAAAAGGACTGTCGCCGAGTGGGGTGAGGGGATGTCATAAAGAAATGTTTAAGGGAAACTGGAACTTATCAGTAGGGTGTAAAAAGGGAGGCCTTGAATAGATTGGGATGGAGGAGTGTGCACAGCTGTGTTGGCCTCAGGTGACTTGGCTGAGGCGGCGTAGGGCCAAACAAGGCGATCCATCCCCAAATGGTGTGGAAGGATGTCATAAGGAAAGATTTAAGCGAAATGGGAACTTCTGTGAGGGTTTAAAGAAGGTAGCTTTGAATAGAATGGAACAGAGGAGGAGCGTACGGAGCTTTTTAGGCCTCAGGCGGCTTGGTTTTGCAACGAGCTGCCAGTAGTAGTAGCAGCAGTAGTAGAAAAAGAGTAAGTTCATAATCTTCCCGGTACAATATGGGGAAGCCTGTGAGGCCATCACGGTCAACGCCAGGAACTTTCCCTAGAAGGGGGAGTAATTTTTATCAGAAGCTTTATTTTTACAAAGATCTAAATAATGCTTTTGTTTCTTGGCGGAGAAGAGGGGGCATTGCAACCTGGCCCAAAAGCGTCCATGGAGCAAATAAAGTCAATATGGCGTGTTTATTGGTTATTAGCTGACCTAGCAGACCCTGACTAAGCGCTTATAACACATTGATTTTCACCTCAAGACACGTATATAGCCCTTCGCTGCTGCCACATGTAAAGCAGACGCTCCTGTTTTTGGGTGAGGTCTGTCAGAGATCTGTCTGGTTTGTATCCAAGTGTTTACATCCTCAACCATTCTGTCTTCTTCCATGTTTTTTGCCACTTCACTATCAATCCCTGAAAAAGAATCAAAATTTAGAATTCCTTAAAAAAAAACACGGACAGTGAAGCTAAAATCTGATTGTTTAAATTGGTTAAATTGGAACTTAAGAACGATAGCTAGTTATTGTTGTTCTCATGGTTAATTAGCTTTTTGTATCAATGTGGCAACAAAGACAAAATGTGGTAATGCCCTAAAGACTAGGTAGTTTTGAAACAACCAAAATAAAATTCTTAGAAAATAACGGTTTTCAGGTATAAAAGGCTAAGATGGGTAGGGGAAAAAAAATTCTTTTTTATTTTTGTACCCCAGATACTTTTGATAAATAAAATCTTCAAATTCTGCAAGACAACTAAACATTTTGTCGACTCAACTGCCTACAACTTTACGTTGCATTTTCAAACAGTTCGTGGTAACGAACTGTAGTAAGGAGCGACCCGGCTCAATAGTAAACGAAACTCTAAAAAATGGAATTTTGATACTAAAAGATATATCAAAAGAATCGGATTTTTATGCTGATTTTAAATATATAAGTTTCATCAAATTTAGTCTTTGTCATCAAGTTACGAGCCTGAGAAAATTTGCCTTATTTTGGAAAATAGGGGGTAAAACCCCCTAAAAGTCATAGGATCTTAACGAAAATTACACCATCGCATTCAGCGTATCAAAGAACCCTATAGAAAAAATTCCAAGGTCCAATCTACAAAAATGTGGAATTTCGTATTTTTTGCCAGAAGACAAATCACGGGTGCGTGTTTATTTGTTTTTTGTTTTTTTTTGTTTTTTTTTGTTTTTTTTTTCCCAGGGGTCATCGTATCGACCAAGTGGTCCTAAAGTGTTGCAAGAGGGCTCATTCTAACGGAAATGAAAAGTTCTAGTGCCCTTTTTAAGTGACCAAAAAAATTGGAGGGCACCTAGGCCCCCTCCCACGCTCATTTTTCCCCAAAGTCAACGGATCAAAATTTTGAGATAGCCATTTTGTTCCGCATAGTCGAAAACCATAATAACTATGTCTTTCGGGATGACTTACCCCCCACAGTCCCTGGGGGAGGGGCTGCAAGTTACAAACTTTGACCAATGTTTACATACAGTAATGGTTACTGGGAAGTGCACCGACGTTATCAGGGGGATTTTTTTTGTTTGGGTGTGGGGTTCAGGGGAGGGGGCTATATGGGAGGATCTTTCCTTGGAGGAGTATTTCATGGGGGAAGAGAAATTCAATGAAAAGGGCGCAGGACTTTCTAGCATTACTATAAAAAAAAAACAATGAAAATATAAACATGAAAAAGTTTTTTCAATTGAAAGTAAGGAGAAGCATTAAAACTTAAAACGAACAGAGATTATTACGCACATGAAGGGTTCTAAAAATACTTTAGCATAAAGAGCGAGGTATTTAGGAGGAGATAAATACTTCGCTCTTTATGCTAAAAAATTTTTAAATAATTTCAACTATTTATTCTACGGCCTTTCTGATTCAGGGGTCATTCTTAAAGAATTGGGATAAAACGTAACGTAAGTTACGTAAGTTATGTACGTTTGTTACGTAAGTTAATTCTTAAGTTACGTTTTTTTTTACTAATAAAAACGTTCGTTAAAAATTAAAAGATCTAGTTGCCTTTTTGAGTAACCGAAAAATTGGAGGGCAACTAGACCTCCTTCCCCACCCCTTATTTCTCAAAATAGTCTGATCAAAACTAAGAGAAAGCCATTTAGCCAAAAAAAGAATTAATATACAAATTTCATTTTAGTAATTTATGTACGGAGAGCCAAAATCAGACATGCATTAATTCAAAAACTTTCAGAAATTAAATAAAAAAAAACAAGTTTTTTTTAATGAAAGTAAGGAGCGACATTAAAACTTAAAACGAACAGAAATTACTCCGTATATGAAAGGGGCTTTTCCTCCTCGACACCCCGCTCCTTGCGCTAAAGTTTGATTCTTTCTCGCAACTCTACTTTTTAAAACAATAAAAAACTTTAGCGTAAGGAGCGGGGTGTCGAGGAGGAAAAGCCCCTTTCATATACGGAGTAATTTCTGTTCGTTTTAAGTTTTAATGTCGCTCCTTACTTTCATTAAAAAAAACTTGTTTTTTTTTATTTAATTAATTAGTAGAGTCAAAATAAATTTCAAACTGATAATAACTGAATTATCAGATTGAAAAACAAAATTGATAGACCCGTTATTTAGCACAAAATCTTCACTCCTTCTAATGCAACTGCAACTTTTACTACAACTGCAACAATGTTTTTAACTTTGTTGCTCATTTTTTTTAATCTGTGCGTTTTAAACTTAATAAAAAAAAATTGTTTAATTGTTTTAAATAGCTTTCCAAGAATGAAATTTCCAGAAAATTCAAGAATAAAACCATATTTATTTGATCACTTTCCCCTTTTTTATTCAAGAGTTTTCACAATGAAAACTTGAAAAGTTATAAGGCAATAGACCCACTGTCGGTGCTTTACTCATGTTTTTCGACTTCAACATAAAAAGAAATTTTTTGGGCCCATAACAACCACATTCAACAAAATAAAAATAAATTTTAGATTCAATAAACAAAGCTGTGGAAAACACATCTGATTGCATATTTATATATATATTTTTTATATCTATTTTTATATATATACTTTCTTAATTTTATATTCAATAAACAAAGCTGTGGAAAACAAACCTGACTGCATATTTATATATATATTCAATATATATATGTTTTTTATCCATATATATATATATATATATATATGTATATATATATATATATATTTAGATTCAATACACAAAGCTGTGGAAAACACACCTGATTGCATTTGAATATTTTGTTTGTGCACAACTTCTAGTTATGAAAGAAGATCTGAGATAATTGAAGAATAACATGTTACATCTTTTCTCTAATTTTTTTAAGTGCTCCCTTTAAGTCCCTAAATTTATCAGGATTTTCCAGAACTTGTCTGGCACAAAAATGGGTTTTCCTAAAAATATCAAGGAGTTCTCCGAGAATTCAATTTTATACGTTCAAAAGGTATTTGTTCTCTCTCAAAGGTAGCCCTAAAAACATATCCGTCAGAATCTATGACAATGCTGGACATACATACTCCGGCATATTCAACATACATACAACTTGTATATTCGTAAAAGATATATTAGACACTAATTACAAGTTTTTCTAGAAATGTAACAAGAAAAACAGAACGAAGAGATAGAAATGCATAGTAGACATTTCAAACGAGGGTTTTAAGTACAGCCAATAAAGTATTAACTAAAAAATAGGTTTTCCTAAAAATCTCAAGGAGTTCTCCAAGAACTCAACTTCATATGTTCAAAAGGTATTTGTTCTCTCTCAAAGTAGCCCTAAAAAACATATCCGTCAGAATCTATGACAATGCTGGACATACATACTCCGGCGTGGAGAGGAGGGGTGTTTGTGAAAAAGGTCCTACTTCTTCGAGATTTTGAGGACGTTGAGAAGGGAACAGCCCCTTTCATACACGGAGTAGTTTCAGTTCGTTTTAAGTTTTAATGTCACTCCTTACTTTCAGTTAAATAAAACTAGTTTTTTTTTCATTTAATCACTTCAATAGGTTGATTTTGTTTCTTTGTTTGTTATGAGCAGTGAGGACGACTTGGCGGAGGTCCTTGTCGAAGTATTTGCTTGTTTTTGTCTTTATATTTTGCTATTGGCTGACAAAATCTTCGTTTTATCTCACCAATATGATTTTATTCTTCATTTACTATATCTTCTTTTTTCTTTGTTTCATACTTCATGTATAGTCAGTGTGGTCTTAGAATGTATTTAATAAAAAAACAACATTGTTCATTTACTTTTAATCAACATATTCCCTATGTCATGAGATATTTGAGAGATGGAATGTAAACAGAAAACTCAAGTAGACCCTTTTTCCTCAAAAATGTAGTCTACATAAAGCAGTTCTTACAAAATTGAGAAAGTTGTGATGGACATAAACGCTCTCACGTTGTCGTGGGGGGAAGGCAGGAGCCCAAACTTCCTCAAAATGGGAACACTAGTCTACAATTATTTTTTTTTTTTTTAGTCAACTTATTGAGATTTGACGAAGTTAACTATTTCATGCGGACACATAAAGAATGACAGAAAAGGTCATTGGACCTTTTATTCCTTTTTGTAGCCTATACAAGGCATATCCATCAAAATCAGCGGTAGTGCAGGATATACACACTTTGGCGCAATCAGTGAGACAATAAGGAGTATTAAGCAACAGGCTGCTGTTAGCTCATAATCATCTTCGGCAATGAGGGGTTCGCAACTTTTGTTAGTTGGTGTACCTGTTATTTGTTTCCAGTGTATTTGATGGTAAGACCAATTTGGTTCCGGTGGTAAGAAATGTAGGGGACTTGTAAGTAATAATCGGCTATTAGGCTACATTCATCTTCAGCGATGAGGGGTTTGCAACTTTTGCTAGTTGCAATGAGGGGTCTGCAACTTTTGCGAGTTGTCGTACCTGATATTTATTTTAAGACCTTTACAGATTAACAACTTCAGTGTTGAATCGAAGCGAGGAAACACAACCAAAGTGTTGCTCCCGCAACACTTTACTCGGCAAAGCCGAACAAAGGTTGCCATAAAACCTCACGCTGCCCATGCAATGTAGATCTAGTTTAGATTAGTCTTAATAGTAAAAGTTCATTGCGAAAATAGATTCATGGGATTTTCAAAAAAAATAGCCTGAAACCCCACAAAAATGGTCCGCGATCCCTAAAAAATACACGAACGTTGTAAAAAAAAAAAAATCCGAATTAGTTCTTACAAAATAAAAAATACCTCAAACGACACTTCAAACAAAACAAAAGAATCCTTACAAAAATAGGAAATGGTTCTCACAAATACAAAATACTTCCTACTAATACAATATACTTATATTTTGTTTAATTGAATATCCCCCTGAGCGTTTCCTAAAGGTTTCACGTTAGGTCCCATAGTGTCATTTGTTACAGTAACTGTAGTGATACCATTAAAAGTATATTAATAGTATAATTAATATTAATAATTAAGTATATTAAGTATATATTAAGTATATTAAGTATATTATTAAGTATTATTAATTAAGTATATTATTAAGTATATTATTAAGTATTATTAAGTATATTATTAAGTATGTATTAAGTATATTTAAGTATATTAAGTATATATTAAGTAATTAAGTATATTAAGTATAATTAAGTATATTAATAGTATATAATAGTATATTAATATTATAATAGTACCATTAATAGTATATGTGTTGCCTTTTGGTGATTTGAACATCATTCTCATCAAGTCCTGCAAGTTTCAATTTAATATAATAAGCCGTTTACTATTAAATTGCTGATATATCCTTATGATTACCAGTATATTTATATACTTTTGTGATATACAGGTTGGATTAAAATCCACTTGGATACATTAGTGAGGCTCGAACCTCGCTCAAAATAAATCTTTTTTTATCGGCTCCTAATAATAAGCTACAGTCAATCATGCAGCGTTTCAAGCAGTTTGATGTTGCTATGGCTAAATTCTGAACTACCCTCAATGGCCGGTGAGAATTATTCAATCAGGAAGTGATTCGCGCGAAAAACCCACTTATCTGGTCTTTTGTTAAGGTAGTCACTATGAATTTAGGCTAATAGATGCGAATCTTCAAGAATACAATCCCAAAACGACTGATTCATCCAAGCCTGCTGTTAAAAAGCCATTTGCGGAGCTTGCGAATACCCCTGAAATTTAGCAAACACTTTCTAAGAATTTTTTAGCCCTAAAAGCTAGTGATAAACTAGGGTCTAAATCGGTTTCTTCAAGTATCGCCCCTATTTACGAGCAATAAGTTGCAACTGAAGCCCAGCTGGAGAAGACAAAAAGTGACCTGCTGGAAAATATAACGAAGAAAGTGACTGAAAAGTTCAACGACGCAAGGTCAGTGAAAGCAGCGGCTGAACTGATAGTCAGCTAGGTTTACAATTCAGTCACGCTCGAGTTTAATCCAAAGTTTGCGAAAATCGAGCAGGCTCCAAGTTGTCTGAGAACTCCAATTGACAACCAGGAGGAGAGGATTGGTTGAATGGAAACAAATCCTAATGATTATGATTATGAGTCCTTGCTTGACAGTCTTGTATTTCATGGGGTAAAGCAGTTACCTGGTGTAACTGCTGTAATGGTGTAACTCGTATGACTAATTCTCGTATTATAAATAGCAAAATGTCTCTGACTGATTACTCGTCTTCTGATTGGGTTAATGTATATCGTCTCAACCTTGAATAACCAGACAACGCAGCATAAAGAAAGTCCTATTAGAGTTTCCTCGATAATCGTTAAATTTTCGAGCAAAGATGTAGCCCGAAAAGTGTTTAAAGCAAAAGCTAGACTTGCTTCAATTGGTGTTTTTGTATCGGAGTCTCTAACAAAGCGTCACCCAGACATTCTAAATGCAGCAATATATGAATGGTTTAACAACTGATGTTTTTACGATTTTTTACCAAATTAAGAGTAAAAGGTAAAGGATACGGCATTAGACTTTACAGTCCATACCGGCGGTGCTGATCTCCGTTTCTTGGCCCTTCAGCCAGGAAGTGCAATGGGGGGTTGGGGGCCAGCCATCCTTTGCTTTTGTACACCCTTCCTGTTTACCCTCCCCAGATTTCTCCAGGTACCCATTTAGAGCTGAGTCAACTCTGGCTAAGCTTACAGAGTCACGCCACTGACCCCGTCCCAAACTGAAGAATTGGGTACACCGGGATTCGAACCCGCGTCCTCTCAGACAAGGATTAAGAGTGATCTGCATAATTTTGGAATTTGGCAGTGATAATATAGTTGTTGATTTGCATCGAGGTGCCAGGTCTTCATTTTCAATGGATCACCTAGGTCCATCTGTATGGAATGAGCTAGCTTTACCAGCGAGCATTAGGGCGGCGAAACACGTACTTCAGTTGAAAAAGAATTTAAAAGATTATTTTGGGGGGATAATTGTTGAATTTTGTTATGGATGGTAGGGTAGGAGGGAGAGGAAGGGTGATCTATGGAGGTAAGGATGGTCTGGGAAGGTAGGGGTAGGCAGGAGGTAAGGTTGGGCTGGGAGGGTAGGGTTGGGGAAGTTGAATTTTGAAAAATGATGGAGCCTGGATTTGTTATATTATTTTTCTTTTATATTTTACTTATCTATTACTATTTTCAATTCAGTTGTTTTTTATTTATTTACTTATTTTGCTTAATATATAGGGTATAATTTATTTATTTTTGGTTTATTTATAATAGGATTATTTAAATAGTTCACCTTTTTTTTAAACAAATGCGCTAATGGGTAAGAAGTGACGTGAACTTTTAGTGCGACCGCAAACACTCATAGGTTTTCTATAGCGCGAAAGTGTTTTATGTTAATAAAATTAACTAATAAAATATTAGTTATTTAATTAATTATTAATTAGTTATTAATTTATTAGTTATTTATTTATTTATTAGCGCGATTTATAGCGCATTTATTTATTTGTGAATTTGAAATCTTTCGTCCTAACGGTGCTTCATTGCAGTTTCACAATCGTGAACACAAATAAGAACTAATTTTGGGCTTTCTGTTAGTCTCAACTTAAGAGGTGGGATAGGGAGTAACTTTACACACGGGGATTTTTTTATGGAAGTTTCTTCTTTTTATCAGGGCTAAAAATGCAAATCTGAAAAAGAAACGTTATTTAACTTTTCTTTGAAATCTGCTTCGACTCTCCCACTGTTTAATTTCACCCCTCATTCTTTACCACTGACGGGTGCGATGAGAACATCAGGAGATTACCATTTTTAACGTCGTTCCTGGATTTGATAAATATGAATATTGTTGTAAGAGAAGTATGAAAAATAAAAAATACACAAAAATGTGCAAACAGGAACACTTCAATCACAACTTCATTTTCGACTGCTATGACACTGAAAGAATCACAACTTCGTTTCGACTAAAAAGCTATTGAATAAAACACAAAATTAGGTTATATCACATTGGTTATCAAAGCCATTATGGTCCTAAGAAACGAGGCAACTTGTTCCATGGGACTGGCACTCACAATTGTGCAGAAAGAATCATTCTTTGTAAGAGCGTCGAAGGCTATCACAGTCAGTTTTACAGCTGCAGAGAATCAGTTTGAGAAGGCTTTCAGGAGGAGGTGGTATATCAGTCATAATGGGTATAGAACATTTGACGAAAGATTTCAGTCTCAGTCTTCAAGTACTAGAGCTGTCGGACCTATATGTCATTATTTAAAAATAAACACGCAGGTGGTGGTACTTCACAGCATCAAGTGTAGACGGTGAGCGTCGGGGTGAACAAAACTAGCCATACTGGCTACTTTCGAAATGAACAGCGTCAGAGCTGGGGTAAGGATTCGTCAGATCTAGCTTTGTATAATCGTTAAAGAGCCTTATTGGCTTCTGACAAGGCTTCCTTGTCAGAAGGTTGGTTGTCCCTTGACTGGTTTCAAAAAAAGCTACCATCGGCTGTAGCTTTCAGTACTGAAGGTTAGCCAACACCATGCAATAGCAAAATTTTGTTTTTGAAACAAATTCTGAAACAAAATTCTGAAAAGGCGTGGACGAAATACAGTAACCTTATAACCTCTGACGGTAGCTTCATCTTTAAGTAACAGATGTAAATACTCTTCAATCTGTGTATTTCTAGTCGGGGAATAAAGAATCGCTTGCTCGGGTTCTGGATAGTGCATCAGCAAGAACAACAAGTCAGTATCATTTCTGATTATGCAGTCTCCCTTTTCTCGGCTGAAGCAAGTACAGTTTTTGCTATCAATCTCCCTTCTTTCTTCCGAGCTAGCTTTGTGGGCATTCCTGGCAGAGATGAAACTGATGGTATGGTACTATTTTCCTTTTATTCGCTTCCGACGCGCCAGATTTTTGATAGTCAGCCCCATTTGCATGGCCGTCAAAAATGACGTCATCTAATGCAAAATACTTCTGTAAAAAAGCTGCATAAGGTGAAACTACCTCTCAGTCAGTGGATAAAGTACCCCATCCTACCGAATGAAGTAACCGACAGCCGTCCACGACATAATGGTATGTTTGCGTTGGCATTAGTTAGACCTTTATGGTGGAAGCAAACAAACTGAATGTAAATTGAAGAAGAGGGAGGAAGAGAACGGAGCAATCTTGACGTAATCAGGTTCCCCTTCTGACCTTGCTTAAAGTGGAATTTAGGAAGTAGTTAGGGGAATTTTCAATTCTGATGTCATTTTCGCTCTCCCCAGACTAAAATTAAAAGGAAAACGATTTCTCAATCCTATTTATTTCGAAAAAAATTCTAACTCAAGATTTTCCCTTCGGTTCTGCACGTTCTGTTCTTTGAATCTGGCTTTGGACGCTTGTTTGCCCGTGATTCCAGGCAAATTCGGTCCTACATTTTGCATACAAGTCCAGTGGACATTGTCCGTCATGAGTCAGCACAGAATCAATCCGATCATTCATCCCTTGGTTCTATGACTATCTACCTTAGTTCTGTGTCCAGTTCTGCACGGGCAATTTCAAGTGATTCTGGATATATTATTAAGCGAATTTGTCAGAACATTTTGTTGTTTGTTGAACATTTGGTGTTCATTTCTGCGCGAATACTGCAAAAATTATGATTCTGATTTTTCATCCCCGTCTGATCTCACTTAGGGTACTAAAATACAGAAGGTTCAATTCCGATGTAATTTTCGCCCCCTTCCCCGACTTGAATTAATAGTAAACAACCTTGCAGAAATTTACATTTGTGATTTTCCCCCTCTTTCCCCTAAAAAAGAGGTGTTTCTGCACGGGCGATTTTGGATATGTTATTAAGCGAACTTTTTTAATTATTTTAGTACCAAAAAAATTTCTGTTGCCCAAATACCGAGGTTTGACTCTTTTTTCTTAGTTTTACTGGACTATAATAAGACCACCTAGGTATATTACTCATAACCAAAGATATATATTAGTATAAAAAATTTGGAAATCTTTTTTTTCACGACAATAGGCTTATCATCCGCCATAAAATGTAAAATTTTATCGGATAAATTTAGCAGTTTCTAGTGATTATAGGAAAATAATATAACAGCAGTATTGAAATACAAGTGGTACGCAGTAGCGTTGGAGACAACAAGAGGACAAAACCCAACAGCAGTGCAACAACACTAAAACAATATCCAGCAGCAGAATCGATCACGTCTTTCGCTAACTAAAAGAAGAACAACAGTTTGATTAAAGGGGAGTCATCGTATCCTGCTTTAGCCACATAATTTAGTTTTCTCTTTGTTCCTCTTTTTCATTAACATGCGGGTTTGCATTGATCCTTCCTCTTTTCTTGCATTCGTCGCAACACGGCTGGCATTCGTCGCAACACTGTTATAGCATCATTAATCATTATTGCTTCAATATATTCAGAAAGTTTCTACTTAGTAGATTTTAAGTTCCATTTATTTAACTGCATCCTCCCCTAATATTTTGACAAAGTCATATGCAACAAATAAAAATATTTTGATTTGCATTATTTTTGAACTTATTTCTTATCAATAGTTGGTTCATAATGCCAAACACCGCCAATCTGAAAAAAAAAATACAGTCCGTTCCTAGCACATCTCGTTTTGAATGCTTGGAATGATTTCAATCGGATTGCTGCATTCTTTTGTATAATTCCTCCTTTTTCAAAACCGTATCCCCGGGGGGGGGGGGGAGTTTACCAGGTTTGAACCCAACCCCATCGAAACTCTTGTCCAACTCGTAAAAAATCAACTAGAGTTCATATAAAAAAAAAATTCGATACGTTTTGTGAATTTTTTTCGTAAAAAAAATTCCCCCCGAAAATAGCCCTGCACCGAACAAAATTCCTGGTTACGCCCTTGTCTCCTTTAGTCTGTGTTTCCCCAATATAGTGATCGGCTCAAAATTGGATATAGAACTCCACTGTTACCTACATGTATTTGGCGTCTGTTTTGGAAACCATGTGTATGTAGAAGTGGAACCACATTTTGTTTTCGAGAGGGCCCAGAATGAAAATATTTTTCACGTACATAGTAAAATATTACAAAAATTCTTGCACAAAGGGAGAAGGGTAACCCCCCCCTCAGAGACTGGTCGGAAGGACGCTGTTACTCCCTGCAAAATACATCATCCCTTCCCCTCCCCAAGGCCTAGACGTGTGTAGACCTATAATAAAGATGTGACTTTCGGTAATTTCGGTGTAAAATTCTTCTTCTGAACAAAATACTATAATAAGAACACCATTCGATTCCCTATCTAAGACTCTTTCCATATATAAGCAGCAATCGCAACCTAGACCATGGAGTATTGCACTGATACCTCGATATACCCCAATACAATATACAAAAGTTTAATGATTTTATTAGTCTGATAAATGATTTTTGAGTAGCGTCTTTGTATAGACACAGACAATATACAAAAGTAATTGCTAAATAATTGCTCCATCAAAAGCCTGCGAATAAATACATAGAAAAATCAAAGGTCCTCATACAATGTTACAGATCAGTGGTATCAGCCGATCATCATGATCTAAGGTGTTCCGGTTGAATCCAGCGTGTGGCAAGGAATATTCTAATGAAGTAACAGTTGGGCAATTCTTTCTTCTGCTTGACTTATTAGCTAATATCTGGTTCTATCTACCCCAAAACGATTTTTGTTATGTTAATAAATAAAGAAATTTTTCCCGTCACAACTTTTGTTGTTCTTTTTTTTCTCTACATTTGGCCTAAGATACAAGTCTTAACTTTGTCCAAAAGGCGTAATAGGCTTGTTTTAAAAAAAACGGGAAACTAGGCATTGGTCATATATCGGGGTTTGTTTACTTTTTAATTACTATTACGTATGTTTACTTTTTAATTATAATTTACTTGTATAATTGTGCATTAGCACAATTATATATTGCCACAATGAAATATTACAAACATTCTTGCACAGAGGGAGGACCCCTCCAGAGAAATGGTCAGAAAACTCATGGTGGAAGGGATAAGAGAAATTCTTTATCCCTTCCCTATTCCGCAAGGACTAGACCTGTGCAAACACATGTGAATTTTGGTAATTTCGGTGTAAAATTCCTTTTCTTAACTACACACTTTAAGAACAACGCCATTCAATTCCCTATTCAACACTCTTTCCATATGTAGCAATCGCTAATTATCACGGTAGCAAATATTGTATTAGGGTCTGAGTGCAAATAAGACAAGTATTTAAAATATTACACTTAGATTTTAACTTAACTCCAAAACTGTTGGAGGTTTATTCAAAACGTCTCTCAGAAGAATTGAGGAGAGGTACCAATTGAGGAAGCCGGGGAGGCACGCATTGCACATTTTATTCCCCATCTCCACGTGGGCGCCCATAAGCAGAATTTTAAGGGGGGGTACCTAGTCTAATCGGCACTTCCAATGCCGCATAATAAAAATAATATATATATATATATATATATATATATATATATATATATATATATATATATATATATATATATATATATATATATATATATATATATATATATATATATATATATATATATATATATATATATATATACAAAGCATGCCCATGCATCTCCGGTATTTGAAAACACAATTCTTGACATTTTCATAGAAAAAAATCCACTTCCCTAGATTCCGAAAAATACCTTTCCTGTATTTTCATTTAAGAAAGGAAAACCAAGAAGAATCATTGTCCCCCTTATACCGTTCTTATTTCGAGGAAGTGGGTGCTCTTGCAACTCCCGGGATAACGACAAAACTAGTATGCCAAGTTTGGCCACCAGTTTTAATGGATACACCTTGTATACACTTGAGAAAGAAAAAGTCTAATGAACTTTTAAATCTATTTTTCTTTTCTGTCATTGTTTATATGTCCATCTCTCAAATACCTCATGAAAGATTGAACTAATTTAAAAAGGTTATGCGTCACTTTAATGGCACACTTTCTCAAATTGAGATGACAAGTCAACTCGGCTTTCCTCCAAATGTTGTTGAGACTCCGATATAAACACACAATATAGATCCGTACATTAGTGCAAGTGATTTTTCTGGAAATTCCAACGCTAAGATATGCTAGGAGAAACTTTCTGAGGGCTTAGGCGAGATACGTCGCCAAAAATTCATAAATGAATTATAGATTAAGTTAAAAAGTGTTGATTGTCTCTCAGCAGAAACGACAGCGATCATGTAGAGCGACATGATCAATCCGCTTCGTTTCTTCGGTTGCTTTAAGATGCGGGTATATTTGATTTCCCCCATGGGTGATCGCGTTTAATCAGTAGTAACACAGAATCTAAATGGGAGGGAACTCTCCCTTTATTTATTTCTGTATGTGTTTATATGTTCTGTTTTTATTTTATACATTTATTTTTATATATCTAATTATATGTACTTCATTTTTAAACATACAATATAAATCTATATTTTAGCGCGAGTTATTTTTGAGGAAAATTCAATGTTGAAATATTTTTGATAATAAGTTAAGTAAAACTTTCTAAGGGCATACATGAGATATGTAGCCAAAATTTTATATTTATATTGCAGCTGAATTTAGGAAACGTTGGAGCCTTATTCAAAACGTCTTTCAGCAGAACTGAGCCGGAGCACCAATTGAGGGGGAGGAAGGAGAGGCGCAATCGCTCCTAAATTCTATTCCTCATCCCCAAATTCCGAAATATACCTTTTATGGCATTTTCATTGAAAAAAAATTGTCGCTAACATAGATTTTGAAAACATTTTCTTTTATCTCCGTTTTAAAAATATCCTTGTCCCTTCCTCCTGCATTTTGGCACCTTAGGAATTGAGAAAGATCATGTAGAGACTTTAAAATATACCAAGGAAAGGGAAAGAGGAAAATTCAGGGAATTTTAATTGGGGTGTTAGACGGAAACTTGGCAATCATGTACATTTCTAAAAACAAATTCAATCTCAAATTCAATTTTTAATGGAAAAAAAACCATATGAGTAGGGGCACTAAATATAGCAAAAAAGGAAAAAGGGTGGTGAAAAAATCAGCAAAAACACTTAAATTAAGCTTAAGAAGGCATAGGTTTCATCTGAAGGTTTAGTTCCTTGGAATCAACCGACTCCTAATTTTTCTATTGTATCTGCCCCCATGGTAGAGAAATCGAAACCTCATGTCTGTTCGCAGTTTACCAGATATCGAGTCGAAACTCAGAGCTTTCTGGCAAATTACCTCAATCAACATCTTCATGACCACAGTGGCCTCACTCGTTTACTTTAGTTTTCTTCTTTTCTTTTGGGAAGTGTTTTTTTTTAATACTCCGAATTATACTTCTAGTTTTCTATGATATATTTATCTGGCTAACACCGCTTTTCTTGCTTTTATATTATTTTTTGAATATTTTCTTCTTTATTTTATACTCCGCTGTTGTTGTTTTTTAGTGGGTAAACACATAAATATAAATATAAATATATATATATATATAATATATAGAATGCAAGAATTTCTACAGACGAAAAAAGTTGCCAAATTAAACTAATCAGTTTTGGTTATTCATTTCAAAATCCAAGGTGACAGCACAGACAAAATTCTAATACTAACGTAAAAAATTACAATCTTATAACATCAAAATTAGAAATGACAAAATAACGAATTATCAGGTATGAATAAACCTATAAGGAAAATCGGCCCCAGGTCAAAGGGCGAAAAAAAATTTATTTTTACGTTCTTAGAACTTTAAGTAGTTCTTTTTTTTATTCTAAAACTCATGAATCTGCCAAAAATGGAAGTTTCAAATCTAATCAGAAGGTCAAAATTTATTCACTTTACTTTTATATACGTCTTTTATACCTGAATCTAGACAAAGAATCCAATTTGATTATAATAGCTTACTTAATGAAGAATATTACCTTGTGCATCCATTTCACTTTGGAGAAGATCAGTCATTTCTTCAGATTCAGCAATATCCACAGGTAAATCCCCATCATTGTTTACGGCCGCCACATCCGCTCCATGGTCTATCAGGAACCTTTTAAAAGTTTCAAGTTGATTTAAATGAAATATATATAAACGTCTATTTTTAAAAATACAATCAATATGTATTTGAAAACCAATTTGGTCACATTAAAACTACAAAAGAGGGAGGGAATCCCTCCTGAGATGACCTAAAGGAACCCTCTTGATAAAACTGAGAAGTGTTAGCCAAAAATGAATTCTCCCTCCCCCCCCCCAAGATGAAATGATCTTATCCAATCCCCTTCTGAGGTTCAGAGCCGTTTTTAAATACAATCAAGATTATTTTCTCTCTTATACACTACCCCTTGCTACCCTCTCACTACCCTCGTTACAGGCACGTCTGTAAACATTTCAAACAGTTCGTGGTAACGAACTGTAGTAAGGTAACGAACCCGGTTCAATAGAAACCAAAACTCTAAAAAATGGAATTTTGATACCAATAGCTACATTAAAAGAATCGCATTTTAATGCTGATTTTAAATATATAAGTTTCATCAAGTTTAGTCTTACGCATCAAAAGTTACGAGCCTGAGAAAATTTGCGTTATTTTAGAAAATAGGAGGAAACACCCCCTAAAAGTCATAGAATCTTAACGAAAATTACACCATCAGATTCAGCGTATCAGAGAACTCTACTGTAGAAGTTTCAAGCTCCTATCTGCAAAAATGTGCAATTTTGTATTTTTTGCCAGAAGGCAGATCACGGATGCGTGTTTTTTTTTTTTTTTTTTTTTTTTTTTTTTTTTTTTTTTTTTTTTTTTTTTTTTTTTTTTTTTTTTTTCAGGGGTGATCGTATCGACCCAGTTGTCCAAGAATGTTGCGAAAGGGCTCATTCTAACGGAAATGAAAAGTTCTAGTGCCCTTTTTAAGTAACCAAAAAAATGGAGGGGACCTAGGCCCCCTCCCATGCTAATTGTTTTCCCAGAGTCAACGGATCAAAATTCTGATATAGCCATTTTATTCAGTGTAGTCGAAAAACCTTATAACTATGTCTTTGGAGACGACTTAGTCCTCCACAGTCCCCGTGGGAGGGGCTACAAGTTACAAACTTTGACCAGTGCTTACACATAGTAATCGTTATTGGGAAGTGTACAGGCGTTTTCAGGAGTATTTTTTGGTTGGGGGGAGGGGTTGAGAAGAGGGGGATATACTGGGGGAACTTTCCATCGAGGAAATTTGTCATGGGGGAAGAAAATTTCCATGAAGGGAGCGCAGGATCTACTAGCATTATTTAAAAAAAAAAAACAATGAAAAAATAAATATGAGTTTTTTTTTCATATGTTTTTTTCAGCTGGAAGTAAGGAGCAGCATTAAAACTTAAAACGAACAGAAATTAGTACCCATATAAGGGGCTCACCTCCTCCTACTACCTCGCTCTTTACGCTAAAGTATTTTTAGTAATGTCAACTATTTATTCTACGGCTTTTGTGATTCAGGGGTCATTCTTAATGAATTGGGACAACATTTAAGCTTTAGTGTAAAGAGCGAGGTACTGACGAGGGGGTGAACCCTCTCACATGTGTAATAAAAACATGAGAATAAAAAATTCTTTACGTAAGCTATTTTATAAGTTACGTATATCTTTTACTAATAAAAAGATTCGTAAAAAATTAAAAGTTCTAGTTGCTTTTTTAATTAACCAAAAAATTGGAGGGCAACTAGGCTTCCTCCCCCGCTCTTTTTTTCTCAAAATCATTCGATCAAAATTATGAGAAAGCCATTTAGCCCAAAAAAATGCAAATTTCGCTTTAATTATTCCTCTGCGGAGAGCCAAAATCAAAACATGCATTGATTCAAAAACGTTCAGGAATTAAATAAAAAAAATAAGTTTTTTCAACTGAAAGTAAGGAGCGACATTAAAACTTAAAACGAACAGATATTACTTCTTATATGAAAGGGGCTGCTTCCTCATCAACGCCCCGCTCTTAATGCTAAAGTTTGACTCTTTCTCTTAACTCTTCTTTTTAAAACAGTAAAAAACTTTGACTCTTTAGCGTAAAGAGCGGGGCGTTGATGAGGAAGCAGCCCCTTTCATATACGAAGTAATTTCTGTTCGTTTTAAGTTTTAATGTCGCTCCTTACTTTCAGTTGAAAAAACTTGTTTTTTTTTATTTAATTTCTTTTATGAATGATCAGATTTAAAAACATTTATTTGATAGTTTGAACAGAAACATCTGAAGAAATTCAAGAAAGTTACAGATGTCGGGAGGGCCATGTCCCGCCGTCACTACATTGACCTAGCAACTTCTTATCTAAAATGGGTGTGCCCGTAACCATGGATGGTGCTATGAGAAGAACATGAGAACAGAATCATACTTAAAAAAAGGTCAGAACACAAAAGTGTTTTAACAAAAAAAGCAGGTAGAACATCAGTAAAATAAATAAAAACGTTGTTGTCTTACTCAACTAAAGGACCTGCACAATTCCCTCACTTCTAGGCACATATTCGGCTATTGACAGAGTATCAATAAGAATTTATATCACATTTTAAACAATAATCTTGGATGAGGTAAGCTTATCTTATCAGATGAGCCGTGGTCCTTGCAGATATAAAAATGAAAACGCAGTTACTAATATTAGGTTATGAAATTTCGGCTATAATTTGATAAAGTTTGGGTTTGAGTGGGTCACGATAAAACAGTAAAACGGATCCATCTATTGATGCAAAATTTTCTGACCCTGAAGGGGATCGAGACCCTACCCCTCCCTAATGAGGTTATTCTAGCATTTCAAAGGGTGTATGTGCTGACATGGACCTATAAATAAACTGAATGGAAACAAATAACAACTGAAATTTTGTGTGACTTCTGTTCGTTTCAGATACTAAAGTCGTTTCCTTGTTTTTCAATGATTTATTTAAATTTGCTTCTTATTCAGAATACTTACATCTTACGAGGTTGTCTATATTTGATATAAAGCAATAATCAATTCTTCATCAAGAAGATTGCCGAGTATTCCTGAGTTTGCAGATGAAGCACATCTGGGCCCCACACAAGGGGCACAGATGAAGCACAGATAGGCCCCACACAAGGGGCACAGATGGAGCACAGATGGGCCCCACACAAGGGGCACAGATGAAGCACAGATGGGCCCCACACAAGGGACACAGATGAAGCACAGATGGGCCCCACACAAGGGGCACAGATGAAGCACAGATGGGCCCCACACAAGGGGCACAGATGAAGCACAGATGGGCCCCACACAAGGGGCACAGATGGGCCCCACACAAGGGGCACAGATGAAGCACAGATGGGCCCCAAAAAAAAGAACTAATGACAGCAGACTGACTTTTTTTATTACAATGGTTGGCTTTATTGATGCTATAAAAGAAAAAGTCAAAAAATGTGTATTCTTTAAAATTAAACTCTAATAAAACAATTTTTTAGAAAAACTAATTTTTTGACTGCACAGTCACTAATTCGCAGTCAATAATTTTTGGCCGCACAACCACCATGCCATGGGGTGATTATTCACCGCAAGACTGAATTTCTTTTCTTCTTCTTATCTCCTCTTCCCTTATTGCTTTTGTATGTACTTTTAGGTGTCCGCAAAGGCTTGATTTTTTCGCTGTTGGGATTAGAAGGAGCAATATCATTGGAATTTTTCTAAATATTGTCCCCGTTTTCCGGAGCCTATTTACTAGGATTTTGGTTCGCTCATTGGTCGGCGCAATCAGAGCAATAGATAATTTTAAAAAACGGGTAAAAAATACGGCATTAGACATTACAGTCGCTACCAGCGGTGCTGGTCTCCGTTTCATTGCCCTTCAGCCAGGAAGTGTAATGGGGGGGTTGGGGCCCAACCATCCTGTGCTTTCGCACACCCTTCCTGTTTACCTTCCCCAGGTTTCTCCAGGTACCCATTTAGAGCTGAGTCGACTCTGGCTGAGCTTACAGAGTTACGCCACTGACCTCCGTCCCAAACTAAATAATTGGGTACACTAGGATTCGAACCATCGTCCTTTCAAACAAATGATCCTGAATCCAGCGCACCAATCCACTCGGCAAGGATGGTTGATTTGGTCTTAAAGAACTACTTAATGTTCAACATTTGTTGATGAAGGTTTCGGATCACTTGAGTTTTCTTTGTCCTTGATGATTTCTTCAACAGGCAATTCTTTTCCTTCAACTGGCTCTCCTTTTTCTAAAGCTTCGAAAACTTTCGGAAGCTTGGTCGGCCCTTCTTTTTCAGCTTCAGTAAGCTCTTTCAAGAAGTCAATAGAAACAGTTCCAGCTCAATTTTTATCTCTCATCTGGCTACATCGCTCCTTACCACATGGAGGGATAGGTTTTTCTCCCTTCTCAGTAGCCTCTTATAGTTTCTCATTGTCATCAGAATGATACACCCTCTTAGTCTTTTGGGGTTTTTCTTTGCCACCAGACTTTTTCTTACATCAGAATGAGAAATGGGTTCATCTTCTCCCTCATCTGTAACCACTTTTGCTGGAGTCTTGGTTCGCTCATTGATTGACACAGTCAGCGCATTAGATGGTTGATTTTGGGTCACTTTAACATTTACTGATGAACGTCTTGGGTCACTTCAGTTTCCTTTGTCCTTGATGGTTTCTTCAATAGGTGATGTGCTTTAACAGTTCTTACTGCCTACATCTTTATTATTTCTGTTTGGCACTATCACCTCTAGTCTTAGCCTCTGTTTAAGATTATATTTTAAAGATTCACCAATCCAAATTGCAATGACGTCATGTAAAGAGCAAAGTGGGCAAAATGCATTAACTTTTTTCCCAAGGCTCTTCATCAAGTGAAAAATTGTAATTCGAAGCTTGAAAGTAACAGCCCCCCCCCCCTTAGATACAAAGAAAATCCTTTTTCTCATGGGTAACACTACTGTTTCCTCTTTATTTCTTTTTTCACCACTAGTGAGGCGCTGAAAAATCACAGTGAGATGTTTAAGGGCTCACTTGAAACGGAATTGCTACATCATATGATTTTAGTAAGTAAAAAAAAACACAACATTGTATTAAAAATAATTCAATCATTTGCACTGTATTAATAACTCGAACAAGAACATGCGGACGCATGCTATTTTCTTATTAGGGATCTTATTCCTTTTGTCTCCCATTTTCATTGCTTTTTGACCGTACAAGAGTTGAGTCTAAGTTTAGAGTTGAGTCTAAACTTATTCCAATAAGCTGCTAGCCTTTGCCACAGAAACCAAACTCTTGGTTTAGATCAATTAGTCAAATAAATACTGTTCATACAAAAAACAAGAACTGGAAATTACAAAACGAAAATATTTAAACAGGTGGTTAAAAATAATATACAAATAATATACAAAATAAGAACAGAATATACGCTAAGAGTTTTTGTCAATTAAAAAAACAGTTCTAGAGCCAAATGTCAAATTAAACATTTACAATTTCCAACAATATTTAAACTATATGAATATTTATGTGGTGGGATGCTGAAACGAAAATTTTCACTGGATTTTAAATGAAACTTTAATGAAGAAAGAAAAATAAAATTAAAATGAAATTTTAATGTTTGGTATTCACATTGCAATAATAGCCAGCTTATAGGAAGTTGTCAGTTCGAAGTAGTTGTGGTAAACTAATTCGATTTTGTTTTCTTTCCGTCTTTGTAGCAGCTTGGGATTGGAGGTAGCTGGTGCTGGTCTGGTGCTTGCGTGGTTCACTTAGAGTGTACTATTACTACCACTAATAACTCACCGCTGCACCAAGCCGCCTGAAGCAAACACAACTACACACGCTCCTCCTCCATCTCAATTATTTTAATTACATCTACATTATCAGCTGATTTTAAAAGTTGACAACAATAAACTCAAGAATAAAGCCAGAGATATAGATAGCCTACACATATATGTTACCGTGAATGTCCGCAAAATGTCGACATTCACCGGCGAATTTAGTCAATACCTCTTTTTTTTCTCCTTAGATTTAGTCAGCATTACCAGTCAACTTTTTCAATTTAATGCAAGATTTGATGATGACAGGTTAGGTTATATTAGGTTTGGTTAGGATTTTAACCCATTTCTGACATTTAGAACCAAATTTAACCTTACCTATCCTAAACTAATATGATCTAACCAAACCTAACTTTAACCATCAGAACTTGCATACGACTGAAAAAGCCGAATCGTAAAGTTAATTGAATCCAAGCACAGAAAAAGGAATTTCGGACATTAACCGGTGAATGTCGGCATTAACCAAATTTCGGATATTCACGGTAAAATATACACAACAGAGCAGAAAAGGCTTATGAGATTTTTCTAAATGAAATAATGTTGGAAAATAATTAGACAAAAAGAAATAAATACTCCTAAAACAGAGGCAATCTCGGTCGAAATCTTACCATTAATAATCAGTCGGTATCAAAATGCCATATATCCATAATTGTAAATTTTCAGATAATTGTAAATTTTCAGAAGAGCAGAAAAGCCCCACACCTTCCGATAACCGAAAAACAACAAGAGCTAAGAGCTCATATGGCACTTGTGACGAGGCGAGAAGAGCCAAGAAATCATATGGTATGAGCTCTAACAAAATTCTATGAATCAACAGATTGATTTAAAAAGGAAAATATGAGGCTTAATGCCGGTCAGGATTTAAAATAAGAGCTCTGAGTCACGATGTCCTTCTAAATATCAAAATTCATTAAGATCCGATCACCCACTCGTAAGTTATAAATACCTAATTTTTTCTAATTTTTCCTCTCCCTTTAGCCCCCCAGATGGTCGAATCTGGGAAAACGACTTTATCAAGTCAAATTGTGCAGCTCCCTGACACGCCTATCAATTTTCATCGTCCTAGCACGTCCAGAACACCAAACTCGTCAAATCACTGAACCCCTCCCCCCAACTCCCCAAAAGAGAGCGAATCCAGTACGATTCTGTCAATCACGTATCAAGGACATTTGTTTATTCTATCCACCAAGCTTCATCCCGATTCCTACACTCCAAGTGTTTTTCCAACATTTCCCCCTCCAACTCCCCCCAATGTCAAACGATCTGGTCGGGATTTGAAATAAGAGCTCTGAGACATGAATTCTTTCTAAAAATCAAATTTCACTAAGATCCGATCATCTATTCGTAAGATAAAAATACCCCAATTTTCACATTTTCCAAGAATTCTGGCTTCCCCCTCCAACTCCCCCCAACGTCACAGGATCTGGTCGGAATTTAAAATAAGAACTCTAAAACACAAGATCCTTTTAAATATCAAATTTCATTAAGATCTGGTCACCCTTTCGCAAGTTACAAATACCTCAATTTTCAAAATTACTCCCCCTCCAATTCCACCAAAGAGAGCAGATCCGGTCCGGTTATGTCAGTCACGTATCTTAGACAGGTTTTTATTCTTCCCATCCAGTTTCATCCTGATCTCACCGCTTTAAGTATTTTCTAATATTTCCGGTCCCCCCCCCCAATTACGCTGGATCTGGTTGAGATTTAAAATAAGAGATCTGAGTTACGAGGTCCTTCTAAATATGAAGTTTCTTGAAGATCCGATCACTCCTTCGTAAGTTAAAAATACGTCATTTTTTCTTATTTTTCAGAATTACCCCCCCTCAATAGATCGGATCCGTTCCAATTATGTAAATCACGTATGTAAGACTTCTGCTTATTTTCCCACCAAGTTTCATCCCGATCCCTCCAAACTAAGCGTTTTCCATGATTTCAGGTTCCCCTACCCCAAGCTTCCTCCAACGTCACCAGATCCAGTCAGGATTTAAAATAAGAGCTTTGAGACACGATATCCTTCTAAATATCAAATTTCATTGAGATCCGATAACCCGTTCGTAAGTTAAAAATACCTCATTTTTTCTAATTTTCAGAATTAACCCCTCCCCCAACTACCCCAAAGAGAGCGGATCCATTCCGGTTATGTCAATCATGCATCTAGGACTCGTGATTATTTTTTCCACCAAGTTTCATCCCGATCCCTCCACTCTAAGTGTTTTTCAAGTTTCAGGTTTTCCCCTCCCAACTCCCCACCCCCCAATGTCACCAGATCTGGTTGGGTTTAAAATAAGAGCTCTGAGCCACGATATCCTTCTAAATATCAAATTTCATTGAGATCCGATCACCTGTTCGTAAGTTAAAAATACCTCATTTTTTCTAACTTTTCAGAAATAGCCCCCCCCCCCAACTACCCCAAAGAGAGCGGATCCGTTCCGATTATGTCAATCATGTATCTGGGACTTGTGCTTATTTTTCCCATCAAGTTTCATCCCGATCCCTCCACTCTAAGTGTTTTCCAAGATTTTAGGTTCCCCCCTCCAACTCCCCCAATGTCATCAGATCCGGTCGGGATTTAAAATAAGAGCTCTGAGACACAATATCATTCCAAACACCAAATTTCATTAAGATTCCATCACCTATTCATAAGTTAAAAATACTCCATTTTTTCTATATTTTCCGAATTAACCGGCCCCCCACTCCCCCCCCCCCAGATGGTCAAATTGGGAAAACGACTATTTCTAATTTAAGCTGGTCCCGTCCCTGATACGCCTGCCCAATTTTCTCGTCCTAGCTGACCTGGAAGTGCCTAAAGTAGCAAAACCGGAACCGACGGACAGACCGACAGAATTGGCGATTGCTATATGTCACTTGGTTAATACCAAGTGCCATAAAAACGGATTGATATGTATTGATTTTACAATTATGGAGAGCATATTTTTTGATAAATTGGGGACAAAAATGGAAAGAGATACTACCATAGAGCGTCCATTTACCATTATACTGTGGCAACTAAACGTCATTAGTTTATTTTAAGGTTTACGATACACTACTCCAACCGATATAAAAAAAAATTTAAGCCGATATTCAAACCGATATATAACAAAAATACCGATTTTTTTTCTAGTCTTCTGAAAATTTGCAATTATGGAGATACAACCTTTTAATACTCGACAGACGAAATGTTGGATATCTCAATGTCACTTATAGTTCTTCACTCAATGCCTCATTAGTTTCAGCCTCTATCTAAAAAAAAAATCAGTTTTTTCGTCACGGATTTGTGTACATTTTTTTCCCTCATGGGCGATCGTGTTCAATCAATCGTCAGAGAAAATTAGAATGAGGCACAACCCTCCCTTTATTTATATGATCTTCCTCAACAAATATACATCCGTACATAAGTGAAATGGGATTTTTCAGGAAATTCCGACGCGGAGATACTTTCCATATGAAACCGAAGAAAAATATAGGGCATAAGCAAGATACGTCACAAAAAATGTATTACCTAAATAAAGTACAGCGTACTTTAGAAAGTGTTCAAGGCTTATCAAATAAATCTCTCAGCAGAACTAAAGCGTAGAAACTAACAGATGGGGTGGAATAAACTTTACAAAAGGGGTTTTCAAACAGTTCGTGGTAACGAACTGTTGTAATAAGCAACCCGGCTCAATAGCAACCGAAACTCTAGAAAACGAAATTTTTATACCAATAGATATATCAAAAGAACTAGATTTGTAGACTAATTTCAAATATTTAAGTTTGATTAAGTTTAATTTTACCCATCAAAAGTTACGAGTCTGAGAAATTTGCTAAATTTCCAAAAAAAGGGCGAAACTCCCTCCTAAAAGTTATAGAATCTCAATTAAAATGTCACCATTAGATTTAGCGTACCAGACAACCATACTGTAGAAGTTTTAAGCTCCTATCTGCAAAAATGTGGAATTTTGTATTTTTTGCCAGAACAAAAATCACGGATGCGTATTTATTTGTTTTTTTTTTTCGGGGGGGGGTGATCGCATTGACTCATTGGGCCTAGAACTTCGAGAGAGAGCTCATTCTAAGAAAAATAAAAAGTTATAATGCTCTTTTTAAGTGACCAAAAAATTGGAGGACAACTAGGACGCCACTTTTTTCCCCAAAAATGACTGATCAAAATTTTAAGATAGCTATTTTGTTTAGCGTAGTAGAAAGGCCCAATGAATATGTCTTTAGAGATAATATGGCCCCTACAGCCCCTGGGACAAGGTCTTAAAGTAATAAAATTTGCCCATTGCTTACATAGTATTTGTTATTAGGAAGTATGCATATATTTTTCGGTTGGGGAGGGGAGGATTTTACACAGGGAGAATTTTTCATGGACAGAGAAGTTTCCATGGGGTGAACAGTTCAGGGGAAATTTTTTACTGGATGAATTTCCCAGAATTCCTATATGTCTTTCTTTCTCTTTACCGACTCAATTTTACGCGTGGAGATGTTAAGCGTAATTGTCCGTGGTATATTTTAACCAGGATTGCATTGTCCAGGGGATATTTCTGTTGGGAGGGGGATTATTCCATGGAAATTATCCTGGATTATTATGGGATTATCCTGGCATTACTTAAAAAACGATCAAATATTAAATAAGAAAAGAACAAGTTTTTTCAACTGAAAATAAGGAGCAACATTAAAACTTGAAACGAACAGAAATTATTACGTATATGAGGGGGGTCCCCCCCGTCAACACCTCAATATTTACGTTAAATTTTTTCCAATTCTATAAAAACAACTCCTGAAACACAAGGGTCGTTTAATTAGAGCAATAAATAACTTTCATTTAAGTGTCGAAAAACTTTAATGTGAAGAGCGAGGTGTTGAGGAGAGGATCTTGGATCTTGGTTGGATGTCTAATAGATTGCAGCTACTGCTGCAACAATTAGTAGATATTGACCAGGGATTTATAGACTTAACATCTTCCGGTATACACAAAGGAATGTGAAAGTTACCTCTGGGACTCGAGAACATGAACTCTGTATCTAAAGTGAGGTCTCGGAGGTTAAGCTCTTCACCTCGGACTCCCGGTCCCAAGGGACCGGGAGTCCCAAAATTGGCAGCTACTCACAAACAGCGAGTCAAACCAAAAATTTTGAAAGAAAAATAAGTGTTTTCATTTTATTTATCTTTCCAATCATATAATTTTTTTCACGCAAATATTCCTAAATGAAGGACAAATTGCATTACAAAAAAACTACAATCAGTTTAATAAAAAAAAGAGAAAGGAACAAATTATTAAAAAACAAGGAAATTATACTTTACCAAAAATCCTTTTTGAGAAATAGCTGAAAATCCCAAAGGGAAATTCTCCTGGTCACATAATAGAGAGTTGCGTAAGAAAGAGTGATACCATAAAAAAATATCTGAAATTTGCTTTGTGTCATAAGTTTCTTTTTTACAAGTAGCCCTCTGTTTCTCTGTGGTAAAACCTAAACGTAAAGTGTGGGACTGGGAGAACCAAGTTTAACATACTGCTTAATATTTTGTGCTACGGCTGAAAACTAAGTAAAATAAAAAGCCTGGTACACACCGGATTCTTGTTGGATCCACGGTGCAATAATGAGATGATCGAACAGGTTGTGAGATCTCCAGGTAGTACCTTTCGTAATACTAGACCATTTTCAAGTTTCGTTTTGGCTTGGCAGACATGTCTTTTAAAAAACAAGCAAAGATTAGGAAAAGCCGAAGGTACTCTCTGCAACTAAAGCTGAGAAAACATAATGCTTGAAAACATAGTTCTTGAGACGCATCTTCAACATCCTCTGAATGCAAAAAGTGACAAATAGTCTTATGCAGCAAAATATGTCTAGCTTCTAATAACCAAAGCCATCAAGCACAGAAAGTGAAAGTATCTTGCGCACGTGATTCGCATACCTCAAACCCAGCTTCCAAAGGTTGCTCTCCAGTGGCGCAGAGGAAGCGGAAGAATCTTGGACATGTGACTTGTATGCCTCAAACTTCCTAAGATTGTTTTCAGTGGCAGCCATAAAACTGCTGAAAAAGAGGGGGTCCCAAATGCACGGAAAGTGGAAGAATCTTGGGTACGTGATACGCATGCCTCAAATCCGACTTCCCAAGATTCTTCTTCAGTAGTCGCCATAAGGCTACTGAAACAGGACGTCCCAGATACAAAGGAACTGGAAGAATCTCTGGCACATGATTCGCATGCCACAAACCCGACTTGCCAAGATTGTTCTTCAGTGGCAGCCATAAGGGTTCTGAAAAAGAGGGCGTCCCAAAAGCACAGAAAGTAGAAGAATCTCTGGCACATGATTCGCACGCCACAAACCCGACTTGCCAAGATTGTTCTTCAGTGACAGCCATAAGGCTGCTGAAAAAGATGACGTCCCAAAAGCACAGGAAGCGGAAGAATCTTGGAGACGTGATTTGCATACCACAAACCCAACTTCCAAAGATTTTTCTTCGGTGGCGAGCCATAAGGTTGCTGAAAAGAGGAGGTCCCAAAAGCAAAAGAACCAAAAGAATCTTGAGCACGTGATTCGCGTGCCTCAAACCCGACTTCCCAAGATTGTTCTTCAGTGGACACACTAAGCTGCGGCCACCAAACACATCTAAGAAATTCCAACGCATCAGTTCATCTCGATTGGGAAGACATCGAGGCGGCAGTAGTAATAAGAGGTCGGGAGGATCTAACGGCACAAGAGGATCTAAGATATAAGGTAAGAGCCCTCTGGATATAAATAAAACAAAATAAGCAAATATATAAGAATGGGTAAAACTTTTAACTAAGATAATGAATAAAATAGTTAAATCCGAATATTTTGGTTCCACATCCCCACACCTTTAATAACGAAAAGAGAAAAAATAAAAGTAGAAGATACAGCATCAACTGAACATGCTATAATACTTAAATAAAATGCTACAAAGAAATAACTTCAATAAATATAAACATATTTTCACTTATGTACAAAAGATATGAACACAGAACTCATATCTGATAAACTTTCATTATTATTTTTTTAATCTTTTAAAGTTTTAATATTCTGGCTTTATTATATTAACCACTATTTTCATAGAATATTTAACTGATGAGTTTTTGTTTGCAAATGTTAAGGCAACAAAATTAAAGAAATTGTTTATGAACACCTTAAGGAATATTCTGAATAAGATTATACAGTCCAGACCTCTTAGAGAGGATTGGACCAGGGCTACCACTCTACCAGAATAGAACTTGATATTTTACCAGCAAAAAAGTTACTATCTTAGGGTGAAAGTGATTCGCGCGCTGCAATTTGAAGGATCCGCCCATCCTCCAAATCCCCCATACCAATCTCCTTTTACCGACTACATGAAATAGAATTGTGCAGAAATGATTTGTTGCAAACAGTTTTTTAAGTTTCCGAAAAATCCCCAAAACTTCCAGTTTATTCAAACCATTTTCAAAATTTCAAATTGTATTCGTTCAAACCATTTAAACTCCATATGAATTTTCCAAATTGATCCAGCCTATTAAATTAGGAGTTTAGAATTTCAAAGAACATTGCACTAAAAAGCAAACCTTTCTAGCATCTCCTAATTTTAATTACATCTTCCAAGATATCGTTAAAATGATTTAAACTCCAAAAAATTAAAAGTCTGGAAATCTCACTTTTGGCAAGTAACAAGATTGTCTGAATCTAAAGTCGTCTTCCCATATAAATAAGCGAGAGTACATTTCGGGGGAATACACAAATACGAAAAATATTATTCATATAAATTGAATTAGGCTATAATTCATATATAATAAATTATAGAAAAATCATTAAAACCTTGAGATTCCAGGGGTCTAAACTTGCCTTCATTAACCGTAGCCCAACAAAAATAAGCTGTTCTTTTATTCATGGGTATTATCGAACCCCTCGAAGTGTGTCCCAAGTATCCCTGAAAAATTGGGAAATAGTGGTCTTAAATCTTCATTTCCATTTCCCCCCCCCCTCATTTCCCACGGAAAATTTCTGACAACACCACCGTTGCCCCACCCCCTCCCTCAGAATCGGATCTACGTGCATTTACAGTTCATATTATGTGGCTATTCCTTCTGTTCAAGCAAAGCAAAGCCACCCAGGCCACTTTAAGAGTCCTGCCCGTGCATAATTTCATTTTCTTTTATATTATACTTTCTGTTTTCCTTTAAGTTACTATCTTAGCCTTCTCGATATTAGGAATTTATATTGTTCTGCAACAAGTGAAAAATACTATAGTTCCAGAAATGTGTAAATTTTTACAAGCAGCCTACAGTAAAAGTACTATTTTCTAATATATAGAGTAAGTCGCTATATTGGCGGAGAAGGCACAAAATACTGCAAATGCACTGCAGACGGCAACACTGGAATTTATGATTTCGGAAGTCTAATTTTAGACTATACTAAAGGTTAAATTTTTGAGTTTTGAAGAATTTTCACACAAAATTTTGCATTTCATCTTCTTCAAACCAATCGTGAATAAATGTGCCACTTGACTTTTCAGGTGTACAGGAAGGGACACAACGAATGTGACCAAAAAATTGTAATTGTTTTTATTTCCACCTTATCAATTATCGGTCTACTGTACTCTATTAAAAGGTTGGCAATCTTCCTCCATTTTTCTAACATTTTTTTTATCAGTTTTACGGTCGTCTTTCATATTTTCCACGAACTCATAATTTTGCTAAATATACTCAGGCATATTTTGATAAGACGTTCATCAAGGAATAGATAAAGAAAAGAACAGAAATTTTTCACTTTTCAGGGAATTAGATTTGGTGGGGGTAGACCAGTGATCAAGAGTTTCACAGGTTTTATGTCACGTTTTCAAAACTTTCGTCTGACCAGTCATGAAGAGGATATACCCCCTCTCTTTCTCTCTCTCTTATGTGCAGGTACAACCTGACCCAATGGTGATTAAAGTATTGGTAGTGTCTTGATTTTCTTATCCACTGAATCTCTTGTATTTAATTTTAAAAGATTGGTAGTTATTTCTCCTATGTTTTCCCAATTTTCTATTCCTAATATTCTTTTTTTATCCTCTTTAATTTTTTTCGCTATATATTTCCTAACAAATTTGCCCTTTAAATCAAAGTACCATGGGACCAAACTACGTTTGGTTAACATTTTTTTTTTTAGAATTTTAATTTCATCTTTATTTTATTCGGCAGATCTTTTTGCAAGTTTGACTAATTATTCAATACTATCGACAATCAAACTATATTATAATATAATTTTTTTGTATTTAGCAAAGACAATTACCTTTAGTGAAAATATATTGCGACTATTGGATTTATTTGACTTATTATAATTGAGGCGAACGGGGGCAAGTCTGGCATGTCTGACAGGGAAAGTTGTCCCTCCCCCTTCCCGCCTCGCAACAAACTACGTCCCTGTATAACCTATTCGACTATGAAAAAACATTCCAATCAAAAACTCGACTACTTTAAAAGCCGAACCCATGATCTTCGAACAAAGATCACGATCTTCCGAGGTCCAACGCGCTATCAATTGCGCTAATCATGCTTGTATACATTAATTACATAAAAAACTAGTTTTTTTTAACTGAAAGTAAGGAGCGACATTAAAACTTAAAACGAACAGAAATTACTACGTATATGAAATGGGTTGTCCCCACCGCAATCCCTCGCTCTTTACGCTAAAGCTTTTAATTGTTTTAAAAAGCAGAATTGTGGCAAAGAGTCAAACTTTAGCGTAAAGAGCGAGGGATTGCGGAGGGGATAACCCATTTCATATACGGAGTAATCTCTGTTCGTTTTAAGTTTTAATGTCGCTCCTTACTTTCAGTTGAAAAAACTAGTTTTTTTATGTAATTTCTGAACGTTTACGAATTAATGCATGTTTGATTTTGGCTCTCCACACATAAATTATTAAAATGAAATTTGCATATTAATTCCTTTTTTGGCTAAATGGCTTTCTCTTAGTTTTAATCAGACGATTTTGAGAAACAAGGGGTGAGGAAGGAGGCCTAGTTGCCCTGCAATTTTTCGGTTACACAAAAAGGCAACTACAAATTTTAATTTTTAACGAATATTTTTATTAGTAAAAAATATATGTAACTTAAGAATTAACTTAACGACAAACTTTTTATATTCTTAAATTTTTATTATGTATATGAGGGGGTTTGTACCCTCGTTAATACCTCGCTCTTTACAATAATCGTAAGTTTTGTCCCAATTCTTTAAGAACGACCCCTGAATCAGAAAGACCGTAGAATAAATAGTTGAAATTACTAAAAATACTATAGCATAAAGAGCGAGGTATTTATCTCCTCCTAAATACCTCGCTCTTTATGCTAAAGTATTTTTAGAACCCCTCATATGCGTAATAATCTCTGTCCGCTTTAAGTTTCAATGCTACTCCTTACTTTCAATTGAAAAAACGTTTCCATGTTTATTTTTTCATTGTTTTTTTATAGTAATTTTAGAAAATCCTGCGCCCTTTTCATTGAATTTCTGTTCTCCATGACATATGTCTCCAAGGAAAGATCCTCCCACATGGCCCCCTCCCCTCAACACCACCCCCAAAACCAAAAAAAAATCCCCTGAAAACGTCTGTACACTTCCCAATAACCATTATTATATGTAAACACTGGTCAAAGTTTGTAACTTGCAGCCCCTCCCCCAGGGACTGTGGGGGAGTGTCATTCCCAAAGAAATACTTATTATGGTTTTTGACTATGCGGAACAAAGTGGCTATCTCAAAATTTTGATCCGTTGACTTTGGAGAAAAATGAGCGTGGGAGGGGGCCTAGGTGCCCTCCAATTTCTTTTGTCACTTTAAAAGGGCACTAGAAGTTTTCATTTCCGTTAGAATGAGCCCTCTTGCGACATTCTAGGACCACTTGGTCGATACGATGACCCCTGGGGAAAAGAAAAAAACAAAAAACAAACAAATAAACACGCACCCGTGATTTGTCTTCTGGCAAAAAATACGAAATTTCACATTTTTGCAGATAGGAGCTTGAAATTTGTGCTATAGGGTTCTCTGATGCGCCGAATGCGATGGTGTGATTTTTGTTAAGAGTCTATGACTTTTAGGGGGTGTTTCCCCCTATTTTCCAAAATAAGGCAAATTTTCTCAGGCTTGTAACTTTTGATGACAAAGACTAAATTTGATGAAACTTATATATTTAAAATCAGCATGAAAATCCGATTCTTTTGATGTACATTTTAATATCAAAATTCCGTTTTTTAGAGTTTCGTTTACTATTGAGCCGGGTCGCTCTTTACTACAGTTCGTTACCACGAACTGTTCGATAAAGGAAACAAAACGATAAGAAACGCATACGAATGTGACCCTATTCATATGGTTTTTTTCCCAAAATTCAGGCTCTAGACAAATTTTTCCGAAGTCTTGACCTTCAGAGTGACAGTTTTTTTCGGTGGTTGGGTCTCTAATTTTAGTCAGCGGACGATTTCTGGAGAATATATTAAGGGCACTAGGAGGAGAAAACCGAAAATATATATTTACATTTATAATTATTGACCGTTTATTAAGATAGATAAAGTATTTTCAAATGAAAGTAATCAGCAACATTAAAACTTAAAACCAGCAAAAAAAAAAACATAAACAGTATATGAGGGGATCTAGCCAATTCCCTTTTGAGTCCTCATATAGTTGCGTTGAAGTTCTCTTAGTGCTATTTGAAAGCATTTGTGAGGGCAAAAGGTGGATAATTGCAAGTTTTCTTTTTTTCATTTGCCTATTGCCTTTGTAAACATTTGAACTGGAAATATTATTGTATAAAACAAATTACAGTGAAAAAGTAACGAGCTCTTCTACTCCTGGGGCATGCATGATAATTTCTGTATGTTTTAGCTGTTAATATCGCTCTTTATTTTAATTTGAAATCCTCTTCTTAATGTTTATTTTCTTTTCGTTTATAATATCATAGCCGGTATTATCCCAAATATTGAAGCTGTTACCACCCCTCAAAGCCAACTCTTTAAATTCAAGCACCACTTTTTAAGAACAAAGCTTCGAGAAAAGCGACTCGCATAGTGTATTTCCTTTACAAAATAAAAGATAATTCTCCTAAACAAACAACTGTATCCACAATAAGGAGGAAGCCCCCCCCAGCAACAATAAAGCACACTTCAATCTAATATATATCCACATATCTGTTCTTCCATATGACGGGAGATCAAGGTTAAATCTATATTTCTACGAATATTCAGCCGAATCGCCTGAAGCACCGCCCCCAGAAAATTCGAAAATGTAAATAGAAATATGGATCAGATATCATAAAAACAGTTAGTGTTACAAAGGCCCCAAATACAAACACCTATTTTTAAAGGAAAGGAAAGATTTATTATGCCAATCAACACAGTATCTAGAGGGGAAGCAGGGGTATTTTGAATCGGTGTATGCTGTCAAGACCGGGTGACCAATGTCACCAGATCCGGTCGGGATTTAAAATAAGAGCTTTGAGACACGATATCCTTCCAAATATCAATTTTCATTGAGATCCGATCACCCGTTCGTAAGTTAAAAATACCTCATTTTTTCTAATTTTTCAAAATTAACCCTCCCCCAACTCCCCCAAAAAGAGCGGATCCACTCCAGTAATGTCAATCACGTATCTAGGACTTGTGCTTATTTTTCCCACCAGGTTTCATCCCGATCCCTCCACTCTAAGCGTTTTCTAAGATTTTAGGTTTTCCTCTCCAAATCCACCCAATGTCACCAGATCCGGTCAGGTTCTAAAATAAGAGCTCTGAGACACGATATCCTTCTAAACATCAAATTTCATTAAGATCTGATAACCCGTTCGTAAGTGAAAAATACCACGAAATTCCACATTTTTGTAGATATGAGCTTGAAACTTCTACAATAAGGTTCTCTGATACGCTGAATCTGATGGTGTGATTTTCGTTAAGATTGTATGACTTTTAGGGGGTGCCTAGGGGGTCCTTTCCCCCGTTTTCTTCCTCTTCCCGCGGAAAATACCCCGTTGAAAATACCGCCTGGAAATCCTCTACACCCTCCCCCCCCCCCCCATGGAAAACAGTTTTCCAAAATTGAGAATTTTATTTGAGTTACGATTTTTTTTTTTTGTTGTTGAGAAGATGTAAGGAAAGTGAAGAAGAGGAATTTAGACACCATAAGTATCTTAAAAACTTAGAAAAAAAAATTACAATTCCACTTTGTTGAAAGGGTCTCCATATGAACCTCTACGATTTTTGGCAGTAGCGAGCGCCAAATTAAAAAAAAAAGAAGATCAAAAAAATTTAGGCGAAAAATCATCAAAATTAAGCTAAAAATATATGGTACCATAAAGTTTAAGACGGTTAAGCTTTTCTTTGAAAGAATTTGAAAACCTTTTCCTTTGGGAACCAACACATTATTATTGCTTAAGTTTTTACGGACGAAAGCGTTGTCAAATTCTACGAGTAACTTTTTCTTATCTTATAAGTGTAGAACAACCACAAATCACCATCAATAAATAAATGAAAAATTTGTAATTCCATTTTGTTGAAAGGGCCTCCATATGAACCTCTGCGATTTTTGGCAGTAGCGGGTGCCAAATTAAAAAAAGAAGAGCAAAAAAATGTAGGCGAAAAATCATCAAAATTAAGCTAAAAACATATGGTACCATAAAGTTTAAGACGGTTAAGCTTTCCTTTGAAAGAATTTGAGAACCTCTTCCTTTGGGAACCAACACATTATTATTGTTTAAGTTTTTACGGACGAAAGCGTTTTCAAATTCTACGAGTAACTTTTTCTTATCTTATAAGTGCAGAACTACCACAAATCACCATTAATAAATAAATGAAACTCAAAACGAACAGAAATTGCAATAGATAACCTAGTCAAACTCAAAATGTGCAAAAATTAAAAGGATTGGGCTTACGACCCCCATGTTTTTTTTCAAGACCAGAACATAATTTGCACTTTATAAAAAAAAGTAATTGTGGATTGTCAGTTTAATATACATATTCTTATAATTATTCCTTAAAGTCTTAATACTTCTTTATTTATTATAAGTCAAAAAAGTGAAAACGTTTAAAATGTATTTTGTTCCCAGTAAAGTGCATATTATATTCTGGTCATGAGGCGTGGTTGTCAGCCCCACTCATGTTAATTTTTGCTTGTTTCGAGTTTTAATCGGTTTATTTATTGTAATTTCTCTTCATTTTGGGTTTAATTTATTTTTGATGGTGATTTGTGGTAGTAACTTTTCTTTAACAAGCTTGCTTTGTAAAAAAGGTTTTTCAATTGAAAAGATTCCAATTCCCCCCCTCCAGACAATTCCATTCTAGCTGAAAGTTCCACCCAGAAAAGTTCTTGTGGACGATCTCGGGTGAGAAATTTTTCTTGTTTTTCTTGTTTCACTTTTTTTCTGTTTCAAATTTTTCTGTTTCACTGTTCATTTTTTTTCTGTTTCACTTTCTGTGAAACAAGAACTTTCTTCTCTGTTCACTTCAGAAATTTTTCTGTTTCACTTTCATTTGAAACAGACTTTACTTTCTGATTATTTAAAAATGAAAGAAAGACGGTTGGAATATTTAATTTTTAATATTTAATATTTAATCCGGTTGGAATATAATTCCAACCGGATTAAAACTTCCCCTGGATGATTCCCCTTACCATCTCCATATCTAAAATTGAGTCTGCAAGACAAATAAAAAGTTTCGTACAGGAAATCTAGCAAATTACCCGCAGTTTTTAATTTTCCTGGAAAGATCAGACCCTATAAGCTTCCCTTCCAACAGAGATTTCTCCCTGTGTAAAATCCTCATAGCTAAATTTCACTCCCCCCCCCCCAAATTAGAAAAGTGTCTGTATACTTCCCAATAACAAATTCTATACGTAAACAATGGACAAACTTCAGACTTACAGATCTTTCTCCGAGGGTTGTGAGGGGTCATGTTATCACTATTTATAACAATCCATCTGCCCATTCACCAAAAAATATATTGCAACTTTTTTGTTAAACATTTATTGAAAAAAAAATATTGATTTTCGAAAAATTTGATACTCTAATTTTGTCACAAATTTTAGCTACAATCCATAATCTTAATTCTTAAGTAGAAAAAGTGAAATCCACTTTAAAAGTACTCCTAATATTAACCAATACTATAGCTATGACACAAGGAATCGAACTGTAACTAATTAATAAACGTTTAAAAATGTTACAGATCATGTAAGGGGGATTATGAAAAAGGCGGTCGGCTTTTATCCCTCTGCGGGAAATATACCTCCCTTGGAAAATAAGACTTTCCAAATGAGAATTTTATTTGAGTTTTGTCTTTTTTTTTCCGTAGGGGGAAGGAATTTGGTACTTGTATATTATAAGCCACTCACTCAAACGCTGTTACGCTGTGTAAAACTCAAGGATAAACCGGTTTCTTCGTTAGTTTCTTCTAGCTTAGCGTGAAACAAGACAAAGACAAGTGACAGATTAGATGGGAAATATATAATGTGGCTATATATTTACACATAGCGGGGGAGGGGGTAAAGTATTTGGACAGTTTGAACAATTCTCACTTCATAATATGCAGAATAATTGCACCTAACAGATTTGCATACAGGCCCACTATAATTTACCCCCTTCCCCCTAATGTGCAAATTTATAGCCCAAATTTGTTTCTAAAGTAACGAAGAAACCGGTTTGTTCTCGCGTTTTGTACATCGTAAACTTGAGTGGCGTATAACACACAAGTACCGGAACTTTTCATGGAGAGAGAGGATTTCCCAGTATTATTTAAAAACGATCAGAAATTAATTTTTAAAAGCAAGTTTTTCAGCTGATAGTAAGGAGCAACATCCAAACTTAGAACGATCAGAAATTATTACGTATATGAAAAGAGTTGCAAGATCTTGCTCTTTACGCCGAAATTTTTACTTTTTGTCCTAATTCTTTAAGAACAATTCCTGAAACACAATGGCCGTTTAATAAAATATGATGTTTTTTTAACTCTATAAAAAAGAAAAAAACTTTGGCGTAGAGAGCGAGGTCTTGAGGAGGAGACAGTCCCTCTCATATACGTAATAATTTCTTTTTGTTTTAAGTTTTAATGTTGCTCCTAACATTCATATGAAAAAACTTGATTCTTTTATTTAATTTCTTATTGTTTTTAAATAATACCGGGAAATCCGGCTCTCTGTCCTTGAAAAATTCTGGTACTTGTGTATTATACGCCACTAACTCAAGTTTACGATGTGTAAAACTCGACAACAAACTAGTTTGTTCGTTACTTTAAAAATAAATTTAGGCTATAGACTTGCACATTAGGAGGGGAGTGTAAAGTATAACGGGTCTGCATGCAAAATGTATTAGGTACAATTATTATGCATATTATGAAGTAAGAATTGTTTTCTGACTTCAACTGTCCAAATACTCCCCCTCCCCCTTATGTGCAATTATATAGCCCAAATTAATGTTTCCCATCTATTCTGTCACTTGTCTTTGTTCTTGAGTTTTACACAGCGTAAACTTGATTGAGTGGTGCATAATACACAAGAACCAAAATTCCTTCCCCCTACACAAAATAATATATATATATATATATATATATATATATATATATATATATATATATATATATATATATATATATATATATATATATATATATATATATATATATATATATATATATATATATATATATATATATATATATATATATATATATATATATATATGTATATATATATATATATATATATATATTATATATATATATATATATCAATATGACTGCCTGTCCATGGATTATTCTTTATGGTTGATTGTGTGTGGCTATGCTGTTTGACCTATGCGATTGTATGGATGAGTAGGGTTAAGGCCTCATTCAAGTGCTGGTCTATATTAATCACTAATTTAGGAAAACAGTCTTCCTTTTCTCCTACTGTCTCTCTCTTTTTTTTTTATTTTTTATTTTTTTTTTTTTTTTCTTTTTTTTGTGCTGTTGCATTGGTGATTTCTCTTTTCATGATACATATATATATATATATATATATATATATATATATATATATATATATATATATATATATATATATACTACTAATAATAATAATAACTCACTGCAGCACCAAGCCGCCTGAGGCCAACACAGCTACGCACGCTCCTCCTCAAACCTAATCCATTTAAAACCTCCCTCTTTACACCCTCCCAAGAAGTTCCCATTTCCTTTAAATCTTTATTTATGACATCCTCCCAACCCAGACAAGGACGACCTGCTTTCCGTGTAGCCCCAGACAGTTGGCCAAAAAGGACATTCTTCGGTAATCTGTCATCCTTCATCCGTAGAACGTGACCTAGCCATCTCAACCATTCTTTCATTATAGCCCTAGAAAGCGGGATTGAACCACATTTTTCGTACAATCTACTGTTTGAAATACGGTCAGTCAGCCGGGTACCCAGAACAATCCGTAGGCAATTTCTCTGGAAAACATCTAGTAAATTTTCATCTGCTTTTTGGAGCGCCCGTGCTTCAGAGCTATATTTGACCACTGTCATCACTGTCGCTTCCAATATTCTAATATTGGTTTGCAGACTTATCTTTCTATTCTTCCAAACTTTTTTAACTGTGAGAAAACACCCTGAGCCTTAGCTATTCTACTTTTAACATCTTCACTGCTCCCACCATCTTTACTAATAATACTACCAAGGTAAGTGAAACTGCCAACCTGATCAATCTTTTCGTTACCCAATGTCACCTGTTCATCTTCACTTATTCCTAGCCTTAGTGACTTAGTCCTCTTAACATTAATTTATATATATATATATATATATATATATATATATATATATATATATATATATATTAGGTCCTACAAATACTCGAGAGAAATTCTTGAGGCCTGATGTGGGATACATTTCCACGTGAACAGTGGTTGGACATAGGTAAGTCAGTCCTAAGCCAACCTTGAAATTACAGTATTATATTTCGTATCTAGCTATATGTTTTGGAGAAATTTAACTTCCTGTATTATTATGATTTGTCAATAAACCTCCTCGTATTCTCAGTTTTTTTTATTATCTCTTATCTTATATTATATATCATCTAATTTACTTATTATTTATTTACTTATTTTCTACAATTCTTTCTGCTTTGGTCATTTACATAAAATAAGATCAATTTCTAACCTTGCTATACTTAAGAAACCGCATGACGCTGTAGCATGTAATGGAGTCCATCCTTCATTGTCTCCTTTGTTTATATCACTACCTTTCCTGACTAGATATTCAACCATGTCCAAATTATCATCAATACAGGCCTGTAAAAGTAATTTTTTTATTTTCACAAAAAAAACAGTAAGCACACGTAGTTGCCGATACAAAAAAAAATAAACACTACTAATGTCTCAGGCCAACACAGTAACTCACGCTCCTCCTCCATCCCGATCTATTCAAAGCCCCCTCTTTACAACCTCCCAGGAAGGTCCCAAAACCTTTAAATATTTCCTTGCGACATTATCTCACCCATTTTGGGACGACCTGCTTTTCGTTTGACCCTAGACGGTTGGCCAACAAGGAGAATGTTTGGAGAATACTCAAAGAAATTAAACAAAACAGCATATATTTTCTTTGATAACCAGTCAGACAAGAACTGAACCAGAAATTAACTTTCTTCCATGATTTGAAAGTTCCATATCCCCATTCCGCCCTACCTTATCTCCCTCTTTTCATTCCATCCCCCATCTCCTCATCTATACCAATACAAGAAAACATTTAAGGCTGTCAATTTAATTGTTTTTGAAAAAGCAGAGCAATACAAAGTTAGCATTCTGAGTGTCAGAATCAAACAGTTCGTGGTAACGAACTGTTTGCTTGGAGCGACCCGGCTCAATAGTAACCAAAACTCTAAAAAACGAAATTTTGATACCAATAGCTACATCAAAAGGATTGAATTTTAATGCTGATTTTAAATATATAAGTTTCATCAAGTTTAGTGTTACCCATCAAAAGTTATGAGCCTGAGAAAATTTGCCTTATTTTGGAAAATATTGGGAAACACCCCCTAAAAGTCATAGAATCTTAACGAAAATCCCACCATCGCATTCAGCGTATCAGGGAACCCTATTGTAAAAGCTTCGAGCTCATATCTACAAAAATGTGGAATTTTGTATTTTTTGCCAGAAGGCAGATCACGGATGCGTGTTTATTTGTTTGTTTGTTTGTTTTTTCCAGAGGCGATCGTATCGAACCAGTGGTCCTAGAATGTTGCGAGAGGACTCGTTCTAACGAAAATGAAAAAATCTAGTACCCTTTTTAAGTGACTAAAAAAATTGGAGGGCACCTAGGCCCCCTTCCACGCTAATTATTTTCCCAAAGTCACCGGATCAAAATTCTGAGATAGCCATTTTATTCAGCATAGTAGAAAAACCTTATAGCTATTTCTTTGGAGACGACTTACTCCCCCACAGTCTTCGTGGGAGGGGCTACAAGTTAAAAACTTTGACCAGTGCTTACATACAGTAATGGTTATTGAAAAGTGTACAGACGTTTTAAGGGGGATTTTTTGGTTGGGGAGAGGGGTTGAAAAGAGGGGGATATGTTGGGGAAACTTTCCATGGAGGAATTTGTCATGGGGGAAGAAAATTTCCATGTACAGAGCACATGATTTTCTAGCATTATTAAAAAAAAAAACAATGAAAAAATAAACAGGAAAAAGTTTTTTTCAACTGAAAGTAAGGAGCAGCATTAAAACTTAAAACGAACAGAAATTATTACGCATCTGAGGGGTTCACCTCTTCCTAATACCTCGCTCTTTACGCTAAAGTATTTTAAGTAATTTCAACTATTTATTCTACGGGCTTTGTGATTCAGGGGTCATTCTTAAGGAATTGGGACAAAATTTAAGCTTTAGTGTAAAGAGCGAGGTACTGACGAGGGGGCGAAACCCTTACATCTATATATATAAAAATAAGTTGTCTGTGTGTGTGTGTCGAGTGACGTCATGTTTGTGTGTCGACTGACGTCATCTTTGTCGACTGACGTCATTATAAGGATTGAGCCGTATGCGTCATGAAGTTGTTTGTCGACTGACGTCATGTTTGTCAACTGATGAAATTACATACCGGGACACCGGGACACAAATGACGACCTGGACACGGAATATAAATGACGACCGGGAACCTCAAAGAGAAATTACAGACTGGGACACCCGGACACAAATCACGACCGGGACACAGGAATATAAATGACGACCGGGACACAGGGACACAGTTACAACGGGGACGCCGGGGGCACAGGCGGGATATATAAATGACGACCGGGACACAGGGATTGTTCGAATAGAAATTACAGACCGGGACACCGGGACACAAATGACGACCGGGACACGACCGGGACACAGGGACACATCATTAGAATAATGAGGTATAGATCTGAATACGGATTGTTTTTCCCATGGACAATTATATGTTGCATGTTCAAGAGTCAGCAAACCTGACAATCTATTAATATACACAGACAATGGGACAGCGAAGAATGTTGTATATTCGCATATTTTACGTAGTTAAAAACATATATATATATATATATATATATATATATATATATATATATATATATATATATATATATATATATATATATATATTCACAGGTGGGACACAGGGACACAACTACAATGGCGCGTAACTAATATGGCGCGTAAAGACTTACAGGCACGGGGGGGCTTGAGGGGCGCGAAGCGCCCACCAACTAGGTGTTGGGGTGGCGCGAAGCGCCACCCCAACAGCTAGTACGTAATAAAAACATACAAATATAGAAGTTCGTTCCGTAAGCTAACTCGTAAGTAACGTATATCTTTTACTAATAAAAACGTTCGTAAAGAATTATAAGTTTTAGTTGCCTTTTTAAGTAACCAAAACATTGAAGGGCAACTAGGCCTCCTCCCCCGCTCCTTCTTTCTCAAAATTATTCGATCAAAACTATGAGAAAGTCATTTAGCCAAAAAAGAAAAATATGCAAATTTCGTTTTAATTATTCATCTGCGGAGAGCCAAAATCAAAACATGTATTAATTCAAAGACGTTCAGAAATTAAATAAAAAAAGCAAGTTTTTTAACTGAAAGGAAGGAGCGCTCTTTACGCTAGAGTTTTTTACTGTTTTAAAAAGTAGAGTTGAGAGAAAGAGTAAAACTTTAGCGTAAAGAGCGAGGCGTTGAGGAGGGAGCAGCCCCTTTCATATACGAAGTGATTTCTGTTCGTTTTAAGTTTTAATGTCGCTCCTTACTTTCAGTTAAAAAACATGATTGATTTTTTTATTTAACCTTGAGGAAGAATCTAATAGTTCCTGTCAACAACAAAACACTCAAAGAAATTAAAGAAAGAAGTAGATTTTCCTAGTGAAATCAGAATCAGGCAAGAATAGAGAAAATCAGAATCAGGCAAGAATAGAGAAAATCAGAATCAGGCAAGAATAGAGAAAATCAGAATCAGGCAAGATAGAGAAAATCAGAATCAGGCAAGCTTGAGTGACAACATTGTTGCTGTGACAACAACCAGCAAAACGAGGCATCTGAGAGAAAACCTGGCAAGCAAAAGAGGGGGGGTCTTTCCAGTAAAATTACCACTTGGGCATTGATTGGGTGAGTGCACACTGAATTCTTAAAACCAATACATTTTTCAAAGTGTTTTTTTATATTCTTATTTTGGGTGCGTTGACAATTAAACCTTAATTGCTATCAATATAGCTGTACATGTTTCATGTATCTTAATTAGTTCCAAAACAGAAATTGAGGCAAATTAATGTTATCTCGTTTTAATTCATAAGTTAATGTTAAGAATTCCTCGAAAACAATCTTTAAAATAAAATTTTAGAAAAAAATAAAATCTCTTTAACAATAGAGTGAATTCTTTGATGGAAGTTTGATAATAATTAATGCCAACTACTCCTAATGCTGGCCATTCCAGGCCAACATAGTTGTGCCATGCTTCGCTCCCCAACCTTCAAAGCTTAAAATCCAACTGTTAGAGAGAAAATTAGTTTTTAAGCAGTAACGAAAATATTTATTATTTCCAGTATTTAAAATCTTTAAATTTAACATTTTAACATTTAAGATTTTGATAGATGTCACGGTAAGATTTGTGGCTCCTTGAATATTCTTCTTTTTTCTAAATAATAGTTATTCTGCTGAGCAGATGCAAGCAAGGGTTGTCAAAACTTAAAAAGGATTAATTACTTCTGTATTGAGCTTTTTATGGAGACTCAGTATGTTAATATGTTGCATCTAAAAATACGTAAATGATATATTGAATAGAAGGGATGTCAAATAAAGCCAACGGAAAGGAATGTAAATTACCTACAACACAGTAAAGAAATCTGACTGAACTAGTCAAGTGGTGGTTTACACAACGCTATATGTCCCAAAAACCAAAAGATTGAAAATTCAATTTTTAACGAAAAATACCTCCCTGTACAGTTATTCAGTTTTGGTAATAGCAGGTGCCAAATTCAAGCAAAAAGAAGAAAAGTGCAGTGGCGTTGTTAGGGGGGGGGGGTCTATTACACCCCAATAATTTGGAGAAAACTATAATTCATTAAGTAACTCTAAAATTGTTGTTCGTTTTAAGCTTAAAATTCGCTCTTTACTTCAACCAGATATTTTCTTTTAATTAATCCCAGCTCGTTTTTAATGCAAAAAAAAACGCAAAACGGGGGGCCATTTTGCTACCTCATTATTATTTATGCGAATATACTGCCTTTGAAATCCTATCATCAAGGAAATAGGTCATTCACTTTTTATAAAAGCTCAGCATAACATCAACCAGGGAGAATATGACTCTTGTTGCCTTGTGGGTAGGTCTAGTGCTAGAAATACATTATTGTGAGAAACAAGTTCAACTCTTTTCAAAATCTGAATTAAACAAGCTATGGTCTGTTAGCTAGATTAAGCAATTACTAGATATTTCGTCTAGGCTACCCCATAGGGCAGTGACGAAGGAATTCAGACCTACAGAGGTCTAAGAACTTAAAATCCCGGGTATTTAATGGTATTACGTTTCTGTTGCTACTGAAACTAGTTCGAGTGATGACGACCACGGGGGGGGGGGCGATATTTGCCTCCTGGATCCCCCCATCCCTTGATTTCAAAATAAATTTTTATTTGGTATTTTCATTGAAAAAAGAAGAAAAAACTTGCTCCTAGAAGAAATAGAAAAATTTCTCTAAAATAGAGAAAAATATTCTATTTTTTCTCTAAATAGAAGAACTATTTAAAAAAACAATTCTTAAACTTACTTCATAATGTGAACAATAATTATAGTTAAGACATTTTGACTGCAGCCGTGTTAATAAAAAAAATATCAAATATCTAAGATATTAAAGGAAAATGTTAAATATAAAAAAATCAAGTTTTTTTAAACAAAAATCCACGTTGTGGGTATCATATAGCAATTATGATTGCCTTATCAAGCTGAATTTATAAGACGATTAATTTATAAATGAGCCCATAATTAGCTGTCTATGATGTCCATGTGTACGGCCTTTGTATTCCAGAAATGTCACCCTAATTTCACTTTAAAAATACCATATGCTACTCTTAGATAGATGGTACTTTTAGAAAAGATATTAGAATTAGCCATGTTCCAGTACCATGAGAGGACCAAAGAAATAAAGAGGGCATAAAGAGGGCTGCTGCCCATGCGGAAAAAAAAATTCTTGCTGTTCAAGGAGGTGGGTCATAATTTTCCTGTAGTAGGTTTCGACAACTGCAATTTAAAGTGTGTACTTCTAGTTTTGAAAAGACGCTATTTTCAAATTGCATGCAACTGAATGATGCGATGCACTTGAATATTGGAAAAGTCCTTGTTTCAACAGCGATATTTAGTATCCAGTGATACGCGCGGGAGTTGAAAAGTGGAATAGAGATACGTACCTTAATATTAAAATAAAGTTGGCAAAAAGGCCGGTCTTATACGAAATTCGCCATCACTCACCCCAATTTTTTTATAGGCAAATAATACCAAGAATGGGCATGGCTCCTTACTTTCTTTCTTTGGTTCAGAACCAAATGTAAAAAAGCAAAGGACTTAGGAACACCAAGAAGAATCTTATAACAACATAAAAATAGAAAGTAAATCCAATCCAAATTGTGAAAGCAGCTCAACTTTGGCCAAGTTAATAAACAGGTGAAATCCAGTTAATGGTCCAGCCTCAGCTTTTGCTCATGTTTGTGATAGCCCCTTTCAACAGAGACATGATTTTCCCTTCGACTAACGGGAGAAAATTTAGAACAGAATGGTACACCACATTCCCTTTGGTTATAGTATAGCCCAGGAAATAATAAAAAGCATTGTTTTACCTGCCGTGCATTTTACAGTTACAGTACAAAATATAAAGTAAATGATGTTTTTACAGTGAATGGGTTCTCTAATTGGAAAAAAGCCGTACAGGCATTTGAACGCCATTAGAAGTGTAACTCACACATGGATAATGCTGTTCAACTTGTCTCTCTAAGAGAATCGAACAGATTGGTTCTGTTGTTGGAAAGGGAAACACATTAAGGCCGTGATTAAGTGAACTTGAAAACATCAAGGTTCAAAATTGAAGTTAGGGTAGCCTTCTGTCTCTCAATTCTCTAGAGACCGTTGATTGTCAAAAACCCTTTAAATAACACTTATTCATTGGCGGAAATAGCAGGTTAATTATACCAGCTTGTCAATCTGGCCTCTAGGGCGATCTGAAACGATTCTTTCTGGCGAAAAAACTTGCGAAAATTTCAGGTAGCTGATAATATTCTATGGGACTGTTCGAAAACAGGAAAATACATCGAAAAATGGTTGCAATCATCTTACAGGTTACTGTCTTCTGCTCACGATAGTACCAATTTTGTTCTAAAAGCAAAATCCTTCATAGAGTACACTTGTGAAAAAGATTTTAACGTGGGATTTTTGAGTTTCATCAGTTCACTTGATCATGGCCTTAATGGCAACCAAAGACGTGCAACAAAATCAATCGTATCTAAAATCTATATGCGAGTCATCCAAAAAACGAGTTTTTCAAAGAAAAGTGAAGAGCTCCATTAAGCCAAGAATGAGCAAAATTAAAGTCAAACAATCTTCCAACCATAAGACTATCAAAAATCACTATCAATAAATGAATGAAACTCAAAACAAACATAAATTAAAATAGATAGTCGAGTCAAACTCAAAACGAACAAAAATTATCATGAATAGGACTGATAACCCCTATTCCTTCTCAAGAACAGAATACAATTTGCGCTTTAATGAAAAAAAAACGAACAAGCAAACGTCCGTGGATTGTCAGTTTAATTGACATATACTGACATTTCTTCCTTAAGATTTTGAGAATTTTTCATTCTATAATTGTATATTTTTGTAGCTTATATGAGGGGGTTTGTGATGGAGGTTTTTTATTGTTTAATAAAGTAGAATTGAGAGAAAGAGTCAAACTTAAGCGTAAAGAGCGGGGCGTTGAGAAGGGAACAGCCCCTTTCATACACAGAGTAATTTCTGTTTGTTTTAAGTTTTAATGTCGCTCCTTACTTTCAGTTAAAAAAAAACTAGTTTTTTTATTTAATTTCATTGAAAAGTCAACCAAACGCCATGCAGTCTTTAAGAGGATTCAGAAGAGTTACAAGTCCTTTTTTATGGGGGATCCCTTTTTATGGGGGAATAGCGACACTGATTGTCACTAAGTAACACCAGATGGACTTACTGCATTGAAGCAGTGTGGGCACTGGTGGGCAACTTTGAAGAAACTCTTGCAGCTTTAGAAGAAATTTTAGAGACTGACCATGACGCAGGAGAACAAGCCCATGCTTTGAAAAAAGTATAGAAGATTTTAGCTTTGTTTTTTACCTACGCCATCTAGGAAGAGTTTTAATGCAATGCAACATTTCGTCGAAAACATTACAGTCCACAAGTGGGACTTATGAAATGGTAAAAAAGGGCCAAGAACAGTACTGTCAAAGTATTAAAGTTTTATTGATCAAATTGTTCAATCACAGCTCACAATTAGCTAATAAATTTGGTTTTAAATCCTAAATTGTCAGGACCTATTGTCAATTTAGGACAATAGGTCCTAAATTGTTCCGGAAACGTAAAGTTTTAGTGAAATTAGGGGGGGGTACAATAGTTCCATATGAGACAGCGCAAGAGTTGTTCAAAATACTGTGTTGTATCCTGTTATTGATGTTACAACTACAGATATTGAAAGTAGGGACTGTCCCGGAAACGTAAAGCTTCAGTGAAATTAGGGGGGGGGGGTACAATAGTTCCATATGAGACAGCGCAAGAGTTGTCAAAAATACTGTGTTGTATCCTATTATTGATGTTACAACTACAGAGATTGAAAGTAGGGACTGTCCCGGAAACGTAAAGCTTCAGTGAAATTAGGGGAGGGTACAATAGTTCCATATGAGACAGCGCAAGAGTTGTTCAAAAATACTGTGTTGTATCCTATTATTGATGTTACAACTACAGAGATTGAAAGTAGGGACAGTCCCGGAAACGTAAAGCTTCAGTGAAATTAGGGGAGGGTACAATAGTTCCATATGAGACAGCGCAAGAGTTGTTCAAAAATACTACAGAGATTAACATCAATAACAGGATACAACACAGTATTTTTGAACAACTCTTGCGCTGTCTCATATGGAACTATTGTACCCCCCTAGTTTCACTGAAACTTTACGTTTCCGGGACAGTCCCTACTTTCAATCTCTGTAGTTGTAACATCAATAACAGGATACAACACAGTATTTTTGAACAACTCTTGCGCTGTCTCATATGGAACTATTGTACCCCCCCTAGTTTCACTGAAACTTTACGTTTCCGGGACAGTCCCTACTTTCAATCTCTGTAGTTGTAACATCAATAATAGGATACAACACAGTATTTTTGAACAACTCTTGCGCTGTCTCATATGGAACTATTGTACCCCCCCCCCTAATTTCACTGAAGCTTTACGTTGCCGGGACTGTCCCTACTTTCAATCTCTGTAGTTGTAACATCAATAACAGGATACAACACAGTATTTTTGAACAACTCTTGCGCTGTCTCATATGGAACTATTGTACCCCCCCTAGTTTCACTGAAACTTTACGTTTCCGGGACAGTCCCTACTTTCAATCTCTGTAGTTGTAACATCAATAATAGGATACAACACAGTATTTTGAACAACTCTTGCGCTGTCTCATATGGAACTATTTTACCCCCCCCCTAATTTCACTGAAGCTTTACGTTTCCGGGACTGTCCCTACTTTCAATCTCTGTAGTTGTAACATCAATAACAGGATACAACACAGTATTTTTGAACAACTCTTGCGCTGTCTCATATGGAACTATTGTACCCCCCCCCCCTAATTTCACTGAAGCTTTACGTTTCCGGGACTGTCCCTACTTTCAATCTCTGTAGTTGTAACATCAATAACAGATACAACACAGTATTTTTGAACAACTCTTGCGCTGTCTCATATGGAACTATTGTACCCCCCCCCCCCTAATTTCACTGAAGCTTTACGTTTCCGGGACTGTCCCTACTTTCAATCTCTGTAGTTGTAACATCAATAACAGGATACAACACAGTATTTTTGAACAACTCTTGCGCTGTCTCATATGGAACTATTGTACCCCCCCCCCCTAATTTCACTGAAGCTTTACGTTTCCGGGACTGTCCCCTACTTTCAATCTCTGTAGTTGTAACATCAATAACAGGATACAACACAGTATTTTTGAACAACTCTTGCGCTGTCTCATATGGAACTATTGTACCCCCCCCTAGTTTCACTGAAACTTTACGTTTCCGGGACTGTCCCTACTTTCAATCTCTGTAGTTGTAACATCAATAACAGGATACAACACAGTATTTTGAACAACTCTTGCGCTGTCTCATATGGAACTATTGTACCCCCCGGAAACGTAAAGTTTCAGTGAAATTAGGGGGGGTACAATAGTTCCATATGAGACAGCGCAAGAGTTGTTCAAAAATACTGTGTTGTATCCTGTTATTGATGTTACAACTACAGAGATTGAAAGTAGGGACAGTCCCGGAAACGTAAAGCTTCAGTGAAATTAGGGGAGGGTACAATAGTTCCATATGAGACAGCGCAAGAGTTGTTCAAAAATACTGTGTTGTATCCTGTTATTGATGTTACAACTACAGAGATTGTATTTGAACCCCCGCGTGCGCCGTCTGAAGTTGCCCGTCGCGAGGCTACCCGTGTTACCGTTGCAGGGCAAGTAGTACTTCCAAGCCGCAAGTTGAAGTACCTAGGTATCACATATGGAAGCGACCTCAGAAGCTCGCGTGCTCTTTTTGTTGACCAGGTTCTGTCGGGTTTTCGGTCTGGGTATGCTAAACTTGCAGCTCTGAAGTTTAAATTTAATAAGCATATTCTTGCTAGGTTGTATCGTGCCGTCGCTCTTCCCTTTGCTCACTACATCTCACCCGTTTGGCATTGGCTATCGAATTCGGATATGTTGCGAATCCGTTCAGGCTTTTGCAAATATTTAAAGTTTCTGCTTGGTCTGCCACTTTACCTCCGTAACACTGGTCTGCTAGAAAAGTATCATATACCTGATCCTGTTGAGTTCATGCCGAATTTTGAAAAAACAAGCTCTCGTGAAACACAGGGCACTATTATTTGATTTCCCAGCGACTTTTTTGCTTGATAGTTGAAGTGTGATTTGTTTGTATTTAGTGATTATTATGTTCGGTTGATTTGTTTTCGTCTTTAATTTCTCTTTTCTTTTGTTTTGCTCCGCTTCTTCATGCTTCTTTTTTATAAGCGGGTTTGTAATAAATTATTATTATTATTATTATTATATGAGACAGCGCAAGAGTTGTTCAAAAATACTGTGTTGTATCCTGTTATTGATGTTACAACTACAGAGATTGAAAGTAGGGACTGTCCCGGAAACGTAAAGTTTCAGTGAAATTAGGGGGGGTACAATAGTTCCATATGAGACAGCGCAAGAGTTGTTCAAAAATACTGTGTTGTATCCTGTTATTGATGTTACAACTACAGAGATTGAAAGTAGGGACTGTCCCGGAAACGTAAAGTTTCAGTGAAATTAGAGGGGGTACAATAGTTCCATATGAGACAGCGCAAGAGTTGTTCAAAAATACTGTGTTGTATCCTGTTATTGATGTTACAACTACAGAGATTGAAAGTAGGGACTGTCCCGGAAACGTAAAGTTTCAGTGAAATTAGGGGGGGTACAATAGTTCCATATGAGACAGCGCAAGAGTTGTTCAAAAATACTGTGTTGTATCCTGTTATTGATGTTACAACTACAGAGATTGAAAGTAGGGACTGTCCCGGAAACGTAAAATTTCAGTGAAATTAGAGGGGGTACAATAGTTCCATATGAGACAGCGCAAGAGTTGTTCAAAAATACTGTGTTGTATCCTGTTATTGATGTTACAACTACAGAGATTGAAAGTAGGGACTGTCCCGGAAACGTAAAGTTTCAGTGAAATTAGAGGGGGTACAATAGTTCCATATGAGACAGCGCAAGAGTTGTTCAAAAATACTGTGTTGTATCCTGTTATTGATGTTACAACTACAGAGATTGAAAGTAGGGACTGTCCCGGAAACGTAAAGTTTCAGTGAAATTAGGGGGGGTACAATAGTTCCATATGAGACAGCGCAAGAGTTGTTCAAAAATACTGTGTTGTATCCTGTTATTGATGTTACAACTACAGAGATTGAAAGTAGGGACTGTCCCGGAAACGTAAAGTTTCAGTGAAATTAGGGGGGGTACAATAGTTCCATATGAGACAGCGCAAGAGTTGTTCAAAAATACTGTGTTGTATCCTGTTATTGATGTTACAACTACAGAGATTGAAAGTAGGGACAGTCCCAGAAACGTAAAGTTTCAGTGAAATTAGGGGGGGTACAATAGTTCCATATGAGACAGCGCAAGAGTTGTTCAAAAATACTGTGTTGTATCCTGTTATTGATGTTACAACTACAGAGATTGAAAGTAGGGACTGTCCCGGAAACGTAAAGTTTCAGTGAAATTAGGGGGGGTACAATAGTTCCATATGAGACAGCGCAAGAGTTGTTCAAAAATACTGTGTTGTATCCTATTATTGATGTTACAACTACAGAGATTGAAAGTAGGGACAGTCCCGGAAACGTAAAGTTTCAGTGAAACTAGGGGGGGGGTACAATAGTTCCATATGAGACAGCGCAAGAGTTGTTCAAAAATACTGTGTTGTATCCTGTTATTGATGTTACAACTACAGAGATTGAAAGTAGGGACAGTCCCGGAAACGTAAAGCTTCAGTGAAATTAGGGGGGGGGGGTACAATAGTTCCATATGAGACAGCGCAAGAGTTGTTCAAAAATACTGTGTTGTATCCTGTTATTGATGTTACAACTACAGAGATTGAAAGTAGGGACAGTCCCGGAAACGTAAAGCTTCAGTGAAATTAGGGGGGGGGGGGTACAATAGTTCCATATGAGACAGCGCAAGAGTTGTTCAAAAATACTGTGTTGTATCCTGTTATTGATGTTACAACTACAGAGATTGAAAGTAGGGACAGTCCCGGAAACGTAAAGCTTCAGTGAAATTAGGGGGGGGGGGTACAATAGTTCCATATGAGACAGCGCAAGAGTTGTTCAAAAATACTGTGTTGTATCCTGTTATTGATGTTACAACTACAGAGATTGAAAGTAGGGACAGTCCCGGAAACGTAAAGCTTCAGTGAAATTAGGGGGGGGGTAAAATAGTTCCATATGAGACAGCGCAAGAGTTGTTCAAAAATACTGTGTTGTATCCTATTATTGATGTTACAACTACAGAGATTGAAAGTAGGGACTGTCCCGGAAACGTAAAGTTTCAGTGAAACTAGGGGGGGTACAATAGTTCCATATGAGACAGCGCAAGAGTTGTTCAAAAATACTGTGTTGTATCCTGTTATTGATGTTACAACTACAGAGATTGAAAGTAGGGACAGTCCCGGCAACGTAAAGCTTCAGTGAAATTAGGGGGGGGGGTACAATAGTTCCATATGAGACAGCGCAAGAGTTGTTCAAAAATACTGTGTTGTATCCTATTATTGATGTTACAACTACAGAGATTGAAAGTAGGGACTGTCCCGGAAACGTAAAGTTTCAGTGAAACTAGGGGGGGTACAATAGTTCCATATGAGACAGCGCAAGAGTTGTTCAAAAATACTGTGTTGTATCCTGTTATTGATGTTACAACTACAGAGATTGAAAGTAGGGACTGTCCCGGAAACGTAAAGTTTCAGTGAAACTAGGAGGGGTACAATAGTTCCATATGAGACAGCGCAAGAGTTGTTCAAAAATACTGTGTTGTATCCTGTTATTGATGTTACAACTACAGAGATTGAAAGTAGGGACAGTCCCGGAAACGTAAAGCTTCAGTGAAATTAGGGGGGGGGCACAATAGTTCCATATGAGACAGCGCAAGAGTTGTTCAAAAATACTGTGTTGTATCCTGTTATAGATGTTACAACTACAGAGATTGAAAGTAGGGACTGTCCCGGAAACGTAAAGCTTCACTGAAATTAGGGGGGGGGGCACAATAGTTCCATGAGACAGCGCAAGAGTTGTTCAAAAATACTGTGTTGTATCCTGTTATTGATGTTACAACTACAGAGATTGAAAGTAGGGACTGTCCCGGAAACGTAAAGCTTCAGTGAAATTAGGGGGGGGGGCACAATAGTTCCATATGAGACAGCGCAAGAGTTGTTCAAAAATACTGTGTTGTATCCTGTTATAGATGTTACAACTACAGAGATTGAAAGTAGGGACTGTCCCGGAAACGTAAAGCTTCAGTGAAATTAGGGGGGGGGGCACAATAGTTCCATATGAGACAGCGCAAGAGTTGTTCAAAAATACTGTGTTGTATCCTGTTATTGATGTTACAACTACAGAGATTGAAAGTAGGGACAGTCCCGGAAACGTAAAGCTTCAGTGAAATTAGGGGGGGGGGCACAATAGTTCCATATGAGACAGCGCAAGAGTTGTTCAAAAATACTGTGTTGTATCCTGTTATTGATGTTACAACTACAGAGATTGAAAGTAGGGACAGTCCCGGAAACGTAAAGCTTCAGTGAAATTAGGGGGGGGGGGGGTAAAATAGTTCCATATGAGACAGCGCAAGAGTTGTTCAAAAATACTGTGTTGTATCCTATTATTGATGTTACAACTACAGAGATTGAAAGTAGGGACTGTCCCGGGAAACGTAAAGTTTCAGTGAAACTAGGGGGGGTACAATAGTTCCATATGAGACAGCGCAAGAGTTGTTCAAAAATACTGTGTTGTATCCTGTTATTGATGTTACAACTACAGAGATTGAAAGTAGGGACAGTCCCGGAAACGTAAAGCTTCAGTGAAATTAGGGGGGGTACAATAGTTCCATATGAGACAGCGCAAGAGTTGTTCAAAAATACTGTGTTGTATCCTATTATTGATGTTACAACTACAGAGATTGAAAGTAGGGACTGTCCCGGAAACGTAAAGTTTCAGTGAAACTAGGGGGGGTACAATAGTTCCATATGAGACAGCGCAAGAGTTGTTCAAAAATACTGTGTTGTATCCTGTTATTGATGTTACAACTACAGAGATTGAAAGTAGGGACTGTCCCGGAAACGTAAAGTTTCAGTGAAACTAGGGGGGGTACAATAGTTCCATATGAGACAGCGCAAGAGTTGTTCAAAAATACTGTGTTGTATCCTGTTATTGATGTTACAACTACAGAGATTGAAAGTAGGGACAGTCCCGGAAACGTAAAGCTTCAGTGAAATTAGGGGGGGGGGGCACAATAGTTCCATATGAGACAGCGCAAGAGTTGTTCAAAAATACTGTGTTGTATCCTGTTATAGATGTTACAACTACAGAGATTGAAAGTAGGGACTGTCCCGGAAACGTAAAGCTTCACTGAAATTAGGGGGGGGGCACAATAGTTCCATATGAGACAGCGCAAGAGTTGTTCAAAAATACTGTGTTGTATCCTGTTATTGATGTTACAACTACAGAGATTGAAAGTAGGGACTGTCCCGGAAACGTAAAGCTTCAGTGAAATTAGGGGGGGGGGGGGCACAATAGTTCCATATGAGACAGCGCAAGAGTTGTTCAAAAATACTGTGTTGTATCCTGTTATAGATGTTACAACTACAGAGATTGAAAGTAGGGACTGTCCCGGAAACGTAAAGCTTCAGTGAAATTAGGGGGGGGGGGGGCACAATAGTTCCATATGAGACAGCGCAAGAGTTGTTCAAAAATACTGTGTTGTATCCTGTTATTGATGTTACAACTACAGAGATTGAAAGTAGGGACAGTCCCGGAAACGTAAAGCTTCAGTGAAATTAGGGGGGGGGGGCACAATAGTTCCATATGAGACAGCGCAAGAGTTGTTCAAAAATACTGTGTTGTATCCTGTTATTGATGTTACAACTACAGAGATTGAAAGTAGGGACTGTCCCGGAAACGTAAAGCTTCAGTGAAATTAGGGGGGGGGGCACAATAGTTCCATATGAGACAGCGCAAGAGTTGTTCAAAAATACTGTGTTGTATCCTGTTATAGATGTTACAACTACAGAGATTGAAAGTAGGGACTGTCCCGGAAACGTAAAGCTTCAGTGAAATTAGGGGGGGGGCACAATAGTTCCATATGAGACAGCGCAAGAGTTGTTCAAAAATACTGTGTTGTATCCTGTTATTGATGTTACAACTACAGAGATTGAAAGTAGGGACTGTCCCGGAAACGTAAAATTTCAGTGAAATTAGGGAGGTACAATAGTTCCATGTGAGACAGCACAATTTTTTTTCAAAAATACAATGTTGTACACTGTTATTGGTGTTCTAACTGCAGAGATTGAAAGTAGGGATTGTTCTGGCAACGTAAAGTTTCAATAAAATTAGGTGGGGGGTACAGTAGTTCCATATGAGACAGCACAAGAATTTTTTCAAAACTACAATGTTGTATCCTGTTATTGATGTTCTAACTGCAGAGATTGAAAGTAGGGACTGTCCCGGAAACGTAAAGTTTCAGTGAAACTAGGGGGGGTACAATAGTTCCATATGAGACAGCGCAAGAGTTGTTCAAAAATACTGTGTTGTATCCTATTATTGATGTTACAACTACAGAGATTGAAAGTAGGGACTGTCCCGGAAACGTAAAGTTTCAGTGAAACTAGGGGGGGTACAATAGTTCCATATGAGACAGCGCAAGAGTTGTTCAAAAATACTGTGTTGTATCCTGTTATTGATGTTACAATTACAGAGATTAAAAGTAGGGACTGTCCTGGAAACGTAAAGCTTCAGTGAAATTAGGGAGGTACAATAGTTCCATGTGAGACAGCACAATTTTTTTTTCAAAAATACAATGTTGTACACTGTTATTGGTGTTCTAACTGCAGAGATTGAAAGTAGGGATTGTTCTGGCAACGTAAAGTTTCAATAAAATTAGGTGGGGGGTACAGTAGTTCCATATGAGACAGCACAAGAATTTTTTCAAAAATACAATGTTGTATCCTGTTATTGATGTTCTAACTGCAGAGATTGAAAGTAGGGTACAAGAGAGCAGTTCGGACGTTTTGAAAAACTTAAGCATAATGATAGGTGCAAACAAAATAAACAAAGACAGTGTAAACAATGTGAGTTGTTCTTTTTTTTCTTCTTTGTGTGTTTAGTTGTCGTGTTTTTTTTATGTGAATTACTTTTTTAAACATTTTTTTCTTTCTTTTTATTTTTTTTTTCTGTTGAGCAAGGCTCCAAGACATGGGTCCGAAATATTCGCAATTTTTATCAATTAAAGTTTTTAACCTTTCAGCAAATTTTCGTGTTTAGTTTTAAATATTTGGCTTTCACTCAGTCAAGTTCTGTGATGAAATGGTCTACAATATGTCAAAATACTGTATTTTAAATGGGGTTTCATGCGATCCCCCATGACTAGACAAAGGAAAAGCATTGAAATATATGACCTGGTTACAAATTGAGCCCCTCCCCCCTATGTGGTGAGTTGACACCTTGTATTTTTTTCACTTGCAGTTGAATAAAAGAAAGGAACATCTTTTAACATTTCTACAGCCAGGGTTAACAAAATAGTTAAATAGCGCAGGAGCAACTGAACAACTTTACCTGTTCTTACTGGAAAGAACATACTGATTTTTGTAAAAAACTGAATTTAGCTATGCTACGATAGTTTTTAAATATACCGATCTCTCTCCCTTTCTCTCTCTATCATCTCTACCATTCACTTGCACATAGCTCTCAGTCTCTTGATACATGCCCTGAGCAGGCAGACACATCAAACAGTTCGTGGTAACAAACTGTAGTAAGGAGTGACCCGGCTCAATAGAAATCAAAACAAAACGGAATTTTGATACCAATAGTTACATCAAAAGAATTTATTTTAATACTAACTTTAAACATATAAGTTTCATCAAGTTTATTCTTACCCATCAGAAGCTACAAGCCTGAGAAAATTTGCCTTATTTTAGAAAATAGGAGGAAAAATCCCTTAAAAGTCATAGAATCTTAACAAAATCACACCATCAGATTTAGCATATCGGAGAACTCTACAGTAGAAGTTTCAAGGTCCTATCAACAAAAATGCGGAATTTTTTATTTTTTGCCAGAAGACAAATCAGACTTTTTCGCATTGGGGTGGTGGTGGGTCAGAGGAGCAGGACTTTTTCGCATTGGGGTGGGGTTAAGTCAGGGGGTTACATGGAAGTATTTTCCCATGGAGGAATTTATCATAAGGGAAGAGAATTTCCCTGAAGGGGCGCAGGATTTTCTAGCATTATTAAAAAAAAAAACAATGAGAAAATCAATAAATGTTTTTCATTTGGAAGTAATGAGTAGCATTAAAACTTAAAACAAACATAAAACATTACCTATATAAGGGAGTTCGTTTCCTCCACAATACCTTGCTCTTTACGCTTAAGTATTTTTAGTCATTTCAACTATTTATTCTATGGCCTTGTGATTCATGGGTCATTCTTAAAGATTTGGGATAAAATTCAAGCGTTAGTGTAAAAAGCCAGGCATAAAACCAGCCTGCTATACTTTGTGCTTTTGTTGGAGGTGTGCAAAACCTTCTGGCAGAACTCATTTGACTTCCCAATGATTTGTCTTATGGAGAATATCTGCTCTGTTGCTGATCAGCCAGGCATAAAACCAGCCTGCTATACTTTGTGCTTTTGTTGGAGGTGTGCAAAACCTTCTAGCAGAACTCATTTGACTTCCCAATGAATTGTATTATGGAGAATATCTGCTCTGTTGCTGATCAGCCAGACATAAAATCAGCCTGCTATACTTTGTGCTTTTGTTGGAAGTGTGCAAAACATCACTGCAATAAAACCATAAAAAAGAGCTAGCCTGGTACCAAGAGGAGGGTTATCCCTCAATAATTCTTGCACTCCCTCCTGGAACCTTTTCTCTACTACAGTGGTAGGATCACTCTTGTATGCCAGTTGTTTGGGATGGTGGTCTTATGATATTTGAACATTTACATTTTTTGAATTAAATTATAGACATTTGAGACAAATTAACGTCTTTAGAATTCATTTAACGTAATGGATTTGACATTTGAATTATATTTTTAGCTAATTTTATCACCCTAAATCATGGCCTATGGATGAAGCATAAGAAAAGGCATCAAGTGATGGCAGAAGGATTCAAGTGATGTGTTATATTTCCTCCTAGGAAAAAAATACCCTTTTTTATTATAGAATTTCCTTCAGAGAAGCTGCTAATCTAGGAGGATATTAGGCTAGATTGATGTGAGTCACAATAATTTTATAATAGCAATATGTATTAAGGCTATAATTGTTTAATAGGACCTAGACTATAAGCTAGCTTCAGTCAAACTATCTTTATTAGAAGTCAAACTATCTTTATTTAAAAGTAAAATTATATTTTTGGGTATAGACAACTGGCATAATGCATTCACCAAAGAATGAGAAAATGTTTCAAACCATAAAAATTTGGTGAACTTGAGACACTTTGAATTTCTGACCAAAGAATAAGACAATGCCTTGATGATACTGCTTGATACCTTTTTTATGCTTTTTCAACAATAGCTCTTTCACTCACAATTCCAATTTTAAGCCCTTTATGGATCCTTGAAGATAATACTTCTTTGCTTATTTTTGCTACAGAAAAGGGTTAAATGAATGTTTAAAAACATACTCTTTGGTTATAATTCCATTTTTTTAAGTTTTACAATACCCAGAGGCTAATTCACCAAGATCAAATTAACTAAACAATTAAAAAATCTTCAGAGAATTGTTGTTTACTTTAAGCTGTTAACATCACTCTTATTTAAACTGATTAACCCATACACTGAATCCAATATGACAAAATCAAGAACCATAAAACACAAGGGAAATATATAATTCAGGCTATATATTTGCATATGAGGGGGGGGGGGGATTAGTAAAGTATAGCGGATCTGCAGTATTTTTTAATCATTATGTGGACAAAAATAGAGAAAAAGGTCTCATCTTTCAATCTGTGCAATGAACTTAAAACTGAATTTCTAAACAAAGCAAAAAAACTATGAAACATGCATTAAGTTGTTGTTTTAAACTTTATATATAGTGTTTTTTAAGTTTCATCATATCAAGTAATTTGCTTCCTATAAAAATCAGGCAAATGCCTCTGTAATTACTGAAGAAACAAAAGCATCAAGTTTGTTCATCTTATTTGTAGGCCAATAATTTAAACTGTCCCCAATTTACTGATAATTCTTTTAAAAAATGCAATAAATTTTTGGATTAACTCACTAATAAGGTATCTAAGAAAGAGAATTTCATTCTGATTCCAAATATAACATGTGTTTATATCAAAATGACCTTTAACCCTTCCTATATGGAAATATATACCCTGAACTGTATATAAGCAATGAATTTTCCCTTATTTAGATTAAATTAAAAAAAAAACTAATTTTTTTAGCTGAAAGTAAGGAGCGACATTAAAACTTAAAATGAACAGAAATTACTCCGTATATGAAATGAGTTGTCCCCTCCGCAAACCCTCGCTCTTTATGCTAAAGTTTGACTCTGCCACAATTCTACTTTTTAAAACAATTTAAAGCTTTAGTGTAAAGAGCGAGGGATTGCGGAGGGGACAACTCATTTCATATACGGAGTAATTTCTGTTCATTTTAAGTTTTAATGTCGCTCCTTACTTTCAGCTAAAAAAATTAGTTTTTTTTTTAATTTAATTTCTGAACGTTTTTGAATTAATGCATGTTTGGTTTTGGCTCTCCGCACATAAATTATTAAAATGAAACTTGTATATTAATTCTTTTTTTGGCTAAATGGCTTTCCCTTAGTTTTGATCAGACGATTTTGAGAAATAAGGGGCGGAGAAGGAGGCCTAGTTGCCCTCCAATTTTTCGGTTACTTAAAAAGGCAACTAGAACTTTTAATTTTTAATGAACGTTTTTATTAGTAAAAAATACACGTAACTTAAGAATTAACTTACGCAACAAACTTTCATAACCTTATATTTTTATTATGTATACGAGGGGGTTTGTACCCTCGTTAATACCTCGCTCTTTACACTAAATCGTAAGTTTTGTCCCAATTCTTTAAGAATGACTCCTGAATCAGAAAGGCCGTAGAATAAATAGTTGAAGTTACTAAAAATACTTTAGCATAAAGAGCAAGGTATTTATCTCCTCCTAAGTACCTCGCTCTTTATGCTAAAGTATTTTTAGAACCCCTCATATGCGTAATTATCTCTGTTCGTTTTCAATGCTACTTCTTCCTTTCATTTGAAAAAACGTTTTCATGTTTATTTTTCATTGTTTTCTTATAGTAATGCTAGAGAACCCTGCGCCCTTTTCATTGAATTTTTCTTCCCCCATGACAGATTCCTCCAAGGAAAGATCCTCCAACATAGCCCCCTCTCCTCAGCCCCACCCCCAAACAAAATAAAATCCCGCTGAAAACGTCTGTACACTTCCCAATAACCATTACTATATGTAAACACTGGTCAAAGTTTGTAACTTGCAGCCCCTCCCCCAGGGATTGCGGGGGAGTAAGTCATCTCCAAAGACATAGTTATTATGGTTTTCGACTATGCTGAACAAAATGGCTATCTCAAAATTTTGATCCGTTGACTTTGATAAAAAATGAGCGTGGGAGGGGGCCTAGATGCCCTCCAATTTTTTTGGTCACTTAAAAAGGGCACTAGAACTTTTCATTTCCGTTAGAATGAGCCCTCTTGCGACATTCTAGGACCACTTGGTCGATACGATGACCCCTGGGGAAAAGAAAAAAAAAAAAAAAAAAAAACAAACAAACAAATAAACACGCACCCGTGATTTGTCTTCTGACAAAAAATACAAAATTCCACATTTTTGTAGATAGGAGCTTGAAACTTCTATAGTAGGGTTCTCTGATACGCTTAATCTGATAGTGTCATTTTCGTTAAGATCCTACGACTTTTAGGGGGTGTTTCTCCCTATTTTCTTAAATAAGTCAAATTTTCTCAGGCTCGTAACTTTTAATGGGTAAAAATAAACTTGATGAAACTTACATATTGAAAATCAGCATTAAAATGCAATTCTTTTGATGTAGCTATTGATATCAAAATTCAATTTTTTAGAGTTTTGGTTACTATTGAGCCGGGTCGCTCCTTACAAACAGTTCGTTACCACGAACTGTTTGATTAATTGTTTAATCAATTAAAAGAAAAGAAGTGACCTATTGAAGATTTACTGTATAAATGCAACCCAAAGTATATATTTGGGTTAAAATACAGCAGTCCATTGTTTTGACCAACAAGTAAAGTGAATATACAACTCAAAGCCTTTTTTATGCACTTTCTGAATATAACAACTTCTTTAGTTGCAAATTCAATTTTAACCTCGCCATTCTATATTTATCCCAATATAACTTTTTAACAGGAGTGATGCTAATATGGGTATATAAACTGTATCTAAAATAAGAGAAAAAGGTATCATATTTGAGGGTATATAAAGGGCTTAAAACTGAATTTGCAACAAAAGTGATGGTCAAATTTGGAAAGAGCATTAAAAAAGGCAGTAAAATTCTACTTCAGCTACATTTTACTATCATAGAAAGGGGTTAGGTTACAAGAACAAAACTTTTGGGGGTGGGGTATGCATTCTACAGTATGTTCCAGGAAGGTATTTTGCAGTACATACCTCCACTCCTTTCACTCTAGAGAGCATTGACTTTTAATGACCTTTGAAAATCTGTGTTATGAAAGTGAGGCCTTACAAAACAGATATTCTACTTAAATGAAGTACAAATAGGCTGTTTTCAGCTTCACAACTTTGAGGTTTCAAAGATCTGAAAATTGATTTCCTAAAAAAAAAAAAAAAAAAAAAAAAAAAAAAAAAAAAAAAAAAAAAAAAAAAAAAAAAAATACTGATATTCTACCCAATGAAATTGTGCCCAAATAATTGAAAATATAATTCAATCAATTGTTTTCATTTTGCTGAAATATGTCACATGGAATAGAGCTTAGGAATAGGCCAATAGACAACATACAAGATTGAATCAATAATAGGAATTGCATTTTCAGAACTAAAACCAGAGAAAAAGAAAATGTTAACTGAAAATTAATATAAAATCTTGAATTGTTAAAATTTAAGATAAACCTATCAAGCAGGCAAATTTTTGAGAATTTGAAATCAGCAGAGGGTTACCATGGAAGCTTGGCAATATCTTCCCAGAGCATGTTTTGGTAAAATTCTAGTTTATTGACTTATGGCTATTTCAGAAAGGGGTTACGTTAGGAAAATGAAACTTTCAGGGATGGGTCTAAAGGCTAAAGTATATCCCAGGAAGGTATTTTGAAGTACCTACCTCCACTCCTTCTCCCTCTAGAGGGTCCTGACCTTTGATGACCTTTAAAAATATATGTGTTATAAAAGTGAAACCTTGCAAAATAGACCTTCTGCTTGAATGAAGTACAACAAAATTGTTTTCAGCTTCACAACTTTTCTCAATCCCAATTTATAAAGTTTTAAAGATATGCAAGTTTATTTCCTAAATTTTGAAAAAAAAAACATTGATATTGCTCAGAATTCTACTCAAATAACAGGAATGTATTTTCAGAACTGAAGGCAGAGAAAAAGCAACTGGTAACTGAAAATTAAGGTAAAATGTTGTTTTGTCAAAATTGCAATAGGTCTGACCTGTCATGTAGGCAAATATCAGGGCCCTCTAGAGGGAGAAGGAGTGGAGGTGGGTACTTCAAAATACCTTCCCAGGATATACTCTAGCCTGTAGACCCATCCCTGAAAGTTCCATTTTCCTAACCTAGCCCCTTTCTGAGATAGCCAAAAGTCAATAAGCTAGAATTTTACCCATATTTTCTAGCATGGATTCATTACTGAAAGTTTCATTTTCCAGTAAATTTATAGCAAACCTGGCTTTTGTATAAAATGAATACACCACTTGATGCCTTTTTTTTTAAGCATTTTACAAATATAACAATTGCTTCTACCTTAAATTGATATTTAAGCACTTTTTTAGCTCTTAAAAATGACAAATTTTTAAAGAATTATGATAGTTCATATAACTAACTTACCAGTAAAGTAAACATACCATTTGATGCCTTTTTTTATGTTCTTTATGAATATAATAGTTTCTTCTACCACAAAGTCAAATTTAAGCACTTTTTAAGCTCTTAAAAATGAAACATTTTCAATTAAAGTACAGGTTATCTATTGTTTCCAACAAAATAATACTACATTTTTTCATGCTGTTTTCAACAAAATAATACTACATTTTCTCAGTGCAAAGAAGAAAATGCCATAACATAGGTAAAACTAATTAATCAAAATTAATGTTGGAAAATCAGTGCTTGTGGATTATATAAAATTAAAAAAAAATGGATGGTAAAATTCTAGTTAATTGACTTCTTGCTATCTCAGAAAGGGTTTAGGTTTGGAAAATAAAACTTTCAGGGATGAATTTACAGACTAAAGTATGTCCCAGGAAGGTATTTTGAAGTACCTATCTCCACTCCTTCTCCCTCTAGAGGGTCCTGACCTTTAAAAATATATATGTTATAATATATTCTCTGAGGCCAACCTGACTTTCATACATAATGATGATAGAAGGTAATAAGCTTACCTAAGCTATGGATGTCAGGTGATTGATTTTTCTTCTAACCATAATTTTGATGGGACCTGTGCCTGTCATCATTGATGACAGGCACAGGTCCCGTCGAAATTATTGTTAGAAGAAAAATCAATCACCTGACATCCATAGCTTAGGTAAGCTTATTACCTTCTATCATCATTATATATGTTATAAAAGTGAAACCTTGGAAAATAGACCTCCTGCTTAATTGAAGTACAACAAAATTATTTTTAGCTTCATAATTTTGCTCAATTCCATTATATAAGGTTTTAAAGATATGCAAATACATTTCCTAAGTTTTGAAAAAAAAAAAACATTGATATGGCTCAAAATTCTACTCAAATAACAGGAATTGCATTTTCAGAACTTAAGGTAGAGAAAAAGCAACTAGTAACTGAAAATTAAGGTAAAATGTTGTTTTGTCAAAATTTCAATAGGTATAGGACCTGTCATGTAGGCAAATTTCAAGGCCCTCTAGAGGGAGAAGGAGCAGAGATGGGAACTTTAAAATACCTTCCTGGGACATACTTTAGCCTGTAGACCCATCCCTGAAAGTTTCATTTTCCTAACCTAAAACCTTTCCAAGATAGCAAGAGGTCAATTAACTAGAATTTTACCAAAATGGATTTATAATGAAACAGTACATTCGAGATCAATGTTTTAAAGTTTGAGACAAATGTTTTTAGCCTTTTTATACCCCATATTTAGGTCATTTTTAAGAGCTCAAAAAGTGCTTAAATATGAATTTGAGGTAGAAGCAATTATTATATTTGTAAATAACAAAAAAAGGCATCAAGTGGTACATTCACTTTATATGAAAGCCAGTTATATGGTTTTCTATAATTTTACCCATTTTTCTAACATCTACTACTGCTACTACTAATAACTCACTGCAGCACCAAGCCGCCTGAGGCCAACACAGCTACGCACGCTCCTCCTCCAACCTAATCTATTTAAAGCCTCCCTCTTTACACGCTCCCAGGAAGTTCCCATTTCCTTTAAATCCTTATTTATGACATCCTCCCAACCTAGACAAGGACGACCTGCTTTCCGTGTAGCCCCAGACAGTTGGCCGAAAAGGACAATCTTTGGTAATCTGTCATCCTTCATCCGTAGAAGGTGGCCTAGCCATCTCAACCTTTCTTTCATTATAGCCCCAGAAAGAGGGATTGAACCACACTTTTCATACAACCTACTGTTTGAAATATGGTCAGTCAGCCAGGTACCCAGAAACTAAAAATAGCATAAAATAGCATATCTAAAAATCTATTATTATATCTAATAATCTTTCTAAAATAGCATATCATATTGTACCCTAGCTAAACTAGAATTTTACCTAAAAGACATTAGGTTAATTTATAGCAAACAGTATTACTGGCTATTGTATAAAGTGAATATACCACTTGATGCCTTTTTTTATGCTCTTTATAAACATAATAGTCGCTTCAACTGGAAATTCAGATTTAAGCAATTTTTGACCTGTTAAAAATGACCTAATATGGGGTATAAAAATGGCTTAAAACATTGATCTCAGACTTTAAAACATTGGACTCAAACTTACTGTTTCATTATAAATCCATTTTTTAAATGTTATATAGTCCACAAGCAGTGAGTTTCCACAATTAAATTAGATAAATAAATTTTATCAATGTTATGGTGTTGTCTTCTTCCTTGACATTGAATTTTAAATAAAAGCATGTGTTTTTGGTCAAAAATATGAAAGCTGGCTATTATGAATGCCAGTTAGACTGTTTGTTATAAATTTAACTATGTTAAATACAGCAATGGTTAGTTTATGTATTAAATATATGCTATGTTTTATCCCCAACCCCCTGATGTGCAAATATATAGCCTAGCCCAAATTTGTTTCTATACTAAATTATAGATTAGCAATTTCAAATATCCTTTTATTTTGTAAAAAACAGCCAAAAACGCATACTTTAATTGAAATTTTGGTGACAAGGAAGAAGAAAATGCCATAACATTGATAAAATTTATTTATCCAATTTAATTGTGTAAAATCAGTGCTAGTGGATAATAAAAAAATGGATTTATAATGAAACAGTAAGTTTCAGTCCAATGTTATAAAGTTTGAGACTGATGTTTTAAGCCTTTTTTATACTCCATATTTAAGAGGTCAAATGGTCTTTTTTAAGAGGTCAAAAAGTGCTTAGATCTGAATTTCTGGTAGAAGCAATTATTATATTTGTAAAGAGCATAAAAAAGGCATTGAGTGGTATATTCACTTTAAATGAAAGCCAGTAATACTGTTTGCTATAAATTTACCAACATTGTCATATGTTTACTTTATTTATGGGTTGGAAATATGGACTGCTTCATGTTTACCTATATTTTTGCATTCAGGGGAGACAGGGAAGCAACATTAAAGCTAATTTCTGACACAATTGAATTGGATTCAGTATATAATTTTCATTCTAAGGGTAAGTCTTTTTCTTAGCTATCTCATTTGTAGTTGATCAGAAGATTCACCAAAAATCATTTTGTATAAGTTCCACAAGCCTAGTATACATTAGCCTACTTGCCTAGCTTACTCTAGAAACACTAAGTTGGTTACCTGGTGCAGGGCAGTCAGACCATCTATGTTTGCAGTATCTATGTCTGCTCCGTTAGCTAAAAGTCTATCAATTTCCATAATATCATTTGCTGCACAAGCAGATAAAAAGACACATCCATCAGAAAATTTAATTTTTTTAGGTTCAGTTCTGGGTAAGGGACTAGCCTTAAATGTTTCAGATTCTTCCCACCTCCTTAACTGTTCAGCTCTCTTAAAAAGTGAGGAATTTGCACGATTTTCCATCGACATTTCTCAAATTTTGTTAGATTCACTTCATATTTTGAGAATTAACCACAGATGATGTTGATGATGATGATGTGTGCCTAAAATAGTTAGATGGCACTTAATGTAAACCTCCTGTGAGCTTCATATACCGAAGAGTGCGTCTGCATTCGACATATTCCGGAAAACTGGAAAACAGGTAGACGTCCACATTGCCACATTTCCGTCCCAGCTTTCAAGGCTAAAAGGCCACATGTAAATGTGGCTAAAAAGAAAAAGGCAAAAAATAATTCCTCTTGATACCCATCAACTGAGAATAAAATGGTTTTAAAGCAAAAGAAAGCAGAATTCAAAAAAACACTAAAGGCTGAGAAACAAGATGGATGGAGAAGGCTGATAGAAGACAAATTAGGCCCCAATGTTCGAGAGCTATGGAGAAACCTTCAGGTTCTTTCAGTCAAAAACGAAAGAAACTCATCCCTGCTGAAATAACCATGTGAAGGATTACAGAATCTTCAACCAATGTAAAACTTAATCTCTTTGTAAATAAGTTTCTGAATATAGATGCACCAATAAAATGTACACCCCATCAACACAGTCTAAAAATGTTAGCCTACTGTTCCCTTTTCCCATTTCAGCTTTCAGGAGGCTATGAGTACCATTTTGAAGCTTGAACCTGGTTCAACTGGCACTGATGGATATCACAACTTGATGTTGGAAAATTTGCCAAATACATTTGTAGAGATATGCAACAAATCTGTCATAAAATCATCAATACCAGTTAAGTGGAATAAAATAATAGTGACCCCACTTCTCAAGAAAGGAAATGACCCTAGGCTGGTTGATTCAGACCGCCTCGTATTTCTCACCTCTCGAGTTGCAAAAATAAATGAGAGGATGATGAAAAAAGAATTTTAACCCATTTATCAGACCATATACAAATTGAACAGATTGTCTTTCTTCCTGCAAGTGAGCACAACAGCCGCCCTATTTAGATTAGAGCATCTGATAAAACAAAACTTCAAAAAGAAAAAGCAGACCATGTAATGTTTTTAGACTTGGACCCAGAATTTCATAGAGTTGATATAAGGTAACTAATCAGAGAGCTCTCGCTACTGGGCTTACAAGAACTACTGGAAATTGGATCCACCAACTCTTGATGGGTAGGGAAGTCAAAACTTCCCTGGGGTGGCTCCTACTCAGGTTTAAAGAGAAAAACTTAGGACATTGGAATCCCTCAAAGGGCTGTTCTAAATCCACCACTCTTCTCAGTTTATTGTCATGATATGAGCCTGGAAAATGTCCTTGGAGCAGTGCTGTTTCTGAATCCTTGGGATATTGCTGTTACAGTTGTGGAGAGAAATCCTTTGTGCTTACAGTCAGCCTCCCAAAAAGCTGTAGATGTGCTATCAGTTTGGGCATATAGTGATAATGTGGTTTTCTAAAGCCCAAATTCGGTTAGTGCGTTTTTCCAAAAATCACATAACCTGGCTACTTCCAATTCGTTGGTGAGACGGTGAGACTAAATGGACAAGGGATTGCAGTTGCAGAACATACACACTTTCGGGGGTTGTATTTGATTGAGAAATGATATGGAAACCCCGTCTGGACGATCTGATTGGCAGTCTCAAACAAAGACAAAATTTCATTAATGCTCTCTGCCTTAGAAGAAAAGGGGCTTCCACAGCTTCTGCTTTAACTATGATCAATTCAGTGGTGATATCCAAAATGGACTACGGATTATTTATGTATGGATCCGCTAAGAAATGTCTCCTGAAGAAACTTGACACTACCCTCCATGCAATCCTACGAAGAGCCCTTGGCTGCCTAAATTCAACTCCTGTTGCAGCTATGTATTGTGAAGTGGGGATCCGTCTCTCCACTCCAGAAGAAAATATCTCCCTCCAAGATATTTCACAAAAAAAAAAAAATTAACACTCAACAGCCACATTATCTTCTTGCATGGATCTTTCAGATGACACGCTATTTAGAGTTGCAGCCAAAACTGAGAATCAGCTAAATACTGACTCTGAGAGAAGTCCTAAGGCAAATTCAAATTATGATAGAGACCATTAGACAAGTAATTATAATGGGTTTTCCCGTGAATATCTATATAGAATCTTTATGACATTTTAAGTATCCGTTCCACAACAAAACAGTTAGTCAAACAAAACAAACAATACCTTAAGCTCAATTTAACATAACAAGCTCCAAATAGACCGAAAATAGACCAAATTTAACCAGTGCGATCATCCTCAGAAATATTTGTCTGCTGCAGTCTCGGCACGTATAAAAGCTCCTCGAAATTTCTCTATTTAAACTTGGTTTAAATGATACAGAGTATATTTCTCAGGTACAAAAAGAATAAAGGTTTGGTCATAACGCAATGAAAGGTCCTCATGACCTCTGGAGACAGTTGTGCAATTGGCGTAATTATTTTCTTAGCTATTTATAAATATAGTGTTGCCACTTCTATTTTTTCATAAAAATAAAGTAGCATTTTGTAGGATTTCTTGCGACAATGGATTTTTTTTTTCAAAGTGAAAATGGAATTCGTGAAAAATGATCATCTTAGTATTCTGGGGTCCCCATGTTCTTTTCAAACAGTTCGTGGTAACGAACTGTAGCAAGGAGCGACCCGGCTCAATAGCAACCGAAACTCTAAAAAATGGAATTTTGATATCAATAGTTACATCAAAAGAATTGTATTTTAATGCTGATTTTAAATATATAAGTTTCATCAAGATTAGCTATACCCATGAAAAGTTAGGAGCCTGAGAAAATTTGCATCATTTTAGAAAATAGGGGGAAACATCCCCCAAAAGTCATACGACCTTAACGAAAATCACACCATTAGATTTAGCGTATCGGAGAACCCTTTTGAAGAAGTTTCAAGCCCCTATCTACAAAAATGTGGAATTTCGCATTTTTTGCCAGAAGACAAATCACGGATGCGTGTTTATTTGTTTTTTTGTGTTTTTTCCAGGGGTGATCGTATCGACTCAGTGGTCCTAGAATGTCGCAAAAGGGCTCATTCTAACGGGAATTAAAATTTCTAATGCCCTTTTTAAGTTACCCAAAAAATTGGAGGGCACCTACGCCCCCTCCCACGCTCATTTTTCCCCAAAGTCACCGGATCAAAATTCTGAGATAGCCATTTTATTCACCATAGTCGAAAAACCTAATAACTATGTCTTTGGGGACGACTTACTCCCCCGTAGTCCCCATGAGAGGGGCTGCAAGTTACAAACTTTGACCTGTTTTTACATATAGTAATGGCTACTGGGAAGTGTACAGACGTTTTCAGGGGGATTTTTTTTTGTTTTTTTTTTGGGGGGGGGAGAGTTAAAGGGGGAGGGGTTACGTGGGAGGATCTTTTCATGGAGGAACTTCTCATGGGGGAAGAGACTTTCAATGGAGGGGGCGCAGGATTTTCTAGCATTATTTAAAAAACCAATGAAAAACAAACATGAAAAGTTTTTTCTACTGAAAGTTAGGAGCAGCATTAAAACTTAAAACGAACAGAAATTATTACGCATATGAGGGGCTAACCTCCTCGTAATATCTCGCTCTTGACGTAAAAGTATTTTTAGTAATTTCAACTATTTATTCTGCGGCCTTTGTGATTCAGGGGTCATTCTTAAGGAATTGGGACAAAATTTAAGCTTTAGTGTAAAGAGCGAGGTATCGACGAGGGATGAGCCCCCTATATACGCAATAAAAACATTCGAATATAGAAGTTCGTTCTTTAAGTTAATTCGTATGTTACGTATATTTTTTACCTATGAGAACGTTCGTAAAAAATTAAAGGTTATAGCTGCCTGTTTAAGTAATCAAAAATTGGAGGGCAACTAGGCCTCCTCCCTCGCTCCTTTTTTCTCAATATCTTCCGATTAAAACTATGAAAAAGCCATTTAGCCCCCAAAAATTAATGTGCAAATTTCGTTTAAATATTTATGTGCGGAGAGCCAAGATCAAAACATGCATTAATTCAAAAACGTTCAGAAATTAAACAAAAAACAAGTTTTTTTTTTAAATGAAAGTAAGGAGCGAGATTAAAACTTAAAACGAACAAAAATTACTCCGTATATGAAAGGGGCTTTTCCTCTTCAATTCTTTACACTAAAGTTTGACTCTTTCTGTTAACTCTACTTTTTAAAACAGTAAACAACTCTAGCGTAAAGAGCGGGGCGTTGAGGAGGAAAATCCTTTTTCATATACGGAGTAATTTCTGTTCGTTTTAAGTTTTAATATCGCTCCTTACTTTTAGTTAAAAAACTTGTTGTTTTTTTTTAAGTAGGCTAGCTAAACATTTGTTTTGATTTTTTTTGTCTTTTCCACAGAGGCGCCATTTGGGCCAAATCTTGGGGTGGTCATGAACTCCCTCTTGGCCCCCCCCCAGACTCACTTCGCGTCGCGTAAGAAAAAATGCGGGTTATGGCAGCACATCGATCGAATATTCTAAGTAGAAACGCATTTTCAGCAGCCGTGTGTTGCTTGGAAATGTACTGTAACCGAATTTGGAACTCAGCCACACTGACCTCTAAGATTAATTATAACATCAAAGATCACAGTCAACGAGGTTAAGTGATTAAACTGAAAGTGGAAAATTCAACCAGACTACAGGCTGGCCTTCTTCAGCGAGAAATTTTCTTATTTAAGTAAACAATACGTCGGTGAAAGTAATCTTCATTAACATGCTGAGGGTTGTAACCAATATCTCGGTTTTCCTTCAGCAGAAATCTTTCAGATCAAATATATTTACAAAAAGGAAAAACATAACAAGAGAAAAAATATTACAACACTCAAGGTAACAAGGGGAACCGCCGAGGTTTCACTTTGCAAAATCATCAACAAGCTGGTTGTGGTTTATTAAATCCTTTTAAATCCTTTGGTTGTGTTATTTTTTATTAAATCCTTCTCTGCAAGGATTGATATCCCCCCCCCAAACGGCGCCTCTGCTTTTCCATGGGTGCCTGTTTAAAATTAGGGTTGTAAAATATCGGTAAAGGGTTAATCTTAGCGAAAATTTAGTTCTCCTTCAAGGAGCAAAAGAGTTTCTGGCAAGAAATTGGCCACAAGAAAGTGACAATTTCTACCTTTTTGTGCCAAAAACCGAATTTTTCTTTCAATCCCCTTTTCTTTGAATTACCGTGATACCTCTGTTGAAATAATTTATACTACTACCACTATTACAAACAACTCACCGCAGCACCATGCCGTCTGAGGACAACACAACTATGCACACTTCTCCTCCATCCCAATCTATTCAAAGCCTCCCTCTTTACACCCTCCCGCGAAGTTCCAATTTCTTATAAATCTTTCTTTATGATATCCTCCCACCCCAGACGAGGGGACCTGCTTTCCGTTTAGCCCTAGACGGTTGGCCAAAAAGAACAATCTTCAGCAGTCTGTCATCCTTCATCTGCAGAACTTGCCCCAGCCATCTCAACCTTTCTTTCATTATGGCCCTAGAAAACGGGATTGAACCACATTTTTCGTGCAGCCTACTGTTTGAAATACGGTCAGTCAGCCGGGTACCCAGAACAATCCGTAGGCAATTTCTCTGGAAAACATCTAGTAAATTTTCATCTGCTTTTCGGAGCACCCATACTTCAGAGTTATATTTGACCACTGTCATCACTGTAGCTTCCAAATATTCTAAACTTGGTTTGCAGATTTATCTTCCTATTCTTCCGAACTTTTTTCAACTGTGAGGAAACACCCTGAGCCTTGGCTATTTTACTTTTAACATCTTTACTGCTCCCACAGTCTTTACTAATAATACTACTAAAGTAAGTGAAGCTGCCCACCTGATCAATCTTTTCGTTACCCAACGTCACCTTTCTATCTTCGCTTATTCCTAGCCTTTGTGACTTAATCTTCTTAACATTAGTTTTTAAACCTATACCCTGAATTCGCAAAACCTCTAAAAGTTCATTCATTTTACTTGCACTTTCATTTAGGATGCTTAACTCATCAGCATAGTCTAAGTCCAGGAGAGTTTTTCCTCCCAATTTGATTCCGTGGTCTCCCATTGCCTTTGCTGTGCTTCTTAAGACAAAGTACATCAATATGATCCATATAAAGGGGGATGCAACACAACCCTGCTTAACTCCTGATTTAATACAAAATCTCTAAAAAACGGAGTTTTGTTACCAATAGATATATAAAAAGAATCGCCTTATTATGCTGATTTTAAATAAAGTCTATTAATTTTCATTAAGTTTAGTCTTACTGATTAAAGGCTACAAGCCTGAGAAAATTTGCCTGATTTTCAAAAAAGGGGGTAGCACCCCCTAAAAGTATTAGAATGTTAATTAAAATCACACCATCAGATTCAGCGTATCGGAAAATCCTACTATAGGGGTTTCAAGCTCCTAAGTTCAAAAATGTGAAACTTTGTATTTTTGTCAGAAGAAAGATCGCGGATGCTTATTTATTTATTTATTTTCCAAGGTTGATCGTATCAACCCAGTGGTTCTAGAATATTGTGAGAAGGCTCATTCAAACTGAAATTACAAGTTCTAGTACCCTTTTTAAGTTACCAAAAGATTGGATGGCAACCTGGCCCCCTCTCCCGCCCCTTTTTTCCCAAAGTTATTCTATCAAAATTTCGAGATAGCCACTTTGCTCATCATGGTTAAAGGGCCCAATAGCTATTGCCTCTGGTCATATAATAGCCCCCCCCATAGCCCCAGAGGAAAGTTCTTTAGGTCATAAAACTTGCCCATGTCTTACACATAGTATTTTTGTTGTTGTGAAGTACAATGGCGGAGCCAGAGGGCAGAGAGCCAGAGGGGTGCCCCCTGACGTAGTGGTGGGTTTGTGGTTGGGACCAATTGCTCTGATTTGGGTTAAGACGAAAGTTGTTTTTTGTAATTGGTTTTAATTGTTGAGTTTTTAATAAGATCTTAATTATTAAGACTGTTTCGTTTTACAAACAAGTTTGAAACAAGGTTTCAGTTATTTTGTGCAGTCTGTTAGATTTACAACTGACGCATACCGCCAAAAAGTATTTGATTAAATTTAGTTTTATCAAGGGAATCTGTCCGTATTACCACAAAAGCCAACTGGGAAGCGAAAATCTTCATTTCGTACTAACAAGGAGGGGAAATTTAAAATCCTAACTTCTTTAGGCTGTCGAAATGATATTTCAGGATTCTACTGTCACAACGGGGTTGAAAAGCAAAATACTCACTTCTTTTTACTGTTAAAAATTTGTTTACGAGTCTTGCTATGGCACCGAGGCGAATATTGATGTCATTACTTTTTTGGCTGTCTGTTTTGATTTTTTGGGTTTGATTTTTTGCACAGCAGGGTGGTTTTAACAAAAAAGTTGTTTTTTTAGAAAATGTATGAGAAATGCAAAAATTATTAATTTAAGTTTTGGATTTTGGTGGCCGCTTTACTGCCTATTTTCATCTAATTAAAACTCTGTGTTATATGACATATCACCTCCTCTGTTCATCCTAAAACATTAAAATAAAGGCTAAACTCTTTAGAACTTTGAAAAAGGCTCGTATAAGTCTACGCTTAAAACTAAGTATATGAATCGAAATACTCCTTCAAAGGTCGGGGTAATCATTTACGAAGAATAGATTTTCGAAAAATTGTTTATAAAAGAAGGCAAATAATAATGTGCTTTTTTTTCTAGCTGGTATAGATGGGTCTCTGAATTCTCAGTTTGAATCAGCGGAATGGCATCAATTTTTTTTTCTTTCAAACATTTACTAATAAAATGTTGATAAAAAGTGGAAATTCACACAGAGTGACTACCCCCCCCCCCCCCCTAAGTAAAATTCTGGATCTTCCCCTGGTGAAGTATGTATACATTTTCGGGTGAGGGGGATTTTTCGCTGGGGGTTTTTCCACGAGGGAATTTTCTATGGGGAGGGAAGTTTCCAGAGGAATTTGCTGGATTTCCTTTGGGGGAATTTACCAGGATTTCTATGCAAGATTCTATTTAAATGTCTTGCTTTCTCTTTTCCGTCTCAATTTTACGCGTGAAGTTGTTAAGGGTCATTGTCCAGGGTAAATTTTTCACCAAAATTGAATTTTCCAGAGGATATTTCCGTGGGGAGGGGGATTTGTCTACGGAGGTGGGACCATATTTCCTGGCATTACTTAAAAACGATCAGAAATTAAATGAAAAAACAAGTTTTTTCAGCTGAAAGTAAGGAGCAATATCAAACAGTTCATTTGAGTTTTTTTGTGGAGTTTTCTCTCTCTTTGTTTGTTTCTTTGTTTGTAAACATTCGTAAAAAATTTAAAGTTCTAGTTGCCTTTTTAAGCAGCCAAAAAAACGGAGGGCAACTAGGCCTCCTCCTCCGATCCTTTTTTTTAAATTATTCGATCAAAACTATGAGAAAGCCATTTAGCCAAAAAAAAATATATGCAAATTTCGTTTTAATTATTCATCTGCGGAGAGCCAAAATCAAAACATGCATTGATTCAAAGACGTTCAGAAATTAAATAAAAAAAAAAACAGGATTTTTTTAACGGAAAGTAAGGAGCGACATTAAAACTTAAAACAAACAGAAATTACTTCGTATATGAGAGGGGCTACTTCCTCATCAACGCCCCGCTCTTTACGCTAAAATTTTTTGCTGTTTTAAAAAATAGAGTTAAGAGAAAGAGTCAAACTTTAGCGTAAAGAGCAGGGCGTTGATGAGGAAGCAGTCCCTTTCATATACGAAGTAATTTCTGTTCGTTTTAAGTTTTAATATTGCTCCTTACTTTCCGTTAAAAAAACTGTTGTTTTTTTTTTAAATTGAAACTTAAACCAAACAGAAATTATTACGTGTGCAAAGGGGATTGTCCCCTCCTCAACACCTCGCTTTTTACGCTGAAGTTTAAATTTTGTCCCAATTCTTTAAGAAAGACTCCTGAAACACAAGGGTCCTTTAATTAGAACAATAAGAAGTTTTTTAAAAGTACAAAACAAATCAAACAGTTCGTGGTAACAAACTGTAGTAAGGAGCGACCCGGCTCAATAGTAACCAAAGCTCTAAAAAACGGAATTTTGATACCAATAGCTACATCAAAAGAATCACATTTTAATGCTGATTTTAAATATATAAGTTTCATCAAATTTAGTCTTACCCATCAAAAGTTGCGAGCCTGAGAAAATTTGCCCTATTTTAGAAAATAAGGTGAAACACCCCCTAAAATCCATAGAATCTTAACGAAAATCACACCATCAGATTTAGCGTATCAGAGAAGATACGCTAAATAGCCAGAAGACAAATCACGGATGCGTGTTTATTTTTTATTTATTTTTTTTATTATTATTTTTTTCCAGGGGTGATCGTATCGACCCAGTGGTCCTAGAATTTTGCGAGAGGGCTCATTCGAACGGAAATGAAAAGTTCTAGTGCCCTTTTTAAGTGACCAAAAAACAGGAGGGTCCTAGGCCCTCTCCCACGCTCATTTTTTCCCAAAGTCGTCGGATCAAAATTCTGGGATAGCCATTTTATTCAGCATAGTCGAAAAACCTTGTAACTATGTTTTTGGGGACGACGTACTCCCCCACAGTAACCGTGGGAGGGGCTACAAGTTACAAGCTTTGACCAGTGTTTGCATATAGTAATTGTTATTGGGAAGTATAAAGACGTTTTCAGGGTTTTTTTTTGGTTGGGGGAGGGGTTGAGAAGAGGGGGTTATTTGGGGGAAACTTTCCATGGAGGAATTTGTTATGGGGGAAGAAGATTTCCATGAAGGGGGCGCAGCATTTTCTAGCATTATTTAAAAAAAAAAACAATGAAAAAATAAATGTGAAAAACTTTTTTCAACTGAAAGTAAGGAGTAGCATTAAAACTCAAAACGAACAGAAAATATTACGCATATAAGGGGTTCACCTCCTCCCAATACCTCACTCTTTACGCTAAAGTATTTTTAGTAGTTTCAACTATTTATTTTACGGCCTTTGTGATTCAGGGGAAAATTTTTAAAGCTTTAGTGTAAAGAGCGAGGTATTGTAAAGAGCGGGCAAACCCTATCATATACGTAATCAAAACATACGAACATAGAAGTTTGTTACGTATGCTAATTCGTAAGTTACGTATATCTTTTACTAATGAAAACGTTCGTAAAAAGTTAAAAGTTGTAGTTGCCTTTCTAAGTAACCAAAAAACCGGAGGGCAATTGGGCCTCCTCCTCCCTCCTTTTTTCTCAAAATCATTCGATCAAAGCTATGGGAAAGCCATTTAGCCAAATAAATAAATATGCAAATTTCGTTTTAATTATTCATCTGCGGAGAGCCGAAATCAAAACACGGATTAACTACACTAGCTCTTTACACTAAAGTTTTTATTGTTTTCAAAAGTAGAGTTGAGAGAAGAGTCAAACTTTAGCGTAAAAAGCGGGGCGTTGAAGAGGGAACAGCCCCTTTCATATACGGGGAAATTTTTGCTCGTTTTAAGTTTTAATGTCGCTCCTTACTTTCAGTTAGAAAAACTTCTTTTTTTAATTTAATTTAGTGTAGAGAGCGAGGTGCTGATGAGTAGGAAACCCCGTTCATGCTCGTAATAATTTCGGTCCGTTTTAAATTTTAATGTTGCTCCTTACTTTCAGTTGAAAAAACTTGTTTAATACCATACAAGGATAAGACCTTCGTTAAACCTCTTTTATCAGCAGAATCAAACGCTTGCTCATAATCTATAAAACTGAGGACCAAAAATGACCTTTTGACCTGACAGTAAAGAGCGAATAGTGAGGTAAAGTGAGTGAGGTAAAGAGCGAATAGGAGGGGGGTGACCCCCGCTATTATGTCTGTGAAAGAGGATAGAGCTTTTAATTTTTTAATTAGATTTTTACAAATATTTCCACCAAAGCATGTCAAGATAATTGGTTACGCGGAATGATTCATTGATTCGTTCTTTCCTTCAGAAGGGAAATGCCAATCATTACAGCAAGTACACGCACATACAATTATATCATAGGCAGATCAGAGGAGGATAAATTATCCTCCATATTTATCCTATCATCCTATCATATTTTAAGGGATGCATAAAAAAAAAATGTAGTTATCACAATTAAGCCAAGAATGGAGCCAAACTAAAATCCAATAATATTTTGGGAGACGGGTCCCATCAATAGGTCTTTTGAGAGGGTATTAAGAGGGGGACCCACGGTTCCCTAATCTTGAAAAGGCCCAGTACGAGATTTCTTTTTTTTAAGTGGACATTTTAAAGCTCTGTGGTTTTGCTGACTTAAATTGCACTCGGAAGGTTTTATATTTTTAAACTAATAGTGACCAGGGCCGTATCCGGAATTTTTTTCCGGGGGGTGGGGGGAGTTTAAAAATTTGAAAAACGCATTAAAAATGTTCATACGCTGTTGACAAGGACTCTAATACTAATTATGACATAAAATGGACAGTATATTGACATTAATTTTATTTTCTAGGTGTTTTACGTTTTTAAGCTTTATGAAGTTTTTGCTTTAAGTTCAATGCTTATATTTTTTTTTCCTTTTCTCCATCACTCTAATGTGGGAGCAAAATGTGGATTTTCCTCTTTTTTTGCTGGCCACCGATTTCGGTTTATTTCGAGAAAGTAGTAAACGATCTTCGGATATTTGGACCTTATGCCGAATATGACTCTCCCATTTGGCACACCCAATGTAATTCTCGCCTGGAGCTAGCAGGGACAGTCTTCACTTGTCCAGCACCTTCGTCCCAATCCTTGCCAACTTTAGAAAGGCAGCATATGGCACTTTGTTCGAATGTAAATCTTCCGTCTGACTGGAGCAGAAAAAAGAGCTGTTAGCCCCTCAAACACCATCCCAACAGCAAAGTTTCAGCAGAAAGGTAACCAGACTTTGACAACGCTCGGCTTGGTATATATGGGGCGTTAGATGGGTTATCTTAGTTGGTTTATTCCCTTTTTTTATTTTTGAAAAAGAAAAAAAATTCTAAAAACAAAATCTTCGGTTCATTTTTCATTCAACCAAATAATTTCAAATTCTAATTGCAAGAAGCTTTTTTGAAAATTGGTCTTAATTTTTCATGACTATATCGACTGATGACGTTTCTGCAACCTCTGAAACACTTATTTGCGATTTATCCCAAAACTGTTTATCTTGGGATGGTTACAGATAGGTGACTCTCTCAAGAGGTTATGTAATGTCATTCAATTAATCAAATAGTTTGGCAACTTAGAATCAATCTAAAAATAACCCCGATTATTTAATCATGATATACGTGTTGTAATCATAAAAAATCAAAATGTCCATGCCATTTGGTCATCTAAAAAAATTTCTTTAAGGTGAGACGAAACCTTAAAATCATTTTTCGAGCCTCTGCGTTGGCTGACCGTCTCAAAGACAAATGTCCCATTATGGAATTCTCCTAGTGAACCAGCCATCATCGAACCATTTGGAGAATTTGTGGTTTGACAGTGATATTTTATTTCTCTTATGCCGGTGATTTTGTTAATAAAATTGGTCGAGAATTTTCCATGAAGGGGGTGCCGGATTTCCCAGCATTATTTAAAAAACGATCAGAAATTAAATAAAAAAGGTTTTTAACTGAAAGTAAGGAGCAACATTAAAACTTAAAACGAACAGTAATTATTACGTACATGAAGTGGTGCGCCCCCCTCGTCAACACCTGGCGCTTCACGCTAAATTTTTTCTAGTATTTTCAAAAGAGCTTTTTATTCTAAATAAACGGCCTTTGTGATTCAGGGGTCATTTTTAAGGAATTGGAGCACAATTCGAACTTTAACATAAAGATCAAGGTAAATACACACATATATATATATATATATATATATATATATATATATATATATATATATATATATATATATATATATATATATATATATATATATATATATATAAATTGAAGCTTCCAGGTATTCTACAAAATAGTAGCCCAACCACAATATTTCGAGTAGGAGTGTATGTAGATAAATTCTCAGTAAGAAGAAAAAGTTTATATGATTAATTTCTTTTGTTGTTAGATTAGGTATTTTCGCGTTGTATTCTATTTTTGTGCGTGTTTGTAATTTGTACTGTTGTTTAATTTCCTTGCTTGCTTGTTATTTATTTATAGCCTATTTTTGTGTGTATATGGCCCATGGGCTTTTGAAATACACTTATCTATCTATCTGTATACAACAGCTTGGTCGAGTTAAATTCATTTTACCACAAGTTTTCTTCTGTTATTTCTATTTCCTTCTTTACTTATAAGGTCCGTGTTATGCATTCCGTACCAATTTTCATTTATAATTCAAAAATAGACGCTTATCTAGCAGCTTGGTCGAGTTTTATTCATTTTACCACACGTTTTCTTCTTGATTGTTTTTATTCCCTTCTTTACTTATAGGTCCGTGTTATGTAGTCCGTAACATCATTCATTTATAGTTCCAAATATACACTTACTTAACTGCTAGATAGAGTTTAATTAATTTTACCACATGTTTTCTTCTTGTTCGTCTTTATTTCCTTATTTTTTTACAGAGTCCGAGGCATATAGTCCATAGCCTTTTTCATTTATAAGTTCGAAAATCGATGTTTATCTAACAGCTTGGTCGAGTTTAATTCATTTTACCACAAGTTTTCTTCTTGAATATTTTATTTCCTTCTTTACTCATAGAGTCCGCGTTATGTATTCTGTACCAATTTTCATTTATAATTCAAAAATCGACACTTATCTAGCAGCTTGGTCGAGTGTCAGTCACTTTACCACAAGTTTTCTTGATTGTTTTTATTTTCTTCGTTACTTATAGAGTCCGTGTTATGTATCCGTAACATTCTTCATTTATAGTACAAAATATACACTTAATTAAAAGCTAGAGTTTAATTAATTTTATCACATGTTTTCTTCTTATTTGTCTTTATTTCCTTCTTTATTAACAGAGTCCGAGGTAAGTAGTCCGAAAAATTTTCATTTATATTCATGGTTGCAATGGTAGCTGAAACTTGGTAAAGAGCGAACAGCCCATTGTAACCAAAAGTTAAAAAACAAACTTAGAAAAAAATTACTAAGTGAAAAAAATTCCATCTGACACTGATTCAGGAATAGTAATTATTATTATGGTTCGTCTTGAAAGTAAAAGTTTATTGCGAAAAGAAATTTATGGTGATTTCAATGAAAATCTCGAAACCCCTCGAAAATGGTGTAAGATCAAAATGAAAAGGGCACCATTAGAATCAAAATGGTCAAAAACTTGTAAAGGGAAATTACAGTCTCCCTGCTTGAACAACAAGGAAAATCACTTTTTTGCATGGGTAGAACTGACCTGTCTCCCATTTTTTAAGCAGGGCTACGGGTTAACCAGAAAATCATTAAGACATGTTTAATAGATCATTCAAACGGAAGTTAAATTTTCTAGTGCCCTTTTTAATTGACCAAAAAGATTGGAGAGCTACCAAACCCCTCCCTGAAGACCCCTCCCCAATGTCATCCAATCAAAATTTTTAGGTAGCCATTTTGTTCAACATAAGTCAAGGATCCAATAGCTAGGATTTTTTGTAGTTTTTGTAGTTTTTGTAGTCCCTGGGGAAAGGGCTATACGCTGCATCGGTATTGGATACAGCGCATCAATATCACGCGTATCGGAATGGGCGTATTTTATAGGGCGTATTGGTATCGCAGGTATCTTAAACAGATTTTTTAATATCTCATATATTTTAATATCTCATATGTATCAGTTCTGCTTTCGTTAAATGTGATATAGCATTGTATACAACACTTTGGTGTGACTTCTTAAGTAGAAAAGCATGCAAGTATTAAAAGATACCATCATTGTAATAATTATACTCCTAAACCCATGACCGGAGGATTGCAAGAACATCTCCTGTATGTTCCTCCTCCAAACCCCTTAATAAACTACGCAATTAAGGTAAAAACACCAATACGTCACATTATATTATTAGATGCGTGGTTTCGTTAGTAGAGCGTTGGACTTCAATTGTGTTATTGTGTTGAGTTCGATTCATGCTTGGTTTTTTTTTCAATCACAGTTTCGTCCCTTCTATGTGAATTTTCAGATAATTTCACTGTTTTTGTAAATGTGATGCACCCATTTTTAATGGATGTTAGATGGCATAGTTTTGTCAAAATCCTGTTGAGAGGGGGGCAAAGTTGGAGCCAATTTCCCCAAATCAAGTGAAATGACAGCGAAAACTGAAAAACGAGCCACATAGTAATAATTAAATATAAAAAACAAGTTTTTTTTTAACTGCAAGTAAGGAGCGACATTAAAACTTAAAACGAACAGAGATTAATCTGTATATGACAGGGATTGTCCCCTCCTCAACACCTCGCTCTTTAGGCTAAAGTTCGACTCTTTCTCACAACTCTACATTTTGAAACAATAAAACACTTTAGCGTAAAGAGCGAAGCGTTGAGGAGGGGACAATCACTTTCATATACGGAATTATTTTCTGTTCGTTTTAAGTTTTAATGTCGCTCCTTATTTGCAGTTAAAAAATTGTTTTTTTTATTTAATTTCTGAACGTTTTTGAATTAATGCACGTATTGACTTTGGCTCACCGCACATGTATAATTAAAACGAAATTTGCATATTAATTTTTTTTTCTTTGGCTAAATGGTTTTCTCATAGTTTTGATCGGACGATTTGGTAAAAAAGGGGTGGGGGATGAGGCCTAGTTGCCCTAAAATTCTTGGTTACTTAAAAAGGCGGACAAGAACTTTTTTTTTACGAACGTTTTTGTTAGTAATAAATATACGTAAGTTACGAATTAACTTTGGTAACGAACTTCTATATTTGTATATTTTTATTAAGTATATGAGGGGTTCCTCCCTCAATACCTCGCTCTTTACATTAAAGCTTGAATTTTGTCCCAATTCTATAAGAATGCCCCTGAATCACCAAGGCCGTAGAACAAATAGTTAAAATTACAAAAAATACTTCAGCGTAAAGAGCGAGGTGTTGTGGAGGAGATGGACCCCCTTATATACGGAATAATTTCTGTTCGTTTTATGTTTTAATACTGCTCCTTACTTCCAGCTGAAAGCACTTTTTTTATTTATTTTCTCATTGTTTTTTCGTGGAAAATCTCTTCCCTCATGATTAATTCCTCTATGGAAATATCATCCCAAGTAACACCCTCCCCCCGAACCCCCCAACACGAAAAATTCCTCCTGAAAACGCGTATACACTTCTCAATAACCTCCCCCGGGAACTCTGGCCCCTCAAAGCCCCTCCCCCGGGAGCTCTGGGGGATTAAGTTGTTCCTAAAAACATAATTATTGGATTTCTCGACTACGTTAAACAAAATGACTGTCTCAAAATTTTGATCCGGTGTGGAAAAAAATGAGCGTAGGAGGGGGCCTAGGTGCCCTCCAATTTTTTGGTCACTTAAAAAGGGCACTTCTACAGAAGTGTTCTCTGATATGCGGAATCTGATGGTGTGATTTTTGTTAAGATTCTATGACTATTAGGGTGTCTCCCTGTATTTGTTAAAATAATGCAAATTTTCTCAGGCACGTAACTTCTAATGGATAATACTAAACCTGAAGAAACTTGTATATTTAAAATCAGCATAAAAATGAAATTCTTTTGATGTAACTATTGGTATCAAAATTCCATTTTTTAGGGTTTTAGTTACTATTGAGCCGGGTCGCTCCTTACTACAGTTCGTTACCACGAACTGTTTGAAAAAGGTGAAGATATACTAAAAAAAACTAACCCGTTTCAGTGGATACTTGAATTATGCTTAGTTTATGTTAGTTTAGCTTATTACATTTTTGGAGAAACTAAATTTCAGCTGGGGGTCTAATCAAAGCTGAGGGACAACTGAGGTCCGGGAGGGGAGGCTGCTCTACCTCATAGGAAATTACGCCCCTGAACCCAACAACTTGCCACTTAGCGGTTGGAGAAATGTAGGCATTTGGTTCTAGGACCACTCGAAGTTGTATATTAAAAGAAGGATTAATTATTGTTAAACTTACTTATTAAAAACATTTACTTTACAATTCCACCGTAATACTCTCTCCACACGTAAGATTGTGCATCCAAAGAACCTTTTGTGTCGAACCTACTCGCCTAGAGCTACTTTCTTAAGTGCTACTAAATTTAATTTCTTATAACAAAGAATTAAAGATTTATTTTTCGTTCTTTTTATTTTTCCAGGTTGGAGGGGTAGTTAGTAACCTAATAAGAGATTTACAAAAAAAAGAAAAGACACTATGTTTTGGTTTTTGTTTTTGTTTTTCACTCTAAACTTATTTTTAATTGGAAATTATATAAATAAAGAAGTTTTCAACTTAAACTAAGGAGCAACATTAAAACTTTAAACGAACAGAAATTATTCCTTATAAAGTAAGATCATGGCTGTGTTGTTTCTACATTAAACTTTAATCAAAACGAGCAAAGATTAATTTAAAAAAACGAAGTTTTTCCGAGGGAAGTAAAGAACGAAGTTGAAACTTGTCCCAACCTATTTATCATATATCAATATCAATTACATATATAAAAAAACTAGAGCGAATAAATAAACTGTCGATATTTCCCTATTTTTATAGGATTACAGAAAACTAGCGCTTAACTGAAAACACTAGTTCAGTTCACAATGAGCTCAGTTCAATGTTTGACTGTTGTTTCGGAACTAAAAAGGACATTTCATGATTATTTTGTAGACAAGGTCAAAGTGAAGCAATCTTGACAGAATCAAACAGTTCGTGGTAACGAACTGTAGTAAGGAGCGACCCGGCTCAATAGTAACCAAAACTCTAAAAAATTGAATTTTGATATCAATAGCTACATCAAAAGAATCGCATTTTAATGCTGATTTTAAATATATAAGTTTCATCAAGTTTAGTCTTACCCATCAAAAGTTACGAGCCTGAGAAAATTTGCCCTATTTAGGAAAATAGGGGGAAACACCCCCTAAAAGTCGTAGGATCTTAGCGAAAATGACACCATCAGATTCAGCGTATCAGAGAACCCTACTGTAGAAGTTTCAAACGCCTATCTACAAAAATGTGGAATTTTGTATTTTTTGCCAGAAGACAAATCACGGGTGCGTGTTTATTTGTTTTTTTTTTTTTTTTTTCTTTTCCCCAGGGGTCATCGTATCGACCAAGTGGTCCTAGAATGTCGCAAGAGGGCTCATTCTAACGGAAATGAAAAGTTCTAGTGCCCTTTTTAAGTGACCAAAAAAATTGGAGGGCATCTAGGCCCCCTCCCACGCTCATTTTTTTCCCAAAGTCAACGGATCAAAATTTTGAGATAGCCATTTTGTTCAGCATAGTTGAAAACCATAATAACTATGTCTTTGGGGATGACTTACTCCCCAACAATCCCTGGGGGAGGGGCTGCAAGTTACAAACTTTGACCAGTGTTTACATATAGTAATGGTTATTGGGAAGTGTACAGACGTTTTCAGGGGGATTTTATTTTGTTTGGGGGTGGGGCTGAGGAAAGGGGGCTATGTTGGAGGATCTTTCCTTGGAGGAATCTGTCATGGGGGAAGAAAAATTCAATGAAAAGGGCGCAGGATTCTCTAGCATTACTATAAGAAAACAATGAAAAATAAACATGAAAACGTTTTTTCAAATGAAAGGAAGAAGCAGCATTGAAACTTAAAACGAACAGAGATTATTACGCATATGAGGGGTTCTAAAAATACTTTAGCATAAAGAGCGAGGTATTTAGGAGGAGATAATTACCTCGCTCTTTATGCTAAAGTATTTTTAGTAATTTCAACTATTTATTCTACGGCCTTTCTGATTCAGGGGTCATTCTTAAAGAATTGGGACAAAACTTACGATTTAGTGTAAAGAACGAGGTATTAACGAGGGTACAAACCCCCTCATATACATAATAATAATTAAAGAATATAAAAGTTTGTTACGTAAGTTAATTCTAAAGTTATGTATATTTTTTGCTAATAAAAAAATTAGTTAAAATTAAAATTAATAATTGCCTTTTTATGTAACGGAAAAATTGCATGGCAACTAGGCCTCCTTCCCCATCTCATATTTCTCAAAATCGTATGATCAAAACTAAGAGAAAGCCATTTAGCCAAAAAAGGAATTAATATGCAAACTTCATTTCAATAGTTTACGTGTGGAGAGTCAAAATCAAACATGCATTAATTCAAAAACGTTCAGAAATTACATAAAAAAAAACTAGTTTTTTTAACTGAAAGTAAGGAGCGACATTAAAACTTAAAACGAACAGAAATTACTCCGTATATGAAATAGATTGTTCCCTCTGCAATCCCTCGCTCTTTACGCTAAAGTTTGACTCTTTGCCACAATTCTGCTTTTTAAAACAATTAAAAGCTTTAGCGTAAAGAGCGAGGGATTGCGGAGGTAACAATCTATTTCATATACGGAGTAATTTCTGTTCGTTTTAAGTTTTAATGTCGCTCCTTACTTTCAGTTAAAAAAACTAGTTTTTTTTTATGTAATTAAGACCAGAGACGTACTTAAGACTTTGTATCATAACTTGAAATTCTCGGTTTTATAGAGAGAAATAACTGGATCTCCAGAGTTCATGTTACGGTTGATATGTTCTTCATTTTGAGTAATACTAGGTGATTTTGAGAGGTTACCTGATAAATCAATCTATTATTTTGTATGCTATTTAATGACTTTAAACTTATAATTTTTATGCCTAAGTTTCTAAGATAATTGGAATTGTGTACAGAAAGTTCCTGATATTACAACTCATGTAAGACTACGAAAAGCGTTATAGATTAGTTTGTTGTTGTGAGTCTATGTCCTTACTTTTGAGTGCTAAATCAATATTCTTGTTTCTTATACTTTGCTTTTGTGTTTTCAGTAAAGCACTAGTTTTCTGTAATCCTTCAAACTTAGGGAAATATCACCAGTTGATTTATTTGCGCTAGTTTTATTGATATATGTTAAATAGGCTGTGAATTAATAATTTTTGTTCGTTTTAGGTTTCCACTTCACACTTTAATTCCCTCGGGAAAACTTTGTTATTTTAAATTAATTCAAACATAAAAACATGTCTAACAGCTTGGTCGAGTTTAATCCATTTTGCCTCACGCTTCCTTCTTGATGGTTTTTCCTTTTTTGAGAATCCATGTTATGTAGTCCGTAATATTTTCCATTTATCATTCAAAAATAGACGTTTCTTTAGCAGCTTGGTCGAGTTAGTTCATTTTATCACATGTTTTCTTCTTGACTGTCTTTATTTCCTTCTTGACTTATAGAATCCGTGTTATGTAGTCCGTAAAATTTTTCATTTATAATTCAAAAATACAGATTTATCTAGCAGCTCGGTCGAGTTTAATTCATTTTATCACATGTTTTCTAAAATTAATTGTCTTTATTTCCTTCTTAACTTAGGGAGTCGGTGTTATGTAGCCCGCAAAATTTTTCCCTTTATAATTCAAAAATACAGATTTATCTGTCGAGTTTAACTCAATTTACCATACGTTTTCTTCTTGATTGTTTTATTTCCTTCTCCTTCTTTACTTAATGAGTCAGTGTTACGCATTCCATAACATTTTTCATTTATCGCAAATAATCAAAACTTACACTTCGTAATTAGAGCTTTAATTTTTGAATTCATTGTAGTTTGTTCAACTTCGAAAACTTTTAATTTTTCCATCAGAAATTCTTCAAATTTTCTTTCCGGGAAACCACGTGTAAATTTCTCTATTAGAAATACCATTCCCGTATTCCAATCTCTCTGCAAAATGAGATGGCCCGATTTAGAAACCCCATGTTAGGAGAGTTGGTTCTCTTCTCTATTTTCTTAGGGCTTAATTTAGACGATACAGACGCGACCGAGGAACTAGCATCCATTCCCTAATGGGACTAACTTTAGAACTGGATTTAGTAGAAGAGTGGTTCGGATAAATATTGTATTTAATATTGAAGGGACAACCGCTTTAATTTATAAGGAAGAAAAGGTGTGTCTGCATGTTTATCAATATTATATATTTTATTTATAACAATTTTGTTGTGAAGAAAAATCTAATCAATATATATTTTAGTAAAGCGTAAATGATACTCTAGCCTTTTAGGGGGGTTTGAGGCGAGAAACAACACTACACTTACTGATGGGGTTTATTTTCTTTTTAAATTTTACTTCGGCGCTCACTATAATTCTTGTTCATTTTAAATTCACTTCTTTATTCATAGAAATTCCTGCTTGTTTTAAACTTCGGAATTATCTATATAGGCAATAGGCTATAGACCTATATAGACTATAGGCTATAGTCTATATTATAGGCTACTAGTCTATAGGCTATAGACTAATTTTGGTTGTTTGAAGCTGCTTCTAATTCTCTCTCTACTTTTCATGTGTAATTTCAAGATGTAATTTCCTCTCGTTTATTAGTTGATATCGTATTTTCTTTTTGTATTTTAGGAGCAGTTATGTTTGCTAATTAGATTCATTTTAGGCTAAATAAGACTTAATTGCACTAATTAGGTTTAATAGTCTCTCGAATGCCCATAAAATCGGGTGACTTGGTAGCCGCCGACAAGTGAATTACACTTAAAATCCAAAAGAGGACGATAGAGCGAAATATAGACACTAAATACTCTTAAAACGTGTTATTTACGTTAAATTATCACTTTAATGTCATTATACAATATTACTATTTTCGTTTTCCCCTTTTGAAATGAAGACTGTATTCAGGGGAGGGGTAAGGGGGCTTGATCCCCCTCCCCCGAAACGTATGTCTGACCCATTGAAACGTAATACACATGCACAAAAACATATTTTGATGCATTTTTGATTTTTTTAAGAAAAAATACCCCTCCCCCAAAGAAAAATACTGGATACGGCCCTGGTTGCAATACATGTCTGAGATTTGTCATCGTGAAGCTCAAAAACCGTGACGAATACTCAGTATGCTATGGATAAGGGCAGACATACTAACCCTTTAATTTAAATACTTGTTTCACCACTATATTCTTACTTATCTAACTGGGAGGGGGAGGGTAATTAGGCTCGTGTCCAAGGGTTCTACAGTTATGCTTCCTTCCTGGAATGCTCCTTCCTAAATAGTTCCTGATTGACCATGAGTCAACTGCGGTGATGCCCTAAAGTATTAATGAAAATAGAGGAGGAGGGAATTGTTCACCTCCCTCCTGGGAGGAGGAGGGACTTCCTTAGATGCACCAATTATATAAAACAAAAGTTATATAGACCAAGAATTCCTTCCATTCAGATGCCTCTTCAATGATGATCCAATCATATATACAAGGCCGTATTCAGAGAAGGGGTTGGGGATTTGAACCCCTCCCAGCCAAAATTTTTGTTCGACTCGTACACACGTAATAAAAATACATAAAGACACATTTTTGATGCGTTTTTAACATTTGTTTTGTAACCCCCCTCCCCTTCTAAAAAAAAACTACCCTCCAAAGCCCTATATACATATATGTATATATGTATGTATATATATATATATATATATATATATATATATATATATATATATATATATATATATATATATATATATATATATAGACACGATTTAATTATTTAAAGTTAATGTAAAAATGAAACTGAACAGTCATGAGTCAAAAAGGAGTCAAAAAGTTAGGGGATGGCTCAGTGCCATCACTGATGTTCAGAAAAAGAATTAGAAAAATTATGCACATCGTTTTTTACAACATATTTCTGTGAATTATCTATTTCCAAATATGTTACTTATACAATGTAGGGCCCTTTCTCAGGGTGGAAGGCAGGAACAGGAGGGAAATTGCAAGATTGCTCACGTTTTTGGGACCGGTTACTTTAAAATCTATTGAGTATCAACTTTGAAGGAAATCAAACATTGTGTCTGAAATATTCACTTACCGTGTTTTGATTTTGTCCAGTTATCTGATCACTTTCTAAGTGATCCGTGAATGTTCGATCGTGAACGTTCGATACATATTTTACAAACCAAAAGTTATGTGGACCAAGGAATCCTTCAATTCTTCCATTCAGATGCCTCTTCAACGATGATCCATCATATATACAGGACCGTATCCAGGGGAGGGAATAGGGGATTTGAACAACCCCATGAAATATTTCCTTGCCAAAAAAAGAACTACATATCCACACTTATAAAGTAAACTTTACGCCCTCTAATTACCATTTTATGCAAATTTCGACCAGCAACCATGAAATGCGTTTTTACTACCTTGTGCTTCAGAAGACTTGCTTGATCTCCAAAGACCGTTCCCCAAAAAATCATCCTTGAAATTTCAACAGTCAGAATTGGTACCATGCCTCTACGTTTATGAAGTTAATGGGAGTTGAAGGGGCTGAAGCCTAGGTATGCGCGCTTCAAATATCCGTAAATTATCCCTGAATGATCACGAGTCAATAGGGTACTAGATTCTATACTTATAAGGCTGAGAGAGGGGGTCTATCCCCCAAGGCCTTGCGTCATGAACTTTAATTATGATAAGGAAAAATTATACTGACTGAAAAATTGTTTGATTTTTCGATCTAAACATAAAATCCAACACAATCTTAGAATATATACTTAGTGTGTTTTGGTCATTTACAACCGCCCCCAAGATGATCTTTAGCAATAAGGAGTCAAAAGAGGTGAACCGTGCTGAAACTTTTGATTTAGGGGGGGCGAGGGGGGGTGAACTGAATACTTTTTTTAGTAAGCTAATCATGTCCGCATTTTTATTCAAATGTATCTATGAAGCCATTCCAAATTGTGATCGGGCCATGCTGTGGTGCAGGGGTAATGGGGAATAAAAAGAGGCATAAATTAATATTGAGCATTCTTTAATTGGTTCTGACCCTTAGAAAGGGCACTAGTACTTTCCATTTACGATTGAATGAACCTCTCCCAACTTTCTACGATAATCGGTTCCATTTAACGATGCCAAGAAAATAAGAATACATGAGAGACACATTACTAGCTCAACGCAAACACGTTGAATATTGTTTTCGAGTTTCACGAAAAAACCAAATGTGTTACAAGCCAAAATGTCAGCTAGGATGGGCCAAAGGATTTTACCAACTGGCCTGTAAAAATCGAAGGAAAACCTCGTGAGGTCAAGTTAGTCGTAGAAAGTCGTATGAAATCCACTTAAAATGGCATTATTTAAGAGATTTGGCTATTTATCAGCTAGCTGACCACATTGGTTGGGGAGGGGGCAACTCTTCACACCCACGATCACAAAATCGATTTTAGCTACTAACTTCTTATGAAATGCTCTAAAATTTGCCGTTGTGATATCAAATATGACTTGATGTTTCGTTAATGATAATTCCAAATCCAACAGGTTAGGGGTTTGAGCCCCACCCTCTGCGAAATATTTGTCCAACTCGTAAAAACTTAACGAAAAGGCATATAGATTTTTTAAATGCGTTTTTAAAGCTTTTTATACCCCTCCCCAAGAAAAATTCTCCCTTCCCCCAAACAAACATCCCAGATACGGCCATGTTAATGATTGACTATACTTTTCAGCAAATAAAATAATTCCTTTCAAAAATGTGCTATCTACGTTATTTCTATTTCGACAACTATTATCCATAAAATTCAAATAATATTTATATTTTTATCGCAAAGTTTTTCACAATGATTTTCGATTTTTTCCGCACCTTTTTAAAAGCAAGCTGTCGCCGGACTTCCAAATAGACTTTTCAACAGTTAATCAACCTGGTTTCATTATGAGCCAAGTTTACTATTACTTTTTTCTCACTGGGATGCTTTAAAACAACAGCCCTTTATTCAATTTTCTTAATTTTCTCTTGACCTATTTTAAACGTCAAATAAAGTTAATTTTAAATCAAATAATTAAACTACACGACATTTAAAAAACTATTTATGAAATGATAACTTGTTTGATGAATTTTTCGTTTATTTTATTTAATCAGGGTGTGAGAGGTAAGACTGTAGAAAAAAAAGTATTCAAACAATATATAACACGTCTACGATTATTCATGATAGTGGTGAGCCCAGTTGGATATATACTGTTATATCTTATATTATAAATATTCAATATGTTTAATATTTAATATTTTTAACAGTTTAATGTTTAAATATTATATGGTTTTTATCAACACTAAAAGCAATTATGGGACAAAGTTGATACAAACATACAACGGCAAAAACAAAATATAAACAAAGACTTTTATATTTTAAAAACCAAATTGATTTATGAACAGATTGCAGAAAATGGTCCCTATGTGTCCTACCTATATCCACAAACTTTCCCAACTTTTTAGTCTCATCTAGTATGCTTAAATCATCAGCATAATCTAAGTCCAAGAGAGTATTTACTCCCCATTTGATTCCGTGGTCTCCAATTGCCTTTCCTGTGCTCCTTAAGACGAAGTCCATCAAAATGATTCATATAAAGGGGAAGAGAACACAACCCTGCTTAACTCCTGATTTCTTACCTTAACCGCAGAAGTATTATTCTCGTACATAGCACAAATCACTTTAATATATTTGTCTGGTATACCATATAAGGATAAGACCTTTGCTAAAGCTCTTCTATCAACAGAATCGAACGCTTGCTCATAATCTATAAAACTGAGGACTAAAGGTGTTTGAACAACGAAGGGACTTCTCAATTATTAACCTAAGATATATATACATATATATACGGGTCTTTAAAGGGGGTATACTAAAGTTTTACGCCCTTTGAGAAAGACACCTGCTCTTTACGACTAAGGTCTAGCTTGCGTCATACTAGACCTAAAATTTGGAATTCAGTTCAAATTAATACCAATTTGATAAATTAATTGATGATTATGATTTCGATGGTTAGCTACAAGGTTTATTATCGGTGCTCATTTTCTTAACGGTGCTTAGAAAAAAATTCACTTGCAAGTATGTTTTGGTCGTGACCATTTTTATACTAAACAAATTTAGTATTAAATTCTAGTACAATTACTTAAAAAATTATACTTTAACACCCCCATCCCCTTGCATGAAAATGCATAGCCCAAATTACATATTACCCAGGCATTTTGCCATGCATCACTCTTGTTTCAACACGTATACCCGTAAGTATTTTCTACAATAAAAGTCCATTAAGGATAAATCTTTTTTTTTCGAAAATACCTATGTCATAGGTTATGGAGATTATTTGACCAAACAAGTATGTAACTGTAAATTCAACAAAATTCCTTTTGTAATTGGAAGAAGAAGAAGATTATGTCACATTCATTAAGATTCAGCATACCCCTAAATTGAAGGGGTATACTGACGAAATCAATAAACGAAAAACAAATGGGAAACACACAATTTGGGCGATATATTTGAACAATAGGACGGATGAGAGTAAAGTATAGTGCAATTGATACCAAAATGTTTTAAATGCAATTATTCTGCGTCTTATGAAGTAAGAATTACTTTTCTTAACATATTTCCTTCTCAACTTCCCCTATTATAGGCTTATACCCAAGGCCTTGTCAAGGGGGAGGGGGTTTAAGGGTTTGAATCCCTGGAATTTTTTCAGAACATCAAAACAAATTTGGATGCGTTTTAAAAGTTTTTTTTATAATCCCCCACCTCGAAAAAATCCTGGATACGCATTTGGATATAGTCTTTGGGCTCAAAGATAATTATTAAGACATTCGTATTATGTTATTCTTTTCTTAAGGTACCAGAGTTGGTCGGCTTTTGTGCTTCATTTACCCCCAGAGTATTCCCTACTTTTGTACCTACCCCCCAGAGTATTCCCTACTTTTGTACCTACCGCAAGAGTATTCCCAATTTTTAATGCCAAAGACTTTGTTAGGTGTTCCTGATTTTGAATTACAGGGGGTGGCGGGTCGGCACCAAATGACAAATTTTTCAAAACAAGAAATCCATAATAAAAGAAAAAGAAATTAGCTGAAATTCAAATCCGAAAAAATATTTTAGCCAAATTTTGTTTTTTCTTATTTATTACTTAAAGAGCTACTAAAATTTTTAGTTTCATTAAGTAAAGAGTTTAATTAATTAAGACAAATTTAAGTTTGACCAGAAATCCAGAAGAAGAGAAAAAAAATGATCTGAAATTCAAGTCCGAGCAAAAACACCTATAAATTTTTTATTAATGTTTTCTTCTTATTTATTATGCACAGAATTACATGAATTTTAGTTTCGTTGAGTTACGGGGGGGGGGATGCAAATTTATTAATAGGACTTTAATTGATTAATTAATCAAGCAGAATAAAAATTATGTACTTAATATATTTGTATGTTAACTGGGAAGTTTATTTGAATTTGGATTTCTTTAATCGATTACTAATTTATCATTGGTGCTAGATTAATTATGATTGATTATTTAATGAAGGAAGATGCAGACTATAAACTTAATATATTTTGTATTAACTGGGAAGTTTATTTGGTTTTCGATTTCTTAATTGTATTTGATTAACCAATTACTATTGTTTGATTAATTAATCAAGGAAGATACAAATTATAAACTTAATATATATATTTATCTTAACTAGGATATTTATTTGGTCTTGGATTTCTTAATTATGCTTATTAAATATATATTTATAAATGGCTAATTAAGATTTTTTTCAGGATTCTTCGGAGAAATGGATTATGAAATGCATATAAAAACTGAGCCTGAATGTATCATCGTAGAAGAGGACGAAATTATATTTGATCGTCAAATTAAAAAACGCACAGTTTACCCTCCCCCGCCCCTTATTCCCATCTCTGCATATTTCAATGTCAAGCGGGCAATTGCCCAAGAAACCCCACCGATTTTCACCCCAACTTTGATAACAACTCCTGAGAGCAGTGAAGGTGAATATGAGAGGCGATCTGACGAATCAGAGCGCCGAAAACGGGAGCGCAAACCAAACAAATCAGCAATAGTTAGAGTTGTGAAGAATAATGATGAAAACGAGGTTGTGACTTCTGTGACTGAATTACTTCGAAACAAGATTCAAGAAAGAGCTGAACCGGTTAATTTGTCAACGAAACAAGATAATCCACTTTTCCCACCGGAGTTCTTACAAACAATGGAAAAGTTGACATGCTTCAATAGCTTGGGGTCCCCTAATATGTTACCACAAGAATTTCTTTATATGATGTACCAACATCTACATGGTAATGTTAGTGAGGAAACTTCACAAAAAGAGTTGCTAGATGACAGAGTAGAGACTCCGTGCGATAACAAAAAGCGAAAACGCAAAACCTCACTTTTCTTGCCGCCATCAAAAACCCCTAACGAAATAGCGATATGCAAATTTAAATTTACCGGTGGATCTAAGCCATGCCTAAAAGAAAAGAAAATGTTGTCTCTTGACTCAGGTGGGAAGCTCCGATACTATACAGGGAAAGATTCCAAGAAACAAACTCAATTAGAAGACAAACAGATTTGGAATCAAGTTCTGGGGCAAAGTTCAAGCAGTTGTGCCAGTTTGGCCCGCTGCCTCGGAACTTCCTCAAATGCTGTTGACACGGATACTGCACCATTACCCCCCTCGAATCCTTTTTCCGTAGCTGTAATGGAACCTGTCGCTAAAACAGCAAGACAAATTATGCATGAAAAATCCTACAGGAATAAAATTGAGGAAACAATACCCATACGACAAGGAGACGCAGAACTTTTCTCGAAATTTAAGATCTCAACAAAGAAGCCGAAGAAACCTTTGCCATATAGGAAAAAGTTATAGCGAGTCCGTATTGTCATTACCATAAGTTATATCAGAGAATATGCGACAAATGAATTTTTACACTTTCCGGATGAACTTTAATAATCACGGTTGTGAATATGTCCTTGTCCCTGTAGTATTTGAGAGCAAGCTCATGCGCAAAAGGAGGGGGGTCGTAGAAGAGCGGGGGTTAAATCTTGGCTACCCGAAAATGTCGAATTTTCATACCTATTTCTATTAATATCTGTTCATATGGTTTGTCTTTTTCCCGTATTTTCAAACTTAGGCTAGGCCCTTGAAAAATAAGGCCTTAAGATTACACCCCCTCTCCCTAAACATCAAATTTCTTAGAATGGGTCCTAGAGTCTGTTATATATAATTCGCCTTTCTTATGTTTTTTTTTAAATAATACCCCACTTTGAACATTGGGCCTCAAGAATATAAATTATGGCTTGTGTTCTTGTCCCTTCTCTACAAAACATACAAAATTTTACAATTATTTTTTATAAAACTCATTTTATTTCCATATATAATTTGCCTTTTTTACCCTTTTAAAAATTTCATCCTCTCCCTCCTCAAGTATTTGACCTCAAAAGTGAGTTCCTGCTTATTTTTCTATTTAAGAGGATTTGAAATGATATTCTGATAAATGATACTTAAGTGATAACTTTATTTCTAACATCAATGAATTTAGTCGTCAATATAGGGATATATAACTAACATCTATTTTAATAATCCCGCAGAAGAAAAAAATATTTGCGATGATGAACCCTGTTGCTATTATGGAAATTACTATATTATCTGTCTTATTCTTATTTTGATAACAGCCTTTGTTTTTACTCTTTGCACAGCCTTTGTTTTTAAAGCCTTTGTTTTTGTATTATCTGTCTTATTCTTATTTTGATAACAGCCTTTGTTTTTACCCCTGAATAGCTCTTAATATCCTTACCTTCTTTAACCGATCTCAACCTATGATACTCAACAACTTATCTGAAAAGTTGTAACTAATGCTCGAGCTATTTTATAATCACAACTGGGGATAAAATAAATTTGCGCATAACTTATTTTGGCACCAATTATGCACCCTATGTGTAATTCGGTAACTTAAGTTACGTTCAACTTTTGAAAACAATTTTTTCATTGACCAACCAAAGTTGAGATTCAAGGCATTTTTTTTTAAATTAGTAAAGATAGAAGATTAGAAAAACAGTTTTCCTGTCTCTATAACGAATATAGAGAAATATAAAAATACTTAAAATTAGTAAATAATAATTACGAATAAAATAAATGAAAATATAGAAAAACGGGTTTAAAATTTCAAATAAGACAGCAAAAAAAACGAAAACAAAACTTTTAATAATAATAAAGGTCTGAATATTTTGGCTTCAAGTCTAGAGGCGTTTATCAACGAAAAAAGTTAATTAAATTAAACAGAAAATGTAAAGAAAAGGAAAAAAACATAAGAAACTTATATCTTAACATAAAAAACTTATAGATATAAGAAATAAGATATAAGAAACTTATATCTTGAACATAAGAAACTTATATCTTAATAAAATCCAATATGTACAAATGTTAACTAATGCAAAATGCAACAAATCAAACAAATTCAGAAAAAACTATATTGTCTCTCTGGTATATAAAAAAAAACAGCCGGAAAAAGCTTAGTCGTTTGCTAGTTAATAAATCTAGCAAAATAAATAGTATTATCTATTAAAAAAATTACATATACCCTAGGTTGAAACAAATACAATTAAATACAGGTCAAGAAAACTTTATCGTGTATGATATGATAAACTGCATTATTTTTTTCATTTTCATTTATTTTACTTGTAAAAGAAAAGGTAGTGTGTTCTAAGAAATTATTCATTGACCAACATTGAATTGGTTGTCCGCCCATGTGGACAGATGGTATATGTTACAACGATCTTTTATGTTTTCATTTGTTTTACTTGTAAATTAAAAGGTAGTGTGTTCTAAGATTATTCATTAACCTACATTGAATTGGTAGTCCACCCATGTGGACAGATGGTATATGTTACAACGTTCATCTATGTTTTCATTTGTTTTACTTGTAAATTAAAAGGTAGTGTGTTCTAAGAAATTATTTATTAACAAACATTGAATTGGTTGTCCATATATGTGGACTCATGGCATATATTGTACCTTTTGTTCTATATTTTCATTTGTCTTATTTTTAGATGTGAAGGCAGCGTGTTCCAAGAAAATATTTATGTATCCAACATTTCGTATGAAACCAAGAAAGAAAATAATAAATGGAAAGAAAAAATCAAATAGGTGCAAAAACGAGGATTTTGTCAGCCAGTAGCAAAATATGAAGAAGAAAATCAAGTGGATATTTCGACAAGGACCTCCGCCAAGTCGTACTCAGCGCTCAATAAAAAAAGAAGAGAGAAAAAAAATAACAGCAAAATCTAACTCAGTAATCAAAATATTGTTTTTTGTTTTTTTGTTGCTTTGTTGTTTTTTTTCTCTTCTTTTTTTTGTTGAGCACTGAGGACGACTTGGCGGAGGTCCTTGTCGAAATATCCGCTTGATTTTCGTCTTCATATTTTGCTACTGGCTGACAAAATCCTCGTTTTTTCACCTATTTGATTTTTTTTCTTTTCATTTATTATTTCCTTTCTTGGTTTCACACGTTATGCATAGCCAGTATGGTCTCAGAACGTATTTATACAACCTTTGAAAACAAACGAGTTTTGATATGACTTTTCAAATCAGTTTAGTTGTTACTTCAATATTTGCTCCTGTCATACTAGTTGTGACGCTGAAATCAAGAGAAAACATGGATCAGTTACCTTTTTAAACAAAGGTCATCGTTTGGTTCAGGCATAAGAAACAATTCTAAGTATGTGTGACTGTTGGAGAAGGAAAATTGTGAATTTCTAGTCAGAAAAATAGTTGTATCTGTTTTATATAAAGTGCAATTCTCCGATTTAGTACCTGATTTGTTAGAAATTAAATCGGATTTTTTCGCTCAATTTTTGTTTTGTTTTGCGTAGAATAAAATAAAAAATACGTATTTTAGACAATTTTTTCTAAATATACTGGTTAGACACTAAGTGGAACTGACACGGTTCAAATATAAAGTACAATGGTCACAAAAATAAAAGCGTTTTCTGTGCCCTGTACCCACCTTAGGTTTACTGATACCTGAAAACAATGATTTTCTACAATTTTTCATTTGGTTATTTCAAAATTATGGAGTTTTTAAGAAAGTTCCACACTTCGTCAGTGTTGCCACCTTAACCATGAAACTACACAAGCAAAATTTATGATCTAAATTTGCCAACACTTTTTCACTGTAAAAATTCAGAAAGTAACAATCTGTAGACAACCAAACCTTCAAATGAAAGCAAGAACTTGTTAAGCTGCTCGGTGCCATATTTTTTAAGCTCTTTTTTGCAGTTTTTGTTAACCTTTATTTCTTTTCTTTTAAATTGGCAGCTTCTTTAACCAAAACTGCATAACTGAAAAAACGGAATTCTTAATTTTTCTCAATTTCTTAAGATGTAGATGATTTTGTAAATTTTCACTTATCCAATTCAAATCAGTCAAATTTCATTTGCACTGCCCTTGGTACTTCAAAGCTAAGTTTTAGATGGATATAGTAAATTACATTTAGCAAAAAGGGAGTGAGAATTGTTTAGACCTTAAAAATAATTTGACTCTAAATTCAAGAGTCGTTCGCAGCAAACTACGCCAGAAGCATTTTTGAGTCTTGGGTAAATACCTTGTCGTTTTACAATTCCAAACGTTTGCATATAATGGCTTTATCTGAGTCAAAAATGAGCAAGTAAAAATAAAATACGAAAAATTTGATTGTACCGTAACCCTCTAAATTGTACCAGAAACAGAACAAGATCCACTATGGGAGTGGGCCTTTTAACTTTTACAGTAAATCGCCGTAGCATTGTAAGAAGCCTCATAATGGTAAACTAACTCGAAATGATTTAGTATAATCATATCAACTTCCCAAAGTGGTCGGTTGTTGATCTTTGAATGAAACATATGATTATAGCAAGTTATTCTGAACTGAAATTTCTTTCCCTTGCGGTACTTGGGCGATTTCAAAGGACTTAGTTTTAGTGGTTAAAGGGTTCCGACTGTTAGATCGGATTAAAAGATAAAGTCTTGGGAGTATTCCAAGAGCATTTCGGGTGCAAATCGTTCAAAAAAAAAGTTTTTCGGCCTATTTTTGGGGCTCATTTTCATGGTAAACAGGAAATCAACTGAAAATTGGTAAAAACTGGTAACTGGTAATTGGTTTGGTAATTATTTTTTGTGCAATGGGTTCCTTTTGGCCTGAATATATATTTATTTGAGTTTTAAGCAAATCCTATGCTTGCTTCATTTTTTGGGGGCCCATACCCCAACCCAATCAAAGAGTCTGCTCTAGCTAGTATGTCAAATAAAAAATCAACTTTTGTAGAAATATTTTCTAGAATATTTCTTGAAAAATCAAAAAAAGTATAAAATTCTTAATTTTTACAAATGTGAGAACTAAAAGCCTTTTATTATTTTTAATAGAATTTCTAATAAATTGGTTTTTTGCGTTCAAGCTGGTTCTTTGGTACCCAGGCAGGGTCTTTTTTGGTCAAAAGCCAAGGCGTCAGCAGTCTTCCCAAAGCTGTAGAATTGTACTGTATTTGGTACAACTTAGGGGTCACGGTGCAGTCAAATTTGTATAACCAAGGACTTTAAACCTCTACAATGGGGTTCTCTGATTGTTCTTTAGTTAGAGAGGAAGGGAAATACCTCAAATGGTGTATTTTAATACCAGAACTTCCCAACTGTGATTGAGCCTTCAGATAAATACGGAATTAGTTCTAAGGGAGAGGTTAGGAGAGAGGTAGAAACGATATATAATCTTTAGGGCCGTATCCAGTACTTTTCTTTGGAGGGGAACAATAACTTTTAAAAACAAATACAAAATTTGAAATTCATATTTAATCTCTCTTCATTTCTGGGAAAATTTCTGCTCTACGCTATTGTTATGAAAGTCAAGAGTAACATTAAACCCCAAAATGAACAGAATCAACCCGTATAGGAGGGGGACTGCCCTCATCCCTATCCCCACCTTCGCCTCATTGTTATAAAGACTTCGGAGGATGCTCATTCAATCAGAAATTGGTTGGATCAGAGACCAACCAGCCGTAGGAGGGGGCTTATTTCCCAGGAGGGTATTTTACTGAGACTATTTTCTAGGGGGGAATGCCTAGAATCGCAAGTTTATTTATTATTTTCAATATATTTTTTTCATTAGGTACCAGCATTAGCAAGCTGATACATAAACTTCAGATACCTTTTTGTACCGATATTACCAAACCGCTTTTTCAATTGTAGCTCCTGAGGAGCACTAGACCAGGTAGTGACGTCGTGATTATAGTAAAACCGCGAGCCTCCAGGCAAGTTTTTTGAATCTTTTAAAAAAAATTAAGCTCTGACCCCAAATGGGAATTGGATATTTAAAAACACGAAGCCATTTTTCCTTCAACCAAAAGGAAATCTAGCTGCAAATATAAAACTCCACTACAAAACTCCACTAACAAAAATGTTAAAGTACAAATGTTAAAATCCATGTTAAATGTTAAAGCCATTTTTCCTTCAACCAAAAGGAAATCTAGCTGCAAATATAAAACTCCACTACAAAACTCCACTAACAAAAATGTTAAAGTCCAAATGTTAAAGTCCATGTTAAATGTTAAAGCCATTTTTCCTTCAACCAAAAGGAAATCTAGCTGTAAATATAAAACTCCACTACAAAACTCCACTAACAAAAATGTTAAAGTCCAAATGTTAAAGTCCATGTTAAATGTTAAAGCCATTTTTCCTTCAACAAAAAGGAAATCTAGCTACAAATATAAAACTCCACTACAAAACTCCACTAACAAAATATTAAAGTCCAAATGTTAAAGTCCATGTTAAATGTTAAAGCCATTTTTCCTTCAACAAAAAGGAAATCTAGCTACAAATATAAAACTCCACTACAAAACTCCACTAACAAAATATTAAAGTCCAAATGTTAAAGTCCATGTTAAATGTTAAAGCCATTTTTCCTTCAACCAAAAGGAAATCTAGCTGCAAATATAAAACTCCACTACAAAACTCCACTAACAAAAATGTTAAAGTCCAGCTCAACTCAGACATTTTCCCCCTCTACTGAATTACAATGGATTGTTTGCTTAAAAGTTTATTCTCTCCAGTTTCAACGTCAACGTCTACAGTTTCAACGTCTTTCTCTCGATACATGCCAAAGACTCTTAAATCACTCGAAGATGTTTCTACGTACCCGAGTTACGGCTTCACTCCTGTTGGCCTGCTCAAGCACAAGCAAAACATGCAAAGAGGGCAAGGTTTGCTCCCCGAGCTTACCCTACGTACCCGAGTTACGGCTTCACTCCTGTTGGCCTGCCTCAAGCACAAGCAAAACATGCAAAGAGGGCAAGGTTTGCTCCCCGAGCTTACCCTACGTACCCGAGTTACGGCTTCACTCCTGTTGGCCTGCCTCAAGCACAAGCAAAACATGCAAAGAGGGCAAGGTTTGCTCCCCGAGCTTACCCTACGTACCCGAGTTACGGCTTCACTCCTGTTGGCCTGCCTCAAGCACAAGCAAAACATGCAAAGAGGGCAAGATTTGCTCCCCGAGCTTACCCTAAGTACCAGAGTTACGGCTTCACTCCTGTTGGCCTGCCTCAAGCACAAGCGAAACATGCAAAGAGGGCGAGGATTACTTTAGTCCGATTAAAGACCAACAATCGTCAAGATACATAATATGTATGATTAAAAAACACCTCCCTATAATAAAATATTATAAAAGATTATTACAAAAATAAATCTGATTTGAAATTTTAGCTGAGTGTTCCGATTTCACTGAAATTAAATTACAATCGAAAATTTTAGTTCAAGTATTGATAACTATAAAATACTCCTGCAATCTAAAAATAAAACTACATCAATCAATAACAAGCAAAAATTACTTAAAAAGCTCTTCCAAACAGTTTTTAAAGCAATAAAAGGTAACAAATAAATAAAATCATTAGTAGAAATAAAGTCACTAATTCCAAAGTAACTATTCCAACGAAAATTAAAGAGCAATTTTAAACCTTAACTCGAGTAAAAGTAAAGCTATATAACATGTCAAACTTAAAACGAAGAGAAACCAAAATGAATAATCAAGTCAAGTTCTAAACAAAAGAAATCACCGCAAATAAGAAAAGGATTGAATAAATGAATTGAAAAATTGAGTAATTAAAAAATGAATAATCAAGTAAAAGAAATCACCGCAAATAAGAGAAGGATTGTCGCCCTATCTTTCTTATTTCTGTTCTTTATCTGCTTCATTTGATCATTGATCCTAACTTCTCTTTGTTTTACGTTTGACATTTTACAAAAATTTGTTTTTACTCAATTTAACCTGTAAAATCATTCTCTATTTTGCTTTGATACCTTTTCTGTAACGGTTTTTTTCTATGTTAATCCTAACAACCTTAGTTATTAGCTCTGTGTCTAAACTTCCTCATTCATCGAATTTCCTTATTAACGTCAACATCTTTTTGACGCCATGAGAAAGGAAAGGAGACAAAAAGAACGGCCCGGGATTGTATTTCATAAGACTTTTTTATGGCCCTGAACTGTAAAAATAAGCCTGGACTGCAATCTTTTTGATCCTGGACTGTAATCTTTTTGACCCTGTACTGTATAAATCAGCCTAAACTGCAATCTTTTTGACCCCGAACTGTAAAAATCAGTGTGGACTGTAATCTTTTTGACCCTGGAATGTAAAAATCAGCCTAAAATGTAATACTTTTTACCCTGGACTATAAAAATCAGCCAGGACTGTAATCTTTTTGACCCCGGACTGTAAAAATCAATCTGTACAGTAATCTTTTTTACCCTGGACAGTAAAAATCAGCCTTGAATGTAATCATTTCGACCCTGCACCGTAAAAATCAGCACGGACTGTGATCTTTTTGACCCTAGACTGTATAAATTAGCCTGGACTGTAGTTTGTTTGACCCTGCACTGTAAAAATCAGCCTGGATTGCAATATCTTTTTTTACTCTGGACTGTAAAAATCAGCCTGGATGGTAATTTTCTTGACTCTGGACAGTAAAAATCAGCCTGGACTGTAATCATTCTGGCCCTGGACTGTAAAAATCAGCCTGGACTGTGATCTTTTTGACCCTGGACTGTAAAAATCAGCCTGGACTGTAATCTGTTTGACCCTGAACTGTAAAAATCAGCCTGAAATATAATCTGTTAGACTCTAGACTGTAGAAATCAGCCTGGACTGTAATCTTTTTGACCCTGGACTGTAATCTTTTTGACCCTGGACTGCAAAAATCAGCCTGGACTGTAATATTTTTGGAACCGGACAATAAAAAATCCACCTGGGCAGTAATCATTTTGACCCTGACTGTAGAAATCAGCCTAGACTGTAATCTTTTTGACCCTGGACTGTAAAATCAGCCTGGACTGTAAGCTGTTTGACCTAGACTGTAGAAATCAGCGTGGACTGTAATCTTTTTGACCCTGGACTGTAAAAATCAGCCTGGACTGTAATCTTTTTGAAACCGGACAGTAAAAATCAGCCTGGGCTGTAATCATTTTGACCCTGGACTGTAAAAATCAGCCAGGACTGTGATCTTTTTTGATCCTGGACTGTAAAATTCAGTCTGGACTGTAGTCTTTTTGACCATGGACTGTAAAAATCAGCCTGGACTGTAATCTGTTTGACCCTGCACTTTAAAAATCAGCCGGGACTGTAATCTGTTTGATCCTGCATCGTAAAAATCAGCCTGGACTGCAATATTTTTTACCCTTGACTGCAAAAATCAGCCTGGATCGTAATCTTTTTGACCGTGGACTGTAAAAATTAGCCTGGACTGTAGAAATCAGCATGGACTGTAATCTTTTTGACCATGGATTGTAAAAATCATCGTAGACTGTAATCTTTTGACCCTGGACTGTAAAAATCAGCCCGGACTGTAATCTTTTTGACCATGGACTGTAAATTTCTTAGGGAACGTCCCCTTGGCAACGAACAACTGCTACCTATGTCTCAGTGAATTGTTTCGAGAAAATCATCTCCTTGTCATTTCCCCCGGCAAGCATCCAGGTATAAAGGCAAAAAATCCGGGCGGGAATGAATATCACTGGATTAACGATTCTTGATATTTCCTTCTATATAGTTGTACTGACAGAGGCGCTAATTGGGGGGGGGGATTTTGTAAATTGCCTCTTTTGTCGCTAGACCTCCCTCCCCAATTCTGAAAGTAATAGAAAAAAATCTACATTTTTGTGAATTGGCACCCCTATGCTGAGTTTACAGCAGTACCTAAGCAATATTACAATTTGGTAGGATCGTCGTGTACAATATTCGAAGAGTTTTTTGTTAAATTCACGCATTAAAATTCTCTTATACCACAATGCTCAAATTAACACTTCATCTACTTTGTTTGAGTTCTTAGGTCAGATTTGTTTCACAAAATCTATAATTCACTCATTGAAGTGAACAAATGTGTTATATTCTGTGTCAAATGTGTTATATTCTAAGACGCAAATAATTGGGTCCATTGTTCACTTCTTAGAGATTTTACCATCAACATTCAACAAGTTATTGACTCAAGACGCAAAAGTTTTTCAAGACTCTAACTTTGAACGTTAAATAAGAATGTTTCCCTAAATTTATGTTAACAAGAAAAATAGAAAAAATCTCAATGGCTTATAAATACTAAATATTTGTATCTACATTCTACATGATATACCCTGGCATATTCTTCATACATAAAAAAAACTTTAAAAAACTTTCGCAACAAAAAAAATCGCTTGCTTTTAGGACTTATTTTTAACCCAAAAAAGGTTTTTTATTTATCAAATGATTGGCATTGCAATAACTTTTCATCGCAGGGCCGTATCCAGGATATTGCTTGGGAGAATGGGAGGGGGAGGATTACAAAAAAAGATTACAAACGCAACAAAAATTCGCTTAAATGTATTTTGACACTTTTGTACGAGTCAGACAAACACATTTTGTTTGGAGGGGGGACAAAGCAGGTACCCCTTGATATGTCCTTTTTTTGTCACCATCCCTCTTGTTTATTATTTTTTAAATCCAATAAGCATATCATTTTACCATATAATTGACATTACATTACCAATTTCAAAACTATCAATGTATTTTCCCTGTCCTCTCACATATGGACATAGACCATATGAACTCTATATAATAGTTTAAACACTATTAACTTTCTTGTGTCATACACGAGTAAAGGTAAAGAAAAAGGTGAAGCATACTGTACTATACCCTTAAAATCCAATTCGGTGGTGCTGACCTCCGTTTGAAGGCCTTTCAGCGATAATGTGCAATATTTTATACACATCCCACAAGTGATATAATATATAATATTATACATGTACATTTATATATATATATATATATATATATATATATATATATATATATATATATATATATATATATATATATATATATATATATATATATATATATATATATATATATATATATATATATATATATATATATATATAAAGATCCATATAAAAATCGGGATCAAAACGGTTCGATATACATCGATAAACAGATGAAAAGTAAGCAGGAACACATTTTGTCGAGTTTTGCCTAAAGAATCTAAAAGACTAAAATTATAAAGAAGTTGCTAAATATCCAACTTATCAAACCTGTAAACATATAGCGAGATACCCTCGAGGATGTCAATTCATAAAAATGCAGGAGGGGGAGGGGGAATTAATTTTTTTATGACTGTACAAAAAGGTGTTTTGACTTTTTAAATGAAATTACTAAAAAATGCACTACGCCAAATCTAAATGGGAAAGTGGGCAGATTCCACCTATTACTTATCGCCCCTGAATATTCTATAACATGCGACTATGAAATAATCCAAGTGACTTGATTCCTGGTGAATTTATTTATTTTATACTATATATTTTATTTAGTCATCCTACTTAGGTTGAATAGCTATCGTCGGAGTTAAATGCACCGATTTTTTATTACCGCCCAATGTGTGCGTCGCACTACCGTATGGCGATGACGGTAAAAACATCCAGTCAGTAAAAAACGCCAAGAGTGTTTCCGGCCTCACGGTTTCCAAATTCATATTCATTGCTCCTTGCATCAGCGCAGTGTTGCCACCTCTAGTGGTTGTTTTATATTTCCTAAGCATAAAAATTGCTAAATCAACTCGTAAATCACTATTGAAGAAAATCGCTTAATCAACCGAAACATCACTAAAATCTAGTAATTTTGTTTTCTCACCGGATGGCAACACAGCATTAGTTGCATATATCTGAAGAGTAAACTGTCTACATGTTCACGGATAAAATCTGATTCAAAACTACATGATGCTTTGCTTTCTTTTGCGTACTTCAGCTTAACACCTTATTAACGTTTTTTGGGTGAAATAAATTTATTAATTCGTTAAATTACGATTACAATCAGCTAAAAAGTAAAAGCTTTGATATTCAAAAAAATTTGGCTTTTCAAATTTGGCTTAACAGAGGACAAGTTTTGCTGCTTTTAGCAACTGTGAAGTGAAGTGAATCACCGAAAGACCCCCTCTGTGTTTTAACACCTTAGGGTCCATGCCTTTCCACGATTGGAAAGGCTTTTAGCCACTATTGTAACCAATATGAAAATTCAAAAGCTGTATTAACATGTTTCCTGTAAAATAACAGAAAAAACTACAAAATAACAGAATTTTATACGCACTTCTACAGCATTAACAGCAGTTCTATGCTGGAAAACAAGCTACTATTGTAACCAATATGAAAACTCAAAAGCTGTATTACATGTTTCCTGTAAAATAACAGAAAAAAAAAACCTACAAAATAACAGAATTTTCTACGCGCTTCTACAGCATTAACAGCAGTTCTATGATGGATAACGTAGAAAAAACTAAGCTTTTTTTTATATTCTCTGTGTAATTTTTGTGTCTTATTTTTCTGCTCATTTGCAGTTAAAATGTAATCAGGAAACGATTATTTTGCTATCTTTTCATACCTGAGATTGATTTTCATCCATCTAACAAACTAAATGCAGCATGCATTCTTTTATAGATGAAAAATAAATAATTTCTGAGACCACACTGGATAATCATGACAAAACAAAAAATTACAGAGAAGAGTGAAAGGAGGATTTTATTTTCAGTGTATATTTTGGGGTTTGGTTTTTATATCGTCCCTTGGACTTTTACCTGCATTTTTTTCATGATTCTGCACTGAGGCCAGCTGAGCGGAGGTCTTATCTGTATATCTGGGGTTAAACGAAAAGCAGGTCGAACCCAATCGGAGTGGGAAAAGGTCATAAGGAAGTATCCTAAGGAAACTTGACCTTCATGAGATGGCATAAAGAATAAAGCTTTGAATATATTTGGGCGGAGGAGTTGGTGAAGCTGTGTTGGCCTCAGGTACCATGGTTCTGCAGTGAGTTGTTGGTAGTAGTAATATAATAATATAAGTATATAGCAATAGTAATTTAAGCAGTAATAATAAAATAGTAATATAGTAACAAAGTAATATAGCAAAGTTATGCTTTCAACTTCGGATTTGCAACATTCTTGTATATGATATTTTTTTTCCGTGTTTAGTGTTACGATATTGTTTTTTCCGTGTTTATGAATATGATATTTTTTTCCGTGTTTGGTGTTGTCAATTTAGTATTTCATTTGGTTGGCTTTTATTTGGTATTTTTTATTGCCAAGTATTTAACAATTCATAATTTTTGAGGAGAGTTAAATATAGTTTTAAAGCTTTATGCCTTTTATGTATTTACAGTTTTTATGTCTTCTATTCGACGTAACCTAATGTTAATATATAGTGCGAGGTTAACTAATTTATACACAATTAAACTTATACGGTATATAAAATCTAATTATTAGAAAATAATTGTCAATATCTTGAAAAAAGTATGCTTTCTTTTAGGGACATTAAGTGTTTTTTTTTACTTAGAATTTGTTTATATATATAAAAATTCAATGGCTTTCAAATAATAGAGTTATGCTTTTCACAGCGTTAACAGCCGTTTTCTGCTAGCAAGTTTAGTAAAAACTATGCTTTTTAACATAATATATTTTATTATTATTTTATTTTACTACATTTTTTTTATACCTTATATCTCTATTGAAGATAGCCAACAGTCTAAAAAGTCTATTAAAGGTATAATACTGTCTATAATTCAATAAGTGTACACCAAAATCCAGAGTTTCACGATAAATCAACACTATCAACAAAAATGGAGATCTAAAAACAAATAAATATAAACTCCAATATAACTTCTTGAAGAATGAACAACTATTTAGCAAGTACGTATACAGGGGGGGGGGATTTGGGACCTCAGAATCTCCACCCTCACCAACCTAATGGAATATCAGGATTCTTATGCCGTTCTTATAATTCTTACGTTTTTCATGAAGTCTTCCTATTTTTTAATTTTTTATATTCCCCCCTACCACAACCACAGCCCTATGACAAAAACCTACGCCTGTATGTATGTTTTTAAATAAACGTCTCTAACTAATTTGGGATTTAAAATTGAGATACAGTCACAGATTTGTTCTAGGCTTAACCTAGTTTCAATATTATGCTATAACATTTGTTATCATTTATAAGAAAAACATGAACATGTACTACACTTTTCTATTTATTTATTAGTATTTTTTTGCAACATGGGTTTATTTAAGCTTATTTTATTTTATTTTTTAAGACGTACATGGAAACTAATTCGGATTGGGAAAAAAACTATTAAATAAAATCCTGATATGAGATAGTGTGCATTTTGTGATAAAAAAAAGGACTAAATTATTACTGAATATTAATGGAAATCATGTCATGTATGCTTCTAAAACGTAGACTGTCTGAAAGACGAAGGAGAATTTGATGTTTTCCAGAGGAATTGTCTACAGATTCTTTTGAGTACCCATCTGATCGACCGTATTTCAAACAGTAAACTATACGAAAAATGTAGCTCTATCCTGGGCTATAATGAGAAAAAGGCTGAGATGGCTAGGACACGTTCTATAAATGAGGGATGACCACCAAAGACAATCCTTTTTGGCCAACCCTTTAGGGCCAAACGAAAAGTGGGTCTTCCCCGAATGAGGTGGGATGAAGCTGTAACGAAGGATTTAAAGGACATTGGAACTTCTTTAGAGGGTGTAAAGAGAGAGGCTCTGAATATTATGGGACGGAGAAGCGTGCGTAGGCCTTTTGGCTTCGGGCGGTCAGTGCTGCAGCAGGTTGTTAGTAGTAGTAGTAGCAGCATTAATAAGGAATAGTAAGATTACAACATATTACTGAAAAACAGCAAACTTAGAAAAAAAAAACCACTCAGATTTGGGATTAAAAACCGATAATAAGTGGAATCCCTACTCTTATAATATTTACATATATATCAGACATGTAAACGGGACTGGGACCACTTCCTCTTTAAAAAATGTCCAATCTCACATTTTTTCAGAAATTCTCTACATTTCCCCACAAAATCCATATATATCTTAGAAACCCGAACAAAACTTACCCCACCAACCTTGTTTAAAACCCTGTGTACGTACCTGACATGTGTAAGAACAAAAATCATTAATATGGGTATATCCTTGTGATATACCCATTCCAAATGTTTTAAAGGCACACAAAAGATACAAAACACAGATAATTGGGCCAAAAATCTGTGCTAATTACTTTGCAGTTGGCTCCGTCATAATCCGGTGGTATAAGGCCAATAATCGACTAACAGACTATACTTACAATTAATTTCTAATCAAACACATACAGCAAGCTATAGAACTACCCTCCAGTACTATAGCCTGTCATGTCCCCTAAAATTACCGACTCTAATCGGTATAATTATATAGGAATATTTATCGGTAATTCATCGGTATAACTATAATATCGGTAAAATTATCGACTCTAACCCAAAAAGAAAACTAAGCAACTGTTAGTACCGTTTCGTGAAATGTTACGTTTTTACCATTACAACCATAAAACTGCTTTTAGTCATTGTCCGACATAGTTGCTGTTGTGGTCAGAATGTTTTGTTTTCCTGCAACTTGGATTTGTTTACGCTTATTTGAAAGGTTTTAACTAAAACCCTGATAGGAGACAGGTCTCAGTAGGTTAGGAAACAGTTGCGTTTGATATGCGGTTATTTACCCTATTAAATTAAAACATGTATAAATTCTTAACAAAATCCTATAAAATTTGTATTAATTTCATCGATTATTAAAATTCTCACGCAGATCATGCCACCAACGAATTATAGGACCTCTTCGAGACCATATGTCATCACCGTACTTATACCAGAAACTAAAAAAAAAAAACATTATCGAAACCAAAAAGAATAAAACATTAAAAAAGATTTAATATATAAAAGATTTATAAATTAAAACTAAAAAACTTGGTTTTTAGCTTAAGAGGTTTTCTTTGTGCCCAGCCTGAAGTTTTTTTTAAAGCTTTTAATTAACATATGTTTAGGAGATCAATTTTTCAACGAGAAAATCATCAAGTATCAATTATGTAACAGTTTTTAGGTAACGTATTCATTACATGAAAGTAGTACTTTGGTAGTGTGAAATAGACGTAGACGGGGTCTCAGGATGAGGTTTCACAAGCGAAATTATAATTTAAAGCATAAATTTGTTACTCTAGGATGATATATCAGAGAATTTTTTTGTATCTTGTAGAAGACAAATCAAAGAGTAAAAAGGGCTATAAACGTTAAAAAAATCATTTAAAATACTTTTATCCCAAAGTGAACTAAACAATAAAAAAAACTTCTTCAATACTCAAAAATTAAATTTTTCAAAACTGAAAAAAAATGGTAGTTTCGGAACATTGTATAAGTCAATGAAGACTTTTTTGTGTCAGGATTACCTCACGATTCCATTTTTAATGGAAAAAATTTCAATTTTTGTACCTAGCCGGGAAAAAATTTCAATGCGCATTAAGATAAATCATATATTTCTCTTAATCTGTCACTAAGAAATGGAACCGATCCCAAGGGAAAATATTGACATGTTGCTTTTTTAATAGCCAAAAATAGTCAGTAGTTTATTTTTCGTCACCCTGAGTTAAAGTAATCTGTAATCCGCGTTTTCATAGTATACATTTAGGTACTCGATTTTTTTTGTTTCATTCTATATTATTTGAAGTTTAATTCAAATACAAAACATAGTTTAGCACTATTTTTTTTATCTACAATGATAAATAAATCTACAAGATTATTAAAGCTAGAATTACTGCCATATACTCTATAAAAACGGAAGAGGGTAAAGACCCTTAAACTTAGATAGAATTTAGCTGAAAATCGATTTCAGAGTTACCATTAATCAAGTTAGACAGTTTTTTAAAAATTGTTTTGCTAAATTAATTTTCAACTTGTATTTGAAAAACTTAATTTTAGCTTAATAATCTTTGTTGACTAAATAATTGTAAATTCTATATTGTATTTAAAAACTATTGATGCTTACATTACCATTTCAAAAACATTCCAAAGTATAATCATTATCCATAAAATGTTTCTTAGTCTATTTTATTATTATTTTTGGATAAAAATCAAAGATAATAGGTATAAAATCCATAAAGCAAAAAGTGGCTGCCCAGTCGAGGAATTCAATCATAAATTATCGTGATGCTAAGATGCTAATTAGGCATTACGCAACAAGTTTTTAATTAGAATTTAGTGTGTACAAATGGAACTTGATCACAGGGGAGAGTTAACTACCTAAGAAAAGTTTCACTTATTTATTTCATTTTTGTTTACGTTCTTTCTTTAAATAACGAATCTTTAAATATAAATTTTATATTAAAATAATAAACTGCAAAAATTATCACTGGCAGTTTTTGCAAAAACTTTCTTTAAAGCTTGTGTTTTGTTTCTTTTTCGCAAAAGTGTGGATGTTTTGAATTTTTATAAAAACAAAACATGAATTGCCCAGGAAAGTGTTCTAACCTAGTTTTTTCCCAAAATCTTTGAATGCGGAAGTTCTGATCTCAAAATTTTATGGCTGAATTGTTGGTATTTCAGACATAAAATAAAGAAGGAGAAAAAAAAGAACATTAAGGAAAAATTTTGGTCACAGGAGTAAATACGATTACGTTTTCAAATTAACCTTAATTAAGTTTTTCACAAGAACAAGATTTTTTTTCTTGATAAATCAATGTTTGTTAAGTTTTTACCTGAAATAACGAGCACTATATTTACTTTTCTAAGTGATCGGTCAACAACGCCAATCTTTACTTTTTTTGCATTTATGCCAGAGAGCTACAGCCAAAATATGAAAAAACAAAAATACATCTCCTTAATTTATGTTTTAGTGTCTTTCTCCACTTTCTTCACATCCCTCTTATTTCCATATGATCTACCACTCAAATGCTTCTTGTACAAGCATCTTCTTCTCTCAATTAACATAAAGGCTTTTTCACTAATATTCCTATCTACGTTCCTAACTTTCTCCCCTAAGACACCATCAGCAACTTCATAAATTATTTTCCTAAAATTATTCCATCTATCTTCTATACTGTCAAATTCTAGACAATCCAGTTTCAGACTCAACTGTTCCTCGGAAGGTTTCTCTCCATTTCTCATCTTGAAGTCGACCATCGTCAACTTTCCGGAAGACAGTTCACATTTTAATAGACTTCAGACACTAATAGATGGCTAGATGGTGATCTCTACTTTTATATCAATAAGAGTACTCCTTTATACCCTAGTATCTTCTATCGATCCTGACAGTCTTAGATTTACAATAACACGATCAATAAGATTAGCTGTCTTAATATCCTATGAACATCATATTAATATATTTAGTCATTTATAGTGTATACTGTACTGTATACACTGTATGGTTATGTATGTAATATTATACTGTATGGTTATAACTATATTGTTATACCTACAAAACTGCAGCAGTCTACATCCGTTGCTATTTTCCATAGCAGTGACTAATGACTAATTAGTCACTGCTACGACTAATACTTACAGTTATTAGTCGCAAAATGAGCAACTAGAATTCTATTATTAATACCTTCTCAACCACATGGACAGATAACAGATAGACATATCTATCAACAAATGAACTACCATCATTTTTATACAATCTAATTAAATGGGGGGGGGATTAATGCCGGAATTGCCTCTCACTCAATTGAACTAATTAGCCGTGAATTAAAATGGAATAGTTGTGGGCATCAAGTCATGGCTAATTGTAAAAAAAGCCAAGACAGATAGTCCAATTGAGTGAGAGGCAATTCTGGCATTAACCCCCCCCCCCTTATTAGGATTGTATAAAAATGATGTTAGTTCATTTTTTAATAGATATGTCTATCTGTTATCCGTCCATGCGTCATTCCTAGGACAGTAGAACCAAGGTAGATAGTTCTAGAGCTAAGATAGCGATAGAACCTATAGTTTTCCAAGTGTTTGGTCAAGATAGGCTTACAGGGCCTTATTCCCTGCTTATTCAGCCAATCCTTTCAGCCTGAGTAAGCAAATTTCATATCACCTAACTTCCCCTAGACATGGATTTCTGAAACTCCTAATAAATCCAGTTTCAAACGTTTGAGTTAGATTAGTCACAACGCCAATACGATAGTTGTTTTTTAACGTTGTAACGTTAAAGTTGACGTTTTCATACCTCTTAAATCACTGAAGCTGTTATGGCTTCAGGAAAAGCAATAGATCCCATCAGTGCATATCAGGGAGTAATATATCTTGTCAAGTCTACACGAAGCGCTTACGCTTAGAATAGCAAGGCAATTTCCAGTTGAATGGAGACTTTACGCAGCCCCGGGCACATCAGCCTTTGGAAAATCTTGGTCACTACAGGGTTATCCACACTTGGCGGTACTCTTTTATCTATAAGAGACGACGTCCTACACAAGCAATCTCAAGTCTAATACCTCCGACTGTTTATGTATTCTTTTACAAATATTATTCTATAACTGGAGAGCAGCCCATAATAGATGACTTCAAAAGGTTTTCAGCCCAATAGGTCAACCAAAATAAACAAATCCAGAAAAATATGCATTAACCGGAGTTCAGAGCAGTGGTGGTAGTCTAAAAGTGTACAATTTCCTTTACGGCGCCACTCCTCAAGGACACCCTGTAGCTTCGTTTGCAATCACGGTTCTGATTAGGCCAGCTCGTGAAAGGTCCATCCTGATACCACTGAGGCCACGCAAGAAAGGTTCCCCTTCTTAAGATAGGGACGAGAGAAGAGGCTTATGACAGATCAAAGACCCCAAACCATCTTACAAAACCGGAACAGCTCCAACCTTTTACAAGCAGCCTATCCTCATGAGGGTCATAAGAAAAAATTATTACTAAAACAATCTTTATTTCATAATGTACACAAAATCATAGTCAACAGATTTTCTGGGTTGTTTTCCATTTCAGTCACATTTTTTTCCAATTTTCTATGTGCGCACTCATGCCTTAAATTTTGGCGATACCATCTACATAATTGGAAATAAAATACCATCGATATTTTTATGGTATCAAGTTTTACCAATTTAACAAATCGACAATCTTACTTAAAAAGTGCTATCTATAACATTCCATATATGTTTGATCTATTGCATAAATGTGGAATTCAAATAAAATCCGTTAAATTTTTAAAGCGCTCTCTTCATGGATCGAAAATTTAGATGGCGCTTGTCACTGAAATGCGAATGGACCAGGTAAAATGAACAGACAAAAACACATTTATAAAAATAAGCAAAGGTGAGCAAAATGTGAATTAAACTGGTAGCAACCCAGAAAATCTTTTTACTATGAGTTTTGTGCATATTATGAAGTAAGAATTGTTTTATTTACATATTCCCTTTTGAAGAGGGCAACCACTAAGTAAATATACTAAAAAAAATAATATAAACAATAATGACAATTTTAGAAATAATATGACAGTATAACAGACTAAATGATTGATAAATTGCTGTATAAAGCATTAAAATCCTTAAATCGTAAGGTTTTTATAAATAGCTTTTGTTTTCACTCGGAGACGCTTGCGATTACGATTCACTGATTTCTGACAGAATTTAGCTTTGTGTTGGTTTGCAAATTCGCATCAAAATGTAAGTACATAAAAATCAGAACTTGCCAATAAAAAAAATAAAATAAAGTTGCCAAAAGAAAATAATGTTTGCAAATAAGCAATCTGGAGTTACAAGAAATGCAAAGTGCATAAATCGTAATTATGATCATAAAAATAGTCCATTTATTCTATTTTGACAATCAAGATGACTTAAAACTATGAAAGAAATTAGAAGATAGTTGTGACTATGTAGTATAGGCTAGATACTTTAGATCTATCTAGATACAGTCTAGATAGAGTGTTTTGTTTACGGATGTTCATACTGCAATTTTGCCTTCATGAACTCGCAAAGCAACAATTTAGATTTTTATATAAATTAGATATTAATTTTAATTTTACTGATGAGAAGTTACAAAGCAGGGACCTTTATAGGAACTTTCAACTTTAGAAAGCTTCCTCATGTGGCATGTCTCAAGAGAGTCCCTATATACTTCAACGGAGTAATGAATTAAGGTTTGGCTTAGATATAGTTCGAATTCTTTACTTGAGATAATCAGTCCTTTATCAGGGACTTTATCAGACCTTCACACATAAGGGATGGAGAAGAGGAGCAAACTTTATCAAGACCTTCACACATAAGGGATGGAGAAAAGGAGCAAACTCATTCCCCCCTTCCAGTTTGGATGCTCTATGAAGATAACTTGGAGGTTCACATTGCAATTTCAGCCTTGCAGACCTTTGAAGCAAAAATTTGAACTTGTTTGAAATTTTAGAAATTACTTATAATTTTGACTAATGAGGAGTACAGGGACCTGCGAGACGGAGGGTTAAAGGGTAGGGAGTTGTATGAATATGGAATTATGGGGTGGTTATATGTAGGGATATGGCAGATGAGCTTACATGTTCTCCCATCCCCAGCCTGGATGCTCTATGTAAATAATTTAGAGGTTCACATTGCTATTTTAGCCCATCAAGCCTCTGAAGGAACAATCTGGACTTTTATAAAATTATAAATAACTTATAGTTTTGACTGGTGAAAAGTGCAGAGACCTATGAGACGGTGGGGTGGGAAGTCATGTGGATATGGAGCTATGGCTGGGGATGGGTGATGAATCCAGTGGAAACCAACTTTTGGACTACAACTGACCACTTTCTTCCAGGTATAAACAGTAAATGAGATAATAAGTGACTCAGGGAATGTATTATACCTTTATGAATTCAAATTACATATTTCACTAATTCAATAGCAACGTATTACTCACTACTGAGTAATAATACTCAGTATTATTCACTCACTAGTGACAGTATTATGCCCTCAACTCCATATATGTAAGCAAGATACACTATCGAACATTTCCAACTTTGTCAACAAAGAAAACTTTTTTTCGCGGTCAACGGTTAGCAACGAAAAGTCTTTCATACTTAATAAAGTGATAGAAAACTTAAAAAAATAACTTACAATCCAAAAAGAGATCCACCGAAATAAGCAACATTCTACACAGAACAAGCCTTGAACAGCAATGCCACAATTAGCAATAACAGTCTACACACTCTCAGTATTGTGGCCTTAGTGGTAACGGTCTATATGCTTTAGGCATATAGGGCAGTATGAATTCGAGTTAGAATTCAGTTACACCAAAAGATAGAAAAAAACAACTTACAATCCAAACAAAGAGCCACCTAAATGAGCAGCATGATCAAACAACTTCCACCGGAAAAGTAAACCCGCAACATCTAATCCAATAGCTCCCATTAAGGCCTGAAACGAAAGCAAATATCAATAATAAACATAACCCATGTGCATTCTCCCCAACCACCTTCTAAATTCTCTTTGAAATTCTACTCTTTCGGCGTTTTGCTCTACCTGTTGTGGGTTGTGTCAGAAAGACTTTTCACAAGCCCCACCGACGATGTTTTGATTTAGTGGAAAAGATTAACCTCTCAGTTGGTTATGTCCTTAACGCTGCATGGAAATTTGCGAAATCAGAAGTTACAACTAGTAACGATGTTTATTTGTGAACTCCATAGTGAAGGCAAGTAGGTACAACTTTTTGTGGTCGAGTTTTCATCACCTGGTAAAATCTGCAACTAAATAAAAAAAATTTAATAAAATTATTCGATTTGTGACTTAAATCACAATGTGACCACAAAATTCACTAAAAAGTGAATCAAATATTCTGTTTGCGAAAATTCAAGAAAAGATACAAATAAAACAATAAATTAGGAATTTACTGTATTATTAGTAATTAATTAATAAATAATATGTAAGTAATTAATTAGGTCTCTAAGTAATTATAAATCAAATAGTACATTTGATGAAATTGTTGGTTCTGCCAATTAGGTCTGTGATTCCTAACTGGATGTTTTTCTTGTTTTAACTCTGAGAAAAGAAATGCACTGTGCCCACATTGCTCTTTACTTAGGCAGCGCTATTGCGCTGCCTATGATGTTGTAATGAATATTTTGCCACCACCCGGACAAGTTTTTCACTTCTCGGGATGATCACTAAACTGTAGTTGTTGTTTCTTTATTATAATAAATTTCTTTTACCTTCAAAAACTCTTGAAGTTGACTGTTTTGGAGGAAGTAGGTTAAACAAAAAAAAATTACAAGATTAGTAATTATGGCCTCTTGGGATATAAACAGGACAGGACATTTGATGAAACTGCTTGCTAATAGGTCTCTGACGCCAATTAGGAATTGTGCTGTAAACTGAATACTAGCATTTTTCTTTTTTTTTGGTCTTGTTCATTATATAAACTACAACTAGATGCAAATGGTATTGGTTCACATGGTCTACTTCAGATGGTTTCCAAAAATTTCATTTCCAAAAACTTCCCCAAAAATTTCCAACTTCATTTCCGAATACTAAATTAAACACTATAAACTCCGTTTTTGTCCTAAAAAATCAAGGTGCCACTATTATGCATGAGATATCTTTGATTTGCGAACAACATGCCTTTAGACTGTTTGGCACAAAAACACAATTAATGCACAGCAGTTTGTTGGATTTGCCTCTTTTTGCAGAATATTCCTTCAGCAGTCAAGCAGAGTCATTGCAAAGAGGGCACTAAGAGAAAGAATAATCCCTTTGTAGCTCAACATTTGCTCTTGATTTTCTTCCTTTCCTATAGAAGTAAAATTATTCCTGCATGTTACTCCTTTGGAACCCATTCTATGGGCATTATTAGAGAGAAAAGTATCTGTAGCCAAAGCATCCGTGGTGATGTATTCTTCAGGAGATCAGCTGAATTCCATATTCCTGCGGCTCTGCTGTTTTTCAAATACTTTGTTGCAGACTGGATTTCTGCTACCACGAAAGGAATTTCACTTTCATCTGTTGGTGGTTCACAAGGTGTTTTTTTTTTTTTTTTTTTTTTTTTTTTTTTTTTTTTTTTTTTTTTTTTTTTTTGTCTTGTTCATTATATGAACTACAACTAGATGCAAATGGTATTGGTTCACATGATCTACTTCAGATGATATCGGTTTTACAGCGTCAGTACCAAAAATGGTGCTAGGCACCCCCAAGATATTTCCCCCTCCCACGAAAAATTCCACTGCATGCGAAATTGAGCAGCTACATAGAAAGTACAAAATGGATATCTCGAAATGTAGATCATATATCCTAAGGGGTAACAAAATGACCATACAACTGATATTTCTGAAATTTAACAACCTTTTTTAGTAGCAAAATAGAAAAATAAAAACGACTAGAAATCAACGTTTCACGACATTTTCTGAGCAAAAATCTGAACGAAACCAATCAGATCAGTAGACAATGCTCTAGCGCTACCTGTAGCAAAGTACTACACTGTTAGTATATCCACTAATCCTTCAATATTACCATTTACTTATTTTTTTTTTTTTTTTTTTTTTTTACAAGACACACTTCACATGCAAGGGATTGTCATATAAACTTTGGAGGAGGTTCATTTGATTGGAAATAGAAAGTTTTAGCGCCTTTTTAAGTGTCAAAAGTGATCAGTGTTCAACCAGCCTATCCCCGGCATATTTATTAGAACTTTAAATTATGATAAACCAAATGGGTATCTCAAAATTTCATACGGATGTCTATGGGGAAAAAAGGGGAATGGGAAAGGGGCTAGTTGCAATCCAATTTGTTTGGTTACTTAAAACAGCACTTAAACTTTTAAATTTTGTTCGAATGAGCCCACTCATGATCTAATAGGACACTTGATTGATACGATCATTCCTGAAAACAAACACAACATACTGTGATCTTTTCGGAAAAAAAAATACAACATGTCAAATTTTTGTAAATGAGAGCTTGAAACCTCTACAGTAGGGTTCTCTGATCGTTTTGTAGTTAGGGAGAGGCAGGCGCGTCAAATAGTGCATTTTAATGCAAAAATGTCCTCACTCTCATTGAGCCTTCAGATAAGTACAGAAGTAGTTCTAAGGAAGGAGAGGTAAAAATTGATATATAATAACTCTTGATTTCCAGGAATATTCCTGGTCTATACCGTTATTATGAAAGTGAAGAGTAAGATTAAAACCTAAAACTAGCAGAAATTATTCCACATAGGAGGCGGGCTGTTCCCTCCTTATCTCCGAAGTATTATTAGTAAAGACGGTAGGAGCAGTGAAGATGTTAAGAGTATAATAGCCAAGGCTCAAGGTGTTTTTTCACAGTTAAAAAAGTTTGGAAGAATATCAAAATAAGTATGCATACCAAGATTGGAATATTGGAAGCTACAGGACAGTTGTCAAGTAGAAGGGCTCTGAAGCATGGGCGCTCCGAAAAGTAGATGAAGATTTGATAGATGTTTTCCAGAGAAATTACCAACGGATTGTTCTGGGCATTCGGCTGACTCACCGTATTTCAAACAGTAGGCTGTATGAAAAGCGTGGTTCAATCCAGCTTTCCAAGGCTATAATGAGAGAAAAGTTGAGATTGCTAGCGCACGTTCTGCCGATGAAGGATGATATTTTACTAAAGATTGTCCTTTTCGGCGAACAGTTGGGATGGGAGGATTTCATAAAGAAAGATTTGAAGGAAATAGATACCTCCTGGGAGGGTTTAAAGAGGGAGATTTTGAATATTTTGGGATGGAGGAGGAGGGTGCGTAGCTGTGTTGGCCTCAGGCGGCTGGGTGCTGCTGTTTATTAGTAGTAGTAGTTGTGGTGTCAATTGTTATATGATATGGATCTACAATAAAGTAGTAATGCTCTGGTCACGTACTCCTAAATTCTATATCAGGTAACTTTAAATTCGAGTCTGGTTCCCGATTCGTTTTGTACCGGTATTGTGGTGCCTGTAATAACTAAGGGTAAAGATTCCTTTGAATTTCGTTCTTACGACGATAAAATTGGCGGTATCAAATTGGGGATTATAAAATTGGGGATTTACATGAAATAAACAGAGAAGTTGTACTCTTACAATATTTTCTTATTACATGTATTCTTAGGGAAATCATATTTTACTTAGGGAAATTAAGTTTTGTCGGCCGAAGTATATTTACTTGTCTACATACTTTCCATCGAGCACATATACACACAGATGGGCAAAATTTAACTCGTTAAACTCCTTACGGGTAGGTTTTAGATTAGACTTTTGGGCTTCTAAAGTAACTATACTTTTAAAACAAGTGTTATCATTCATTTTATTAGATAAGGGTTTCATTTAAGTATGTGTCCACTCCCATCAAAAAAGTAAAAAGAAAATTCTTTCCTTTATTATTTAATCGTGGAACTAATTTTTTTTTTTAATATTTATCATAATACCGCATCTTACTTAAACTTACAGAGTAATTAGTAAATATTATTCTTCTTCCTTGAATTGGCAGTTTGAATTCAAAAAAGGAAATAGCAGGGAACAAATCCATAGTCTAATAACTAATCTTTTAATGGAATTTAGGGAGCTTCGGAAGCATTTTTGGGCATGCGTAAAGCATTCGACTTTAGTATACATTCGCATTTGCTACTTTTGACCTTTCAACTGTTACATGTAGCACAAGTATAAAAAGAAAGCTTCTGAATTAAGGTACCTGGCAATGTCGTATCCAGGATTTTATTTTTCGGGGGTGTTTTACAAAAGCATGTTTTTCTGGGGGGAGGGTCGCATAAAACCCTCAAAAACGCATAACATATTTTTTTACATCGATTTTGTTATGTTTTTACGAGTCAGACAAACATTTTAGGGGGAGCGGGGTTTAAACGCCTAACCCTCCCCCATGGGTGCGGCCTTGGTACCTTATATTTTATAAATTCTGGTAATGTATTTTATGAATCTTTTGCCTCATAAGTGTGCTACTTTTTGCCTGTGATGACTTTTTTATGGCTCTTATTCCTCTGCAATAAGGTATTAGATAAGGTGTCATTACTTCTCCACCACTTTATATTAAAGCCCTTTATGATATATTGGGCCACTAGCTGTATATATCGCGATTTTCAGTGCCAAATCGAGTCTTACCGATTCGGATAATACATAGTCTTTTTGTAAATCATAGGGAGACCAATAGTAAAAAGTAAAAAGCGATATGGGAACAATCTATTATTTAATTATTTTCTTTTTAGACAAGGCCACTATGCATAGAAGGAGTTTGAGATAGCTATTTTGTTCAGCGTAGTTGAGAGATCTAGTAATAATGTCTTACAGGATGACAAAACCCCTACATTCCCCAGGGCAAGGGTTTTAAGTTATGCTCTTGGCGCATAAACGGTTTTTATGGAAAGAGTGGTCGTAAAAATTTCGGAGGGGACTCATTGGATTGAAAATAAGAAGTTTTAGTGCCATTTTTTAAGAGTCAAAGTGATCGTTGAGGGCAAATAACCCCTCTACGCCCCATTTCCCCAAATGGACCGAATAGAAATTGGAGATAGCCATTTGTTCAAAAAATAGTCCAAAATAACATAACAAGGCCTTCAGGGTTGACACAACTCCCCAGAGACTGGGAGCAAGGGTTGTAAATTATACCCAGGGAGCACATAAGGTTTTTATGGAAGGGGTGGTCGTCTGAACTTTAGAAGAGACGCATTTGATTGGAGATGTAAAGTTCTGGTTCCCTTTTAAGAATCAAAAGTTGTGGAAAACAACTAGCTCGCCCCTTCCTTACGCCCTCTTTCCTCCAACCGCATAAGATCGAAATAGTGAGATAACCATTCTGTTCACAATAGTCCAAAGAGCATATAACAATTTCTTTAGGGTGTACACCCCCCGAGCCTAGGGTAAGGGCTGTGATTTATATCCCGTAGCATACAAGGTATTTGTGGAACAGGTGGCCACATAAACTTCGGATCGGATGGGGCTAAATTGATTGGAAGTCGGAAGTTCTAGTGACCTTTCTCAGAGTCAAAATGAGTGAAGGGGTGCCAGCCCCCTCTCCAAGCAAATTATAAGAGAGATGATCAAAAAGACAACATTTTCATGCTAGCACTACTACTGCAAGTACCACCAATACCACTGCAAGTACTACCACCACCCCCGCAAGTACCACCCCTAGTACTGATACCAATACTACTACTACCACACTACTCCATTTAAAATATTGAAAGAAAATTTGAACTAAATCGAAAGACACTATGTGCATACAGTGTAAAAAGAGCTTATCTCAAGGATTAATTTGGATATTATGTTAGAGCTTTTAGAGAACACTTAAAGGAGAAGATAATCTGACGGAAAGATGATATGTGCACCCTACAACTAACACTACTATAACTACAACATTTAGGACATTTCTAGAAATGATAAGGGAGATGATCAAAAAGGCAATCTCTGCATGCTACCATTATTACTACAAGTACCACCTCTGCTGTTGCTACCAATACTACTACTACTACTACTACCACATTGCTTAATTTACAATATTGAGGGAAAATTTGGACTAAATCAAAAGACGCTATTTGCATGTACATTGTCAAAAGAACGTATCTGAATAATAAATTTGTGTATTAAGTTTGAACTTTTAGAGAATCACTAAAGGAGAAGATCATCTAACCAAAAGACAATATGTGTGCTCTACTACTAGTAGTACAATCCCAGCTACATTTAATACTACTACTACTTCAACCACTACTTCAATTGCAACTACTTGTATGGTAAAGAGCACTGAGATGAAAATCTCATGAAGTATATGAACATACAGGTTATCAAAAGGACATAAAAGCAATGCGGCTTATTGTATTAACTTAAAACTTCTTGACTTGATGAGAAGAATGTGCAACTGACCAAAAGACGTTAAGTAAATACTACTGCCGCTACTAGTACTACCCCTATTACTGTTAATACTACTACCAGTAATACCAGTACTACTACGACTACTATTACAACTATGCTTAGGGTTATGAAGGTGAAATTTTCTAGGTATTTTGAGGGAGAAATTGAACTGAATCAAAGCACACCGTCTGTATGCAATTTGTGAAAAGGGCCTAAAAACAATATCTTAGGAAAAGTTTGTTGTGTAAAGTTGACACTAACAGCGCTTGTTGTGGAGGACGTTGAGCAACCAAAAGAAAATGTTTGCATCCTAATGATACTACTTCTATTCATACTACTTCTTCCACTGCTACTACTTAGATAACTTCGAAGACCACACTGCCTTTCCATGACGAAAGTAAAACAGTTCAAAATAGGGATGAAACCTTTTAATTGACAGTAAACAGATATAATATTTTTTAACTGGATATTTCGAACACATATACAGTGTTCATCATCAGCAGTAAAACTGATGATTATTATTGCTGATGATGAACACTGTATATGTGTTCGAAATATCCAGTTAAAAATTTTTATATCTGTTCACTGTCAATTAAAAGGTTTCATCCCTATTTTGAACTGTTTTACTTTTGCTACTACTGCCACTAAAGCTAAGACTACTAGTATTAATTCTACTGCTACTAAAACTAAGGGCATTAAGGCGAAAAATTTGGGAAACATTGAAACTGTATGGAACTAAATTGAAACACACTATGCCCATACAGGTTGTGAAGGGGACGTATCAGAAATGCGTCACGCACGGTTATTAAGTTGAAACTTTCAGCGTGTGTTGAAGGGAATGTTGAAGAAACCAAAGGTGCTATGCGCATACTACTACTAATGCTACTACAACTTAGCGACGCAAGCTAAGAGAATTTAAGGTGAAGCTTTTAAGGAATATTTAGGCGGATGTTAAACTAAATCCAGACAAAGTATGAGCATGCGGATTTTCTTAAAGATGAAAAAGCAATATTACAAGAACAGCTTATATAAATAAGATAGAGCTTTAACGGTAAGTTGTGGCGGATTTTGAACTAGGCAGAATGCACTATGTGTATAGCATTGATACTACCACTACAGTTACTGTAATTAATGAGGCTAAGGGTATTAAAGTGAAACTTTTAGAGAACATTTAAGAGGAGTTTCAATTAAACGAAAAAACTATACTCACGCAGATTTCCAAAAGAACATAAAAGCAATATCACAGGCAGCGCCGCTCTGTAATGGCTAGACATATCATTGAAACTCTTAAAGGAGCTAATTCAATTGGAAATTAAGTTCTAGTGCCCTTTTTAAGAGTAAAAAAAGATTGGAGGGCAAGCAGCCTTTCTCCCAGTCCCATTCATTTACCAAACACATCCAGTCAAAATTTTGAGACAAACATTTTATTCAGAAGAATAGAACGGTCTAGAAAGTATATCCCTTGGGATAATGACTAAATCGAACCCCTACAATTACGCAATTGGCATATTATGCTTGAAAACTAAATCAAAAGGCACTCTATGTCGGTTGCCAATAAGACACTTCAGCAATATACCGAGAAGGATAGGGTATATTAAGCTGAAACTTTCGGGGCTACTACCATTACTACTTCTGCTCTTAAGAATTAAATAGATCAATGGAGTCCAGGTATGTCCAGGTTGTCAAAGAGCATAGACAGAATTGCTTGGGAATTCTATTAGTTTTATTTTTCAGGTCAACTTGAGGAGGTATAAAATTAAATCAAACAATACTATTTGTGTCCGGATTAAAAATTGTTGAAAAAAATTTCTACACAAATATTAAATCAAAATATAGACTCTTATAGAAAAAAACCAAAAGATATAGAATTTTACTGTTTCTTCATGAAAATGACTATGTCAATAAAAAAACGAACAGATATTAAATTCAATAATTTTTACCACATAATAGATTTTTCAAAGAAAAGTAAAGATTGGGAAAAGTAAAAAAGTAAAGAAAAGCGAGAAGTAAAGTGATAAAAGTAAAAGGAGAACATAATTTGTGCTTTATTGAAAACAAAATACATTTAAAATTTTATCACTTTTTTGACTTTAATAAACACACAATTATTAAAACTTTGAGGAATAAATATCAGCATATGTATATTAGACTGGCAATACATAGTCAATGTTTTTTTTTTTTTCAATAAAGTCGAAACTGTGTTTTAGTCTTGAGGAGACATGGAGGTTGTTAGCCCTACTCATGTTAATTTCTGCTCGTTTTGAGTAAGACTTGGTTGTTTATTGTCACTTCTGTTCGTTTTGGGTTTCATTTATTTATTGATGGTGATTTGTGGTAGTTTTACACATGGAAGATTATTTGACTTTATTTCAGTTCATTTTGGTTTAATGGAGCTCTTTACTTTTCTTTCAAAAGTTTTTTTTTTGCAAAAGTTTTTAGATCTATTCGAGGGAGCTTATTGGACGTGCTTAGAGGATGCGACTCTGGCGTACAATTTGCATTTGCAAATTTCAGCTCAGGGTTGAGGTCTTGACCTCGAAGTATGTATAGGAAGCTCCAGAATTAAAGGACCTGGTAATTTATAAATTCGGGTAATTTATTTATGAGCCTTTTGCATGTACAAAACCTGACGTACAATTTTCATTTGCTAGTTCAACTCAGGGTTGAGGTCTTGACCTCGAAGTATGTATAGAAAGCTTCAGAATTAAAGGACCTGGTAATTTATAAATTCGGGTAATTTATTTATGAGTCTTTTGCCTGTACAAAAAGTATTCCTCTCCGCCTCCTTTTATAGTGGTAACATACAACCACTAGCTTTATTAATTGCGAACTTGATTTTAAGTGCTGAATATACTAAAAGCGATTTATCATTTAATGCTAGTAAAAGTGTCTTACTTGTTTTTGACCCCCAAGACTCAGAGTGATGCCTCCGAGTACGATAAACTGTTATACAACAATTTGGTTTCAGCCATATCTGGATACAGCGGGGAAGAAGGCGTCGGTTATCTTCTGTCCTGAGGTAAGGAAAAACATACCAAGAAAAACGAGAAAATTAGTTTTCTAAAATACACCCTTCCGACGTTTGTAACCTCCTCCCCCTACGAAGAAACCAAGGTAAGAGTTATTCAGACTTACAGTTTGCGCGGTGAAGCTAAATCCAGGTAAAAATACTAACTCCAGCTTCGAATTAGGCATCTGACAGCACATGAACGCAAAAATGGATAAAATGGCACCTGACTGAAAATAAAAAACGGTCAAATTAATAAATTAAATTACATTAAATTAAATAAATTAAATTAAATTACATAAATTAAAAACATTTTTTTCATGACAAAAATGTAAACGCAAACGGGAAATAGGATAGGTTCCAAATAAACTAATAGTTGAGATAGTTTACTACTAGGAAATGACAAACCAATAATGTGGAATTGTAGAAAGATCTCAGGTAGGGGAGCTAATTCACGAAAATATAGGAGGGGGAAGGCATGGATTATTTTTTTACGTAGATATACAAAAATCATACTTTTCAAAATCTAGGGGTTCCCGATTTTTTCAATGAAAATACCGAAAAAAATGTTTTCAAAGTCTAGGAGGGCAATTGATCTCCCTCCTAATAGGCACCCCTGATCCTATATTCCAGGCCATCAACATCTTTCCTTCCCTATTTGTTGTTTATATTTTTCTTGAAATTAGTTACAAAGGAGCTAAAGGCCCAAGTTACGGCGCGTTATTTGCCAGGGTGGCAAATAACGTCTTATTAGATATGCCATTATATGCCAGGGTGGCCGGTGTTATTTGCCAAGGTTTGCCAGGGTGAAAGGCTCCAGCAAGTGGAGAGACAAAAATAATCTATTGAAGCTGTGTTTTCGTTGCATACGAGGAATAGATACGAAGTTTCAGAAGAATATGATAAAGCCGAATCGAATTAAGTTTTGAAGTTTAAGCCAACTCGGCAAGGTTGAATATAAAATTAGTAAATCTAAAGTTTAAATATCCAATTCAAAAATTTCTTCCAAGTTCATAGAGCCAATTCGAAGAAGCTAATCCAAAGCGGAAAATTACAAATCAAAATGTTGATTCAGAAGCAAATAAAATTCTACTAAGTATTTCATCGAGCTGACTTGTAAAAGCAAAGCGTTATGGACTACACCAGCTTATAATTAGTTAATTAATAAGTTAATTTAATAATTAGTTAATTTTTAATTAACTCTAAAGCCGATTTAAAAACAAACAAAAAGCTGATTTAAGGCGTAAAAACATGACTTACAGCTCTAATTGAAACTGCCAATTTTAATTTTGGTATAGACTTCTTTTGATTGAGTTTTTAAAGCCGAACTGTAATTGGAAAGTAAAGTAAGTAAAGCTTATAAAATACAATTACTTACGATAAAATTTCAACTCTAGCCAATCCTAAATTCCAAATTCTAAGAAAACTTAGTACCCTATTTGAATTATGGTATGGATTTCTTTTGATTGAGTTTTTAAAGCCGAACTGTAACTGGAAAGTAAAGTTAGTAAAGCTGATAAAATACAATTAGTTCCGATAAAATTTCAACTCTAGCCAATCGAGAGCAGTGCTAAATATGCTTGCTCAACAAATCGTCACCTGAAAATAGTTTTGCCGAATCTGTTTTTCCAAAAACGGGAGATAAATGAGTTTGAAAACTTTGAAAGTTTTATCTCAGAATTGGGTATAGCTAGAGCGTTGATTTTTGTTTCAAAATTAAGAAGAAATATCACTTATATCGTTGTGCTTATTTTTATTGGTCTACGGTAAGCCACTCCTAAGACAGAATGGAATGAATATCAATTCCGGTAAAATCACCTGAAAATTCCGCAGCATAGGTAAGATATGGCAAAACGGAATTGGCCCAGTCTGAATTAGAAATGCGACTTTCGGCAAAAAGTATTTCGACTGATAGACAAGTTCAATTTCGACAATTAACTGGGAGTTTTACAGAGATCAGTGAAAGGTCTCACTTACCAAAAAGCACCTTAGAATTTCAAGTTTTAACCTTCGGAGGCAGAGCCTACTTCGGGCCAAGCTGTGATTTCAGCTTAAGTACTAGGTACCTCCGTTTTGTAGCAATCATTAATAAGCCGTTTAACATATGCCACATTAACTGTTGGCATTAAACCAGAGCCGTATCCATGATTTTTTTCCAGGGGGGGGGGGGTTACAAAAAAGAATTAAAAAAACGCATCACAAATTTGGTTATATGCATTTTTGTTTACATTTTTACGATCCGGATAAACATTTGGGGGTGGGGGGGGGAGTCCAAACCCCTTAACCCCCTCCCCCCTAGATACGACCTTGCAAGAAACAGTAAAGCAATTTAACGTATTTTATTTTTACTGTTGGCAAACCAACTACTGTACTAGAAGGTACAGGACGCAGAAGCCTTTCCACAACCTTCACTGCTGGCACTTTTGGCAATGGCCTTCTCTGGTGCAATATGGTGCAAAATTAAACTAGCCTCTGGTGCAATCAGCGCTCCCATAGGAGTAGTACCCGCAAACGAAATTTTACAGAATACCCTTTTACATAGTCCTTGCTTAAACTGTAGTAACTTCACCTTTGAAAATGGCACTAGGCTAAAGTCGATCTCCTGAATCGTGGAGTGGCCATACTCAAAATGAAGGCCGTATCAAGGGGAGGGGGGCTAGGGGATCTGTACCTCCTTCCCCGAAATATTTTACCGAGTCGTAAAAACGCAACGAAAATGAATATAAGCAAAATTTGGATGCCTTTTTTGAAATTTCTTTATACCCAGCCCCCGAAAAAAATCCTGGATACAGCCCTGCTCAGAATACTTCATTATTATACTCTGGGCGTGTGAATGCGTCTTCAGGATGTCTTGCATCATTTTGCTCATTATTTGATTACGATTTTGAGAGGCACAAGAAGCTGACCATGTAACCAACTTTCTGACCATGTAAAGTTGAGCTTTTTGTTCAGCAAATCAGAGACTTTTGACAGAACGACAAAACCGCTTTAAAGAAATCGAAAAATATGCAATTGGGCAAAAGAGAACTGCAAAATACAGGTAGTTAGAGACGTCTCATAGCATTGTCAATTATTCCATTCGAGAGAGAATTGTTTTTTACACAAGATGACGCTTGCAACTCAGTTTCCAAAAAAAAATTATTATTTTCGGCAAAATCGCTTTCAGGTAAAGAAATATGTAGAGCTGAATAGTAACACAAAGTAACAGGAATATTTTCAGAGAATAGCAAGACAAATCCAGAAAACAAACGGCAAAATAAAAGGAAAATAAAAAGCAGACAAAGATGAAGAAAGAAACCTCGCAGCATGAGCTGGGAGGTTTCATTTAAATATACTTAAACATAATTAAAAAAAATTGACACAATGCTTATTGGCTTCTACGTTTTTAAGAGCCAATTGCACAAAGGCTAGATTAGAATTTAGAGGGTGTATATGTTTTTTGGAAAACATATATGTTCTATGTTCTTAATGTATGTTCTATGTTCTGAAATGTATATGTTCTTAAGTTTTTTCGCCAATTCAACGAGGTTGAATATAAAATTATTGAACTGTAAGCTTTTGAAAACCGATTTGAAAATTTAACTACTTTTCAGGTTTTTAAAAATCCTATTTTAGTAAATAAGGTTTATATAATTTATTGGTATTTAATTAAATTGAAAGATATTTTATTAAGTATGTTAATTGAATTAGGGTTAAGAGATGCCCCTTTTTTATTCAAGAATATACAGGAATTATTATATGAATATTAATATACAGGATTTCTTTATTTCCTGTTCTTTTGAAGCTTTTATTCGGTTTGTAATTTGACTAAAATATAAATGTTCCCTTATTTAGTTTTTGTTGGCTTTTAATATTAAACCTCGTAAAAGAAGAACTTTCTGATTAGTAGTTAATTCATTTTAATTAAAAAATAGTTTAGGTATTATGTTAATATTTATCGATTTATTAATATTAATTAACTAAGACTAATTGATAAAAGTTAATTTATTCGAATACTGTGACCACTGAAATTAATATACAGAAAAACATCCTGATTGTTATTAAAAAAAAAAAAAAATAAAAAAAAAAAAAAAGACTTACAGCTCCTAAACTGAGAACCTTTTGATTAGTAGCAACTTTATGCAGATGAGACATAAATGAGGCTACCACACCACCAGAGATATAAAGACCTAGAAACTGTTCTTGGCCCAGTGAATGCACAGCAGCTGAAAACGAAAGAAGAAAAAGAAGAAAATGAAAGAAGAAATGAAAGAAGAAAATCATTTGAGCAATCAGGGGTAACCGACGACTATTAGAAAAGGAGAGAAAAACATAAAGGCTACCAGGAATGTTTTAATTTAGAAGCGTTTCTGGCAATGGCTTATCCAAAATTTTATTCCAGTAGTACAAAAGAAACTTTACAAAAAACATGAAAAATATGGTTATACTTTTTGTCACTTTTTACTTGTTGTTTGCGTTTTTGCTACTTTTTTTACCAGTCGGACAAAATTTCAGAGGGAGGGGGCTTAAACCAGGTAACCACCCCCCAGGATACGGCCTTGTTTTCAGGTAACAGATATAAAGTTTTGGCAAATTTAAAAGTGTTTTACGAAAAATATCCTGTGGTGGAGCAGTGGATCGATATCTACTTGGCAACATGGGGCCCGGGATTCGATCCTAGCTGATAGAAGGTCTAGCAATGGGCTTGCTACCTGTCCATGTACAAAAATACGCACAAACTGAACCATCATCAACTGTTGACGCCCTTTCCATTATCAATACCACTGGAGGATTTTTATCCTTTATTTTTATAAATTTATTTTTTTGAGTGGGTGGGGGACGGGCAGGTACTCATCGGGAGATCTTCAACCCTTGGCCCTCCCTAAAAAAGACATACCTTCTAACTTCTAGAGTTTCCTATTATTGTCATAAAGCTCGTTTTTTTGTGTTTTTTGTTTTTTTTGTGCTTAGCCTTAAAATTTCGGACCCTCTCGAAACAAGTTCCTACGCATTTATCTCGTAGGGAGGGTAAAACTATGTTAAATTGGAAGCCTTGCTATTCTAAAAAAAGTAATCTTACGACTTGTTGAAAAATAAAAATTTCATTTGACAAACATGACTTAGAGGAACTAGCAAAATGCCATTAATAAAGTTTAAATATAGTATTTTAACATTGTTGATTTATGTTGTTATTAACTCTGATTCATTTATTCACCACTTTTTATGATTGTATTGTGTCTACATTCATTGACTTATCGACTCATTTACATTAATTTACTTTATTTATTGATTTATCAAAATCAGTGATCGTCAGTGTTACCTTTTTGTTCATTCCTCCAATTTCCCGTTTTTACTTTGTTTATATGATTTATTCATTTACTGCCCATTCCTCCAATTCCCCTTTCTTTCACCACACTTAATGGTTCCCCAACTCATTTACTGATTTACCAAAATTGATGAATACTACTGTGACTTTTTTTTTATTTATTTCTTTGTTAGTTCCGTAGTTCCTCTAGTTTCCTTTGTTTATGTAACTTTATTTATTTATTAGCAATTCCTCCAGTTCCCTTTTCTTTCAATACACTTAATGAGTGCACTGGGTCTAAATCCATTTACTTGTTCCTAATTTATCAAAACTGATGATTGTTACTGTGGCTATTTTTTTCTGTAATTCCTCTAGTTTTTTTTGTTTTTTTTTACTTTGTTGATTTACTTTCATTTATTTACTCCAATTTCATTTAATTCCCTTTCTATGCCAACAGGCAGTACAAAAAAAATGTTTACTAAACGATGAAGAAATAGGATCCCCCAGAGCCATTGTTGCCGTACAGGGCGTCGAATCGACGTTCCAGCTATTGGGTCTTTTTACAAGGACAAGTAGCAAGCCTGCCACCCAACTTAGTGGCAGCGGGGATCAATCCCTTGGCCCCTTACTGCCGCGCAGAGCACCAATCCCCTGATAATGATTAATAATTTTGTTGTAATAAAAATTATTAATGACGATTAACATGATTGTGCAAAATCGAAGACCAAAACTTTTACAAAAACAATTTTTTTTCGAAGAATCCATTTTTCTTTCTACAAAAATCAAATTGTCATTGGATTCAAGAGACTTAATTTTTCAGAATAATAAAATATTGACAGTAGAGCAAGCAAAACATGATAAAAACTAAGAAAACAGGAAACGGAAAAATAGACCATTTAATTTCAAAGCAGAAATAAAATAAAAGCCCCACTATAAAAGAACTGGCCAGGGGTAGCCAATATCAACACCGATTAACCAAATCTGTACAGAATTATGAAAACAGAAGCAACGATTTTCGGTAGAATTTATTCTATTTTTAGGCACCTATTTGTCACATCAACACCTGATCTTCTTCGCCATCGTAACTATTTTGAAGAAAAATGAAACAAAATTTTAAATTTTCTCCTCAACTTTTTTATTTATTTCGATGGTAAACTGACAATTGTGTGGCTATTATGTAGTGAAAAGTGGCAATTTCCTTCAAAGGAAAATTAGATAGTCAATCAGTGTCCATGATGTCCGTTTTCAAAAATACAAGCTACGTCAGCGCCTTTTATGCCATTTGGAAACTGACTTAGAATAACCTGTTTTTATTCACAACACGCAACAAAGCATCGCCAGTGCAAGGAAGAAGAAGTGAAAGCATTATAATTATACAGACTTAAAGAAAATAACAAGAAGACAAACAATAAATACCGAAGAACTAAAAAAAAATCTAAATGAGAAACAGAAGGAAGAGAAAAGGCAGAAAACAAATATACTATTGAAGTACATAATTCAGTTGCTTCTGTTCAGTTTAGAGTATAGCTATTTCTCTAATTGAATAAAACCGACAAAAATCATACTAGTTTTTAGTAAGATAGCTTTAATGTGAATGAATTCTGGAATCCCCATGAAAAGATATCAAAGGTCATTTCTTTAGAGTTTCGGTAAATTCGGTAAAAGAAACGTAATTTCTTTAGAATTTCGGCAAATATTGCATGGGTTGCATTTTACTTAGAATTTATTACCGCGATAGCATTGTTTGATAGCATTTTAAAGGGTGTTTAATCTTTTTTAAAACTATAATCTTTGTTAAAATAGAAGTAAAAACTAAAGCTGAATTAGGAGCTGAGACTCCATAATTTAAGAAACGCATAAATACACCACTTGAATATAACCAACATTAAATATACTTACGGTAAGTAAAGCTACGAAGACAGTACATATTTAGACCTAGGTGGAGTAGTGAATAATGGCTAAAAGTTGAAAGAAATAAAGGCCAACACACAGCTCCTGCAAAAGAGAACTCAATTTACGTAAATAAATAAAGGGCAAACTAACATAAATAAACAAAAATATGTAAGCATCAAATATAAGTGTGAACCCTTTCAATGCTTGGAGATTGTATCCCTTGTATCCCTGGCCATGGAGCCTTTCGAGGGGGAATAAGAGTATTGTATTTCCATTTTGTATCTATTGGTGAATAAAACTCTGAACTATAAAAAGCCGCCTTTTGACTGGTATCATAATGTAAATTTTGTGATTAAGAAAATGAATTCAGATTCTGATAATTACCTGAATTTCAATTTATTTCAATTTATTATTTATTGTAATATAGCGGCAATTTTTTAACAATATATTTGCACTTGAAAATAATTAATCGAAATATAAGGATTGAAAACTTAAGAGTGTATATCAATAATTTATTTTAAAAAACCGTTTCCAAAAAGAAACCACAGACCATACTAAAAGCATACAGTAGAAACATGCTTCAAAGAACCATACTAGAACAAAAACCAAACAGAGATAAGTCCATATGATAATTAAAAGTTAAAACGAACAGATATAAAAATTTATAATAACATCAAACATAAAAGTAACACATACTAAAGTAGAGGATAAATGAATCCTAAAACGAACGGATATGAAGAGAAGACGAACTACTCCAGCAACATATTGTGGTGGAGGTCACGAGATGATAAGTGGGTATTGTCTCGAGATCTCGGAACAGAGAAGGGAAGGCAGCGGAACCCAGTTAACGTGAATACATTTTAATATTGCTGCATTAATAGATAAGTCATCCAATCGCTGTCCAAAGAGTATAACAAACTTAAAAGAGTGGAAACTGGCGATAATGTCAAAAACAAAAATCACTAACGCCATCTAAAGTTTAGTGACTGAGTTAGATTCGAAACTGTTGCATTCATGTCTTTTCAAGCCCTTTGAAATATAGGAGAGGGTAAATAAAGCGAAATTCTGTCCCCAGTAGGCTTACCATCTTAAAGTCAACTAGCCTACTTATCCTGTAAATATTTCTCCAAGCTTACTTGGGGTTTTGACTTAAAGTAATTCTTAAGAAAAGAGTTACTGGCAACTTTAATTGCATTAAAATGCAATGGAATAAGGTTGTGGGGAGTAACCAATAATGAATGAAGGAGCTTTTTTTACAGAGCTGTGAGACGGAGTTGTGGTGTCGGAGCCGGACTTAAAGTAAAGTTTTCTTGAATGGAGTCGGAGCTGAGGTCGGTATATTGAAAATGTCTGGGGCCAAAGCCCGTTATAACTTATAAAATCTAGTTAAATGAAGGCTTAAAACAGGGCTGTAGAGTTGAAATTCTGGAGTCGGAGTTTTAGTAAATTTTCATTGAATGGGATCAGAGTTGGAGTCAGTAGCATATATTAAACAAGTATGGAGCCAGAATCGTTACAATTTGTAACCAACTCCACTGCCCTGATTTTTTAAGATTAATTTACGGAAGGAGGAGTTAAAGTACAATAATGTATTGTTGGCAAATAATTCACGACTAGGGGCACGGAAAAAAATTTAGAGAGAAGTTAAGGGTAGGACAGCCTTTACTTTTGCCCCCTGTGTGGAGATACGGATGAAGCTGAGAGTCATATGATGGCTGAGTAAGATAAACTGAGTGACGTTAAGGAAAGAAGTGCACGGAAACTGATGAAAAATGGCTGTCGAGTATAGTGATGAATGGGTATTTTAGAAAGTGTTGAAAGATTAAGAGGACTCCTCTAGCTGGAGCACAGAATTTTTCTTTGTAAATTAAGAAGTCTTTTTGTTTATTTACCGTGATTTAATTATAATTGAATATTTCATTTTGTACTGCCATGGCCCAAGGGCATTTAGAGCAACAAACAATGCTATAATTATTTTCTTATAATTATCTTTGTATCAAACACGAATTCAACAATAAAAATTTACCCTTAATTTGCCAGTATTCCACAATAAATTTCAAAAAATTGTAATTTGTGGATAAAATTAAGGCTCAACTGCGAGAAGACAAAGAAAATGATATAAACCCTTTTCAATTGAAGATAAAAAAGCTGAAAGTATACTAAAAAAATTGCTTATATTCGACATAATTTTTGCAAAAAGTGTGATCTCAAAAAAGTAACAAGCCTGAACAAAACAAATAAAAAATTTAAAAATAATAAAGAATTAGTTTTATTTTTTCAATGAATAATTTAGTTATATCTGTTCGTTTTAAAAAACGTGAATAAAAGCAGGTTATTCTAAGTCAGTTTCCAAATGGCATAAAAAAAAAACGGCACTGAACTAGCTGGTATTTTTGAAAACGTTATTTTTGACATCATGGACACTGATTGACTATTTAATTTTCCTTTGAAGAAAATCGTCACTTTTCACTACATAATAGCCACACAATTGCCAGTTTACCTTCGAAATAAATAAAAAAGTTGAGGAGAAAATTTTTAATTTTGTTTCATTTTTCTTCAAAACAGTTTTTTTTTTAGCGAAGAAGGTCAAGCGTTTATGTGTCAAATCAGTGCCTAACAGTAGAATAAATTCTACCGAAAATCTTTGATTTTGTTTTCATATTTTCTGTACAGATTTGGTTAATCGGTGTTGATATTGGCTACCCCTGGCCAGTTCTTTTATAGTGGGGCTTTTATTTTATTTCTGCTTTGAAATTAAATGGTCTATTTTTCCGTTTCCTGTTTTCTAAGTTTTTATCATGTTTTGCTTGCTCTACTGTCAATATTTTATTATTCTGAAAAATTAAGTCTCTTGAATCCAATGACAATTTGATTTTTGTAGAAAGAAAAATGGATTCTTCGAAAAAAAATTGTTTTTGTAAAAGTTTTGGTCTTCGATTTTGCACAATCATGTTAATCGTCATTAATAATTTTTGTTGTATTGGTAATCATTATCAGGGGATTGGTGCTCTGCTCGGCAGTAAGGGGCCAAGGGATTGATCCCCGCTGCCACTAAGTTGGGTGGCAGGCTTGCTACTTGTCCTTGTAAAAAGACCCAATAGCTGGAACGTCGATTCGACGCCCTGTACGGCAACAATGGCTCTGGGGGATCCTATTCCTTCATCGTTTAGTAAACATTTTTTTTGTACTGCCTGTTGGCATAGAAAGGGAATTAAATGAAATTGGAGTAAATAAATGAAAGTAAATCAACAAAGTAAAAAAAAAAACTAGAGGAATTACAGAAAAAAATAGCCACAGTAGCAATCATCAGTTTTGATAAATTAGGAACAAGTAAATGAATTTAGACCCAGTGCACTCATTAAGTGTATTGAAAGAAAAGGGAACTGGAGGAATTGCTAATAAATAAATAAAGTTACATAAACAAAGGAAACTAGAGGAACTACGGAACAAATTAGTCACAGTAGTAATCATCAATTTTGATAAACCAGTTACAAGTAAATGAATATAGACGCAATACTATCATTGAGTGTAGTGAAAGAAAAGGGAACTGGAGGAATTAGCAATAAATATAAAAATTGCACAAACAATATAAAAAAGGAAACTGGAGGAATTATAAAAAAATAATTATAGTAGCAACCATCAATTTTGATAAATCATTAACAAGTAAATGAATGTAGACACAATACAATCATTAAGTGTAGTAAAAGGAAAGGAAACTGGAGGAATTGGCAATAACAAAAAGTAAACAAACAAAGTAAAAAAGGGAAATTATAGGAACTCACGAAAATTTTAAATCAAATAAGTCGCAGTAAATGAATGTAGACATTAAGGCAATCATTAAATGTGGTGATGTAAAGGGGATTGGAGGAATTAGCAGTAAATAAAAAAGTATATAAACAAGCTAAAAAGGAGAAACTAGAGGAATAAAAAAAAATTAATCACAGTAGCAATCAGTTGATCTGACAAATCAGTAACAATTAAATGAATGTAAACACAATGTAATCATTAAGGGTGGTGAAAGGAAAGGAAACTGGAGGGATTGGCAATAAATAAATAGTTTACATAAACAAAGTAAATTAGACATAACTAAATTATTCTCTCCCGCCGCCTCTAGTATCTGTAGGCTATATAGCCCTAGAATATAGACAAGAGCTCTGTAATTTTGCTTGTTCAGGTATTTTGTACAAGTGGATAAATTTACAATTTATTTGTTATTTCGCTAGGTTAAACACAAACTTACAATTTATAATGCGCTTTAACCCTAATTCCAAACATATAAATCGATATATTTGCAGAGGAAACAATACATTCTGCACATTAGCTTTCAGAAAATAACGTTGTATATTTCACTGGATTTTGTATTGGAATTTTGCATACAGCATCTTTCAAACACACCTTAAATTTCTCTATGGAGAGGGGGGTGGGGCTTTTCCGCTTCGCCACCAACAAGAAAATTGTAGAGTAAGAATTGAAGAGGCATATAATTAGCATGATCAAGATAGAAGGGTTACTTACTCCCTACAGGATTTACAAAAAACCGCTCAGTCATAGGAATGTGCCATCTATTAACTTTCCAAGCCAAAAATAACGTTGGATATTATGGATATATACAAAAATAACGTTTTCGGAAAACAATGTTGGATATTTCGCAGCATTTTGTATTGGAATTTTGCATACAGCATCTTTCAAACACACTCTAAATTCCTCTATGGAGAGGGGGGGTTGGGCTTTTCCGCTTCACCACCAAAAAGAAAATTGTAGAGTAAGAATTTAAGGGGCATATAATTAGCATGATTAAGATAGAAGGATTACTTACTCCCAACAGGATTCGCACAAAACCACTCAGTCATAGGAATGTGCCATCTCTTCACTTTCCATGCCAAAAATACAACTGCATTCAAAAACAGAATGGGATAAAATACCTTTTCATTGGCTGGTACGCTGTTCCACCATTGATGTACTTCTTCTCTGAACCGTCCCTAAAACAATTTTTAGAATAATTAACCCCTATAAATCGAGTAGAAGAGGGGATGATCCCCTTTCTCTGTAGCGAAATGCCCACTAATCTAACAATTAGGGTTATTTAAAAAAAAACACGACTTAATGTGAATTAATATTTATGAAAATACACTAAACATGAAATTATATTAAATAAATTTTTTATGTAGGCCAATATTTGGATGTAGGACAAAAAATTTCGTCTCTTATCTCTGGTTAGCTTTTGTTCAATAGCTTATACAACCGCATATTATATGTTCAGGGTTGTCATTAATGATAATTTATGACCAAATTCAGCAATTTTTGATGCAGTTTTAGACAGCACACTATAGTTCTGAAAGATTAAAGGATTGAGTCTATACCCAACTGACATTACCCAACTGTCTATACCCAGGTATTTCTATACCCAACTGACAAAAAGAGTTCTTAATTTATGTGATTATTTTACACCTTTAAGTATTTCTCAGTATTTATTTCTTGTTGACAGTGGCAGCCCTACGCATGTTTTACATTATTTGATCAGCATTATAAACATGTGGTGCTAGATTAGTGCCGTCATTTCAAGCTGAGAAAATGGTGGATTGCCTATATAAATTTCTCTTTTTCCAAACACGGCTTCTCGGCGTTGCAATAAAAGTCATACGGCCCATGGTAACAAACGGTAAATAAGTAGTTGATGGAAACTGGAACTCCAACAATTGAGATTTGGACAAAAAAGAATTGGCTTTATATGTATATTTTATCCTCAAAAAAGATTTGGAGGATAAAATATACAATATAAAGCATAGGCTTTTTATGAGAATATATACAAAATTTTATGCAAATATTTTAATATTTTGTACAACAATTTAACATTTTCATATAATGTTTTAAATATTCAATATCAAATATTTAATGTATTATGATTTTCAATATACACACCAAAGATAATAAAATAAAAAACGTGCGTAATTTTAGAGAAAAAAAAGAGAGGGACAGCCTTAAAGGGGACTTGACCTAGAGGGAAATTATAAAGCGGTGAAAACGATGAAATACAGTATGTCTGAGAACACTAGAGCAGAGGTTCGAAGCTCCAATATTAAAAATGTAAACTTCGTATTTTCCCTAAGAAGATAGGTTTTTTTTATTTATTTGGTTTGTTAATTTTATTCTTGTTTTTTCTTTGTTCGTTCCACGGGTGTTACTGTAGACCCAGAGTTAAAAATCGGGAGACGGCGTAGTCGAAAAGAAATTTAAAGTTCTAGTACCTTTTTTGGAACGATTATTCTTCAATACCTAATCCAGAACTATCACAAAGCTATTTATGCCGCCTATCAGTTTCTAAGAGCAACTGCCCGATGGTGGCGCATTTGTTCATAAACATATTTATTTAATAAAACTTTTCTTAAAACAGAAATTTTTTGAAGCAAATTAAACCGATGACGAGCAGAAATAAAGTACAATCAGAATACAAACTTCAAACGAACAGAAATTGCAATTAATAATCAAGTCAAACTTAAAACGAACACAAATTACTGCAAATAGGGGATAACGTCCCACGTCTAAGGTTAGAGTGTCATTTACGCTTCTTAATTGAAAACAATTTTTCTTTCGGGCATTGTGTTTTACTTGTTATAACGCCAATAAAAACACAAACAAAATTACAATAATAATCAAGATTACTGAAAAGACTAAATGAAAGTAGCGATATCCATTTATTGAATATCAAAATCATTATATATTTTGTTATATATTATAATAAATAATATATTATAATAATTCATCAATTGAATAATATAGTAATATATAATGATATTAATTCCTAGAAATCGGAGCAATTTTAGGTTTATTAACGTCATAAACAAAATACGATTCAATTTCGAGTTCCTTTTATTATTTAATAAAATAATATTTTTATTATACTTATTTATATATTTTATATATTTTGATTATAAAATATTATATTATATATATATAATTTTTATATTATGTTATATAATTAAAATATTATATTATTATATTTTATATATTTTTATATATTTTATTTTTATACATATTAATATATTTTATTAATTATCCTTTCTTATTTTGCTTTCAGTATAGCGCAAATGGTGATCTGGCCTTTAGAGTGGTGAGCAAACTGTGATTTGACTTCCGCGTTTTGTTTTTTTTTGTTTTTGTTTTTTGTCACTTCATACTGAAGGAGTTGTCGTAGAAACATAGTAAGGTGTTTATTCGACTGTAAATCAAAGATTCCAGTGCCCTATTTAAGAGTCAAAAATGACGGGAGGAAAACAGCCAGCTCCCTTCCCATGCCTGTTTTAGTTGCCTACCATCCCTATCAACTCCTAAGACATCATACTGAAATTCTGAAATAGCCATTTGTTCGAAATAGTCGGAATGTCCAACAACTGTGCCTCCATTGACGACATGACACTCCACAGCCCCTGAGGCAGGTTCTGGAAATTATGCACGCCCATTGCATAGAGTTTTATTACTGGTAGAGAAGAGTCCTGGGCGTCCCAAATGCTAAGGGTATTAAGGTGAGGCTTTCAGGGAATGTTAACTAAATCCTAATACAAAATATACATGCAGGCTGTCAAAAAGATATATCTGCATTATCTCAGGAACAGTTAAGCGTAACAAGTTAAAACTTTCAGGGAATATCGAGGGGGGTGTTGAACTACAGCAAAAGACGCTATGTGATTCTTAATAGTCAAAGGACGCATCTACAAACCCTTCGAACAGCTAACGATAGTAAGCTGAGACTTACAGTTAATGTTTAATAGGGTGTTGAACCAAATCAGAAGACATTATGCGTATCCAGGTTGTCAGAAGGGTGTATCTGCAATATTCTGGGAATAGCTAAGGGTATTTAAGTCAAAACTTTAAATATATATGAACTAAACAAAAAGACATTACGTGCATCGAGGTTTTCAAAAGGGCGTATGTATGATGTCTCTGGAATGCTAAGTGCATCAAATTGAAAATTTCAAGGAGGGTTGAACAAAAGCAAATGGTACTATCTGCATCCTGGCTGTCAAAAGAATGTGTCTGCACTACCTCAAGAACAGATAAGGGAATAAATCTGAAAATTTCAAGGAAAATTAAGGGGGATATTGAACTAAACAAAAAGACACTACGTGCATCCAGGCGGCCAAAATGGCGCATCTGCAATATCTAAGAAACGGGTAAGGACATTAAATTTGGGCTTTCAGGGAATATCGAGGAGGTATCAAACTAAATAAAAAGATATTACGTACATCTAGGCTTCAAAGGGGTGTATCTAAAATATCACAGAAACGGGTAAGGACATTAAGTTGAAACTTTCAGGAAAGGTTGAGGAAGATGTTGAAAAACAAAATGACCATGCAGGTTGTGAAAGGACGTAAATGCAATACCTCAAGAGGGGCTTAGGGTATTAAGCTGAAACTTTCAGAGCATATTGGGGAGATGAGGGTCAGAATTACTTCAGCCCTCTAGAAGGCCAAAACTTAAGCAAATATCCAATCCATGCAGTTTAATCATCTCCTCCTCTTCATCCATAGAAAAATTGTGTACAAATATAAAAAGCAAGATAACATCTCAATTTTAAAGCAAAACAACATCAACAAAAACTTCACAAATAACTTTTTATTAACCAATAATTCATGATCGTTAAACCTTCGTATTTTTCAGACTGATAATCATGTCTGCTTGCGCAAATGCCAATTATTAGATGCACACAAATTATTTCAAATAGCAGTAGCATTCGTAAAAATTTAAAATCCATATTGCAGAATTAAGTGAAAATATATAGCTTTTAAATTGTAAAAAATAACAATCACAAGAAGAAATCAAACATACCCTTTTTTGGCGTCCTATCCATTCAGCGAGCGATTCTCTGTTGGCCTGAAAAATAAGTTTTCCCGAACTCCTCAAATCTTCATACTGCCAAAGAGTAGCTCCAATATAACTTGTTGTGCATACCTAAAAATGTTATGCTTTATAAAGGGCTGAACAAATGGGCAACAGGAGAGAGGGCTGTCGCTGCGTAAAACTCTTTGTCTCCAAGAACAATTTTCGAAAACAAGCATAAAGCTAGGTTTCAACAAGACGGAAAATGTACCCCCCACCCCCTTAAAGCATGCCATTTAAGGAGTGGATCATAAGAGAAGATTCGTGGAGCCTATTAAGGCTTTTTTTAACATGCTTCACAACGTCGATAGTTCATTAGGTTTTTTTTTACCTTTCTGTTTTTTTACGAGTTTTGCGAAACTTCTCGCCTAAAAGAACCAAAAATTTCTGTGTTAGTATAACCACCTCAGTTGGTCAAATCCAAAGGAATGTGAAGCAACAGAAAAACAACTAATTGTCAATACTCTTACAGTTATTAATAGTTACAAGAGCAAATAGACAGGGTCCCAGGTAGAAATATGGTATTTTTATTAGGAGATTTTAACGCCCATCCTTGTCTAGGTAAATTTAATATAGGAAAGGAAAACAGTAATGGCTACGGACTGCTGCAATTTTGTAGGTATAACAATCTAGTTATATCCAATACTGTGTTTGGTCCGACAATTGGCCTTTTTGGCCAACTGTCAAGGGCTAAATGGAAAGTAGGTCGTACGGTTGGGGTGGAATGATGTCGTAAGGAAAGATTTGAGGGAAATAACAACTTTCTGCGAATGTGTAAAGAGGGAGGCTTTGAATAGATGGGGATGGAAGAGGAGTCTAAGTAGCTGTGTTGGCCTCAGTTGGCTTGGTGCTGCAGTGAATTGTTTAAGTAGCAGCAGTAGTAAATACTCTTGCCTAGAAGTTTTTTTTTGGGGTAAGCTGAGCAAGTTGTCTGTCTTGTTTTTTTTTTCTTTTCGCCTTGACAAAACGAAAACTTCTTAAATCTCTTACCAAATCTCAAGTCATGAAATTTCTTAGAAATATTAAATAAAAAGAAAAAGAATTAAGCATCTGCAGAAGATACCTTCATTTATAAGCTCAGCGCCAAAAGCTATGTTATTTCAAAGATGATTTTCTTTCTCAAAGAAAGGAAGATACAGTGATGACAGTGGTCAAATATGGTTCTGAAGCACGGATGTTCCGAAAAGCAGATGAAGATTTGCTAGATGTTTTCTAATGAAATCGCCTACGGGTTGTTCTCGGTACCCGGATGCCTGACCGTATTTCAAACAGTGGGCTGTACGAAAAGTGCGGTTCAATCCCGCTTTCTAGGGCAATATTCCTTTCTTAGATGTCCTGGTACAACCAAATGATACATTTTTCTAGCTTGGGGTCTATAGAAAACCCTCACATAGTGACCGTTACTTAAACTATTCTACACTATAGAGATGCTGTTGAAATTTATAAATACCTGTATTTAGGTCTAGCTTTGAACAAAGATTCAGATGATTTAAGAATGAATGAGTCGTATTTCGGTTTCCTCAAAAGAGAAGCCGATACTTTAGTAATCCCTGAAGTAAACTTTGAACCACCTTCCCAATTACATAAACAAACACGTGAACAACCCCTTAGGTCTCAAAGGGTATCCGCAAGAAATGCAATGGTTAAAATCAGAAATCAGGTGAACTAGTTCTCCAATTAATTTAATTGCTGGTTAGTTTGTTTGAGTGAATGAATTTTTTTTCTTTTATTCTAAGTTGTTTGTTAGTATCCGCAGATGACAGTTCAGAATTTTTTGTTTTTTTTTTGTGCAAATCACGGATATTGGCGAATGACTGACTTTATGGTTGTTAGGTATTTGATTTAATTCTTATAATTTTTGGTCTTTAGTTGAATTTTATTTATCTTCTAATTTTTTGGCTATTTTTTGAATTGGTTTTTAATTGGTTTTGTCGACTTTCCACGTTTGTTTTTTGTTTTTTTTTCTTCGGCATTTTCCTTGATTATATTATTTTCACGCTGAAAAAGAGAGGCAGTTGTCTCGAAATATTCGCTTTGTGTGTTTCTTCAGTATTTTCGTTTGGCCTTTAAAAACCCCATTTTCAATCATTCTCTTGTTTTATGTTATGGCAGGCCAATGTGGTTTAAGAAATTATCTTCTTTTGGGTAAGCTGAGCAAGTTATGTGCCTACACAACTGCACAACCTTTTTTTTTCTTTTCACTTTGAAGAAACAAAAATTTCTTAAATCTCTTACCGAATCTGAACGTCATGAAATTTTTGCCAATATTACGTACAAAAAAAAAAATTGTCTGCAGAAGATGTCTTCATTTAAAAGCTCAGCAGCAAAAGCTATGCTTTTTTAAAGATGATTTTAAGCGTAATGGGGGGGGGGGCGATTGTAAGAAGTCATTACAACTTATCCTTTAGAATACAAAAAGTCATAACTATGTTAAAAACTATTTACTACTAATAGATCACATCTTAATCATATACGTATCAAGAACAGGTAAAACTAAATCAAGAGGACATGGAAAACATAACCCATAAGGTCCATACCCCTAGGAGTCATTAAAAATACCTGTTTCCTTAATTAACAGGTTATATACCAAGTTTAAACGCTATTTATTGGTCTTATGGAGATCTCTTCGATTTTTCAAAATAAATAGAATAGGAATAGAATAGGTTTTATTTGCACAATCTTTCGTAGTCATAAAACTAAATGGCGCTTGTGCTTACAAAAAAGAAAAAAGGATTAAATCAAACGACAAAAAAAAAAATCAGAAGGCAAATAGTTTAAAATCAACAATTGTTATACTTTGATACAAAGAAAGGGATGAATGAGTTGGAAAAACGATTTGTGCGTGAAGGAGGTGCTGCTAATCTGTCAAATTTCTTCAACCTAGTACTTCGATGTTTCACTAAAACTGGTGGTAGTATCGATCTGTATTTATCACTTCTGAGAAGATATTGGCCAAATTCAAGGATCAAACTGAGACGACGCTCTTGAAGAGAGGGAATTTGTAAAGTGGATAATGCTAACTTATATTCGGTAAAAGCATCGCACAATATTACTTTGACTGCTCTTTTTTGTATTGACTCAAGCTGGTCACTTAGGTAAATAGTGTTATTGACTTGTGGGCCCCATACGGGACATGCATACTCTAAAATTGGTCGAATGTAAGTAAGATAGGCTATCCTTAGTTGTGTCACTGAAAAACCAAATCGACGCATTAGTATAAGTGTCCGCATCGCACTATTTGCCTTTTTGATAATTGTATCGACATGGAGGCTGAAAGAGCAGTCGATGCTAAACTTGACACCAAGCACTACTGCCGAAGATTCACTAGGATAAGGAGGAAGAGGGCACACAAAGTCTCTCTTCAGGGGATTAAAGCGAAGGATTTTAGTCTTTCCTTCGTTGATTTGGAGGCTGTTCGCAGTACATTCATCTTTGAAGTTTTTGATTATTTCGTTACAGAATTGGGGGACAGCCTCAGACTTCTCAACAATGTACTTCAGTAGGACTGACAAGTCGTCTACATACTTAAATCTTTCTTCATAGCCGGAAAGGATGAAATTTATCACTGCCAAAAACAGTAGACTAGCGAGCTTAGTACCTTGTGGGGCTCCGCATGTAAGCTCGACCCATTCGGAGTCGGTATCTCCTGGGAAAAGACTGTAAACGCACTGATAGCGGGCTTGTAAAAAATTGATCACTAAAAGGAGAATATGTTTTTGCGCACCCATGGTGCGTAGATTTGTGATAGCAACGGAATGGCGAATAAGATCAAAAGCCTTTCGGTAGTCTACGAGGAGAAGGTCGACTATAGCACTTCCTCGGTCGAGCCAGTCGACAATGAGATGGTACATCCGTACTAAATAAACAGTTGTGCTGCTGCCTCTTAAGCATCCATACTGATACGGGTCTAGATGTGCAGAGACCTGTGACATAAGTTTGCGGTAAATAAACGTTTCTGCAACTTTAGAAAGGTTCGGAGTTATTGATATAGGCCGGAGTTGATCACAAGATTTTGGACACCTTACTTTTGGAATAACGCGGACATATGCTCTTTTCCAAGCACTAGGGAATACTTGCTGAAGGAAACATTGGTTGATTATAGAAGAGAGTGGCTTAGCAAGAAAAATGGCGAATTCACGTAACAGCTTTACTGGAAGCTCACCTGGGTAGGACGCACAGTTCGCTTTCAGTCTTAGGAGTTCCTTATAAACAGTGAATTCAGAGACCTCACATACGTCCTCAATCTCTGCACCAGCAATGATAGTATCAATTTCTGATTTGGTGATTGATGGAAATGAGGTACAAATGTCAGCAAAAAAAGAATTGACTTCATTAGCTGAGGTTAAGGTACCGTCCTCTTTGAGGAGCCTTAGATCTCTGAGTGTTGTCTTACCGGTAAGTCTTTTTACTGAGGAATGCCATTTGTGGGGGTCTATTGTGAGTAAGGGAGTAATTTTATCCCTCACATACTGCCTCTTGGCACGCTTGTTTAGTTTAACAATATGATTACGCAACTTGGCTGAAGCTACGGTATCACCAGCGATATGAAGGCGACAACGGGTTTTTATTAAATTCTTTAGATCATTGGTTATCCACGGTTTATCAGTGTCACTCACAGTAATGACTTTTACGGGAAAACAAGTCTGAAATTGCTCCTGAAGCAGAGTATTCAGCTTATTGACTTTAATATTAATATCCTGTTCAGAGCAAATGTCCTCAAACTGATAATTACCGATCCAGCGACCAAATGTAGATATCGAGTCCTCAGTAAGTGGTCGCACCGTATACTTGACTCGTTTTGGCTTCGGAATTGCCGAACTGGCTTCCCAGAAGATGATAAAGTGATCAGAATTCAGAAGGGGTCCTAGGGATCTCGGTGCGTAATAAAAGTCTGTCAAGTTGGTAAAAATCAAGTCCAGTATGCTGCCACTTTGATGGGTAGGTATTGTAACGGCTTGTCGCAAATCTAAAATATTTGAAACCCATTGCCTATTAGTTTGATTGAAGTCTCCGGCAATAACAAAGCCAGGAGAGACATGCTTGCGGCGCATTTTGTCTACGAAAAACTGAATGTGTTCAATCAAGTCTTTCCTGTTTTTAGCACTTTCAGGATAATAGACCGAAGCAACAATTAAACATGAAAATCTTTTTGATAAACGTGCAGGTTTGCATTCGGTCCATAATATTTCGTGGTCGGAGTCAAAAGGCTCACTTAACAGCCTTGAGGATAGGTCATTACGAACATAAAGTCCAACGCCTCCTCCTCGACGATTCAAGCCACGATCGTGACGCGTATTAAAGTAGCTTGCGTAACCTTTGATGCGCGCCGATTCGTCAGAAGTGTCCCAACATTCGCTTATTATTATTATTGAGGCGTTGTTCTGCCTGGCAATAACTTCAAGTGCATCAGTTTTGTTGTTCAAAGATCTAGCGTTACACACAAGTATATTTGGCAACTTACTTTTAGCTAAAGGACGTTCGGGCTTAAGAACGGGCGGGCTATCCTGGAAGGGGCACACGGGAGTTTCGTCAAATCTCTTCAGACTCGGTATTTTAGGTGCTCTGGATATCTTGATTTTCACCAGGTTTCGCTCAAACACTTGTTTTGGCGAAGAACAATAGTCACGGCTTGTCACTAGTACCGAAATAGCACACCCCGTACGCCTTCTCCTTTCATTTTTCCCTGCCCGACATCCACGTTTCTTTCCTGTCGGATTGTTTCCATTGTTGGACGATGCGCCACCTGTGACTTCTCGCAGTAAGTGCAATGCAGTTAGCGTAGTCAAGATAGATGGCGCAAAAAAGGTAGAATGGAAACGCAACTTTATTAAGTCATTTTTTGGCACAGCGACGGCTTCAACAGGAGTGATTCTGGTACTCAAAAATAGAGCGAAAAAAACTGCATAAGTCAATATCATTCTCACCATGACGAGGCCGGAAGAGCCAAGAGCTCATATGGCATGAGCTCTAGCAATTAATTCTAAGAATCAATAGATTAATTTAAAAGGAAAATCAGAGGCTTAAGGCCAGTCGTGATTTAAAATAAGAGCTCTGAGACACGAGGTCATTCTAAATATCAAAATTCATTAAGATTCGATCAACCACTCCTAAGTTAAAAATACCTCACTTTTTCTAATTTTTCCTCTCCCTTCAGCCCCCCCCCCAGATGGTCAAATCGGGGAAAACGACTTATCAAGTCAATTTGTATAGGTCCCTGACACGCCTACCAATTTTCATCGTCCTAGCACGTCCAGAAGCACCGAAGTTAACAAAGCACTGGAACCCTCCCCCCAAAGAGGGTGGATCCAGTCCGGTTACGTCAATCAAGCATATACGACATTTCTTATTCTAACCACCAAGTTTCGTCCCGATCTCTCCACTCTAAGTGTTTTCCAAGATTTCCGGTTTCCCCCTCCAGCCCCCCACCAATCTCACCAAATATGGCCAGGACTTAAAATAAGAGCTCCGGGACACAGTCCACAGAGCTCTTGTGGACTTGGGACAAGTCCATAACATGGACTTCTTCATATTGACCTCTTCACTAGTTTAAATGCTGACACAACAGGTGGCAAGGAGAAAGGGTATTCCCCCGACGCCAGTCCAAAGGATCCTCAGAAAAAATCATGTCCGATATTGTACATTAAGATAGCTTTAGATATTCCCCTTTGAATAACACCATGAAACCCCTTTAGAATTTGCCCTTATTAACGCTATACAATTCTTGAAAAAAAACAAAAAAAAAACTTACCCTAACAGTAAAAAGGACTTCAAAAGCCAGTTCAGGAGAAAACGGCATTTCTTGAATTAATTTTTGGTATGAAATCATTAAGTATAAATAAAAAATTTTCCGACTAAAAATTTATTTTTGGACCTATTTTTTGGATTTTTCTTTATTTAAACGAGTTACTTTTAAGTTACAAAAAAGATCAACAAGGATGTCTGACACTTAGATTAAAAACGAAACAATTAGACTAATTAAACAAAAGTTAAATCGTTCAATTAAACATCATACCAGTTTAGATATGAACTCGAAACTTTTTCACATCGTCTGCGCAGCACAGACCAATCGTCTGCGCAGCACAGATGCCTATCTCCTGATTCTTTGCTTCGGCTGGGAGTCTCATGAACAAATGAATGAATGTATTTAATTCATTCATGAATTAAATACATGAATGAATTCATGTATTTAATACATGAATTCATGTATTTGATGAAAAAATGTATTTGATTCATGTATTTGATGAAAAAAAAACATTTATTTTTTCATCAATGAAAAAACAAATGGAGCAAAATAAAGAAAAACAAAAAACACTATATACTAATTCTTCTGACATAAAAAAGACAAAGACACAACAACCAGAAACAAATATCGAGTACTGCTGGGAAACCTTGTCCCACAGATGGGACTTGACTGACAAATTATACCGATCAATTTGCGACAGAGCGATTCTTCAGAGTTGGTTCCACAGATTTCTCTAGGTAGCTATTAAGATATGGGTCTACTCTGGCTGAACAAACAGAATCACACCCTAGACACCCGTTCTGGGCCAAATAACCCGGACAACAGGACTCGAACCCCCTGTACAAAGGATTTCGAGTTTAGTGTGCTAACCAATCGGCTAGGGCGGCTCAAAGTTTAAATACCTGCATAAAAATAGAAGGAGTGAAAGGTTACCCTCTAAGGGTAGCTCAACGGATCCCCAAGAAAAGTTATACTAAATCGTACCTTCGGACCAATTTAGGCACTCACTCTGGAATGGCACAATGAAACCTCTTTGAAATTTACCCTTTTTAACAATATATAATTGCAGCAAAAAAAAAGAAATTTTACTTCAACAGTAACAAGGAATGGGTATCAAAACTCGGTTCTTCTCAAGAGAAACAGGCTTTTCTGGAATTAACTTTTTGAGATGGAATCATTCGACCAAAATTGTATTTTTTAAAGAATTATTTCTAGGCCTAAAACCGTGCTCTTTGACTATTCTAGGAACTCTTCCTGGAATTATAACATGAATCACCTTTAGAATATACCCTTGTTAACCTATACAATTCTTGCAAGAAGAGAAAAAAACTAACCCCAACAGTAAAAAGGAAAGGTTTCAAAACTTGGTTCTTCTCAGGAGAAACGGACATTTCCTGAATTACTTTTCTGGGATGAAATCCATTCGTTTTTCCTCCAGGCCTTGGCTGAATCCTAATAGATCGTACAGGTACTTGAGTCAAAATAGTGCGGCATCTGTGCCACTGAGATGCAAGGATTGACATGATCCACTATGAAAGATATCTAAAATAAACAAAGGATATATATATATATATATCTATATATATATATATATATATATATATATATATATATATATATATATATATACTACTAATAAAAATTTATTGCAGAAACAAGTTGCTTGAGAAGCCAAAACAGCAGTGCATGCTCCTCCTCCCCATCGATTCAAATCTTAATTCCCTTTCTCATGAAGTTTTGATGTCCTTCAAGCCCTTTCTTTTGACTTTTTCTCTCCCTATAGGGGGGGAGGGGAAATCTTTCATTTGGCCCCAGATGGATTATTTGAAAACAAAATATTTCGCAATCCATCATACTTCATTTTTGACATTTGACTTAGCCATCTTATCCTTTTTTAAATCATGGCCCTAGGATTAAACCATATTTCCAGCTTATTGTTTGATAGACGGTTAGTCAAGCAAGTATCAAAAACTTTTCATAGAAGATTCATCAGGAAAACCTTAAATATATATTCCTCGACCTATTGAAGCATCCATCTTTCAGAGCCATGATTGACGTTAGCACACCCAAAGAGAACCTTACAGTATATAAGAAATATTAGTTTAGCGAGCCTGGGAATAAGTGAAGATGAAAAGGTGACGTTGGATGATGAAAAGATTGATCAGGTGAACAGCTTCACTTACCTCGGCAGTATTATTATCAACGACGGTGGGAGCTGTGAAGGTGTTAAAAGTAGAATAACCAAGACTCAGGGTATTTTTCACAGTGAAAAATTTTGGAAGAATAGGGAGATAAGTCTGCAAACCAAGATTAGAATATTGGAAGGTATAGTGATGACAATGGTCAAGTATGGCTCTAAAGCATGGGCATTCTGAAAAGCGGATGAAGATTTGCTAGATGTTTTCCAGAGATATTTCCTACGGATTGTTCTGGGTATCCAGCTAACTGGCCGTATCGCAAACAGTAGTCTGTACGAAAAGTGGTTTAAAGGTTTAATCCCGCTTTCTAAGGCTGTAATGGGGAAAAGGTTGAGAAGGCTAGGAAACCTTCTGCGGATAAAGGAGGACAGATTGTCAAAGATAGTCCTTTTTGGCCAACCGTCTATGGCTAAACGAAAAGCAATTCGTCTGCAATTGGGGTGGGTGAACGTCATAAAGTAAGATTTAAAGGAAATGGAAACTTCCGATTACACCCAAGGAGGGTGTAAAGTGGGAGGCTTTGAATAGATTGGGATGGAGGAGGATCGTGTGTAGCTGTGTTGACCTCATGCGGATTGGTGCTGTGGTGAGTTGTTAGCAGTAGTAGTAGTTGCTTTAATGTAAATATTTACGAAAGTTGACAATTAATATTATGCAAATCCGCAAAATATGAGGCTGAAATATAAGTTTAACCATTTAAAGATGGCATCCAATCTATACGGAGGGACTTCTAAATCACAAAAAATCTGAGGCTGATATCTTGTCCCTACTTTGGCAGTTTGCCAAACAATCTGTTGGAGAGAGAGGGAAAGAGGGTGGAGTCCACCCAGCTCAAAGTCAAATGTAGTAATAGTTGTGAAGAAGCCATTGGAGGGGGAAGGGCAGCTCCCAGATACAGATGAATTTGTGGTTCTACTTTAGAATGAGGATGATTGAATGCATGTTATTGAGGTAAATAAGAGTGGTAAGTGATGTTCAGGATCCCCAATGCACACCTAACAATTGTCTTGGTATTAAAATCACACTTTTGGGATCAGAAGATTTAGGTTTGACCTACTTTATAGAGAAATCTAGTAACCTGTGTTTTTAAAACCAGATTAAAGCCATGTACGACGAGGAGTTTTGTCTGAGACTGAACTTGTTGTAGGGAACCCATAAGTGTTGGTTGTAAGTGCAGCCTAATATATATATATATATATATATATATATATATATATATATATATATATATATATATATATATATATATATATATATATATATATATATATATATATATATATACTAGCTGTTGGGGTGGCGCTTCGCGCCACCGCAACACCCAGTTGGTGGGGGCGCTTCGCCCCCCCCCCCGCGCGCGAAAGTCGTTACGGCGCCATATTAGTTACGCGTCATTGTAGTTGTGTCCCTGTGTCCCACCTGTGAATATATATATATATATATATATATATATATATATATATATATATATATATATATATATATATATATATATATATATATATATATATATATATATATATATATATATATATATATACATATATATATATATATATATATATATATGTTTTAAACTACGTAAAACTTGCGAATATTCAACATTCTTCGCTGTCCCATTGTCTGTGCATATAAATAGATTGTCAGGTTTACCGACTCTTGAACATGCAACATATAATTGTCCACGGGAAATTTATATTCCCTGTGTCCCGGTCGTCATTTGTGTACCGGTCTGTAATTTCTCTTCAAACATCTTATTTGTGTCCCGGTGTCCCAGTCTGTAATTTCTCTTTGAGTGTCCCGGTCGTCATTTATATTCCCTGTGTTCCGGTGTCCCGGTCGTCATTTATGTCCCGGTGTCCCAGTCTGTAATTTCATCAGTTGACAAACATAACGTCAGTCGACAAACAACTTCATGACGACATACAGCTCAATCCTTATAATGACGTCAGTCGACAAACATGACATCAGTCGACACACAAACATGACGTCAGTCGACAGACACACAAACAAACAACTTCTTTTTATATATATAGAAGATAAGGCGGCCAAACCTATTAGGCTTAGGTCACTTGTTCGCCTATAAGTTAAAGCAAATTCAGTCCCCAATTTTGCATGCAAGTAAGTTCAGCGGACATTGTCCATCACGCGTCAACCTAAAATCAATCCGATCTTTCATCCCTTAGTTCTATGACAATATACCTTAGTTCTGCTCTAGGAATGATATATGGAAGGATGGATGACAGACTTATCCATCAACAAGCAAAATGACATCATTTTTACACAATTCTAAAAAATGCTTACTATGCCAGATTTTGCCTCTCACTCACTCAGACTACAGGGATTGGCTTACTATGCCAGATTTCGCCTCTCACTCACTCAGACTACAGGGATTGGCTTACTATGCCAGATTTTGCCTCTCACTCACTCAGACTACAGGGATTGGCCGCAACGATGCTCCCAAAACAAGTGACTTTAGTTATTTCACAAGTAAAAAAAAGTGACAAAGTAGCTACTAGAGGTACTCAGTGCAAAGGAAGATGAACTACACAAGTCCCAATTACTGCGTTATGATCACTAATGCCCTCTAAAACCCAGTGAGGTTACGGAAAAGAAGACTGGAAGTCTTACGTTATTTACATTAATTTAATTGCTCATACAAAAAGAGTACAAGGAACAAACAACCTTAGTAAAGCATAACCTTTGTAGGTTACTAACAGGAATAAACCGTACGATTGGCATTCATGTAACAAACAAAAAACAGTAAGTGCAACAAATCACTGGCAGAATTACACTTAACATAATTAGCGTCATCACTTCTTAGGCTTTTTTGAAAGGCGATCGATCAGTTCTGGTTTCCTATTCAAAACACGTACCTTCACAGATTTAGCATCAGCTACCCCTTCTCTTTCTTCAGAACGAACTTCCAGTGCTGCCTCCAGCATGCTTTGAGTCAGACCAATGTTCAAAAATCCTTCTCTTCTACTGCTTTCCTCAGACATTCTCCAGCTGTTCTCTCAGAACAGTATTACTGATTTTTTTTTCTTCTGTTTAGCCATCTCTTTTTTCGTAAAATTTCTGACTCCACATCCGATATTTTCTGCTTCCTCTGGACCAGGTCCTGGACTGCAAATTCAGCATCTTTTTTCCAGCTTCAAGGTTTTCTTTTCCAATTCATTTTATTTTCGTCCAATAAAGCAAAGTTCATAACTCTAGCTGATTTGGCCAAGCCCAGCAGCTTCTTTGTGATCAGTACAAGCTCGGGTTTGTTCTCAAAGTTGCACAGAGCATCAGTAACAAAAGCTCTATCGTTTAGGATCCACTCCTCAGTACGGGCTTGCATGCTAGTTACCAACTAAGCTGAACGAAAAAACCTCGCTCCCAGTCTGCACTTCCATGGCAGAGCAAAAGAGCTGCTCTAACTGCAACCTGCAACCAAGGACTGATTTTTCACGTCACCACCTGGTGTCTTTAGTTCTAGGATCTTTTGCCAATAGCTATCGATTCGTGTACTGTTCATGGGTGGTGACACATGGTCCAACTGAAATAATAACCGTTCTCCCTGGATTTTCTAAAATAATCGCCACAAAATGAAGTTCTCTTGCGACACAGAGAGCACTACTGCAACCCATCGGCTTGGGGTTGCTGCTAAGGCTTCAGAAATATTGACGTTCACAGGACATTTTGCTAACAAATACTGTACAGCAGCTTTGACGTGCTTCCTAACTCTCAGGAAAGAAAAGGTTCCTATCTTTCTGAGTCGCTTTCGAAGAAGCAAGAGCTGCCATGATCCACTCGTTACACAAAGGTTGCTTTAGATATACTTATGCTGCATCGTCCACACTTTTAAACCCCATGGAAAGGTGATGGTTGACATCATCAACACGTACAATCTGTCCGAGAAGAACTGTCCATAAGCAAAGCAACTAAAAACTCAGCCCATGAACCAACGACTGTTGTTGCTGAAACACTCCAGTGAACACAGCAAAGGTATTTTCAGAACTCACAACAAATTCAATTTCAGCTTTCATTATTGATTTTCTTAGCCAACTGACAATTTTCAGACATTTCAGATTTGAAAATAAAGTGCTTTAAGCTCCTTTTCTTTGGCACAAATTCCATAAAATATTCAATCAGAGCAGACCATTGCTCGACCAAGCGGTTTGCAGCTTTTCTTATGGTAAGCCATCTAGTGGTGACATGCTTTATCAACTTAAATGTCGTGGAGCCTTAAATTCTAGCTGACACTGGCTAAAGTCATTACAATGAGCAGACCATCCGCTGCGGAAATGGTAAATAGCCATTATCATATTAGAACATTCCTCCCCGAGTTTCAGTAGTCCTTCTTGGAATGCATTAGGCCTATGCACTGCGTGGATGTTGCAGGTATCAATATTTAAAAGACCTTTTGAATACTGCTTTTTCTTTTCCAAAAACCTTTTGAATACTGCTTTTTCTTTTCCAAGCCAACAATTGACCAAACTTTCTTATTGGCAGCTGGACCATCGCTGGAAAGCATCAACAGTCTTTCAAGTGGAAGTCCTTCATCTTCTATACACTGGAGGAGCTTCTTGCTCAGAACCACACTAGTAACATGTCCCAGATAATACGTTCTAAGATGCCAAGTAATAACCATTTTTGCTCCTTCAACCAGTACTGGACCTTTATTTAAAGCTCTTTCACCCCAGTGTTGCTTGTGGATGGCTTAAACCAAAATTTCCCTAAAATAAGGAGTAAGTAATTTTTTGGGCATTTAACAAGAAGCCTTCCGGGAACAGAGTGGTTACTGAAACAAGACGGCCATTTCAATAGAATAGGAAGCTTTTTTTAAAGTGCTAACAGCTTTAACATAAAGAACAAGGTAATAAGGAGGGGGCAACCCTTCGCATATGGAATAAATCTCCCAAAATTAATATTCAAATTTTGTTTTGATTTTCATGTAGAGTGAGCCAAATTTGTACCTGCATTATCTGAAAAACGTTCAGAATTTAAATTTAAAAAAAAGTTTTTTTACTGAAAGTAAGCAGCAACATTAAAACTTAGAAATTATTCTGTACATAAAAGGGGCTGACCCCTCCTCGACACTTCTCTCTTTACATGAAGTGTTCACTGTTTTAAAAAGTAGAGTTGTTACAAAGATTAAAACTATAGGGTAAAGAGCGAGGCGGTGAGGAGAAAACAACCCTTTCATATACGGAATAATTTGTTCGCTTTTCCTTACTTTCAGTTTAAAAAGCTTTTTTTGATTTAATTCGAAAAAGAAAAGCCTATTGCTTATTGCTTACGCATAGTATTTGTTATTGGGAAGTAAAAATTTTTTTGGGGGGGCGAATTTTCTCTGCGGGAATTTTCAGTGAGAAGATGTGGGGGATGCCTGCTCTTAAATGCTTCACTCTCTGTGCTAAAGTATGAGTTTGTATCCAAATCATTTACGAAGATAAATAAAAAAAAACAAGTTCTTTAAATGAAAGTAAGGAGCAACATTAAAACTTAAAACGAACAGAAATTACTTCGTATATGAAAGGGGCTTTTCCTCCTTAACGCCTCGCTCTTTACGCTAAAGTTTGACTCTTTCTCTTAACTCTACTTTTTAAAACAGTAAAAAACTTTAGCGTAAAGAGCGAGGCGTTGAGAAGGAAAAGCCCCTTTCATATACGGAGTAATTTCTGTTCGTTTTAAGTTTTAATGTTGCTCCTTACTTTCATTTAAAAAACTTTTTTATTTAATTTCTGGACGTTTTTGAATTAAAGCAGGTTTTGATCTTGGCTCTCTACACATAAATGATTAAAACAAAATTTGCATATTAATTAATTGCAATTAATCGGAAGACTTTGAGAAAAAGGAGAGAGGGAGGGGGCCTAATTGTCCTCCAATTTTTTGATTACTTAAAAAGGCTACTAGAACTTCTAATTTTTTACAAACTTTTTCATTGGTAAAAAATATACGTAACTTACGAATTAACTTACGTAACGAACTTCTATATTCGTATGTTTTTATTGCGTATATGAGGGGGTTCAACCCTCATCGATACCTCGCTCTTTACACTAAAGCTTAAATTTTGTCCCAATTCCTTAAGAATGACCTCTGAATCACAAAGGCCGTAGAATAAATAGTTGAAATTACTTAAAAAAGTTTAGCGCAAAGAGTGAGGTATAACGAGGAGGTAAACCCCTCATATGCGTAATAATTTTCGTTCGTTTTAAGTTTTAATGCTGCTCCTTACTTTCAGTAGAAAAAACTTAACATATTTATTTTTTCATTGTTTTTTCAAATAATGCTAGAAAATCCTGCACCCCCTTCATTGAAATCTCTTCCCCCATGAGAATTTTTGGAGCTAGCTATAATCCTTCTGGACTTGGTTCTTGAGAGGGGAATTTGATTCATGGCACCTGGGGCTACACACTATGCACAGTGGCAGTCTAAGGTCATCTAAACAGTCTGAAAATCTGGATGTTCAGAGGGCAGTTTCGTTTGAGTAAGAAAGAAGAAAAGCGGTGAGAAAAAGAGAGAAAAAAAGGGGTGCAAGGTGTGTGTATCTTCACAGCACGTGTTTATATAAGAGCGTGGATGACAGCTTTGAAACCAGCTAGTGCACAATATCATGATTATCAATAATTAATATCACTGTTGGACTATCCGGCAATCAATTCAGAAATTTCCAGAGTGACGTCCATGAAGATGGGCAAGCATTTGTGGTATCTATCTCCAGAAACAGTAGATCTGGCGTTTTTCGATGATTCCCATAGATTGTGACACAAAGAAACAAATGGTGGAAGCAGTAAAACTCGTTAGAGAAAAATAGCCTGTGAATGAACATACAAGGAAAATATCTGTGGACTTAAAAACATTCAAAGAAAAGAAATTTGAAACATTTTTCTCAGCAACGTCCATGGCCCTGTTTCACACGCTGGATCTTCTGGATAATTTTCTTGACATAGACGTGGACACGTGACATAGACCGGACACGTGGGCGGAACAGGAAGACTACATCCATGCAACATAGATAGTTTTGCCAATCAGTGCTGTCAATGATCATGCCGAAAGGGGGGTGGCTCTTGCTCAGGAACTAATAGGAAACATTACCAAAGACGAAAGTCAGTGGCAGTTTCTACTACAAGTGGTCCAAACTCACTGACAGTTGTATCCTGACAGCAAAAAGGAAACACTGTTGACAATTGACAATTGACAGTTGACAATTGACTTCTTCATTCTGCATCTAATAACTGTGCAATATGCAATACATTATACTTAATTTGTGACTACTAACTATACTGATTAACTTAAACTATATTTTCACAGTATTAATCTACATTTCTACAGTATTACCCTTATTATTACTATTATTTTATTAGGCCTATAGTATTGATAAAAAGTGTAAAAATATTTGCATTAATTGCATCACTATTTTCGATACTACAACAGATAATTGATTAAATTAGATGTGAAATTAAAGAAAAATAACATCATTATTATGATGCAAACAAAGTTGCAGACAATTACTTCTATATTACTGAATAATTTCATCTGCATTTATTAAATTGTTTTGAGTAAATGGACTTCTACATCAAATATGATCCATTCTAAATAACGGTATCTGTATTGTAATCTTTTAGGCCATTGAGCTACCTTTAAATATTATTTTAAAAGGTTCATACTTACCCAGTAGTGTTTTTACACGGAAAGGAAAAATTATGGGGGGGGGGGTAAGATCTAGAAAAATTAAAAAAAAATTCACCATAAAAGCACCACTCTAATATTTATGGCAACTGAGCAATAATTTTATTTTTTAATTCAAACATGAAAAGTTCTTGAGGAAGGCCAAAAAAGCAAAAATTTGCAATCATTTCAGATTAGAGCCTCTCATTATCATTTCTCTTTAGAACCATTTTAGAACCATCTCTTTAGAATCATTTCTCTTTAGAACCACCTGAACTATCAAACACAATAGGACTGAAAGAACAGCCATATTAAACTTACAATGCCTGAAATCCAACAATTTGAACCATTAAATGAGAAAAGACCAATTCAGGCAACTAAAGCAAAGGGCATTACTAAATTGCCTGAAGTAATCAAAATCCAAAATGAAGAAGAAAGACAAATATGGCCAGAAGATATGTTTAAGGAGTTGACTGATGAAAATGAAGCACAAATAAATCTGATTAGAAAACTAGTGAAAGTGAGAATTGCAACAGCTAAAGGAAAAATATAAAGAACAAAAAAAAAATGAGAAAGCGAATTTTTCTGGGTAGATTAAAATAGAGGAAAGGGTGGGAATTATATTGACAAGTGAGTCATGAGTCAAGGGAGCAGGACTTTCAAGCATAACAAATTAAGGTCCAAGAAAATGTGTTCAATCATTTTCAACCAGAACAACAACCTATACAAAATATGTTCAAGGACCTTCCTCCAAGACAATGACCTGAGGAAAATGTGTTCAAAAACCTTCCTTCTGGACAATAACATGAATTAGAGCTCAGTAAAATTTGCTCCAAAACCTTCTCATCTTGACAATGACCTGGAAAAGTCTTCAAGCACCTTCCTCTAGAGAAAACTTTTCAAGAACTGTAAAAATGTAGTGTTAGATGAATGAAGCCTTTGGAGATGGAACTATAAGGGTTTGCAAAATAGTTTCAAGCCCTATACCTCTACCTTTTCTATATCTGTAAGTTTTAGAAGATTCTATGACAATTACTTGTCTTATTATCCTTATTATCTTGTTATGTATTTATTTATTAAAACAAAACTACATTAACACAGACTTGTTGCCAAAAAAAACACAAAATCAATAACAAATCTACTACATAATCATTAGAAAAACAAACAGAAATACTGCTTAACATAAATATTATACTGAATAAAATAAAAAAAACAAACAAATGAATAATACATTGTTATTTAGGTAGTAATAGAGCACTGCCTCTGAAAAAAACGCTGCTGCAAGTCAGAGGTCTTTTTTTAAATACAAGAAATACAAAACTAGTAACAACAAATCTAATCATTAAAATAATATATATATATATATATATATATATATATATATATATATATATATATATATATATATATATGTATATACTAGCTTTTGGGGTGCCCCCCAAGCCCCCCCCCCACGCGCGTAAGTCGTTACGCGCCATATTAGTTACGCGCCATTGTAGCTTTGTCCCTGTGTCCCACCTGTGATATATATATATATATATATATATATATATATATATATATATATATATATATATATATATATATATATATATATATATATATATATATATATATATATATATATATATATATATATATATACCTATTGACCTTGGCATGTTTTTTGGACTTTGATTGTTGGATTTTGATTTGGATGTTGGTTTGTTTTGGATTTATTTTCAATAACTTTTAATGCAACAAAACACAAATATTAGCCTCGGAACTCGGAACGATTTTTTGAAAGTTAGTAAGTGTAAGAGTCGTTGTTTTCTTTGCCAAGATCATTTTATCCCACGGACTTCTGTTAAGAGTACATTGTATAATAAAAATTTTGCATGCAAGTTACGTGGTAATGTTAATTGTACAACAAACAATGTAATTTACCTATTAGAATGTAATAAATGCTGCCTAGAATATGTGGGGGAAACAACTAATCATATATATAAAAGATATTCTGGACACAAGACAACAGTTAATAGTGAGAAAACTAATAACTATCTAGTTCAACATTGTAATAATGGTAAATGTTCCATATCGGATATAACTGTCACAATTTTAAAAAATTTAGAGTTAGAAAATTTAAATAAAGAAGAAAAGAATAATAGACTACGTAAACAGGAGGATTTCTGGATCCATACTCTTGGTACAGGTCATCCTTTTGGGCTTAATGATCGTGTAGCAAAATATGGTGACATGTCTCAGGTTGTTGTTAAATGTATTGATGGTTTTATGGACCATTCTTCTTTTACTTGTCCTACTAAACGTAAAAAACGATCGAGAGGACATAGGAAAAATAATGGAAAAAATGAATTAGATATACATATGCTTTCTATAGATCTATGCCAGCTACTTGAATCTAGGGCTATGATTTCTGTAATAAAATGTGTAAATAATTTATCCAAGAGGAATTTAATCAAACTTTTCTGGATTGTTAAGAATAATACAGCTCTTGAATATAATTTTAAAGTAATATGTGATACAATTTGCATTCTAACTAAAACGGAATTTATTTCAAAAAAGAAAAAGTTTGATAAGATTAGTAATAAGGATAACAGATTATATTTACCTATTAATTTTACTTGTAAGCAGATAGAAGATATTAATTTACCAGAAATTTTAAATCAGCGGCATGTGAAACAGGCCCTTCCTAGTAATTTGAATTATAATGATAATCCAGTTTTAACTTATAAATTTTCAAAAACTATTGGGCGAATTATTTTTAATTATAATTTAATACTAAAAAGATTAGATAGTGATATAAATTGGAAACCGGATTGTAATTGTAAGCAACTTGGCCCTAATGAATAAAGGGGCTAATTTCCGTCTTTCTCATCATCTGAAACCATCGAGTGTTCTTGATGGCTTGGAAAATGATTTTGATTTATTTATTGATAAGTGGTGTAAGAAAGAGAATAAAAATAAAGAGAGCTTTCAAAGTTGGAAGAATTTAATTATTAGTAGAATAAGAAATAAAATATATTCTAACTTAAAAAATAGTAACACTAAATCATTATTTTATAATGCGAAGATTAAACAAGCAATTGCTAATCTACAGAATGAATTTGTAATTGTGCCAGTGGATAAAGCTAATAATAATTTTGCCATAATTTGTCAGAAGCTGTATTGTGATATCTTAAAAAGGGAGTTATGCACAACTAATGTTTACGAAAAGGTAAATTTAGAGGATGAAAATTTAATTGAAAAGACTGAAGAAATACTTTTTAAAAATTTAATATTAAAATAAATGGCAATGATAAAAAGTTCTCTTTCCTATATTGGAATGTAAAATTTCATAAGAATCCCCCTAAACCACGGTTTATTGCTGGAGCAGCTAAATGTCCAACCCGCATTGCTGCTACTGACCTCTCTTTAATTTTAAAGGAAATTGTAAATAAACTTAAAACCTATTGTTCTGGTATTAAAAAATTTTTGAATTTTAATCCATATTGGAGTGTTAATAATTCACTGCAGGTGATAGATTCTTTAACAATGGTTTCAGCTAAAAGAATTGAGTCTTTCGATTTTGCGACAATGCATACTAATTTATCACTTAATGTAGTGTTAGATAATTTAAAAACTGTTATCAAGAAATCTTTCCTCTTATCTAGTAAAAGGTTCTTAAAAATAGACACTTATAATAAAAACGCTATATGGACAAATTGCTTTAATACTACAGTTAACTTGAGATGTTACAGCTTGGATATGATTTTTGAGTTATTAGAATTTGTTTTATACAATACTTATATAAGATTTGGTGGTGATTTGTACAAGCAAATTGTGGGAATTCCTATGGGGGGGAATGCCAGCCCATTTATAGCTGACTTGTTTTTAAGTCAACTAGAATATAAATATATGATGGATAAGAATAATCCAAATAATTTAAAACATGTTTTGTCAAATAATAAAAGATATTTAGATGATATTTTGGTCTTAAATTGTAAGGATTTCATTGATATTTCTAAAAATATATATCCATCAGAGCTTATTCTTGAACCTAGTCATGGCGCTGGTCATGAAGATCATTTCTTAGATTTAAATATTAATATTTGTGATGATAATAAATTAAGTTTTAAAATGTATAATAAAACAGATGATTTTGATTTTGAAGTGATTAGTTTCCCATTCCCTGAAAGTAATATACACTCAAATATCACATATTCAGCGTTTTTCTCACAATTACTTCGTTATGCAAGGATTTGTAGTAATTATATTGATGTTAAAAATAGATGTAAAATCTTAAGCCAAAAATCGATATTAAGAGGTTTTTCTGCAAATAAATTAACTTGGCAATTTAAAAAATTTAGTTTTCATTATAACGAACTTTTAAATCAATATCAAAAGAATTATCTGGAAATACTTAAAGAAATTTTCAATTAATTTCGGAGGTTCGAGAAATGATGTTGCAGCGCCATTTATTTTCAATTGTGTTTCTAATAGAGCGGATTTTTTTTAAAAATTAGTCACATGGTAAAGATGAATTCTATAATTGTTTAGTTCATTCAGGTTTTTTGCAATGTGTTAATATTTGTGATTTGGTAAAATTTATCATATTTAGTTTACCTATTGTTGCCAAAAAGAGGGATATATTAACAGGATAAGCTGGTTTTGGTGTTACTTGGTTGTTTTACATTTTTATAGACATGTATTTTGGGGGTGTTACCTGACACGGGGATGCCATGGATATTCTGTGGTAGCCACAACACTTGGCTGGGTAGAGAATTTAATGTGGCGAAACCCTATAGACAAGTATATTCTCCTGATGAGCCCTTGTGTTGGGTTGTTGCCTCTGAATTATTTGTCTTTATTGTTTCTATTGTTTGGTAAATGATGACTTATACTTATTGACGACATGACTGCCTGTCCATGGAATATTCTTTATGGTTGATTGTGTATGGCTATGCTGTTTGACCTATGTGATTGTATGGATGAGTAGGGTTAAGGCCTCATTCAAGTGCTGGTCCATATTAATCACTAATTTAGGAAAACAGTCTTTCTTTTCTCCTCCTGTCTCTCTTTTTTTTCTGTCTCTCTCTTTTTTTTTGTGTGTTTGTGCTGTTGCATTGGTGATTTCTCTTTTCATGATATATATATATATACTCTTGATATATATATATATATACTCTTGAACATGCAACATATAATTGTCCATGGGAAAAACAATCCGTATTCAGATCTATACCTCATTATTCTAATGATGTGTCCCTGTGGTCGTCATTTATATTCCCTGTGTCCCGGTCGTCATTTGTGTCCTGGTGTCCCAGCTTGTAATTTCTCTTTGAGTGTCTTGGTTGTCATTTATATTCCCTGTGTCCCGGTCATCATTTGTGTCCTGGTGTCCCGGTCTGTAATTTCTGTTTGAAGAATCCCAGTGTCCCGGTCATCATTTATATATCCCGCCTGTGCCCCCGGCGTCCCCGTTGTAGTTGTGTCCCTGTGTCCCAGTCGTCATTTACATTCCCTGTGTCCTGGCCGTGATTTGTGTCCGGGTGTCCCAGTCTGTAATTTCTCTTTGAGGTTCCTGGTCGTCATTTATATTCCCTGTGTCCCGGTCGTCATTTGTGTCCCGGTATGTAATTTCATCAGTTGACAAACATGACGTCAGTAGAAAAACAACTTCATGATGCATACAGCTCAATCCTTATAATGACATCAGTCGACAAACATGATGTCAGTTGAAACACAAACATGACGTCACTCGACACACACACACACAGACAACTTATTTTTAAATATATATATATATATATATATATATATATATATATATATATATATATATATATATATATATATATATATATATACATATATATATATATGTATATATATATATATATATATATATATATATATATATATATATTTATATATATATATATATATATATATATATATATATATATATATATATATATATATATATAATTGTTAACAGAAAGAAAACAGACAAATATCTGAATCTAACTATTATAGTGAATCAAACCCTTTGACACAAAATGATGACTTGACTGTATCAATCTATTCTCATTAAATTCAGCAGCAAAGATGAAGGAAGCAAGTGCCAATTCTTAGGCCTATACATTCAGTTAGCAAAAAAATATTGACATTTTTTTTTTATTCTATCTGACAGTTTCATGTTTAAATATTTTACTTATATCTGATCAGGTAAATTTTATATAAATGCTGTTGGGCTAAATAGCAGTGGCGAAATTGGAAAAGTATGCTAGGATCCACAATAAGGACACTTTTATAATTGAGTGTGTAAGGGTTTGAAATCCTAAGAAAAGGTGGTTCAAGTCTTGGTGTTGCTGGTTATTTGGTTGGAACAGGAGCCAATGATGTGGTTCTACAAGCTCAGCCAAAGTTATCCCAGCTCTTAATGGAAACCTGAACAAATCTGGGAGGAAATCATGGGATGCATGATATTTTTGCCCCCAACCGCACATTGCACTTCTGGCCACAGGGAGTCAATCAGAAAATTGGTACCTGTGCAATACTAACCATTAGTCAGCTTGCCAAAAAGCTATTTTTCTTAAGTAATGGTAAGGTTGGTTCAGCTGTTACAAATTGAGATGAATGTAACCTTAAACACTTCAAAATTTGTTGATAGGGGCATCAATTGATGGAAATTAGAAGGGGGGGGGGTACTTTTCAATAATTATACTGAAAAACTGTTTCTCAAAATATAAACACAAATCTAAAAGCAAAGGAATTTTTTGGTGGATAAGAACTCCCAAATTTAGGCCACAGCTTGTTGATAAATAAGCATAGAAATCTTAAGAGAACATACTTGGATTTTGTTTAGACATAAATGGTAGCCAAAATAAATTTAATTTTGAAATAGTAAAAAAAAAATAATTTGGACAAAATCCTAAATAAATCCTGAGGACTACTTTCTTAAGGCCTTAACCAATGGGGAAGAGACCCGTAAGCATAACTTAACATTGAACTGTTAAAAAAAAAGTTTAAAGAGAATGAGACTTATCTAATAATTGTAATGAGACAGGCAATGGTGTCATACTATTCAATATATTTCTAGAGAAAAAGGAAGGGAAGCCATGAGTAAAAAATTACCTGGAAGTCATGGAAGTTTCTGGAAAAAAAAAACAAGCAAGCATTCCTTCAGAAATTCTAGAGATGCTTCTGCTCAAACTCGGAAACGCTTCCTGTAGAATACTCACCTTGCTTTGCTTGCATTAGTGTCTTATTTATAGTGTTTTATTTATTCTTCCTTGTATGAGTGATTGCTTGCTTGCTTGTACATATCGCTTTTTCTTTTTATAGGTGCTTGGGTTATAATAAACAATTAAACTTCTACATGGTGTCAGAAGTAACCAAGTAAAGATGGATTCAGTTCATTGCTCAACACCAACGATCGACTGGAATTCACAAAACTTGAAACATTCATGGAATAGATTTAAGCAGCATGCAAAATTAATGTTCAGTGGCCCCCTTAGTGGTAAAGCAGAAACTGTGAAATGCTCATACTTGCTCATATGGGTTGGTGAAAAAGGCAGGGATATATTTAACACCTTCACTATTGCTGACTCAGAACAGAATGTATCTGCATACCTGGCAAAGTTTGACACTTATGTGGAACCAATGGCAAACCCCATTTTTGCCAGATACAAATTTCACAAAAGGAACCAGGATGTTATAGAGACAGTTGAACAATATGTAACAAGTCTCAAGATCTTAGCAAAAGACTGCTCATTTGGGAATTCAGAAGATGGAATGGTCAGGGACAGGCTACTTTTTGGTATATAAGAAATGACAGAATCAGAGAAAAGTTGCTTACACAGGGATCAACACTCACTCTAACTACTGCCATTAACACAAGCCGAGCAATGGAAGAAACCCAAGCACAACTACTAACTATGAATGAGGCTGAGCACAAGACAGCTATCAAACAAGAAGTCGATGTTGTGAGCAAATATCCTGAATGTTATATGTGTGGTGGACAATATTCCCGTGGACACAAGTGCCCCGCAAAAGGAAAAACATGCTCGAAGTGTGGTAAGATCAACCATTATGCTAGAGTTTGCAAGAGTAAAACAGTTCACCAAATAGGAATTGCAGGAACAAGCTCTGGTTCTCAGGATATACATGCATTAGACTTCTCCCCTTGTTCGGGAAGCGAGTTGTATATTGATTCAATTCATTCAATGAATCAAACCAAAGACCATCACATTGATCTGTACTTCAGTACACAAAAGAAGTACATCAGCTTCAAGCTTGATACAGGAGCAGATGCCAACATACTTCCACTTAAGGAATATGAGAGATGTTGTCCCCGTCCCACACTAAACAAAACCAACAGTATCCTGACAAGCTATACCAACGGGAAGTTGAACGTATATGGAGTGTGTGAAGCTGAAATTCAATACAAAGATAGGCCTGGACAGAAGCACAAATTCTTCGTGGTTGACACTCAGAAAGTGCCAATAATTAGTAGGCAAACCAGTGTTGATCTTGGTCTTGTCAAATTCATATTTGATGTGGAAACAATGCAACCTTGCCCTGATCGAATCAAGATCATGATAGACCAATACGCTGATGTCTTTGAGGGTATTGGCCAACTTCCTGGCGTGTGTAAGCTGACGCTGAAGGAAGGAGCAGTTCCTACAGTTCAACCCCCAAAACGTGTACCATTTGCATTAGAGAAAAGATTAAAGGTAGAACTTGATCGCCTGGAACAGATGAAAATCATTGAGAAAGTTACAAAGCCTACTGACTGGGTTAATTCTGTTGTAATAGTGGAGAAAGCAAATGGGAACTTAAGGATATGTCTGGACCCCGTGGACCTGAACAAGAACCTAAAAAGACCACATTATCCGATCCCAACATTCGAGAGCATCACCCAGAGGTGTGCTGGAGCTAAGATTTTCTCCAAACTTGATGCCACTAGTGGATTCTGGTCAATGATGCTTGATGATGAATCATCCGACTTGACAACTTTTAACACCATCTATGGTCGTTACAAATTCAAAAGGTACCCCTTTGGCCTAAACTCAGCACAAGACGATTTCCAGAGGAAAATGGAAGAGGCCTTTGAAAACCTCAATCTAGGCCTAATAGTCGATGACATAGTCATTTGTGGTGCTGATGATAGTGAACACGATGAAAGACTGAAGGCAGCACTAGAATGTGCGCGTGAGAAAAATGTGAAGTTTAACCAAGAGAAATGTGTGTTTGGTGCAGAGAGCATCCCATACTTTGGGCATCTTCTGACCTCGGAAGGAATTAAGCCCGACCCCGAAAAAACTCGGGCTATTACGGAAATGCCACCGCCAGAAAACAGCGAGCAGCTTCAAAAACTTCTAGGCATGCTTAACTACTTGTCGAGGTACATACCAAACTTGTCCTCATTAAACAAAAGCCTAAGAGAGCTAGCACGGGCTGATGAGTACAAATGGAAACCAGCTCATGAAAAGGCATTTTCAAAGATAAAGTCAGCCCTTTGCAGCAACTTAGCATACTTTGACCCAAAGTGCGAAAACATAGAGGTAAAAGTAGATGCATCAAAGCATGGTCTAGGCGCAGTACTAGCAGTTGACGATAATGTTGTCGCCTTTGGCTCACGTTCAATGAGTGAAACCGAGCAGCGGTATTCACAAATAGAGAAGGAATTGCTGGCAGTTGTATTCGGATGCAAGCATTTCCACCAGTATATATATGGCAGAACCGTAACAATAACAACAGACCACAAACCTTTAGAAAGCATCCTTGTAAAACCGATATCCAAAGCACCGCCACGGCTACAGCGCATAATGCTATCAATACAGCCATATAGTTTGAAATTTGTATACAGACCAGGTTCTGAAATACCTGTGGCTGACACCCTGTCAAGGTTGCACACACCTGACCTCGACAATGAAAACGAGAAACAAGTAGAAGTCTTTGTCCATACACTCTTCAAAAACTTACCTATAGCTAATGGGAAAATGGAAAAAATCAGGAATGCAACCTGTACTGAATTACGAAAATTAAGCCAGACTATACTTTATGGATGGCCCCCATCTCGACGACAGTGTGATTCCAGCTGTTTGGCTTTCTGGAACTACAGAGACGAACTTGTAGTCAACCAAGGCATAATCTTGAAGGGGACAAGAGTTGTAGTGCCCCCATCCATGCAGCATGAGATCCTACAACAATTGCATGTATCACATCTTGGCATCGCCAAAACCAAGCAGCGCGCTAGGACTGTCGTATTCTGGCCTGGTATCACAAAAGATATCACTTCATATATATCCCAGTGTGATGCGTGTAATGCCTTTCATGACAAGCAGCAGCAAGAGCCGCTTATATGCTCAGAGATCCCAAAGCTACCCTGGGAACACATTGCCATTGACATCTTCAACTGGCAAAATCGCCAGTATCTTATCACTGTCGACTACTATAGTCGATTCTTTGAGCTTGATAAGCTCGACTCATTGACATCATCAGCTATCATTGTTAAATTAAAGAGCCAATTTAGTCGCCATGGAATACCAAAATTACTTACATCTGATAACGCTCCAAATTTTCTTTCATCAGAATTCGAGCAATTTGCCAAATTATGGGACTTTAGCCACAAAACGAGCAGTCCGAAATATCCATAAGCTAATGGACTTGTTGAAAAGACAGTCCAAACTGCCAAAAAACTCATGTCAAAGGCACTAGAGGACAAATCGGATCCATACTTAGCAATCCTTGAATATCGAAACACACCAATTGATGATAGTCACCATTCACCTGCAGAATTGCTGATGAGTCGTCAGCTTCGTTCCGTACTACTGGTGATTTCATCACAACTCGAACCAAAAATAGTGCCTTACTCGTCGTTTGAATTCAACAAACAAAAGAAACAAGGAATTCAGAAATCTTACCATGACCAAACAGCAAAATCACTGACTGCATTGAAGGAAGGGCAACCAGTTTGGGTCAAACTTAGTGACAAAAAGAGGTGGGAAAGAGCATTGCTAATCAAAGTTTTTGAAGATGCTCCCTGCTCATATCTGGTGAAGACTCAAAATGGCTCAACTTATCGGAGGAACCGACGACACATCAGGCCCCAAATGAGTCCAAATGATGATCCTCTAGGGACCGAAACAGATAATACTCTTCATCCCTCACCAAGACCCATCTTCGATGGCCCATCATTTGGAGCTGGAAACGTCTCGCCATTTGGAACCACACCGTTGCCACAAGTACTCTCGGATCCGTCATCTCTAGAGCAAGCATTAACGTCTCCTCTTGCCCTTAGAACTCCAGGGCCTATAGCTGTACCTCCACAGAGCAATGAGGATGTCTCTACCCAGATGCCGAGAGATACCAGATATACCACTCGTTCTGGTTGGTTAGTCAAACCTGTCATTCCCTTGGATCTTTGAAGCAGTAGCTTATAAAGAAGAGGAGATGTAGAATACTCACCTTGCTTTGCTTGCATTAGTGTCTTATTTATAGTGTTTTATTTATTCTTCCTTGTATGAGTGATTGCTTGCTTGCTTGTACATATTGCTTTTTCTTTTTATAGGTGCTTGGGTTATAATAAACAATTAAACTTCTACACTTCCTGTCTCAGTGAATTGGGAATGGAATTTTCCTACATCAGTAGTCAGTATTTTTTTCAATATATAATAGGACATGGGAGAGAAGGAGGTCATTATTCTTTTGTTATTATAATTAATGTTGTTATTATTATTGATTCAGTCATTCTTTTTTTACTATTAGAGTAATTTCATTGGCATTCACTAGTGTTGTCAGGATCATATCATTTGTCTATTGGAACCTTAGTAACCTCTTTCATAATAATAAATTTATCTTCATTAATACCTCAACCCTGCTACCAGACCCCAGCCCCCACTCAAGGTAAACATTGGTTAGACTCTGAGGTTAACTGTTGGTATGCACTTGACATGCAACAAGAGTAGGCAAAACATAAACACAAATCAGATACAAAATATAGCAAATTATTATTTTAAACTACTTTAGTAAAAAATATATAAAACAAAAACATTTTTGCATTGCATTATTTACTTATTTTTATTTATTTTCCTGCAAAATTGCTTTGAAACCTGACTTAAAATTGGTTTGTTTTCTTTAAAATTGGTTTAATTTCTCTTTTGCTTATTTTCACCATGTGCAGCAAAAATAGAAAATAAAATAAACAGTTCTGCAGCCAAAAGTAAATAAAAAAAAAGTAACTTAAAAACTTAAAAAGTTAAGTTAAAAAAAAAGTAAATCATGTGGGAGGCACAGGTGGATCAAATCTAAATATTAAATAGTAATCAAATTGAGATCAAAATATAAAGCAATGCTGATAAAAAAAAAAAAATGCTTTCAAGACAAGCTTTCATTATTACCTTTCAAAAAGTGGTGAGGATGGTGAATGAATATTTCAGAGAAACCCAGGAACTGATGTTTGAGGTGATTCCTGAAAGTGTTATCTATCTTGGTTTACTATTGTGGTAAAGGTGAATCAAAACAGTATTTGCCCTGTGGTCAGCTTCTTCTGAAGTAAACATTAGAGCCCAAAATTCATTATAAACACAAATTCTTACTTAATTATATGCAAAAGAATTATATTGAAATGGAATTTCAAGGTTCTTTCCACTTTAATTCATAGTTAATGACCTTATGTGGAAACATATATATGCTCATTGTTAAATTTTCCAGGTTACTATCTTTGAAATATTTGCAGTAAGATTTTTTTGATTTTACAAATGCTTTGATGTTTGTATACTGTAATTAGGAATTGAGAATCCTCTCACATGATGCAGTTATAGTTTTTGATTCAGGTCATTTATTTTCAATAGAGTCAACTTAAAAAAAAAAGTTTCTCTCCTAATAATGTTAATAAGCCCCTCCACCCCCCCCCAAAAAAAAAACATTTTCAACTAGTTGGCAAAACAGCGCTTTAGTTAATATTGGTGCAAAGCATAACAATGTAACTGGCTTAATTTTTTTTTAGGTAAATTGACTGTCCAAAATAAATGACATAATGTCAACATGGAAGAAGGTGGGTCTTAGCCAGTTATAGAAAATGAAGGAATCTTAATAGCAAATATTCTTGAAACCAGTCAATAAAAATAACTGGTCAATTGGTAAAATAATTGCCATTCCCTGAAAAAAAAATGTGAATGAAAACTGAACCAAAAAAATGTGCCCCCTGAGAAAAAAAATGGAGGCAAATCTTATTTTTCAATAAATCAGTCAAACATAGCAATTATCAAACAATCTTTGGTAAGATTCTAGATAATGGGCTTTTTTTCAGTAAATGTATCATTTGAATGAAATATTCAAGAAGAGATTCAAATCCTTTATTAATTATTTGCATGAAGGTTCAAACATCTATCCCTGGTACTGCTTACTTCTAAGGGTTAGTCAGGGCAAATACCCCCCTCCAAGTAGGTCCAAGCCACCCTGAAATTATTTTAGCCTTATTAAAACATTCAATGCTTCAAATGATGCTTATTTTTTATTTAGTCTACAATAACATTAATTTACTAAGCAACAAAAACCATTTTTTTATAATTTAAAATGTAAAAAGGTTAGCCTTTTTGTTTGTAGGGAAAATTGTTGGCTAATAATTTCTTTTGGATAGCAGAAAAAATTTGAAAAATCCCCAAAAAAAGATGCTTAGGCACATAGAATATTGGTAAGATAATTACCTAGACAATTAGCCAGTTGTCTAAAGGTTCACTATTTTCTGTGATAGAAACCAGATTGAAAAAAGGAATATACTATTTAATTCCTTATTCACAGTGGGATAGGTATCTGTATGGCAAAAAAGAACCAATTATATACAATTTTTCTATTCTTATACCATGGCCTAAAGTAAAATTCTCTAATACTGAAAAAATGCTGAGCATGGAGCTTGGATATCTTTTTTGGGGAACATTTGAAACAAACTAGATAAATATAAGATAGAGTGATTGCAGTAGGTTAAGTACTGCTTCACTTGTTTTTTTTACAAGAACAATATACACTATATATAGCCTAGTGTATATATACAATGTGCATAAACAATATGCAATATACACTTGTTTATATATTTACTCCTGTTAACAATGGTTTTAGAATAGCCTACCCAATCTGCAGCATCAGAAGCCATAAACAAACAAAATGACCATAAATTATTTGTAATTAAGGTTTCTAGCCATTTAATAGATTCAAAAAAGGCATAGACCAGGGCAGGGGTAAAGCTAAGGTTTTAAGTTTAGAGGGCAGGTATAAAGAATGTGTAAACAAATTGTCTGGTGTGTCAACAAATGTAAACACAAAAGCTAAATTAAGACAACCAAAGTTCTAAGCTGTCAGGACTGCATGCTGACACCTTGAAATGTAGAGGGAAGCCCCCCCCCCCACTTCACTATGCCCCTGGACTGGGGAGGGTCTTACCTTACTGTTTTATGTTAGTTTATAGAAGAAAAGTCATACTAATGGTCATAGAGTATTCAGAGTTGGAGCTATATTCTGTCTATTAAAAGGAGAGGGTATGAAGTTTATTGATCTGTAATTATGAATGATATAGGCTAGGTAGGCCTAAATATTTTGGAATGTTTCAAAGAAGCCTAGCCCTGTTTGGAGAATTATAAAACACTTCCTTGTGGAAATTGTGAGAACTGAACGGATACCCAAAAAGCCACGTGAAACTTGAAAGCTGCATGTTGCCAACTGCTGTCCTATGCAACAAAAGTGTGATGATTTTGTGGGTTGGCCATTAGTTTTTACTACAATGATTAGATAAAGTCAATGAATACCTAAAATTACTCAGCTTGCCAACTTAATGGCCCAACTAATAGAAATCTTCGGATATCCAATCAATTTGTCATCCTTAATGCAAGCCCTCGTCCTAATATTTCAAATATTTTGCCAATTTGACTACACCTTTGTCGATGCCGGAGAACAGGGGACAAAGTGGTTTTAGCCGTAATTACGCTGACTTCAGATGCCATTCAAGATTGCCTTTGAAGAGTAATACAAATATTTTGTCAACGACACCATCCATACTGGTGCAATAATCGGCGAACATCACCATTGCTGGCTCCGAAAACTATATAAATCATAATTACCCATAAAAACATATAAATGATAAAAAATGAAAGTTCATATTCTAAAAATCATAATTAACTATAAAAACATATAAATAATAAAAAACAAAAGTTCATATTCTAAATATAAATCCTTTCTTCATTAGTTTTGTAACTAAAATCAGACAATCAATGGCCTTAACATCACTTTTTGAATTAATCCATTTTCATTACCTCTATTTAAAACCAAAAAACACGTACGGGGAGAAACGGTTCTAGATATATTGAAATCAACACTACCCCTTGTATGGTGGTAATGAGTAATAAAAAACAAAAATAGCTAACACAGCTAGCATACAAAAATACCAGAAACAACGAAACTGGATATGCTGCTGCAATCCAAAAATAAACAAAAAAAACATGTAGGAAATTCGTGAAAGCTACCAGTTGGCAAAATTTGAAAACTCTGACAAATTTATTAAACAAACAAAAGAGGAAAAATCCCTACCAGAATCCTAAGTAAATAATTTGGCGCAAATCTTATGAGTTGTGCCAAGATTCAAAATCTGGAAGTCAAAAGCTTGAATAACAAAGTGTCTACGGCTGATTAAGAGGAACTGGTCAGAGAAAAATTTTAATAGTGAGTTGTTTCAATATTTGTAATGTAAAGAAAGAGTCCTGAGGCTGGATAAACCTGTAGAAGGCAATTCTGAGTCTGAAGGCATGAATATGTTTGAAGGCCTGCTGAAGTGGTAAGGCTATTATTAAGAAGCAAATATTTCGAGAAGAAAATATTTTTAAAACTCTTAACGCTTGGTTTGACAAAGAAAAAGTTTCAGAATTGAAGACAAAACAGAAACCTAGAAAGATGATATAATGATGAAAAGATGAAAGAGGTATATTTTGGATCCCAAAGTAAAAAAAAAGAATGACCATCCAAAATTGTTGAAGGCAACATTGGTATTGTTTTATAAGCAAACCAACCTTCCTTCATTGGGATTGCTTGACTCAACGTTAACTTGTAAAAAAAAATCACCATTTCATAAGGATCAAATCAAAGAGTGTGTAAATAGTAAAGCCAGAAACTAGGCATCACTGTGAATACGCCGGTCTTAAGAGTTGAATGACAGCCTTGACTTTTGTTTGAAAGAGTAAATGTGAAAGTCTCGGAAACCGTGTGGTTTAGCCTTTGTTTTTGAACTAAAAAAAAAGGAAATAAGAGTAAATTGGAGAAAAGCTCTTTTGTAAATATTATTCTGGTAGGCAAACTATTTTGAAATATTCAGTCTCGTATAAAACTTTAAAGATAAGCTGAAAATATTTTTTCATTAATTGTTTATATAGGTGACGTTTTTGAACCAGGAATTACAAGCTCTTGAAAACTAAAACTACTTCTACTCGAAAGAAAAGGCTGGTAATCTTCTGCCCGTGATCGGCAGGAGCGTAGCTCTGGCTATTTTATTGAACAGATAAGAGGGGTTCAATACCTAAGAAATAAGGGGGCATGGGAAATCCTTCTGGGCAGGGAACGTCGGAGTATTTGTGAGAAACACGAGGCTAAATTTGTTTTTAAGATGTCTGAAAACCTGTTTTGGAAAATTGCTTTATAACGGATATTGAACCCCCCCCCCCCCAAAAAAAAAAAAATTAAAGGGCCATTGGCTTGCCTTAGGTCTTCGATAGTATATTTTGCATCAATTGACTGGGAGGAAAAGTATATAAAAAGAAATTAAGTCATGGCAAATTAAGCATAGTGTAAACAAGATTTTGGGTGGGCAAAGGTATACACTCGGAATTTCTCAGCCATCTTTATCCCTAATGTTGCAGTACCTACCCTCCTCCGTTTTCACAAACCCCCTCACACACCAATGGATGTTCAATCTCATAGCTGAACAAAGCGCTATTCCAACAGCCATTAGCCTTGAATAATCTGCTATTCAGTTATATGTGATTTGAAAATGGTGTTCTGAGCATATAAAAAGTACACCCTTTAGATCAACCTCGTCGAAACCTTGTGTAGGAAAATTTCAACCCCTTTTATTGAACAACAAGAAGGAATCACTTTCTTGTATGGGCAGCCATGGTATGTCCTTTTATTCTTCGTCAATATCTAAGTATTATAACATCATAGAGAGCTGTTTAAAGCCTCATTTAAAAGCTAGTTCTTCCATCGTATAATTTTCTATCTTAAATTAGGTTCGATGAATCTGTCATAAAGTGCCATATGGCACCTTAAAAATTGCAATTTGGGTGACATTTATGGAGTAAAAAGGCTGGACTTATAAACTAATTTTTATTTTTAATTGCTTTCCTTATAAATTTGGAAATTGCAAATGACACCAAAAAAGTGCACTTAATTAAAAGTGAAGAATAATTAGCACAACAAAAGGTTCGAGAGAACCTAAGAAATTGTACTAAATCCTTTTTCTTCTTCGCGGTTTAGGCGATTTGAGGTTTTACATGGCATTTTACATATTTGAAGAACCGCTTTGCTTTTACTTGAAAAAGAAAAACGTAAATCTGGCCCTGGAGTTGCGAAAAAAAAACATTTAAAGCCTTTTTTTGTCAACTTTTAAAGTATATTGGCTAATTTTCTGGGAGGACACTAAGTGTCCTTTTTTGCTGAGTTTGACACTTTAGTCCCAGAAAGTTTTGGCAACCCTGTTTTGTCAGTGAAATTTGAACTATCAACACGCGGCTTTAGTGAGGTATAATATATTAGCCTATAGCTTATAAAAGTTAGAGTTTGAATAGCATTAAAATACCTATTCCTAGATAGTAAGACATAGGTTTAGTTTAGAGGATATTGGAAAGAAAACCTGTTAGGAAAACAACCCTTAGGCTACTTCATAATAGGCAAATGCATAAAAATTGTAGAGGGGCTTCTACTCCCTTAATGTTGTGGATATTTAGCCTAATTTATTTGTTTTCAACACAGTCCACCACTTCTCACTCTTGTTTTCTTTTTTTTTGTGTTTCATTTTATTGATCTGTTTAAGAAAACAAAACAGTAAATCATAGGCTTAGCCTTGTCTAATCACAGATAGTCAGTAAACAATAATAAAAAAATACTGTAAACAAGAATTTGAGTTAGACAGATCATAGGCCTAAAAACTCCATAAATATTATGGTTCTATATAGCTTTGGCCTACTGTCTCTAAAAAGAGTTTCCAACCTAAGCTGTTTTAAAAGCTAGGCTATAGTATTGTTTCTTGAAATATTATGGTCAGGTTTTAATAATCATGTTTCATGATTTTTAATACTTACTATTTTTGGCAAAATTCTAGTTTAGCTGCTTTTGCTATCTTGGAAAGGGGTTAGGTAAGGAAAATAAAACTTTCAGGGGTGGGTCCAGGGCCAAATATACTTTGGGAAGGTATTGCCAAGCATCTATTTTATCCCTATTCAGATTTTTAAGTATCAGAAATTTGCCTACTTGACAAGTAGCTTTTGAAATTTTGACAAAACAATGTTTTGCCTTAATTATCAGTTTCTTTTTCTCTAGTTTTAGTTCTAAAAATGCAATTCCTGCTATTTAAGTTTAATTATAAGCCATTTCAATTGGTACTTTCCCCAAAATTTAGGAAATGTGTTTGTGGATATTTGGAACCTGATAAATTGAGAAGCAAAGTTGTGAAGCTGAAGACAGTTTTGTTGTATTTCATTTAAGAAAGAGATCTATTTTGAAAGGTTTCACTTTTGTAACACAAGGATTTTTAAAGGTCTTCAAAGCCATGGGTTCTCTAGAAGGTGAATAGGCCTAACCCTTTTCCATGTTATCAAAAAATAGCTAAATTACAATTTTACCCAATTTTTCTCAAAAACAATTTCCAAAATTTCTCAAAACCCTTTCATGGTACAATTTGAATGAGTTCTACTGTGTAGGTAAATAATGATTGAACTGAAAGAAATCACTAAGAGATATTTATTTATTAATACCAAATATGGTAAGCTTTCAAGCTTGTTGCACTAAACATAATAAAAAGAAGTAATGACAATGCTGACAACATAATGCACATATACAAATCTATGAAAAATAACAACTACAACAAACACTGACAAATAATACTATAAATAATTTAAAAATGATTTACTGTGAAAATGTGTTTCTGCTAGTTTTGTTTTGAATCTATTTATATCATCTGTTAGAAATGTTTCAGGGGGAAGGTCATTCCATAGCTTCCACACCTCACTGTAAAATGAATGTTGGCCTATTTTCCTTTTTGACAGTGAGGGGTACAATTTATGTGGGTGACAATGGGTCCTGTTAGTGTCATTAAATGTGAAGAATTGTTATGTACTTATATTATCAATGCTTTTGATTATATGGAATGTGTTAATAATGTCTGCCCTATCCCTTCAGAATTTAAGACTTGGCAATTCTAGCCTATGCAGTCTATTTTCATATGGCAAATATTTCAAAATATGGTACAAGCTTAGTTGCTCTTTGCTGCACTTTTTCAACCCTTGCTCTGTCTTTTTTATTCAATGGATACTATACTGACAAATTGTATTCAAGTATAGGTTGAACTTTTGATTTATAAATGGCAATGAATAAATGAAGATTAAGCTTACAGAAATTGCATCTGAGATATAATAGCTGATAGTTTGCCTTACAAGTTACTTCAAAGACATGCCTGTCAAAGCTAAGACTAGAATCAAAATGAACACCAAAGTCACAGACATTTTAAACAGGTAAAATTGAATGTCCAGCCAGATGGTAATGGTGATTTTGTTATACTTTGTGAAAGTAATGGACAACCATACACTTATTTTGTTGACAAACATGGAGTTTGTCAACAATTGTACACTGCATCCAAGTCTTTTTGAAGCAATGAAGCTTCATGTGAATTTGTCAAAGAGCCAGCAAAGCAACCATCTGCATACATTTTAACTGTGGAATGGTGGACAACAAGAGGCAAGTCATTGATGAAAAGGCAGAAAACTACTGGACCAAGGCAACTACCTTGTGGAACACCACTTAAAACAATCTCAGGAGAGGACAAAGCATCACCTAGAATCACTTGTTGCATCCTGCCTGTTAGATAATCACCAATCCAATTCAGCGTTCTGGCACCAATGTGATATACCTTGCACTTTTGAAGTAAAAGCAGAATGGAAACTTTATCAAATGCCTTAGAAAAATCTATGTAAATTCAATCAAACATAAGACCTTCATCTGTCATTCTATGGAAGTCAGTAACTACTTCCAAAAGCTGTGTTTTACATGAAGGTTTTTTACAGAAATTGTGTTGAGATGGATGCCAAAGAAGATTTGATTCAAAATAATTCTGTATTCTCTTGACAATTAGTTTTTCCATAATTCTGGGAAAAATTTAAGTGTTTGATATTGATCTATAGTTTTTGAATTGTGTTTTTGTGCCACTTTTATACAGGGGTTCGACTATTGCTTTTTTCCATGCCAAAGGACAAGTACCAGATGCCAGACACAGATTATACAAATATGTCAGGGGTTCAGTGAGTACTATTGCAAGTTCTCAGATCATATGAAAGTAAAACAGTTCAAAATAGGGATGAAACCTTTTAATTGACAGTGAATAGATATAAAATTATTTAACTGGATATTTTGAACACATATACAGTGTTCATCATCAGCAGTAAAACTAAAAGACATGAATAAAGTTTTTAAATTTTGTTTAATTTTATTCATGTCTTTTAGTTTTACTGCCAATTAAATAATTTTATATCTATTCACTGTCAATTAAAAGGTTTCATCCCTATTTTGAACTGTTTTACTCTCGTCATGGAAAGGCAGTGTGGTCTTCAAAGTTATCAAATCATATGGTTTGAAAATTCATGAATGTCTGGTGATTTATTTATTGATATATTATCAACACCTTTAAGGTTTCAAAATGTAATAAATAAATATAATCTATTCCTCCTCCACTGCAGAGATGGTGGACTCAAACATCTCGACCAACGCTCATAAGGCAAATACTTCAAATAAGGAACACACTTTGATGCATATTTTTGCACTTTTCAACTATTGGTCATGTCATTGTCTTATACAGTGTAGCAAGGCTTTACAGGGTAGAACTTTTAGACACTCTTTTGACACAAAGTAAGTTTGCTTTGTGCATTGTGGCTAGTGCCTGTTTATCAAGCCTTCAGATACCAAGGTCCCTATTAGAATCAAATGAACATATCTACATCATTACTAATGGAATACTGGTATGCTACTGCATTCACTAGATGATTCATCACATGGCATTTTCCCTGACTAACTATCATTGATTTTAATGTACATCAATTAACCACTTCATTTAAATCATCCTCCAGAAGAGCCACATCAACTGGGAAAATTGTGGCCCTATAATCTTTGCGTCATCTGCAAACATTTTGATTTTTCCTATATTTAGTTAGATTACCTATGGCAGATTATTTATAAATATACAAAACTCCACTCAAAACACTACACTGGTCAGATAACACCTCGCTTTCATAGTTGATTTAATTTTTGGATACATGGGTTGAAACAAGAGAGATGAATCAGAATAGTGCATGGGACATGTATTATTTGTGCTATATATTTGCATATTAGAGGGGTTGGGGGTGTGTATGTGTAAAGTATAATGGAGCTGCAGTCAAATTATTTTAGCTATGATTATTATGCATATTAAGAAGTAAGAATTGTTTTCTTAACATGTTTCCTTCTCAATAGTCTATAACAAAATAATATAATATATATAATAGTCTGTAACAAGTATTGAAATTTCAGTTATCAGGAAAAACAAACTTTTTCAGCTAGAATTATAGGTTAAGAGATCTACCCCAGTAGCTACCAATCTCCAAAAAATAGTTTGATTAAAAAATATCTTGATAAGAATAGGCTTCTAATTTTAGATGTGATACTGATTTTTTTTAATAGTTAAGATGGGTTTATGGTTGGGACTGCACTATTTAGGATTGGCTGGCTGCAATTTAAGAAGACTTCTTCTTTAGGTTTAAAAATTGAAACTTACACATAGGCCTAAGTTATATCCTAGCCCAATAAAGGTTTAAAAGTGGCTCTCTAGAAGGAGACTTACTAGAACAAAAATGGAGAAATTGAGATTTTCAATTATATGTTCATTTTTATGCTTTTGTTGGTGTTTTTGACAGCTCATCCCCAGTGCCTCCCAGATAGTCTCATATAGTCCTAAGCTGAACAAAAAACTAACATAAAAAATGATAAAATTCTTACTGTATAATATGCAGCAAGTATTCATTAATTGTATTATTTTGGATTATTTCCTGTTTTCATCCATGTTTATAAGTTGTTTTTGATAATATAATTTCATGTGAAACTATAGCTATCGGACTTGAAAAATAATGCTTTAATTTTTTTTAATGTTCTCTCTTGAGATCTCATACTGCTGATGATTCATTTTGAAAACAAGTGCACATAATGATAAGATTCTAGAGGCCTTTTCTATCTTGGTAAGCAGTTGAATAAGAGGAACGAAACTTTCAGGGATGGATTCACAGCCTAAGTTATGTCTTGGAAAAGTGTTGTCATTCTTCTATCACTAATCGTTTCCTAAACCAAGGTTTAGGAAATTGCTTAAGAGACAGCATTCTACTCATCTTACCTAATATAATGGTTGCAATTACGACAAAGCATCCCCCTTTCTTCCCCTATGGTGCTAAATATAGTCCTAAATGACACATTTATCCCACGTTTTAAATGTTTAAATCATCATATTTCTTAACAAGTTATCTTGACCTGTCAACAGCATTATCCCACTGCAAAAGAATTCAGATCAGTGATTAAATATATTGTTTGGAAATGATCAAAAGATAAAAATGGAAGAAAATGTGAAATCGTGAATTATACAAACCTGTCATAAGTTATAAAATAAGAATTTTGTTAGCATAATACTTTTATTCCTGTTGTATATAGCTTAGGGCTATATTTGCTGCTATCGGGGGGAGGAGGATAAGTCCCATGGTACTTACCGCCAAGTCAAAATTCAGGGTATACTTGTCCCCTCCTCCCCCAAAAACAAGGTTAACAAAGTTAAAAAAGTTTCAGTGTGATCCCCCAAGCCATATATTATATATTGTAGATATTGACCAAAAAAAAAAAAAAAAAAAAAAAAAAAACAGTAAAGAAGAGAGAAACGAGGATAATGCAAGCAAGTGAAAATTGTAGACTATAATTCAAATATTTTGATCAAGAACTCTGCTTGACCATCCTCAGTGCACAATAATAAAATAAAAATAAATAATAAAAATCCAATGATAATATTAAAAAATCAAACTTTAAAAAAACACAGGAACTAAAATATGATAACCTTCTCAATGTAACTGAATGGTGGAAGGGTAACTGAATAAAAATTCAATACTGAAAGACAATTCAATTTTTGAATTTATACAGAGCATTTTTAATAGCTAATCGCTTCCCAGGTAAAACACCATTGCACAATAGGATAGGTTGCGAAATATAGTTCTGCTGATTTATATAAAACTGATCAGAATTAACTAGTTCAGTATAAATGGGGCTTAAATAGGGTTCTCTAGTCTTTCTATTGAGAGCTACCTTTCAGTGAATGTGCTATTTTATCTCAACTGCCTCCCTGGAGACTTGCATGAGACCTTTAACGGGGCAGTAATGATGTTCCAGGACCAACAGATATCATCCATTTGGTGGGTGATAAGAAAGTCTTTATTGTTTTACCCTAATTTCCCAATTTAATTGACAAACTACAAAGAATTCTAGAAAAACATAACTTAAATGTCACCTTCAAAAATTATAATAAAATTTAGAGTTATTTTAACAGCAGCAAAGATAAAACGAATCCCATTTTGGGCAGTGGTGTTCATAGGGTTCCCTGTTCTTGTGGTTGTTTCTATGTTGGAAGAACCCACAAGCAATTGGGGGAGAGGTTGTCAGAACACAAGTCCTCTATCAACAAAGCTATAGAGTTACGCCAAAGGCCTGCAAATTTTATTTTGCCTTGGCTCAAATGTATATGACAATCCACACCATTTCATTTTATTTGACAGCACCTCCATTATTGCCCCCATTAAAGGTCTCATGCAAGTTTTCAGGGAGGCAGTTGAGATAAAAAAAAAGCACATTCACTGAAGGGTAGCTCTCAATAGAAAGACTAGAGAACCCTATTTAAGCCCCATTTATACTGAACTAGTTAATTCTGATCAGTTTTATATAAATCAGCAAAATTATATTTTGCAACCTATCCTAACCTGTGATGGTGTTTTACCTGGGAAGCAATTAGCTTTTAAAAATACTCTGTATAAATTAAAAATTGAATTACCATTCAGTATTGTATTTTTATTCAGTTACCCTTTCACTTTTACATAGTTTAGTTCTTGTGTTTGTTTTAAGGTTTAATTTTTTATAGTATTCTTGGATTTTTTTTTTTTTTTGGGTAAAAATTCCAGATGAGGAATTTTTTGCTGTAATAGAAAGTATAATAGGAAATAAGTCAGAGCCTAAATTATGCCTAGGGAAAGTATTTTCAATTTCCTATCTCTTCTTTTCCCTAATCCAAAGGCTAAGGAAATTGCATAAAAAACAGGTCTCTAATTATTTTAACATTGAAAAATTATTTTTTTCTCCTCAAATTTGACTTGAGTCCACCTTTTTTGAGTCTTGATTTTAAAAACACAGCCCTTATGATTTGAGCAGAGTAAAATTTTAAGCCATATTTTGATTTTTTTTTCATATTTTGAGACACATTTTCAAAACCTTATGAGTCAGAACTTAGTTGTGAGGCTCAAAGCAATTTTCTTGATTTTGTGTGTGTGTTGCAGATCTATGTCTGGAAGTTTTACTTTTAGAACACAAGTAATTTAGGCTCATGAAAAACTGCTGAAAGATTCATTGCTGAAATCAATTACTCTTAAGAAGGCAAAAAGCCCCTCATCTTGAACTTTACCCCATAAGATCTTTTGATTTACTCAGGTATAAATATTGTTTCAGAAATATACCATTTGGAGACTGAGAAATCCTGTCTTAGCACACAAGTCTTAAGAGTTCAACCTGATTGGACAACCAAGACCAAACATGCCCCTTTCTTTTACTAAAAGTGTTCTGTGAATAATAGTTAATTTGCCAAATTTGGGGACCAAACCCCTAGGACTCTGACGGTCATGGCAACCAATGAACAAAACATTTTTATCAATTCTCTTAATCTTTTTTTCAAACTAAATTGTTACCTTAAAATTTTAGTGAACACAATGGTGTTATTATTGGGCCCTGTCTGTTCAAATTTTTTGAAGTCTATATTTGGAGACTTCATTTGGAGACTATTTTTTGAAGTCTATATTATTGAAGTCTATTTTTTTTGTAAGTTTATATTAAAATTTTGTTTTTCCTTTTCACTTCAGTTCTACTTGTAATAATGTTGAAAAACTGCAAAATTAAAAGATTTATAAATTTTTATGTTTGCTTGATTCAATTGTAAAAAATACATTCACTTTTAATAGATGACTTGAATGTCAACTTGGTATTAAATTTTCAATTTAATGGTTTAATTTTCTGCTAGTTTTCCTAGCAGAAATTTTTTTTTAATAAAACAAGGAATTTTACGGCTCTTTACAAACGGTTTGTGGTAACAGCTGTAAGTAAGGAACAACCCAGCTCAATTGTAACAGAAACTCTAAAAAACGGAATTTTGATACCAATAGATAATCAAAAGAATCAAAATATTATGCTGATTTCAAATATATAAGTTTCATCCAGTTTAGTTTTACCCATCAAGGTTATGAGCCTCAGACTATTTACCTTATTTTCGAAAAAAGGAGTGATTTTCATTAAGATTCTAAAAGTCATAGAATCTTAATGAAAATTACACAATTAGATTCAGCATATCAGAGAACCTTCTGTAGAGATTTCAATCTCCATACTGTAAAAATGCGGAATTTTTTGTTTTTTCTCGAACAAAGATCATGGATGCATGTTTATTTGTTGTTTTTTATGGCACTTGGTATTAATCAAGTGACATATAGCAATCGCAAATTCTGTCGGTCTGTTGGTCTGTCAGTCCTGGCTTTGCTACTTTAGGCACTTCCATGTAAGCTAGGACAATGAAATTTGGCAGGCGTATCAGGGACCGGACCAGATTAAATTAGAAATAGTCATTTTCCCGATTTGAACATCTGAGGAGGGGGAGTGGGGCCTGTTAATTCGAAAAAATAGAAAAATTGAAGTATTTTTAACCTACAAACGGTTGATCAGATCTTAATGAAATTTGATGTTTGGAAGGATATCGTGTATCAGAGCTGTGATTTTAAATCCCAACTGGATCTGGTGACATTGGGGGGGGGAGTTGGGAGGGGGAAACCTAAAATCTCGGAAAACACTTAGAGTGGAGGGATCGGGATGAAACTTGGTGGGAAAAATAAGCACGAAAGTAAAACAGTTCAAAATAGGGATGAAACCTTTTTATTGACAGTGAATAGGTATAAAATTATTTAACTGGATATTTCGAACACATTTACAGTGTTCATCATCAGCAGTAAAACTGTTTTACTTTCGTCATGGAAAGGCAGTGTGGTCTTTGAAGTTATCTAAAATAAGCACAAGTCCATAACCAGAACGGATCCGCTCTCTTTGAGGTAGTTGGGGGGGGGGGGTTAATTCTGAAAAAATAGAAAAAATGAGGTATTTTTAACTTACGAAAGGGTGATCGGATCTCAATGAAATTTGATATTTAGAAGGATATCGTGTCTCAGAGCTCTTATTTTAAATCACGAACAGATCTGGTGACATTAGGAGGGGGAAACCTAAAACTTGGAAAACACTTAGAGTGGAAGGATCGGGATGAAACCTAACAAGTCCTAGATACATGATCGACATAACTGGAACAGATCTGCTCTCTTTGGGGAGAAATTTTTCCTGGGGGAAGATAATTTCTCCATAAAGGTGGCGCCAGATTTCCCAGCATTATTTAAAAAACGATTAGAAATTGAATGAAAAAACAGGTTTTTTTTTAACTGAAAGTAAGGACCAGCATTAAAACTTAAAACAAACAGAAATTATTACGTATATGAGGGGTTTCGCCCCCTCGTCAATATCTCGCTCTTTACGCTAAAGTTTTCTTTTTAATAATTTCAAAAGATCTATTTATTCTAGTTAAACAGCCTTTGTGATTCAGGGGTCATTCTTAAAGAGTTGGAGCGAAATTCAAACTTTATCGTAAAGAGTGAGGTATTGACGAGAGGGTGAACCCCTTCATATACGTAATAATTTCTATTCGTTTTAAGTTTTTATGTTGCTCCTTGCTTTCAGTTGAAAAAAAGAACTTGTGTTTTTTATTTAACCACTTTAAGGACTCAAGAGCCCATAAATAGCCTGCAAAAAAAATACTAATAAATAAATACTCGACGTAGATAACTTCGAAAATCACACTACCTTTCCATGACGAAAATATAACAGTTCAAAATTCGGATGAAACCTTTGAATAGACATTGCAACATTATAAAATTAAAAAAAAATTACATTTGTTTCACTGTCTTCAAAGGTTTCATCCCTATTTTGAACTGTTATATTTACTAATAAATAAGTTTTACACCAACCATGATATTGAAAACTTAATTAAAAGTTGTCTTTGAAAACTGAAAACTCAATAGGCCTATAATTCTTTCAAAAACTTAACCAACTCAATTTCAGTGAAGCACTTGGCTTTAAATATTTTACAAATTTACAGCAATTATCAGACTTCAGTTTATTTGATTTAATTTTGTATGTATATCTTGGATAATCTATAAAGTAAAAATTTTGTTTGTTTCCAGTTTCAATTTTGCTCTTTACTACCATAAAAAACATTTATTTTTTAAAATTAAAATTTATTTCATTTTAGTTTTCCTTAAACATGCACAAAACTTTTACAAAAAGACATTGCGAATTTAGGCAATTAAACTAAAGAAGTCACTACATGTTTTGCTGAATTGTGGCTTTTAAATATAGGTTTCACTTCCTTAAAATTTCCCACATGATGTGAACAACTTTGTCATATAAGGAGTCCAAGGGGTAATTTGTTAACATTTCCTTTGATAAGTTACAGATAAGAAACTCAATTATTTTCCTGACAATGAAAATGAATAAACAATTTAGACACTTTTGTTTTAAAATGTGTTTTTAGTTTTCACTTATTAAGTAGGTTGAAAAGGTAATGTACCATAGGGGAATTATAAGCCTCCAATGAAGGGTTCTCATTCATAGAGATTACTGGGGTACCATAGGGTATTATCAAAAAGTGAAATGACTTCATTTTTATACAATTCTGAGAAAGGCTTATGCCAGCTGTGTATCTCACTCAGACTCTCTGTCTTGGCTTTTTCTCCGATCTTTTTCTCCTTTCTCTCAACCTTTTCATCACAGTCTACCAAGTTGATATTAATCAAAAGACTGAATTGATTTATACCTTTGTTACGTTCTCCCACCTTGCCACTCTAGATATGGCAACAAAAAGAGTAGATTTTAGTGCTGTTGGGCACTTCTCCACTCTAGATATGGAAACAAAAAGAGCGGATTTTAGTGCTGTTGGGCACTTTTCTACTCTAGAAATGGCAACAAAGAGAGCAGATTTTAGTGCTGTTGGGTACTATTTACTCTAGATTTGGCAACAAAAAGAGCAGATTTTTGTGCTGTTTGGCACTTTACGATGGTTTTATTTGTAAATTCAACTCCTATTTTTACAAACATTTTTTTTATTCTAGCATGCTCTGTTTGGTAAAGTGTGCCTGTGATTTCACTTTTTAAAACAGCCGAGGCGAAAACTGTCGGGTAGCTTCTGTTGACAAGAACCTTCACTATATTCAAAGACAGTGACAAAATGAGTGGTCTTGTGTCAAGGAATGGAGCAAGCTCCAGTGGAACAACCGCCATCCGCCGAACCGAAAGAATACGAAGGGAGAGACCTAATTTCTATGATGCTTCCGAGTTTATTAGTGAAAAGAAACTGCGGGTGAGTATTTTGAGTTAGCTTTGCTAGTGAACGTGGCTATGTGGCTCTGGGAAGCTGATAACATGAATAAACCAAAATAAAGTAATAAAACGACATTCGGCGCGAAGTGAAGAATAACGTAAGTTCTGCGGAGCCCCCAAATTCCATTTTTTATATATGTCTTCGGTCGGGCCAATATTGGGGACAGGTATAACATGCAGGAATTGTGTTTGAAATTTTGAGTTTTTATGGCAGGTTAATGGTGATTACGTCTGTAAATAAAACTTAAGCATTAAACTACAATTCATCTCTAAGTAAAGAAGTGCTTAAGTTTGTACTTGTTCAACCTTAAGTAGGATCAAAAGAAACCTAAAGTGCCTCAATATTACGTTTTTAGTTTATGTCTTGTTTTGTGCCAATCTTTGGGGGGGGATTTCATACGACCCTACCTTCTATGCACAGGTATGACATAGTTATGCAGATTAAAAGCTCTACAGCAATAAGGAGATTTTCATATGTTTGGGGCTATGCGTCTGATGCTTCAAGACTAGGTTTATTAGTCATATTTATAACTTATTCGTGTCATAAGCTTGTGTCTGATCTTTCGGTGTTACGAGGGGGAGGTGTCTGAAGCATTAACTAGTTTACCTTTTAGTCTCCAATTTTTCTAGTGGCAGCACTTTGAGATTACCAAAGAGCAAAACATCCCTCTTCGTGCAGGGATGGTTTTATGACCACCCCAACATGATAAACCGCCCCTGGCTTTAATAGGTATCCATATGGATCCAGCCATTTCTAATTCTTCGGTGTGGGATAAGGCGCTCAAACACAAAATACTGCATTTTACGGCATGATTTAATATGTTAGACCAAGCTTTGTGGTGATATATATTTATTTATTTATATATATTTATTTATATATATTTATATTTATTTATTTAGGTTTGTCCCCCGGAACCCAGTTTGCCCCCCCCCCCCCAGCTAAAATTTAGTTTCTTTAGAAATTTTGTCAAAAGGAAGATGAGCCTTCATAATTGAAGAGTCCTCAGAAATGGAAAAATTTTGTCAAAAGTAAGATAAGCCTGCATAATTGAAGAGTCCTCAGAAATGGGTCGGTTTTCTTTAGTATATCTTTATACCTTTATGGTATTATATGGCTCATTTTTCAGTTTTCTGTGTCGTTTTCACCGGATTTGGGAAATTTGGCTCCAACTTTGCCGAAATTACGCGACTACTTATAGTTATAGGTTATTACATTGAATCCAATAGGGAACCATCGAAGGTCGATATCTGATCGATATTCATAACATAGATAATAAAAGCCTTCTATTGTTTGTCATTTGTCTTCATTTACATGCGCTTCATTAAATTCGAACATTTGTAACGGAAATAATAAGAATTAATAGATCAAAGATCTGTTGGTGCAATAAAATTTATAATTTCCAGAAAAAAAGATAAAATACAATAAGATAAGATACTTCAATGTGGTACTTCAATTTGGTATTTCAAAAGGCTACAACGGCAACATTATCAAAGGTGTATTTATAATTAATGTATTGTAGAGCAGGGAAAGTACTCGGCCCAGCTCCGCGACAAAAAAATTACCCCCGGACTTACCCCCCCCCCCATCCCCTCTAAAAAATAAAATTGTACGACTTGTAAAAACGTAACAAAATGAATATAAACAATGTTTTAAAGTAATCATTCTACCTTTTTCCTGGAAAATAATAACGCCCCCGAACAAAAAATCTAGGATACGCCCTTGCAGTTCTCACACTTCAGCGTTTTAATAAGAAAAATAAAATAAAAATACGATACAATAAAAAATGCATCAAGAAGTTTATTATTAGTCAATGCAATACAAAATACAATTCAAAGTGGAATTACAATGCACTTATTCCCCCTCGAAAGGCTCCATGGCCAGGGATACAAGGGGGGATACAGGGATCAAAATATTCATTCATTACTTGAAATCTCAACCATATTTTCAGCCTCATGATATGTTGTATAGCTTGCAGATAATTTAAAATATTTTTTCATTAGTTTTAATAATACAGCCTATTTTTTTCTCATTAAAAACTAAATACCTTTCCTTATAATGTTTTTTTAATTATAATTTTTAATTTAGCTTTAACTCATTTTTAGTTAATTTAACGAATTTTAATTAAAAAAAATTAAATTTAAAAAACTAAAAATCATTCTTATTTTCAGCGTCAAATCCAGGATCAAGAAGATAAGGAGTTCAAACCAGTTCAAAAATCTCCTCAAAAATCGAAAAAGAAAAGAGGACGAAAACCTAAAAACGAAGCTCCTCCTCCTCCTCCTGGGCCAAACCCAGGTGAAATATGTGTCGGACCTTTTGGGAAAATATACCCCATAGATGATGAACCACTCCCGGAACTGACAGAAGAAAAACAGTGGCAATTCTCAGTTATTCTCGAGGACTTAAGTCGTAAACTTATTTCGAACAATCCGAAATTCTGATCATAGTTACGGCTCTTTAAGTGTCGTTTTCAGGTTCTCAGTTAAGAAATTGTTAAAAACAAAGAAGGTAGATGGCGAATGGCTAGATGAAAATGACTTTTCTCAGTGGGGTAATTCACAATACGGAAAATTCTAGAGGGGATGGAGGAAAGCTTCGAAAAAAGGGTTTTCGTCTGCGATGTTTAATATTTTTCCCTAATATTACAAGCTTTTTATCACCACGAGGAGCGGCACTTGTGCTGTTCTGAACGGAACATTTGCTATTGTTTCCTCTGATTGGGCCGTGTTTCCCCCCGTGCGTTCGTATTTCCTTAAAGCTTTCCTCCATCCCGGAAGCCTTAACGGACCATCCCGGTCCGTTAAGCTTCGAAAAAAGGGTTTTCGTCTGCGATGTTTAATATTTTTCCCTAATATTACAAGCTTTTTATTTATTATCTCACCACGAGGAGGGGCACTTGTGCTGTTCTGAACGGAACATTTGCTATTGTTTCCTCTGATTGGGCCGTTTTTCCCCCCATGCATTCGTATTTCCTTAAATGGCGGCATATGCGCTGTTTCCCCCTTTAGTTTGCCCATTTTGTTTTTCTCCCTATGCAGCCGTTTTCCTCCTTGTTTTTATTCCAGCGTGAAGTAGGTCGTATTTTTTTGTAATATATTATTTGGTTCTTTTTTTATTAAATTTTAGATATTAATAAATAGTTCAGTATGGTATGTTGTTCTAAAAAGAAATATTTTGGGGGGTTGGGAGGTCAAGAAATCTATTTTTTTTTTTAGAGAGAGAGAAAATTTATTTTAAAAAATACAAAAATTACCCAAAAAAAGGAAAATTTGCCAAGAAGCCTTATGGCTTGTGCGTCCATTCCCGAAACTACAAAACAGTCACTTATCAATGGATTCCCCTAAAAAGCAAAAAACAAGCAATAAAAAGTCACCACTTGAGACTCTACTACACTAACCTAATATAACAACACTATTATGGACTAATTCCCCACTTTATATATAAAAAAAGAAAAAAAAAAATCATAAATCATAAATAACAAAACAATGGTCCCTAATCAGCCCAAGAAAAGTCGGCCAATCTGTCTCTTGAACTGTATCATAAGGAAGGGACTCCCATATAGAAGGAAGAACATGGCGAATCGAAAAAACAGCCTCTGGGCTGTCCCAGAGGCAGCCCACGTATCTAGATATATTGTTTCGTTAACCTACATTTCATAAAATACGTTATCATGTACTATATTTCACCATCCGTTCTCTTTTCAAATGGTCGTCAACTCTAGTTGTTTGTTGCGTGAGATTATATAGTTAAGTATCATTTATATGGTAATTTCAGGTATTTAGGGGTGGGTTAATTCCCTATTTAACCTATAAATTGCAATCGGTTTTCTAATTGCTGACAAATTCTTTATTTCATATTCAGGCTCATCTCTCTCAAACACACTAACCAAACATTCAGGTGCATTTTTATGCAATATATCAAACATAAATAGAGCCTTATAAAAATGAAAAAGGCCTGAAACTGATAAAATACTAATTTTTTTCTAACTATCTCTGACTGATATACGATTATCACAATTAACAAGAACCTGAATCGCCAAATTTTTGAGAGCACGTATATATGACTTCAAATGTGTTTGAAAAGTAGATGACTACACCGAACAACAATAAATCAATTATGGCTGGACAATAGAAAAATGTATCAAAAAGTATACTAACTGGGAAAAAATATTTCAACTTTCTCAAAATCCCTACATTCTGAGCAACCATAGATCAGGAACCATATTAGGATGAAACCATAGAAATATCTCTTGTTTTTTGAGCCATATTTTCAGAACGGTCTTAATCCATCCTTGAACCTCAAGGGAGGGATCATCCCCTTGGACTACATGTCTGTCCAATATAAGATAAGTAGCCTAATAGTGTTTACGTCCTAAAAGTGCTAAAAAAAGATGAAATATTTTGTGACATACCAACTATTAATATTAACATAATGACTAATATAATATAATTAAGTGTATCAGTGACAATATAATATCGTTACTATATAATAATATGGTTTTTTAAAGAGGAATGCAAATTAGTTATCTATCAGTATTTTTGTTAATCTTCAAAATTGATGATTTATTTTTTCTAACTGCCTCATGTTTTCTTTCGTCATTTTGCGGAAGAATGTCTTTTTGTTCTATTCTAAAGAAGAATATTGGCTATATTTGTTTTCAATTTAATCTCTTAATAATGCTGCCATTTGCATTTTCAGCATGTTTTTTTTTTTTTTTTTATTTGAAACTGGGCTCTCAGGCTGAGAGCCATCTATCGATTTTCTTCTGAAAATAATTTCAGTTGTTGTTTTTGTTGTTGTTTGATTTATTTGGAGACGCTATCGCACAATCTCCATGCAATTCACTAAATTTCAGGTAAATTCACTGAAAATTATTTCATAGCAATTCACTGAAAATAATTTCAGTTGTTGTTTTTGTTGTTGTTTGATTTACTTGGAGACGCTATCGCACAATCTCCATGCAATTCACTAACTTCTACAATAATCTTCTATTGTTGCCATCTATAGATAAGATATTGTTGAGTGCAGGATAATATCTGCCACTTCATTAATAAAGTCACTATATTTATCTAAACTAAAATTTGGAAACAACACCGAATCTTCACTGTAGTCACAACCATATTTGGTACACACTTCAATGAGGGATTTTCTCAGGTTAATCGTATTTTGGCACCGTTCCAATAAGTGTTTGATAGAGCATGGTTCGTTAGAACAATCACAATTTTCACTCCTCACTAAATTCAATCTTTTGAGGTGTTGGTTTGACCTAGCAAGCTCAGTCCTTAATCTGAATAATAGATTTGCGCCTTTTCTATTATCAGGTATTGACGATTTATTAGGAGGTTTACCTTAAAATATTGAACGTATCTATTTGATGAATGCTCATTGTTATATATTATTTCACTTCTTTTAATTTCCCATTTTACTCATCTGGTTTTACTTAAATATGACCTGTATTCCGTGTTCAGTGGTCCAAAAAAAGCGGCATCTTTTGCCATCAAATCCGCTGTATTATTACCCTTAATATCACAATGGCATGGGCAGCATTGAATAGCCACCCCTATATTCTTAGAATTGCTTGATAGGACACTTTCATAAATAGTTTCTACGTCTAAAATTTTTCTACTATGGATGGCAGTTATTGCTGATTTACTGTCTGAAAGAATCACTGCATATTCTCCATTGGTACATTCTAGTTCAATTTGCATCAGAGCTTTTTTGATGGCTAGTATTTCAGCTGCAAAAACAGATGCCCATTCATCAAGACGTTCTTGTAATATTTCATTTGTTTTCTCTGACCAGACAGCAAAACCAACTTTTGTTCCTATTTTTGAACCATCAGTATAATAACGGAAATGATTACTATAACGGGAATCCAGAGTTTGTAATAAACACAATTTTTTAAGGGGAGCTAAATCTGATCTGGAGCATTTTGGTTCTGTTTCGAGTTCAATTCTTAAATTTTTAGCTTTCTGATTTGAGGTTGCCTTTTTTGCTTCCAGGAATGTTAAATTCAGTCCAAACCCCTCAATCATATTTATCAGTTTCGGTATCATAGGAGGTTTGTTTTCCCAATTACTTGTTGTATCTACATAAGCTTTACTTATCTCTATTAGTTGTTGATTTGGATGATTAGGAATTTCCATCACCTTTAATATGTAGTTAAGAGCTAAATGGTGTAGTCTAGACTTGATTGACATAATTCCAGTCTCCATTCTTAATGCGGGAATAGGGGTAGATTTCATGGCTCCAGTCATTATTCTCAAGGCTTGATTTTGCACAACTTCAAGTTTTTAAAGTTCTTTGCTGAAATTCCCATTAAGACTGGGAAAGAATATTCAATCCTCGATCTGACAGCTGCAGCATAGAATAAGCTCAGGATCTTTCTATTGGCACCCCAGTCTTTACCTGCTATACATTTCATATACATTTCGTGCTTGATTAGCTGATCTCACTATATTTTCCACGTGGTTATTCATGTTGAACGAAGAATCTAGCAGAACACCTAAATACTTTGTTTGATTGACAAACGGGACAATTAAATTATCTACATGGATGGTTAGACTATTTTGGTGTTGACTTCTGTATGGAGAAAAAATAACGCCTACGGTTTTGCTTGAAAATTGTAGTTTCTTTTCTAAAGACCATTTTACAGCATCTTTAACTGCTTTTTTTTATTTTAATATAGGCTCCATGAGGACTACTATCAGTGGCCCAAACTGCAATATCATCTGCAAATATTTTCCCTTTTATATTATCTAAAGGAAAATCACTCATGCAAAGGTTAAATAATATTGGGCTCAGAACACCTCCTTGTGGGACACCACGATAATAATTTCAGTATCTTTTTAGTTGGCAATTTACTAGATCTCTTGAAAAACCTATTGAATATTATAGATTCTTCATTTGCTGGCTAAAGAAATTGCTTTTGTCTCTTGCGGTACAATGCTACTTCATGTGGTCCTTTAAATGCCCTTTTGTAATGTGGTACTTGGAGAGGGATAGGTTAACAAGACCTGGAAACTTGTTTTATATAGGACCTTGTGGGTTAAAACCACACTGCTTCATTATCTTCGATACGTAAGTGTAGAGAGTATGAAGTGGCACAGACGATTTTCGTAAGACATTGGCTTTGTTCTACTAACCGTTTTGAGGTTAACCTCTACTCTAAGGTGTATCCTTCTTAGGACTTCTGTACCATTTTTGAAATATGGGGATAGTAAGGATATTACAAAATCAAGTTGAGGGCGTACCTTAAGTTAAGGGCACTAACGATATTACAACCTCAAGTTGAAGATTCTAAGGATATACAGCCTAAGTTGAGGACACTAAGGACATTACAACCTCTAGTTGAAGATGCTAAGGATATTACAATCCCAAGTTGAGTACACTAAGGATTTTACAACCTCAATATGGGGATACTAAGGTTATAGCAACATCAAGTTGGGGATATTAAGGATACTACAACCTCAAATTGAAGATACTATGGTTATTGAAACCTCAAGCAGAGGATATTAAGGATATAATAACCTCAAGTTGGGGATACTAAGAATATTAAAATCTCAAGCCAAGGATGCCAAGGACATTACAGGCGCAAGTTGAGGATACTAAGAACATTACAACACCTCGAGCTGAGGATACCAAGGATACTAAAACCTCAAGTTGTGGATGCTAAGGATATTACAATTTATAACCCCAAGCTGAGGAGACTAAAGATATTACAAACTCAAGTTGAGAGCGTGTTTTGGGTTTCATAAACTACAGCAAAGTTAAAACCAATCAGACTAATAATGAAGAATATTACAGAACCCTTTTTGTATCCGAATTTTATCCTTAAAGGGAGTGATAAAGGAGGCTCTAAAAGACCGTTTTTTTTTTCATCATCGCCTAAAAACTTCCAAGTATTTATCATGGGCTGCAAAGTGCTGTCAGTGTGCTGCAAAAATCCTGTCTGTTAGGCTCTAGTGCAATAGAAGCTAATCTATTTTCCGCTATCTATGTATTATTAACACAAATAATATTTATCTCATTAAACTTATAATGTTTAATGTATAACCATTATGCCTCACATAACCATTATGCCTCAAAATAGCAGCGGCGCTTAGAATAGATATATAATTAGGCTAAAATCCAAAGAATAAGCAAAAGTTTTGTTATACTACTACTACTACTACTACTAATAACTCATTGCAGCACCAAGCCACCTGAGGCCAACACAGCCACGCACGCTCCTCCTCCAACCTAATCTATTTAAAGCCTCCCTCTTTACACCCTCCCAGGAAGTTCCCATTTCCTTTAAATCTTTATTTATGACATCCTCCCAACCCAGACAAGGACGATTTGCTTTCCGTGTAGCCCCAGACGGTTGGCCAAAAAGGACAATTATCGGTAATCTGTCATCCTTCATCCGTAGAACGTGACCTAGCCATCTCAACCTTTCTTTCATTATAGCCCCAGAAAGCGGGATTGAACCACACTTTCCGCACAACCTACTATTTGAAATACGGTCAGTCAGCCGGGTACCCAGAACAATCCATAGGCAATTTCTCTGGAAAAAATCTAGTAAATTTTCATCTGCTTTAGAGCTGAAAAAACAACAGCACAGGGAGCAAAATTTGAATTTCTGTTTTTTATTTCCCATGGTATTAATATATTTGAAAACCTAAAAAGTCGTTTTTTTGCCGCTTGCAGGATATCCGAGGAAGTCAAGGGTTTCACCCTGAGAAAAGTACTTCTTAACTGAGAAAGCTGCTGGCACCCTGCTAGAATATGTGCCGCATCCTCCACTCTTAGATTGCACTTTACTAATATAACTAAATCCTTGTCATAGTACATAACTAAATAACTACATAAATAAATAATTACATAACATCCATCTTACATAACTAAATATCTTGTCGCCAGGGTTTAGGGTCCGTGTCTTTGTTCTATTGCGCAGCGACTTGAAGAATGTAGAGGCAAGAGTCAGGTGTCGTTTAACTTCCTTCGAGGAGTAGATTTCACACTTCCTAGATAAACGAACTGGCTGACCCACTCGATTTACTCGTCCTGAATGGTGATTTCGATGAGAGAGGGACACGTTTCTGCGTGCCGTGATATTCTTATCGCCTTGGTCTTCCTGGTATTTATCTTCACTCCAAAGGTACTTGCTGCGTTGTCGATAGTGTTTGCATTGGCTTGGAGCTCCTCTATTTCTGCATTCAGACGTTTATTGTCATCAGCATATCATCAGTCGGGTATCAGAAAGACGTATCTCCATAATTGTAAATTTTCAGAAAAGCAAAAAAACCCTCACACATTTTTGTTTCCCCTCAATAACCATAAAACAAGCAAAAATAAATATGTATTAATTTCACATATCAATCCGTTTTGTTTTACGGTTATCAGAGGGTAAAAAAACAGTTATAAGGCTTTTTTTCTGGTCTTCTGAAAATTTACAATTATGGAGATGCGTCCTTTTGATACCCGACTGTCGATGTGCAACTAGGTCGAAGAGGTATCCTTTTAAGGCTATTCCCATGTTATTAGGGGCAGGTGCCAGCCCACTATATTTAAATAGGTAGAAAAGAGTGGGTGAGAGGAGGCATCCTTGGACAACGCCCGTAGAGGTAAGAAATTCTTCAGTGAGTACTTTGCTGGTCTGCACCATGCTGCTGGCCTTCTCGCACATACTGCTTATGATACCGATAACATCAGGGGGAATTCTGTAATGAGCTAAAATATCACAGAGACCGTCTCGCTAGAGACGTTTGACTCTTTCTTTCAACTCTACTTTTTAAAACAGTAAAACACTTTAGCGTAAAGAGCGGCGCGTTAAGGAGGGAGCAGCCCCTTTCATATACGAAGTAATATCTGTTCGTTTTAAGTTTTAATGTCGCTCCTTACTTTCAGGTAAAAAAAAAACCTGTTTTTTTTATTTAATTTCTGAACGATTTCGAATCAATGCGTTTTTTGATTTTGGCTCTCCGCATATGAATAATTAAAAGGAAATTTGGATATTTATTTTTTTTTGACTAAATGGCTTCCTCATAGTTTCGATCGAATGAGTTTGATTACTTAAAAGGCAACTAGAACTTTTAATTTTTTACGGACGTTTTTACTAGTAAAAGATATACGTAACTTACGAATTAGCTTACGTAACGAACTTCTGTATTTGCATGTTTTTATTACGTATATAAGGGGGCTCACCCCCTCGTCAGTACCTCGCTCTCGCATCCAGAAAGGAGTAGCCAGGGAATTTAAGCAAGTAGATTTTTAAGTAGACATGGTTTGAAGAATAAATAGTAGGATAAAAATTAATTGAAGTTAATTAATTATAGCAAAAATCATTTTATTGAATTAAACTAGTTTATTGATTAAGTTTAGTTTAATTATTAAGAATAAAAACTAGTTTTGTAATTATTGGAGAAGCTTTATGCTAGTCCTATGGGTTTCTTGAAATAGGGTAGTGTACAAAATTATGTTAATTTCTAACCGTCCAGAATTATGAAATACACAGAGGTTTTTAACTCTACCTTAGATACAAAGTGTTGGCAGACTAAAGTTCTAGGAGGAAGAATTACACACATGCATACCTTTTTGAAATTCCCACCAGCAAGCAAGGAAAGAAATATTTTATTTCAAGACAGAGATACATATCTCTCCCAAACAATTAAACTCAGAAAAAGCTTTTTCAAAGTTTTTGCCCAGCGCGTGATTCTAATTATGCAAAAATCTACAAAATTAAAAGTGTTTTTTTAATAATGCTAGAAAGTCCTGTGCTCCCTTCATGAAAATTTTCTTCCCCCATGACAAATTCCTCCATGAAAAGTTCCTCCCGCATAACCCTCTCTTCTCAACCCCTCCCTCAACCAAAAAATCCCCCTGAAAACGTCTGGACACTTCCCAATAACCATTACTATATGTAAGCACTGGTCAGAGTTTGTAACTTGTAGTCCCTTCCACGGGAACTTTTTGGGGAGTAAGTCGTCTCGAAAGACATAGTTATAACGTTTTTCGACTATGCTGAATAAAACGGCTATCTCAGAATTTTGATCCGGTGACTTTGGGAAAATAATAAGCGTGGGATGGGGCCTAGGTGCCCTCCAATTTTTTTGTCACTTAAAAAGGGCACTAGAAGTTTTCATTTCCGTCAGAATGAGTCCTCTCGCAACATTCTAGGACTACTGGGTCGATACGATCACCCCTGAAAAAAAAACACGCATCCGTGGTCTGCCTTCTGGTAAAAAATAAAAAATTCCACATTTTGTAGATAGGAGCTTGAAACCTCTACAGTAGGGTTCTCTGATACGCTCAATCTGATGGTGTGATTTTCGTTAAGACTTTAACGAAAATTTAAATTCTATGACTTTTAGGGGATGTTTTCCCCTATTTTCTAATATAAGGCAAATTTTCCCAGGCTCGTAACTTTTGATGAGTAAGATTAAACTTGATGAAACTTTTATATTTGAAATCAGCATTAAAATGCGATTCTTTTGATGTAGTTATTGGTATCAAAATTCCGTTTTTTAGAGTTTTGGTTACTATTGAGCCGGGTCGCTCCTTACTACAGTTCGTTACCACGAACTGTTTGAAAATATTTGAATTTAGAGGCGCGCTAAAAGAGTTATTTTTTCCAATAAATCTGCAATTTTTTGCGTCGTGTGTCGCAGTTCGTAGAGAGCCTTCCCACAGTAAAGGTAATATACAGTAGCAAAAAGTCCTATACTCTCCATTGAAAGTGTTTGAAACAGATCTAAAACCACACAAGATTCATGACCCAGCCTTCGCGTATACGCAATGACAAATGTTTCTGATGGAAAACCAAGTAGCAACCGAAACTATGGCTCTGACGCATATGCTTAGAGCCTAATTATACGATATGAAATGTGTGTCCTGTTTGGAAAAAGTTTTCGCTAGTGGTATATACTTATACTGTGAGCCATCCAGAAAGAAGTAGCCAGGGTATTTAAGCAAGTAGATTTTTAAGTAGACATGGTTTGAAGAATAAATAGTAGGATAAAAATTAATTGAAGTTAATTAATTATAGCAAAAGTCATTTTATTTAATTAAATTAGTTTATTGATTAAGTTTAGTTTAATTATTAAGAATAAAAAACTAGTTTTGTAATTATTGGAGAAGCTTTATGCTAGTCCTATGGGTTTCTTGAAATAGAGTAGTGTACAAAATTATGTTAATTTCTAACCGTCCAGAATTATGAAATACACAGAGGTTTTTAACTCTACCTTAGATACAAAGTGTTGGCAGACTAAAGTTCTAGGAGGAAGAATTACACACATGCATACCTTTTTGAAATTCCCACCAGCAAGCAAGGAAAGAAATATTTTATTTCAAGACAGAGATACATATCTCTCCCAAACAATTAAACTCAGAAAAAGCTTTTTCAAAGTTTTTGCCCAGCGCGTGATTCTAATTATGCAAAAATCTACAAAATTAAAAGGCTTAGGAGTATTTTTGAAAGATAAAATGGTACTTGTATGATATACCCACTACCTCTCAAGTTCTTCATGCATTGACGCCCTGTAAACCGGTTTCTTTCGCTAGTTTCTTTCAACTTAGCATGAGAAAAGACAAAGACAAGTGAACGAATAGATAGGAAATATATAATTTGGGCTATATATTTGCACATTAGGGGTGGGAGGTAAAGTATTTGGACAGTGTGAAATCAGAAAACAATTTTTAATGCATAATATGCAGAATAATTGTAGCTAATACATTTTGCTTGCAGACCCGCTGTGCTTTACCCCCCCCCCCCCCCGTAATGTGCAAACATATAAGCCAAATTTGTTTTTAAAGTATCATATTTTTATCTTGCTTAGGTGTATTTTATTAGGATTAACCTAACTTCAATTCTTGAGTGATAGTCGATATATAATACAAGTACCAATAAAATTACTAATGAAAGAAAAGATGATTAGATTGTAGCAGGGGTCTTTGAAAATATTTTGTGATTGTTCATAGGATTCTCTTTTATTAGTACTACATAAACTTAAATTTGAAAGAAATAAAAAATAAATAATTGCTGAATAGATTGTAGAAATGGTGTGCGCAGGTCTATCGCGTTTTTGCTAGATTTAGCATTTATTACTATTTAAATAAACCAGAGTTAAAAGAACTATAACAATAGTCTCTAAAGTAGAAACAGAACATCGTATTAAGCGAACAAAAAAGATGAGGAGCAGGGAAAGGGTGCAATTTGGAGGGAAGCCTACTAGCAAAATCTTGATGTTCACAAGATTGAAAAGTACTACATTTTTTTCTTAATGCTCGTGGTGTCACATAATCCTTTATCCACCCTCCGTGCGAGCTTTTTGTGCGACAGATTAAAACTCTTTTTTCTGAACAAATTACATCATATTGCATCATAAAACAAATTCTTATATAGAGAGGAACCAATTATCAACAGGGGTTAGTGTACGTGCTTGACCACGATGGCTTTAGTGCAGGTGTAAGCTGGGTCATTCACACCTGCGTTATGTTCAAGAAACCACGAAATAGGAAATGTACTTGGAACTGGTAGGGTCCCTCAGTCGATGCCATGTGAAATGTTGAAAAGTCGTAAAGTATTGAAAAATGTAGAATGAAATTAATATTTTAAATTAATATAATTATATTTATATTAATGTTTATATATTTATATTTTATGAATAATAACTAATTAATATTTTTATATTAATATTTATGATTAATATTTAATATTTAATTGAAAATGCAAGTTAAAAGTTGAAAAATCTCCCTGGGACCATTACGCCCTTTATTGCCGAAACAATGTGTTGCGAGATTGTCAAAATAATGCATCTGCAAAATATCGGGATCAGCTTGGAGTGTTCAGTTAATCTTTACAGTAAATGTTTGGGGGGGAGCAAGGGATCCTAAATTCTGACCCGGAGAATGGGAAGAGCTAAATCGAAAGAGTCTCTTTGCTTCCAGGGAATCACAATAACATACCTACGATATCTCGGGGAAGACTTGGGGGATGAAATAGAAACTTTTAAGACTTCAAATTTTGTGTTGGGAAAAGGGGAGATGATTCAACGTTTTGTCACTTTTTCACAAATGTTATTGGAGCGTAATCTCTTCTGGTTTACAATATGTCCCTAATAAAGAAACAAGGTAAATCAGAAGACATTATATCTTGCCTAGCAATCGAAATTGCACATCTGCAATATCTCGAGCACGGCTTGGAGTTTTAAGATGAAGGTTTCGTGGAATACTATAGAGTGCAAGTGGACATTGAACTAAGACTTGGGAATGAGGATAGAGGTAAATCAAAAGAGACTATTTGGATCCATATTATCAAAACGCAATATCTGCAATATCTCAGGAATGGTTCTGAGGACGGAGCTGAAACTCTGTCCCCAGATGCGGCTTGCACTATCTAGAGGTAATGTAAAAGAAGCAAGGGTGATAGAGGGAATTGAAATTTGGGGGTAAGGGGGCTAAAAACGTTTTGTCTTTGGTCGGCCTAAACGTTTTCGTGCTGTAAGCTTCTATAGGACTTAGACTCTATTCACGGTTAAGTAACTAGGTGAACCGAAAGACACTCTAGTCTATGATAATAGCGTAGGCCTATCTGCACTGTCTTAGGAAAGGGTTGTGAAATGAAACTCTCAGCGGGTTTTCTAGGGGATGATTAGACTTCTAACTTTTTTTTAAATTTGGATAAAGTGGGGTAGAGAATTTCTAAACATATTTTGTTTCAAATCAGTCTAAAAGTTTTGAACCCTAACTCCATGTGGCACTGGCGTTTGTTCACGATGATTATCAACGTAGATCAACAGAAAATATTATAAACCCAAGTTAACGAGACAGAGAATCTTCAATATTTCGATAATGTTTTGGGAGAAGTAGTTCCAGTTTGTTAGAGGTGTTACAGGGACAAAGGTATATGAAATTTTGACTCGATAGAGGGGATAGAGATAAGTCTAAAGACAATATGCACCATCCAAACTATTAAAATATCATGTTTGATATAGTATGGGAAAGGCTTTTGGAAATGCAGGTCAAGCTTTCAAGGCAGCTTTAGATCTTCTGTTGGTGAGGGAGTGCCTATTATTGTTCTCTCTGATTAATGAAAACGTTTTTGCCCTAGATTCCCTAGATTGCCCTAGTTTTTTCACGTCTAAGTAGCCAGGTAAAAAAAATTAAATAAATTGAATAAATAAAAATACAATTAAAAATTAAAAGAAAAATACACTATCTGTTATGAGGTCATAAAAAAACTTGTCTGGAATATTTCTGGAATGGTTTGGGATGTTAAGCTAATCTCTTAGGGATATTTGTGGAGGGAGAGGGGGGCAGCTGAACTTTAAGTTTCGAGGTAGAGAGAAAGTATAAAGGGGGAAGGGTAGGGAGACCTACAGATTTATTTTTCTCGTTTCCATTAACTTTTTTTTAAATATAAGCCTCAATAAGACCTCTATAGGATCCATGGTTTAGCAACAACATAAATAAATAAAATATAATGTGTTGTCAGGTAATCCAGATAGCCGATCTATGACTTTGAGGATCAACCTGGAACTTTTAAGGAGTGATGGGGAGGGGGCCAGAATCTATTCCTGGTGAAGTAGCAATATCAAACAGATGAAACCATTTGTTCCCAGGTTATCAAAATAACATACCTCTATTATCTTAGGAACAGCATGAGAGATTAATTTAAAATTTTCGGTGAGACAGAGGGGGGGGGGTAAGGAGACGTTGTATTTTACTTGGGGTAGGGGCATATATTAATTGAAGTAAACTATGCATCCAGGTTATCAAAAGAGTATATGTGCAGTGTGTTGGGCACGACGACGCTGTTGGGGGAAGAAGGAAGCAATGAGCCTACATGTTTTGTATTTGGAGGAATAAAATATGTATCCCCGATCCACCTACACGCTTATGAACTATTATTCCAAGTGGAAATTTGAATTTATTCACGATGATATAGTGAAATGAATCAAAGATATTTTCATTCAGGCTATCAAAATAGCGTATTATCAATATCTTAAAAATAAATGGGGGGGGGGAGTATTAAACTTTCACAAAGGGTTTTGGGAGGGTAAGGGGTTTCAAAATATTATGTTTGTTAGGGATAATGGTGTAAACATTTTTTGTCTCCTATTGATTCGTCCGAAATACGACCGACAATTTTTAATAAAATCTTAAACTTTATATCCCTAAGATATTTGGTCATTGGAAACGTCACGAATTGAAAAGTAAAAAAACACTGTTTCGTCCGAAAGCGGTTTCAAAACTTTCTTTTCGATTCACCTAAAATTTGTGATACTTTCCTTCAGCTCAGTTAATTGAGTGTGTTTCATCATTTCTTACTAAAAGACATAGGATGCGCTGAAAAGGACTTTATATTTTGTCTCTCCAATCAGCTTTAAAATGACGTTCATAAGTTTCTTGGCCAGCTGGACCCCTATACAGAAAACAGATTTGAGGTTAATTTTGCCTGTGCCGCCCGAAAATGGGGTCAAAAATTTTTCTTCTCTGATGGGATTGTAACTTAAGAACATTTAGACGGTGCCATGTTGACCTGAATGAAAACAAAAACACATTAAGATTGCTTATCTCTATATTTAGTGCATAAAATTGGGCCAGAAAGTGTTTTTCTCAGAGTGGCTGAGACTTACACGACATGTAGATAATGACCAGGAGATCTCAAAGACAATAAAAATACTGCCTAAAGAAAAAGAAGAGAAACGTTATTTGAAAAAAAAAATGAAAAAAAAGATCGTAGATACTTGGAAGGGGATTCATTCGAATGCAAATTAAAAACTCTAGTGTCCTTTCTTAGGGCAAAAGGTGATAGTGTTTCAATAATCGATTTTTCCATGTCATTTGTTGCAACCCAAACCTTGAGTCTTCTGATATTGGGTCAGTATTTTGCTATAGTCATTTTGTTCAGAAACGTCCAAAGGTCCAACAAGTAAATGCCCGGGGTCAAAATCGCCCCCACAGCTCCAATGCAGCAACCGGAAAAGATGTAAGCTACCTATTATTCGCAGATAGGTTTTAGCAGAAAGACGGCCATGTTAGTACCTGGGTGTTCACCTAAGCCAAATAAATGTAATTGAATTAAATGGGAATTTAATGAACTTAATTTAATTTGAATTTAATGGGAATTGAAAGCTCTAGTGCCCTTTTTAAGAGTCAAAAGTGTTGTGAGTGCGACAGCCCCTTCACACGCCCATCATTTCCCCATAATCATCCAATTAAAATTTTGAGAACGCCGTTTTGTCCAGGATAGTTGCAAAATCCAGTAATGATGTCTTTGGGGATGTCAACCCCCTCCCGCGTACCTCTCAGGGCAAGGGCTATAAGTTGTGCCAGTTGCCAATTGTTAACCTATAAGGTTTTTATTCAAGGGGTAGTCGTAAAAACTTCTGAAGGGCTCACTCGACTGGAAATCGAAAGTTATACTGCCCTTTTAAGAGCCAAAAGTGATCACTATTCCCCACGTCCCCTTTTTCCCAAATTTATCCCAAAAAAATTTTGAGATAGCCATTTTGTTCAAATTAGTCCGAAGATCATACAAGAATGCCTGCAGGGTTGACACAAACCCCCAGAGCTTGGTGCCCCCCTCCCACAAAGTCTTCAGGACAGGTGGCAACGATTGTAAGCTATGCCCCGGGCGTATATAAAGTGTATATTGAAATTGAAAGCTCTAGTTCCCTTTTTAAGAGTCGAAAGTAATTGGAGGGCAGCCAGTACCCCTCTCCGCCCATCATTTCCCAAATTTTGTCAAAATTTTGAGACAACAATTTTGCTCAGCATAGTTGATAGGTCAAATAATTGTGCCTATGGGGATGCACCCCCCTCCCACATAGTCTTCAGGACAAGGGCTGTAAGTTAGGCAATTCACCCATTGTTTACATATAGTATATAACGAAGAGAGAAATCACCAATGCAACAGCACAAACACATTAAAAAAAAAAGGGGAGAGAAGGAGAAAAGGAAGACTGTTTTCCTAAATTAGTGATTAATATAGACCAGCACTTGAATGAGGCCTTAACCCTACTCATCCATACAATCACATAGGTCAAACAGCATAGCCATACACAATCAACCATAAAGAATAATCCATGGACAGGCAGTCATGTCGTCAATAAGTACAAGTCGTCATTTACCAAACAATAAAAACAGTAAAGACAAATAATTCAGAGGCAACAACCCAACACAAGGGCTCATCAGGAGAATACACTTGCCTATAGGGTTTCGGCACTTTAAATTCTCTACCCAGTCAAGTGTTGTGCCTACCACAGAATACCTATGGCATCCCCATGACAGGTATCACCCCCAAAATATATGCCTATGAAAATAACAAAAAAAACAACAAGCAAATGAGAAAGATTGACATTTTTGACTTTTACTAAGAAAAAAACGAAAGGCATTCAGGTGACCATTTCAGAAAATGTTGAGGGGAGTGTTGAACTAAATCAAAACATGCGTACGGATTGTCAAAAGGGTGTAACTCAGAAATTACTGAGTATACTAATTTGAAACTTTAAAAAATGATAAGGGAGATTATAATTTGACCAAAAAGGCAATATTTCCACGCTACTACTACTACTAATGCCGCTACTACTACTGCTACCACTACTACAACTATTACCATCAAAATTACTGCTTCCGGAGTGAGTGCTACCAAGGCTGAGGAAATCGAAATGAACATCAAACAGTTCGTGGTGACGAACTGTATTAAGGAGAGACCCGGCTCAATAGTAACCAAAACTCTAAAAAATGAAATTTTGATACCAATAGCTACATCAAAAGAATTGCATTTTAATGCTGATTTTAATATATAAGTTTCATCAAGTTTAGTTTTACCCATCTAAAGTTACGAGCCTGAGAAAATTTGCCTTATTTTAGAAAATAAGGGGAAACACCCCCTAAAAGTCATAGAATCTCACACCATCAGATTCGGCGAATCAGAGAACCCTATCGTAGAAGTTTCATGCTCCTGTCTAAAAAAATGTGGAATTTTGTATTTTTTGCCAGAAGGCAGATCACGGATGCGTGTTTATTTATTTTTTTTTTCCAGGGATGATCGTATAGACCCAGTGGATCTAGAATGTTGCGAGGGGGCTCATTCTAACGGAAATGAAAAGTTCTAGTGCCCTTTTTAAGTGACCAAAAATTTGAGGGCACCTAGGCCACCTCCCACGCTAATTATTTTCACGAAGTCAACGGATCAAAATTCTGATATAGTCATTTTATTCAGCGTAGTCGAAAAACCTTATAACTATGTCTTTGGGGACGACTTACTCCCCCACAGTCCCCGTTGGAGGGGCTACAAGTTACAAACTTTGACCAGTGCTTACATATAGTAATGAGTATTAGGAAGTGTACAGACGTTTTCAGGGGGATTTTTTGGTTAGGGGAGGGGTTGAGAAGAGGGGGATATGTTGGGGGAACTTTCCATCGAGGAATTTGTTATGGGGGAAGAAAATCTCTATGAAGGGAGCGCAGGATTTTCTAGTATTATTTAAAAAAACATGAAAAAATAAATCTGAAAAGTTTTTTCAACTAGAAGTAAGGAGCAGCATTAAAACTTAAAACGAACAGAAATTATGACGCATATGAGGGGCTCACCTCCTCCTAATACCTTGGTCTTTGCGCTAAAGTATTTTTAGCAATTTCAACCTTTTATTCTACGGCTTTTGTGATCCAGGGGTCGTTCCTAATGAATTGAGACACAATTAAAGCTTTAGTGTAAAGAGCGAGGTACTGACGAGGGGATGAACCCCTCATATATGTAATAAAAACATGAGAATACAAAAGTTCGTTACGTAAGCTAATTTACAAGTTACGTATATCTTTTACTAATGAAAACATTTGTAAAAAATTAAAAGTTATAGTTGCCTTTTTAAATAACCAAAAAATCCGAGGGCAACTAGGCTTCCTCCCCCGCTCCTTTTTCTCTCAAAATCATTCGATCAAAACTATGAGAAGGCCATTTAGCCAAAAAAATAAATATGCAAATTTTGTTTGAATTATTCCTCTGTGGAGAGCCAAAATCAAAACATGTATTGATTCAAAAACGTTCAGAAATTAAATAAAAAGAAACAAGTTTTTTTACTGAAAGTAAGGAGCGACTTAAAACTTAAACACGAACAGAAATTACTTCGTATATGAAAGGGGCTGCTTCCTCATCAACGCCCCGCTCATTACGCTAAAGTTTTTTACTGTATTAAAAAGTAGAGCTGAGAGAAAGAGTCAAACTTTAGCGTAAAGAGCGAGGCGTTGAGGAGGAAAAGCCCCTTTCATATACAGAGTAATTTCTGTTTGTTTTAATTTTTGATGTCGCTCCTTACTTTCAGTTATTTAATCAGAGGTGATGTTGAGGGAAAGTTGAACTAAACCTAATCATTCTGTGTTTATACAGATTGTCTAAATGCTTTACCAGCAATATTTTTGGTACGACTTAACTTATCAAGATGGAACTTCCAGGGCATCATAAGGGGGGTGTTTAACTCACCAAAAGGCAACATCTACATGCTACTAATATCATTATTACTGCTGCCACTACTGTTACTACTACTACTAAATACAACTCTGTTACTGCAACTACTGCTCCTACTATTACCACTGCCACTGTGATACTATTACTATTAAGGCATAGTGTATGACGGTGAAAATTTGACAGAATATTGAGGGGAAATTTGTACTGAATGTAAAAAACTAAGTGTATGCAGATTGTCAAAAGAGCATATCTCAAGAGTGGATTTGGGTATTGAGTTGGAACTTTCAGAGAACGTTTAAAGGGGAAGATCAATTGACCAAAAGCTAATATGTACATGCTAATACTAATACTACTACCACTGCTGTTTTTGCTACTGCTACTACTACTACTAATGCAACTAAGCTACTCCAACTACTACTTCATTCGCAACTACATGTAAGGCACGACTATTTTTGGAACGACTTACCGCATCAAAATGAAACTAACGGGGACATCATGAGGGATATGTTCAGATGACCAAAATGCAGCACGTACATGCTACTACTGCTATTACGACTATTAAAACAGTATTACTACTGCTACTACTTCTACCACTACCACTACTACTTTGATACTATTAAGGCTAAGTATATGAGCATAAAAATTTGGAATAATATTGAGGGGAAATCTGAGCTAAATCAAAACAAACTATGTGTATGCAGACTGTCAAAAGGGCATATCTCGAGAACGGATTTGGGTATTAAGATGGAACTTTCAGAGAATGCTTTAAGGGGAAGAACAATTGACCAAAAGGTAGTATGTACAAGCTACTGTTAGCATAACTACCACTGCTACTTTTACTGGTACTACTACTGCTACTACTGCTGCTAAACTACTCCAACTATTAGTTCAATTGCACCTACTTGTAAGGCTAAGATTATTAAGATAAAAAGGGCGTTAAAAGGGGGGGGGGTGTCCAACTGATTAAAAGGCAACATTAACATGTCACTGCTGTTATTAACGCTGCTTTTCCTACTGTTGCTACAACTACTAAGTACTAATACAAAACTATTACTGCTACTATTTCTCCTACTACCACCGCTACTACTATGATGCTAGTACAATTAAGGCTAAGTGTATGAAGGGGAAAATTTGGGGAGAATTTTGAACTAAATCAAAAGGCAATATGTACATGCAGATTGTCAAGAGGAATGGTCCAGGAATGTCTCAGGAATATATCGAAAGGAACATCTCACGAATGGATTTCGGACATTAAGTTGGAACTTTAAGAGAATATTTAAAGGGAAAGATCAATTGACCAAGAGGCAATAGGTGCACACTACTACTAATACTATTACCATTGCTACATTTACAATAACCTCTACTACTACTGATATTACTACTACTGCTACTACTACTCCAACTATTGCTTCCATTGCTACTACTTTTCAGGCTAAGAGTATTAAGATGAAAATTTCAGGTAGTATATGAATATTCAGGTTATCAAAACGGCATATCGGTAAAGTCATAGTAATGGCTAATTTTATTAAGTTGAAACTTCAAGGACTTGATGAGAGGGATGTTCAACAGACCGAAAGGCAATATCTTAACACTACTATTGCTACTAGTACTAGTGCTAATACTACTCATAGTACTGCTTAAATTACTATTGTGACTACTGTCACAACTATGCCCAATTTTTAGGCAATATTGAGGAGATGAGATGAACTGAATCGTAAAACGCCTTCTGTATGCAGGCTGTTATAAGGGCGTATGAGCAATATATTAGGAAGAATTTTGTGTGTAAAGTTGGAAATTACAGAGCTTGTTGTAGGGAATGTTGAACTAACCAATAGACAATAATTTCATCCTAATGCTACTGCTTCTACTCACACTACTACTACTATTGCTACTATTATTTCCATTGCTACAACCACTACTACTACTAGTATACTACTACTACTACTAGTACTACTACTACTAGTAGTATTACTACTGGTACTACTACTACTGCTACTAAAGCTAAGGCTATTAAGGTGAAACATTTGGGGAATGTTGAAACTGTATTGGACTAAATCGAAACACACTATGCCTATACAGGTTGTCAAGAGGACGTATCAGCAGGGCTTCAAAAACAGTTTATACTCGTAAGTTTAAACTTCCAGTGTGTGTTGAGGGGAGATGTTGAAGAAAACCGAAGGTGCTATGTTCTTATGGCTGCTAAAACTTATGCTACTACGCAAATTAAGAGTATTAGATGGGTAGGTAGGTTTATTTTTATCCACAGTATAAACATAAAATAAAAATGACACTACTAATAAATTATTGCAGCAAAAAGAAAGTCCTTAGGACTTGTGCTGCGAATTCCTGTTATGGTTTATATCTTATAAATAAATATCTAAACATAACAACTCATGATTATTCACCTAGCCTATCTTATATATAAAAAAACAACAACACATAAAGATGTACAAAATAGCCCTATTAATTAATTTTTACCGGTTTCAGCCCGGTAAAAATTAATTAATAGGGCTATTGAATTAATATTGAATTTGAATTCAATCAAAACGAACTATGAGTATGTAGACTGTCAAAAGGGTGACACAGCAACATCCCAAGAGCGGGTAACATTATTAAGTTAGACCTCAGAAGGAACTATTTGGATACTATTAATACTATTAAGACAATTACATTAACTAATGACGCTGAGAGTACGAAGGAGAAATTTTAGGGAATGTTTAGAGGGAGTTTGAATTAAACGAAAAGATTATATGCCTTCAGGTTTTCAAAAGGGTATATAAGCAATATCATAGGCAGTGCCTCTCTATCATAGACAGCAATATTGTTGAAACTTTTTAAGGAGCTAAATAGATTTGAAATCAAGAATTCTAGTGCTCTTTTAAGAGTCGAAAGAGATTGGAGGTTAAGCAGCCGTCCTCCCAAGCACATTAATTTTCCAAGCATGGCCGATAGAAATTTTGAGACAACCATTTTGTTAAGCATATTTAAACGGTCTAGTAACTACTTCTCTAGGGATACTGAGTATGTTAACCCCCCCTCCCAGTTAAGCATATTTGCACACAATACTTTAAAACTAAATGTTGCTTTAAACCTAAATGAAAGGGTACTTTGTGTATGCTGGTTGCCAATATGTCATATCAGCAATAACCCAAGAGCGACTGAAGGGATTAAATCGAAATTTTCAGGGTTACTTCTATTACCACTTCTGCTCTTACAATTTAAGGAAATCTAAAGAGTGTAGGTGTATCCAGGTTGTCAAAGAGCATAAATACAACATTTGATGAATTGCATAAATTTTTATTTTTCGGGTCAACTTGAGAAGGTATAAAACAAAATTAAACACAACAATATGTGTCCAGATTTTCTAAAGGGTGTAAAAAACAAGAAATGAATATAGATTAACAATTTAATAAACATTAACTGATATTTATTCTTTAAAGTTTTGTTAATTTTTGACTTCTTAAAGTTAAAAAAGTGAAAACGTATAAAATGTGCTTTGTTTTCTGTGAAGTGCAAATTACGTTCTGGTCTTGAGAAGGCATGGGGGTGTAACTCCTACTCATATTAATTTCTGCTCGTTTTTACTTTGGCTTGGTTATTTACTGTAATTTCTATTCATTTTGAGCTTCATTTATTTATTGATGGTGATTTATGGTAGTTTTATGCTTGGAAGATTATTTGACTATTTCTGCTTATTTTTGGTTACTTTTCTTTGTAAACTTATTTTGTAGATAAAGGTTTTTAAATGATTTTTTTTTTGAAAAGTGGTACATAAAGATGCGTGTATATCCAAAGGTGTCTAAAGGATAGTGTCAGTATGGCTTGAGACCTATAGAAGACAATAATTGCTCGTTTTTCAATTAAATTCTTATTTTCAATTTATGGAGTCATTTGCGCTTTACTGAAAACAAAATACATTTTTAAACATTTACTCTGTTAAATTTTTTTTAAGACACACTGTCCTTCTATGACGAAACATATAACAGTTCCAGTTGGGATAGATCCATTTATTAGACAGTGAAAAATATGTAGAAAAAGCTCTAGATATTTCGATGACATAGTCGTCATCATCAGTAGAGATACTTCTTCTTCTTATTTGTTTTGTCCTCTGTTAAAATCATAAATTTCCCAAATCAAAAATTGCTGGGATTTCTAGGAACTAATATCATTACATATTAAACAATCAGTCTACTTTGATTAGTTTTTTCTCGTGATCCAGAGGCCGTTTTATTGGGGGACAGAGGGAACACTTTGCAAAAACGTAATTTTACAAAGGCACTACTTCTAATTTGAGGTCCATTTGGACATCATGACAACAAGAAAAGCCTCAAATTATCGATGTTTAGAAGACAAGCGACAGTGAGAATCCTTGTATAGAACCCTGCCGCGTGCCGAATCGTGGGACTTGGCGGCGAAGCCGCAGGGCTCTCGGTACTATATATATATATATATATATATATATATATATATATATATATATATATATATATATATATATATATATATATATCTATTCACAGGTGGGACACAGGGACACAACTACAATGGCACGTAACTAATATGGCGCGTAACGACTTATGCGCGCGGGGGGCTTGGGGGGCGCGAAGCACCCCACCAACTAGGTGTTGGGGTGGGGCCACTCTAGGACCACTTGGTTGATACGATGACCCCTGGGGAAAAAAACAAAACAAAAAAACAAATAAACACGCACCCGTGATTTGTGACCCGTGACCCGTGAAAATAGGGGGTGTTACCCCCTATTTTCCAAAATAAGGCAAATTTTCTCAGGCTCGTAATTTTTGATGACAAAGACTAAATTTGATGAAACTTATATATTTAAAATCAGCATAAAAATCCGATTCTTTTTATATATCTTTTAGCATCGAAATTCCGGTTTTTAGAGTTTCGTTTGACTGTTTGATTTCGGTTAGCCTACTATTGAGCCGGGTCGCTCCTTTCTTACAGCTCGTTACCACGAACTGTTTGATATAGCTCGAATTATATATAATATAATTCGAATTATATATATATATATAATATAACTGTAGTAAGGAGCGACCCGGCTCAATAGTAAACGAAACTCTAAAAAACGGAATTTTGATGCTAAAATATACATCAAAAGAATCGGGTTTTCATGCTTATTTTAAATATATAAGTTTCATCAACTTTAGTCTTTGTCATCAAAAGTTACGAGCCTGGGAAAATTTGCTTTATTTTGGAAAATAGGGGGAAACAGCCCATAAAAGTCATAGAATCTTAACGAAATTCACACCATCGTATTCGGCGTATCAGAGAACCCTATAGCAAAAATTTCAAGCTCATATCTGCAAAAATGTGGAATTTCGTATTTTTTGCCAGAAGACAAATCACGGGTGCGTGTTTATTTGTTTTTTTTTTCTTTTCCCCAGGGGTCATCGTATCGACCAAGTGGTCCTAGAATGTCGCAAGAGGGCTCATTGTAACGGAAATGAAAAGTTCTAGTGCCCTTCTTAAGTGACCAAAAAAATTGGAGGGTACCTAGGCCCCCTCCCACGCTAATTTTTTCTCAAAAGTCAACGGATCAAAATTTTGAGATAGCCATTTGTTCTGCATAGTCGAAAACCATAATAACTATGTCTTTGGGAATCACTTACTCCCCCATAGTCCCTGGGGGAGGGGCTGCAAGTTACAAACTTTGACCAGTATTTACATATAATAATCGTTATTGGGAAGTGTAGTGACGTTTTCAGGGGGATTTTTTTGGTTTTGGGGATGGGTCTGAGGGGAGGGAGCTATGTGGGTAAATCTTTCCTTGGAGAAATATGTCATGGGGGAAGAGAAATTCAATGAATTTTCTAAAACTACTATAAAAAAAAAACAATGAAAAAATAAACATGAAAAAGTTTTTTCAATTAAGGAGAAAGTAAGGAGTAGCATTGAAGCTTAAAACGAACAGAGATTATTACGAATATGAAGGGCTCTAAATATACTTTAGCATAAATAGTGAGGTATTTAGGAGGAGATAAATACCTCGCTTTTTATGCTAAAGTATTTTTAGTAATTTCAACTATTTACTCTACGGCCTTTCTGATTCGGGGGTCATTCTTAAAGATTTGAGACAAAACTTACGATTTAGTGTAAAGATCGAGGCATTAACGAGGGTACAAACCCCCTTATATACATAATGAAAATATAAGAATATAAAAGTTTGTTACGTAAGTTAATTCTTAAGTTACGTATATTTTTACTAATAGAGACGTTAGTTAAAAATTAAAAGTTATAGTTGCCTTTTTATGTAACCGAAAAATTGGAGGGCAACTAGGCCTCCTTCCCCACCCCTTATTTCTCAAAATCGTCTGATCAAAACTAAGAGAAAGCCATGTAGCCAAAAAAAGAATTAATATGCAAATTTCATTTTACTAATCAGTTAATCTGATTCAATACAAAAAATTCAATAAGATTTGACAAGTCCTATGGTGGAGAGCCAAAATCAAACATGCATTAATTCAAAAACGTTCAGAAATTAAATGAAAAAAACTAGTTTTTTTTACTGTAAGTAAGGAGCAACATTAAAACTTAAGGAGCGACATTAAAACTTAAAACGAACAGAAATTACTCTGTATATGAAATAGGTTGTCCCCTCTTCAACGCCTCGCTCTTTACGCTAAAGCTTTTAATTGTTTTAAAAAGTAGAATTGTGGCAAAGAGTCAAACTTTAGCGTAAAGAGCGAGGCGTTGAGGAGGGGACAACCTATTTCATATACGGAGTAATTTCTGTTCGTTTTAAGTTTTAATGTCGCCCCTTACTTACAGTTAAAAAAAACTAGTTTTTTCATTTATATATATATATATATATATATATATATATATATATATATATATATATATATATATATATATATACATGTATATATATTATTTATCTTTATAAATGAGCAATAATTGTGTATGTATGTATTTTTTCCCGAACACCCTCCTTATTTTTTTTGGGAAAATTGGTATCCTGGGAAATATTACAGCCTTAAAAAAGAATAATCTTGATAGGTCAGGAGTTTGAGAAAATTCGTTAAGAGCCTTAATTTTAGGAAAATATTATGTGAGTGAAGTAATTTTTATATAAATCAGTACGGCAATGACGTTGTCACAGTTGTCACACTTATGTGGAAAAATTAAAGATTTTCGTGCATGGAGAAGTTTATATTAAGTTGCTTAAAGATCATAAAACTGGTAATTGCAAAAACATTTGCATATATTTTGACAAGGGATTACAACAATTCAAAAACCTTGAAAAAGAAACCAAAAAGGCTGAAGCTTAGTAGAAATCGTTGTTAGAAATCGGAGTTGCTTTAATAATCAAATATCATTGAAAAGATATATAATCTTTAATATATATTTAATATATATATTTAAATATATATTAATAATAATAATATATTTGGCCCCCAACCAAATGATGTAATGGGCCCCCAACCCCCCCATTGCACTTCCTTGCTGAAGGGCCATGAAACGGAGATCAGCACCGCCGGTTTGGAACTTAAGGGTCTATTGCCGTCTTACTATATATATATATATATATATATATATATATATATATATATATATATATATATATAAGCCTAAAAACTATAAAAATAACCTGTGATAGTTGTAATATTCTGTACTGATCTTAAAATGTTTATCGTTTGGACGATTTCAGAGAAAGGTTTGACTTGTCAAACACAAAAAAAAACTGTTCGAAACACAAAAAATAAAATTCTACTTAAATACACAAAAAACTGCAAACAAATGATGGCTGCCATTCTACTTCAGAATATTATATTAAATGGGATTGGATGGCAAATTATTTGAAAATATATTCTTGAAACAAATCACCATGTCATGTATGAGAAAGAACGAGATTGATCTTTAAAACCCAAATTTTAGGTTATTCCAGACCCCTTGGTTGGTGGCTGTCAAGTACCCTTCTTTCAATGGCCCAGCGGAAGTTAAAATTCTTCCCGTCATCCACAATTACATCTTGATCAAGAGCTGCATTATTCAAACAGCCTTCATAACCTAGCATGACCTAATCCATCAGAAGACCTATCTGGGTATCAATTTGTTTAAATGGTCAATCAGCCCACCCTGAACTCCGTTCACCTGCCTTGTAATGACCCTGTTATGAGATCAAATGAAGCATTAAACCGACAAGGTTTAGCTCCTATGTCGGGACAACCCAGCTGGAGTTAAGTCAGGCGACGACAACCCACAATGTTCGTTTACTGGTTACAGGGTTGATTATTTCAAGTTATTTACTGGATTTCCATTGCCAGTTGCTGGAGTCGGAAGTTACTGGGGGGAAGAGATTTGCCCTAGGTTTGGAAGGACACCTTTTTTGGGATGTTTTCATTGAAAAATGCATGTCCAATATGTCAGTAACTGTTATATGAGGCTGCTAAATGATATGTAGTCGGTGGTGCATAGGCACCTATGGAAAGAAGGGAGGGGACCTTGAGTTAACTCATGCCTCTCTTTCATGATTTTTTTTCTGCAATCCTTAATTGTCATGTTTAAGTCCAATTATTTGCCTTTAATTTAAAAATATGTTTGCTTCATTTTCCTTGCGACCCGCAATTACCTCGAACTAATTTTCCTGTAGCGAATATAGTTTGGTTTTGAAAACCTGGCCATACCTAGGATCTATTTTTTAGGAAGAGGAGGGGAGATGGTACCGAAATGATATCCTCCTTCAAACTTTGTCTAGTGAGTAAGGTGGCATGAGCTCTTAACCCAAGACCGTTAGTCAACCCCCTTGCGAACAAGGAAGTCTTCACTAGACATACTATTGCACCTTTTAGGGGATTTTTTTCGGGGAGAGGCTAACGTTCATCATACGGGTCGGTTTCCGTTTCTGTTTTTTTTTTCACCGTTTTCTCTTCTGTTCTGTTTATTTATTATTTTTTATTATTTTTTTTTTTTTTGAAAACGGAAAAAACAGAAAACAGGTAGCCATTTTTTCATTACCGTTTTGTTTCTGTTCAACTTTATTTCTTATCGTTTTTGTCGTTTCTTTTTTTCTTAAATCCGTTTTTCTTCATTTTCCGTGTTTTGGTTGCGAATATGATCATATCGCATTCTTGCCACTTCTATTCGATTTTGGACACTTGCCATGTATAGAGTCTGGATTCTTGATAATCTCGAATCCAAGCAAAATCTAAGCATCCAGGTTGAGTTTCGTCAGTTCAGAAAATGTCTGAATAAGAAGAAGCTGATAGTCAGAGAAATTTTACTAAGTAGAAATTTAAGATAGGCTATTGGAGCTACTTATATATATTAAACTAAAAAAAAAGTTTTTTTTGTACTTGTGTACTTGTGGCGGGTGGCAGTAAAGGCAGAAGGAAGACCTCTTTTTAACACGATTGTTTACGACATTTTTGCGTTCTGGGTACATTATTCTAAGTTGTAACTTTACAATTTTCCTAATAGAGTATTATATTTTCATCATATTTTGTTTTATTTCATTAGCCTTATCAAAAGTTCGGGCTATATACTTGCACAATAGGGGGATGGAGTGCATTATATCAAATACCTAACTTAACCTAACCTCTCTATATAAACTAAACAATCTCTAAGTAAACTCCTCTATATATAAAATATTTAATTAAAATGTACCTGCATCGTTGTTTGTTTCACGAAAGAACCTAACTTCTCTTATTGAGTGTGTTCTGAGTAATACGCAAGTACCGTTTTTTCAACTGAAAGTAAGGATCAAAATTAAAACTTAAAAAGAACAGAAAGCATTGCGTATATGAGGGGAGTTCGCCCCCTCGTCAACACTTCGCTCTTTACGCTAAGGTTTTTTTTATAGTACTTTCGAATTTATTCTAATTAAACGGCCTTTGTGACTCAGGGGTCATTCTTAAAGAATAGGAACAAAATTCAAACTTTAGCATAAAGATTGAGGTATTGAAGAGGGGGCGAACTCCCTCACATACGTAATAATTACTGTTTTTTTTTAAGTTTTAATGTTGCTTCTTGGTTTCAGTTGAAAAAACTTTTTTAATTGAATTTCTGATTGTTTTTTAAATAATGGTGGGAAATCCTTCATGGAAATTCTCATCCCCCGTGAAAAATTCCTCCAGAGAAAGATCGTCTCACATAACCCTCTCCCCTGCCTCCCCCCACCAGGAAAATTCTCCCTGATAACGTCTAAAAACGTCTGTATAACCGATACTATATGAAAACAATGGGTAAAGCTCATAACTTGCAGCCCTTCCCCCGGGACTGTGGGGAATTAAGTCGTCCTCAAAGACGCTGTTATTAGATTTTTTCGACTATGCTGAACAAAATGGCTATCTCAAAGTTTTGATCCAGTGACTTTGGGAAAAAATGAGCGTGGGAGGGGGCCTAGTTGCCCTCCAATTTTTTGGGATTAAAGTTGGGCATTAAAGTTGTATGACTTTTAGGGGATGTGTCCCCCTTTTTTGGGAAATAAGACAAATTTTCTCAGGCTGGTAACTTTTGATGGATAGTATGAAACTTAAAGAAACTTATATATTTAAAATATGCATAAAAATCCAATTTTTATGATGTATCTATTGGTATGAAAATTCCTTTTTTAGAATTTCGGTTACTATTGAGCCGGGTCGCTCCTTTCTTACAGTTCGTTACCACGAACTGTTTGATATAGCTCGAATTATATATATATATATATATATATATATATATATATATATATATATATATTGGTACTTACTTTACCCTATCCCCGCCCTCTAATGTTTGCAAAGCATTTTGCCATGCGTCACTAATGTTTCAACTCGTGTTCCTGTAAAATTGAATTGATGCTGACGAAAGACATGGGATGTATACAATTTGTGCTATGTAGGTACTTATCTCTTATACCCACTTCACTCAAGAAGTGAAATTAAGTTTTTCCTCATTGAATATACCTAAGTATTATGAAAATATAATACTTTCTAAGCAAATTTCGCTATATATTTGCACGTTAGGGGTTGGGAGGGATAAACAGTGGCGTAATTTCATAAAAATCCTGGAGAGAGGGCAAAGTTGAGAGAGAGGAGTCAATTTTCTTAAATAAAGTGAAATCTTTTTGGGGAATGTTTGGTCTTTTTTACATTTCATCTATTTGATTAATCAATATTTTTCAATGTTCATTTTACTTTCATAAACCTAAAAAACTGGAAAAACGGAAATATCTGTTAAAACGACCGTTAAAAAAAAAAAAAAAAAAACAGGCCGTTACTATTTTCTGTAAAAACAAAACGGAAAAAGAGAAAAGGAATTCCGTTTTTTTCTCCGTCTCTGTTAGAATCTGTTTCTGTTCCGTTTTTTAACTGCCGTTTTCTCCGTTTCTGTTTTGACAAAAACAGAAAATAATTTCTGAGACCACATTGGCTAATCATGACGAAACACAAAATCTCAAAGAAAAGAAGAACGAGGACAATAAACAATAAACAAAATTGTGAAATATCATTAGACCTGTGTTTTTTATTTAGCTACCCTTTCACCGTTACTGAGAAAGAGTCATCATAATTTAGTTTTGTGTTTTGTTTTAAGTTTTTTTTGTTTTTTTTTCTATTTTATCAGTTTATTCTGCACTGAAGACTGTCCTTGTTCTTCTTTTCTTTGCAATTTTGTGTTTTGACAAAAACAGAAACGGCGCCAACCCCTCATCAACTAAATGCCTTATATATTGTGCAACATATGAAAAAACAAGATTCCAATTTTTTTGTAACCCTTCTTCCGAACAAAAATCCTGGATACGCCCTTGGCTTAGTGATTCTTGGGATTACCGCGTGCCAATTTTTTTCCATACACCAATTTACTGTTGGCACAAAAATTCCTCGAAGGGGGTTTTTCAGACTGGCTACCCACCATTCTCTTCTTGGATGCAGCCTGTTTAGGAATTCCCTGGTTGAGATGATGGAATAAATATTTTGAAAGTCAAATATATTTTGAAGGTTATACATTTTGAAGGTCAAAGTTTGCTCGGCCAAAACTATGGAGAGAGGGAAGGGATCGAGGTATTTTCCTGGAATGGCTATTAAAGATTCTTTTTCAGTTCGACCCCTTTTTTTTAATTTCCCTAGGATAGAAAAGAACGCATTTCAAGAAAAGGTATTTGGATGGATAACTAAGGTGATGTTTACCTCCCTCCTTCTGTCTTTTATTTTTGGGTACTCAGTACTCAGGAGAGACTCCAAGCCAGTTCGTTCACGAGGAACTAATAAATTCCTAAGGAATTCATTCCTGAAATGAATTCAGGGAATGAATTCATGCCTCTTGAGATATAACCACACTTTTGCAACAAGGCTATTAAAGAACATGAACAATTTAATGCGTCTGAATGGGATTTTTTTTTTGCTCAGACAGAGGAAGAAAACTCCAAGTTGCCTTGTATACTCCATGTTAAACTTAGCCTTCATTGGTAATTGGTAGATAACCTAACTCATTAATTAGTGAATTTGATCTTTCCATCAGCGGATCAAGCTAGAATCTCGTACGCAATAAATTAATTTACTCTTTAATATCCCATTTTACCGGTACTCTACCCGCTTTTTAACGAGGTACATTTTTTAATTTAATACTCTTGGGCGCTGAATTTGGGTAATTAAATTCCCGACTAGAAGCACCTAGCCCTAATTAACCCCATAGCTATTTTATGGTCTAGCGCTTAGGATTAAATTTCAGCTGTTGGTATTTTAAATTCGGGCTCTCGAAGGGGTTGTAAAACAACACCTGATCTGATGCGCGTGTCGAACCTATGTCATCTGGCAAACGGAGGTTAATTTGAAATTACTAATATTTGCGCTATATTTAAAGGGAAGCTGCAAAGCCATAAGGCTCGTCAGATGTATCAAAACCCATCGTGAATCACGTGTCTTCATTTGATATTTCAACAGATGATTCATTAAAACTTTTCTCGGTGGAATCGTCAGCTTAGCTAGCTTTTTTAGACTAGCTTTTAACTCAATAGTTGGCAGTAACAGAGAAAGAGGACCTAATTTCCCAGCTCCCTCCCTCCTTGCCGTTGATGTTTTTCCTAAAAAATAATACACTTTTCTTATTTTACCAGGTTTTATAATGGGAACAGGGTGGAAATTACCCCTCTATATTATGGTTAATACTGTTTTATAATATAATGTTTTATAATAATACTTTTTTCTTTAAAATATCCCTGTTTTTGCTATTCTCATAAACAAAATTGCTTTTTTAGCATTTTCATTGGATCAAAAGACTAAATTGCTCCACTCAATTTCGAAAACAGATTTTACTTAGATTTAACACGTATTATCATAATTTCAAATAAGAGAAAAAATAATATTTTTAAGTTTTTTCTCTTGAAACTCCTTTTTACTTGGGAAATTATATAATCACAAATATGTAAAATTGTGTAAAATTATAATATATTATCTCATTAAAATCAATGTAAAATTTTACAAAAATAATTATATAATTATAGAATGCTTCAGCCTTCAGTTAGGTATTTGGTAGATACAATGATTTGGGTAGTGTTAACGCTAAAGGTGTTATAACATTTCGGTCTCAATCATGGCGGCTCTCTGTTTTCAGTGGCTGGTGTTTACCCCCTCCCTGGGAAAAAAATCCGCGTAATAACCCCCCGCCCCTTCCCCCGCGGAAAATTCTCCACTGAAAAATACCTCCATGGAAAATACACCGGAAAACAACCTCCCATCTCCTGAAAATACTCCCCAGAAAATAATCCCAGTGTAAAATACCCCAGGGACCCCCAGCCCCCCCCCTCCCCCTTTCCCAGAAAATACCCTGCCTCGCGACCAGTTGGTTTTCCAATCACCTTCGACTTATAAAAAAAAAGGACTAGAACACTCTATTTCTGACCTAATGAGCACCCTCCAAAGTTTTTGCGACCATGAGGTGGAGGTTTGGATGAGGAAGGGGCATTCCCCCTCCTATACGGAATAGATTTTACTCATTTCGAGGCTTAATGTTGCTCCTTACTTTTATAGTAACTGCGTAGACCAGAAATATTCCCAGAAATCATGAGGGAGTAGACGTCAATTTAAAAATTTTTGATGGGTTCTTTAAAGTTCCTTGTGTACTCCTCCCTTCGTCCAAACAAAAATCCTAGTTACTGCCCTGAGGATTTTTCATCAATTTCTACCTCCATACTTTCCTCGTCTCCCTCTTATAATTAATTCTGTATTTATCTGTTGACTCAATGAGAGCTGGAATGTTTTAGCATTAAAATGCACTCTTTGAGGTATCTCCCACCCTCCTTAAGTAGAAAACAATCGGAGGACCCCATTGTAAAAGTTCATGTGCCTTTTTATGTTATGTAATTTGTCCATCGCTTAAAGATACAGATAGTATTTGCTTTTGGGAAACATACGGACCTTTTTCGCGGGGTAGTTTTCGGTAGGGGAGAGGGATTGTCTGAGGGAAGTGGCAAGAAATAATTTCCTTCCTGTCTACAGGGAGTATATTTAGGGGGGTATTTTCTACGGGGGGGGGGAGAGGTATTTTACGATTTTTTCCGAATGGGGTATTTTTCAGGGAAGGAGGTATTTTCCTTGGAGGGGGTAGGAGTCTGCAAGGGTATTTTCTGGGGAAGGGGGTCTGAAAGGGGTATTTTCCGGGGAAATATTTTCCAGAGGGGGGTAAATTCCTAGATCTTCGACTTCAATACCCTCTACAAAGTAATTAGCGTACCTCTCTGGAGATATGACCAGTGAAAAGAGCTTGCTATAGGCTCAATATTTAGTTCATTTTCGTACAGAAGTTGGAGTAGCCTAATATCTGTTTGTGTTTGATACAGTCAAACGGTACGTGTTCGCGAATTGTAAATAAGGAGCGACTTGACCCAATAGTGGCCAAAACTCTAAAAAACACAATTTGATAACAATCGATACATAAAAAATCAGATTTTTATGCTGATTTCTAATATATAAATGTTACCGTCAAATCGAGCCTCAGAAAATTTTCCTGATTTTGAAAAAAGGGAGGGGATGTCTCCAAAATTCAAGCAACCCTAATAAAAATTGCACCGTCAGATTCAGCATATCAGAGAATCCGTATGTAGAGGTTTTAAGCTCCTATCTACAGAAATTGGTAATTTTGCATTTTTGTCAAACAGTTAATGGTAACGAACTGTAAGTAAGGAGCGACGCGGCTCAATGGTAACCGAAACTCTAAAAATAAAAGAACATTTAATATCAATAGACATATCCACAGAATCGGCTTATTGTACTGATTCCAATTATACATGATTAATTAAGTTTAGTGTTACCCATGAAAGGTTACGAGCCTGAGAAGATTTGCCTGATTTTCGAAAAAGGAAGGAAACGTTCCCTAAAAGTCAAAGAATCTTAATAAAAATTACAGTATAAGATCAAGCGTATCAGAGGACTCTACTACAGAGGTTTCAAGCTCGTATCATCTATTTAACTGGGAGATGGGAGATGATTGTACAAATATTAAAATACCAATTGTATGTGTTATATGTGGTAAATTTATTCATATATACATATATATATATATATATATATATATATATATATATATATATATATATATATATATATATATATATATATATATATATATATATATATATATATATATATATATATATATACTTGTTATTTGGAAGTATACAGATACTTGGGGGGTGCTTGGAGTGGATGCTCATTAGGAGAATTTTGCACTGGGATGGAAATTTCCGGGGGTGAAATTTCCCAGGGAAATTTTTACTGGGGGATTTAACAGAAGTCCTTTACAATTTTGTTTTTGTTTGCCTTACTTTCTCTTTACTAACTCAATTTTGTATGTAGAAATGCTCCGAGGGAATTGTCGGGAAAACAATTAGAAATTAATTTTTTTTTTCTCTTAAAGAGAATTTTTGAGGCTGAATTTTCTGCAGAATATTTTGCGGTGGGGGAGGGGAATTTTCAACATGGATGGAATGGCTAGGAGGAAATTTCCAGGGCGGATATTTTACGTCGGAGAAACTTTCCACGGATGATTTTTCATGAAGGATGGCAAACATTTACCGACATTATTTGAAAATCGGTCAATAGATGTGAAGCTAGAGCAGGTTTTCTGTCAGATATCTGGGTCCTAGGGTTTGGAATTCTGTTCCAGAGAGCATTGGTTCAAAGATTTTTTTTTCTTTCCTTTTCTCTCTCTTTTTGTTTGTTTCTTATATTTGTTTTATCTTGGTGATTTGAGGTCATAAATTGTTTGTTTTATTTCCTTCTTTGTTTGTTTCGCTCGTTTATGTTATATCATTTTGTAATTAAATGAATTGAAATGAATTGGTCGCCCTCCTCCTCAATACCTGGCTGTTTACGCGGAAGTTTGACTGTTTATCCCATTTTTTTAGGAACGCCTCCTGAAACAAAAGGGCCGTTTAATTAGAATAGGAAGCTTTTTTAAAGTGCTTAAAACTTTAGTGTGAAGAGCGAGGTAATGAAGAGGTGGGCAACCCATTCATATTAGGAGTAATATATGTTCGGTTTGACTTTTAGTGTTGCTCCTTACTTCCAGTTAAAAAACTTAAATCTTAAACTTAAAGTATCGCACCCGTAAATTTCAACACCCCTCCCCCAGCCGCGGTGCTGGAAGAGCACTGTGGCTGGGGGAGGGGGTAGCCCACTTTGATCGTAAAAATTAAAAAAATTAATTTTCAGAAGAATTTTTTTTAAACCATGAAATGGTTACGAAGCTATGGTCATAGAACATTGGGAGAGGGCTCATTGAAAGAAAATCGAAATTCCTAGTGCCCTTTTAACTGAAAAAAAGGTTGTAGGGTAACTAGACACGGTTAGTTACTGATCAGGTACCCTTTCTTCAACCCTCGCTCTTTTTACTCAAGTTTGGCTTCTCATCAAAATTCTTTAAGAAAGACTGCTAAAACACAAGGGCCATTGAGTTTTAAACGAGGGGATTTTTTAAAAAAATTAAGTTCAAGATTTTAGTGTAAAGAGCAAGGGCAGAGGAAAGGGTAGCCTCCCTCATCTACGGAATAATTTATGTTTGTTTTAACGTTTAATGTTGTTCCTTCCTTTCGGTTGAAAACTTGTTCTTATTTATTTAATCATAATACTCTTTTAAAAAATGGATCATAAAAAAAAAGATAAAACATGAACTCTGTCCCATCAGGATTTCATTCCGGTAATATGAAAAAGAACTGCAAATGCACAAGAGATTCTTCGGATTGCCCACTTACCAGGGCTGTATCTGGGGAGGGGGTGTCTCTTCAGAAATTTTTCTGAATTGAAAAAAAGTAACAAAAATGCATATAAATGCACTTTTGCGTTTTTTAAAGTTTTTTCTCCCCCCCCGACAAAGTCCCACATACGGCCTCCCCACTTGCCGTCCACATTATTGCGTTCTTCAATATTCATGGTTCTTTTCTTTTCAAATAGTACCTTGACTGTGTATTAAACATCATTAAAGTACTTCTTCCAAAAACGGTAATTATTTGCAGAGCCGTTCAAAAGGGCGGGGCAACGGGGTCAGCTGCTATGGTTGCCGTAGCTGGGAGAGCATCGTGGCTGGGGAAGTAGCCCACTGTGATCAAATTTTTACTTTGATTCGGCTCTTTTTTATTATATTCGAGTCGGAAGTAGGTGTTGTAATTAATTTTTCCCTTGGCGGAACCGCTCCAACCCTTGGAGTGGTTCTGATTATTAGATATGAAACCAAATGGACAGTCAAACAGTTCGTGGTAACGAACTGTAGTAAGGAGCGATCCGGCTCAATAGGAACCAAAACTCTAAAAAATTGAATTTTGATATCAATAGCTACATCAAAAGAATCGCATTTTAATGCTGATTTTAAATATATAAGTTTCATCAAGTTTAGTCTTAGCCATCAAAAGTTACGAGCCTGAGAAAATTTGCCTTATTTAGGAAAATAGGGGGAAACACCCCCTAAAAGTCGTAGGATCTTAACGAAAATGACACCATCAGATTCAGCGTATCAGAGAACCCTACTGTAGAAGTTTCAAGCTCCTATCTACAAAAATGTGGAATTTTGCATTTTTTGCCAGAAGACAAATCACGGGTGCGTGTTTATTTGTTTGTTTTTTTTTTTTTTTTTTTCCCCAGGGGTCATCGTATCGACCAAGTCGTCCTAGAATGTCGCAAGAGGGCTCATTCTAACGGAAATGAAAAGTTCTAGTGCCCTTTTTAAGTGACCAAAAAAATTGGAGGGCATCTAGGCCCCCTCCCACGCTCATTTTTTTCCCAAAGTCAACGGATCAAAATTTTGAGATAGCCATTTTGTTTAGCATAGTCGAAAATCATAATAACTATGTTTTTGGGGATGACTTACTCCCCCACAGTCCCTGGGGGAGGGGTTGCAAGTTACAAACTTCAACCAGTGTTTACATATAATAATGGTTATTGGGAAGTGTACAGACGTTTTCAGGGGGATTTTTTTTGGTTTTGGGGGTAGGGTTGAGGGAGGGGGCTATGTGGGAGGATCTTTCCTTGGAGAAATATTCCATGGGGGAAAAATTCAATGAAAAGGGCGCAGGACGAATGTGGTCACGTTAGAAAAAAAACGTCAAATTAAGAGCTTAACATACAATGCTGGGTGTTCGGAGCCTCTCTATTATGGAGTATAATTTGAAAATAACATAACTATACGAGCGATAAAACATATATACACAACCATAACTCAACTAACGAAAGAACTGCTAAGAGATAACACAACTATAAAGCGAAAACAGGTGAAAACTAACGGGAAAATAAACGAACTAAGAGGTGGAAGGGGCCCAGAGAAAAAATATAATCCTTTTTCAATTTTGAGCCTAACTTCCGCAAAGGAGTAATAATGTCAGAAGCCCCGAAATACCGAATTATTTTCTTTTCAAACAGTTCGTGGTAAGGAACTGTAGTAAGGGGCGACCCGGCTCAATAGTAAACGAAATTCTAAAAAACGGAATTTTGATGCTAAAAGATACATCAAAAGAATCGAATTTTTACGCTGATTCTAAATATATAAGTTTCAATTAATTTAGTCTTTGTCATCAAACGTTACGAGCCTGAGAAAATTTGTCCTATTTTGGAAAAAAGGGGGAAACATCCCCTAAAAGTCATAGAATCTTAACGAAAATCACACTATCGCATTCGGTATATCAGAGAACTCTATAGCAAAACTTTCAAGCTCCTATCTAAAAAATGTGGAATTTTGTATTTCTTGCCAGAAGACAAATCACGGGTGCGTGTTTATTTGTTTTTTTTTTTTCCCAGGGGTCATCTTATCGACCAAGTGGTCCTAGAATGTCGCGAGAGGGCTCATTCTAACGGAAATGAGAAGTTCTAGTTGCCTTTTTACGTGACCAAAAAAATTGGAGGGAAAATAGGCCCCCTCCCATGCTCATTTTTTCCAAAAGTCAACAGATTAAAATTTTAAAATAGCCATTTTGTTCAGCATAGTCGAAAACCATAATAACTATGTCTTTGGGAATGACTTACTCCCCCACAATCCCTGAGGGAGGGGCTGCAAGTTACAAACTTTGACCAATGTTTACATATAGTAATGGTTATTGGGAAGTGTACAGACGTTTTCATGGGGATTTTTTGGTTTGGGGGGGTGGGGTTGATGGGAGAGGGCTTTGTGGGAGGATCTTTCCTTTGAGGAATATGTCATGGGGGAAGAAAAATTCAATGAAAAGGGCGCAAGATTTTCTAGCATTACTATAAAAAAACAATGAAAAAATAAACATGAAAACGTTTTTTCAAATGAAAGTAAGGAATAGCATTGAAATTTAAAACGAACAGAGATCATTACGCATATGAGGGGTTCTAAAAATACTTTAGCATAAAGAGCGAGGTATTTAGGAGGAGATAAATACCTCGCTCTTTATGCTAAAATATTTTTAGTGATTTCAACTATTTATTCTACGGCCTTTTTGATTCAGGGGTCATTCTTAAAGAATTGGGACAAAACTTACGATTTAGTGTAAAGAGCGAGGTATTAACGAGGGTACAAACCCCCTCGTACACATAATAAAAATATAAGAATATAAAAGTTTGTTACGTAAGTTAATTCTTAAGTTACGTATATTTTTTACTAATAAAAACGTTCGTTGAATATTAAAAGTTCTACTAGCCTTTTTAAGTAACCGAAAAATTGGAGGGCAGCTAGGCCTCCTTCCCCACCCCTTATTTCTCAAAATCGTCTGATCAAAACTAAGAGAAAGCCATTTAGCCAAAAAAAAAAAATAATATACTAATTTCATTTCAATAATTTATGTGCGGAGAGCCAAAATCAAACATGCATTAATTCAAAAACGTTCAGAAATTAAATAAAAAAAACTAGTTTTTTTAACTGAAAGTAAGGAGCGACATTAAAACTTAAAACGAACAGAAATTACTCCGTATATGAAATGGGTTGTCCCCTCCGCAGTCCCACGCTCTTTACGCTAAAGTTTTTAATTGTTTTAAAAAGTAGAATTGTGGCAAAGAGTCAAACTTTAGCGTAAAGAGCGAGGGACTGCGGAGGGGACAAGCCATTTCATATACGGAGTAATTTCTGTTCGTTTTAAGTTTTAATGTCGCTCCTTACTTTCAGTTAAAAAAACTAGTTTTTTTTATTTAATACATTAAAGATCTTTAGTGTACCTCTTCTAAAAACGGCAATGGTAATTGTTCGCCATGAAATGTGTAAATAAAATAGAATGAAACATAATCATTTGCAGTACTTCTTCCAAAAACAGTAATTGTATGCAGTGCCGTTCAAAAGGAAGGGGCAACGGCATCAGCTGCCATGGGTGCCGTAGCTGGGAGAGCACCACAGCTGGGGGGGTAGCCCACTTTGATCAAATTTTTCACTTTGATTCAGCTCTTTTTGGTTTTATTGGAGTCGAAAGTAGGTGTTGTAATTAATTTATCCCTTCGCACCACCAACTCTTGGAACGGTTCTGATTATTGGATATGAAACCCATGAATAAAATGAAACAATCTTTTACAATACTTCATCTAAATACAACAATTATTTGGTATGAACTACATGAAGGAAAAGGAGATGCATAGCATGAATTCATTTTAGACATGAAAATCGTTTAGGATTAAGCTGCGACTTCAATATGTCTTATTTTTTTAATTGTGTAAATGTGTACAACGATTTCCGCAGCATAAAAAGTATTTAATTTCTAAAAGTACTTTTTAAAAAGTGCAAAAGTGTACTTTTTAAAAGTGTTACTTTTTAAAAGTGTACTAATTGGTAGGTAGGTAGGTAGGCATGTTTTATTTTTATCCACAATATGAAAATAAATAAAAATGACAACACTAATAAATTATGGCAGCAAAAAGAAAGTCCTAAGGACTTGTGCTGGAAATTCATATTATGGTTTATATCTTATAAACAAATATCTAAACATAACATCACATGATTATCCACCTAGCCTATCTTATATATAAAAACAACAACACATACACATGAACAAAATGCAACAAAATAATCCTATTGAATATTATTTACCGGTTTCAGCCTCCACCCCACCCCAAGAAACTGCAAAAAAAAGACATTGAAAATGTATTTAAAAAGTATACACGTTGCTTGAACAAATTGCGTTCCTCCAACACAGTTAATAAATTATTAATAAGTGGCTGCATAGTTTGCACCAATTACTGTCGTTACCCTTCACCCTTCGTTACGACTGTGCCAAATGCAAAAGTAACTTTAATTCTTAAAATGGGTGCTACGGGCACTACCGAAGAAACACAGGGGGAATTTTTAAAGCTATGGAAGGACTCCCCAGTGCTTGATATATTCAAAGAAAAAATCAATCTCTCAGTTAATGTGTGGAGTTGGTCTTATGTACTTTGCGAAAGTGGATTTTCAATTCTTGTGCAGATAAAATTCTTGTGCAGATTGTGCAGACAAAAGTCTGGAGTAAGCTCGATGATCAAGATGACATGAGACTGGCCTTGATGACAGAAGCTCAACACGAGTGGACGCCCACTTTCTGCCACCAAGTGTTCATCTAGGAGCGCCACATGTGCCGTACAGTTTCGCGGCGCGTGGCCCAGTCCTCGCAACGTTTGGCATTGTTTTGCCATGCTATGCACGCGCCATTGGGTGTACTGATTTCTGAAAGTTGGCGTTCCCTCGACCCGACCAAGAATTAAAACATCCTGGGTAGATGCAAGCTCAATCATCACATTAATTAATGACACTAAATAAAAAATATCACCAGCTCTATTTAGTTCTGAAATGCAAGGTCAAACCCTTTATGCTATTTTATCTATCAAATATTGTGTACAAGAAAGAGGTTGGGGGTTAGTAACATCTTTCGAAAGTATAAAAAAGGTCTAGGGAAAAATTGGAAAACACTGGTCTATAATATCACGTAAAAATTTTAAGGTTAGCTCTTGGCTAGCCGTATCTCACGTTACCCCCTAGATCCTCCTCTAGAATTTGAAAAATACCGTTATTTTAGTATTTTAATTGGAATTTTTTTTGTCTCTTCACCAAAAAAACAACAATGGAACTACATACACCCTAGATTTTGAAAAATAAATTCCCCCTCCCTTCCCATGGATTTACACAGATTTTTATATAAATCATTAAAAAATTGTAAAATAAGAGTGTCTTTTTATATACAATGAATTTTAATCACGTGATTTAAAAAAAAACGAAATTCTCATTAAAGCTGAAAAAAGCTAATTTTTTGCTCAATTTTTTTTCTCACAACAGATAAAATAAAACCTAGAAGATACTAACGTTTTGCTTTCGTTTCATCCACTGGGAAGTCACAACAGCGCTCATAATCCACAAGTTTTCTTTAGTAAATAGAAGAAGCAAATATTGTTAGCCAGTTAAGGGGGGTTGGAAGGTGCTGGGCTTCTGGTATCCACCCCGTTCAAATCACGAGATTTTGGTGATTTTTCATATATTTTCTTACAGGTTTTGGGTTTTATCCAAATTCTGAATCCCTCCCACCGCTCGCCCAAAAAATCGTGTGTACGTCGTAACAATTCCTGATGTAAAAGATATGGTTGTACAGTGTTATAATCAATAGAAAGTATCGAGCAACATTTCCAATTTTCTGGTACATTGCGCATACTCTTTTTCAATTCTATCATTCTGACTTGTGGATGCCGTTCACAAAGTAACTAATCTATTAAACTTTCACTATATCATCCCACAACACAAAAGACAAGGCTAGCTTTTGTGCAACCCCCTTCATTCAGCGTTAACATAATTGCCCTCCTATTGACTTTTAGCTGAGGGGGTTATGATGTGGATTCTAAAGGTGTTTCAACTGAGCCATGGTCATGGGAGAAATTTAATGGAGTTCTAACGGAATATTTTTAGAAATGGAAGTCGCGTAACTAATGAAAAACAATAGTGCTTGGAAGGGATTGCTCTTTTAGTCTTCGTAATTTCTAAAAGGAAGTTCATAAATCTATTGATTTTTATAAAAAATGATTTTGGATCACTTGATTCAAGAAATGTTAATTTTGTTTCATATAGTTATGAAGCGGATAGATTCCAGGATGAGTATGTGAGACTAAGTTTCCAAGAAGAGTTGGATATGAAACTGGAAAGTTTATAATTTGATAATGTAGAAGACACTAGGGAACATTTTTAGAAAATAGTTTGATAAATAACAGAAGATGCTATAGGAAGGGCAGTCAGAAAAGTCACTGTAAATATTAGCGAAAAAGCTTTAAGCTTGAAAGAAGAGAGAAGGGGTAAGACGTTACAAGGGTTCCTTTCAGAAGATAAATTACGACATATAACGCACAATAGTAGACGTCATGGCCGTGTTCCTTGTTTACGTGATTTTGGATTTTTTTTTAAGTAGTTTCATTCAGAAGGCTGTCCTAGCCAAGTAGATTGATCCTCTGGATTTAGGATCCTTTGTCGAGAGGGCGAGGGTTCCAATCCTAGTGTACTCAGTTATTTGGTTTGGGACGGGGGTCAGTGGCGTGACTCTGTAAGCTCAGCTAAAGTTGACCCAGCTCTAAATGGATACCTGTAGAAATTTGGGGAAGGTGAACAGGAAGGGTGTGCGAAAGAACAGGATGGTTTTGCCCTCAACACCCCATGGTTTGCCCTCTCCAAGAAACGGAGATCAGCACCGCCGGTAGGGACTGTTAAGTCCAATGCCGCATTCTTTACCTTTCCTTTACATTTACCATTCAGAAGACTAATTGAGACACAAATGTATACAATAGCAGACGTTTTGGTCTTGTGCTTTGTGACGTGCTTTTTGGATTTTTTTTAATGCGAGTTTTCTTTTCGTCTATGTCTTTTAGAATTTGTTTTGATACCTTTTTTCATTCTCTATTTTGGCTCGTTTCTTTTTTTTATTTTTTTATTTTTTCTTTACAGTTGTTAAAGGATTCTCAATATGAAACCAAAATATTTGATTTTTTATTATTTAAAGTCTCCTTTTTTGTTTTTGTCCACTGCCTTGTTTAAAATACTAGACCTGCGTTTTTATTTTTAATGTTTTTTAATTTGAATTTGAAATCAGCTAGTGATAAGGAAAGTGTAGAGGGGCAGCAAGTTACAAACTTTGACAATTGTTTACATGTAGTAATGGTTATCATGAAGTGTGCAGACGGTTTTCAGGCGGACTCTGTCGCGCTAAGGTGGGGATGGGTCGGGGGAGGGGGTTACGTGGGAGGATCTTTTCATGGAGAACTTTATCATGAGGGAAGAGAATTTCCATGAAGGGGATGCAGGATTTCTAGCATTATTTAAAAAAAAATTATGAGAAAATAAATAATCTTTTTCACCTGGAAGTAATAAGCAGCATTACAACTTAAAACGAACATAAAATATTAACTTATATAAGGGGGTTTGTCTCCTCCACAATATCTTGCTCTTTACGCTAAAGTATGTTTTAGTCATTTCAACTATTTATTCTACAGCCTTTGTGATTCAGGGGCCATTCTTAAAGATTTGGGATAAAGTTCAAGCTTTAGTGTAAAGAGCAAGGTATTGACGAGGGGGAAACCCCCTCATAATCGTAATAAAAATACACAAATATAGAAGTTTGTTACGTAAGTTAATTCATACTGTACGTATGTTTATTACTAACAAAAACGTTCGTACAAAAAAAAAAAAAATCTAGTTGCATTTTTAAGTAATCAGAATCTTGGAGGGCAACTAGGCCTCCTCCTTCGCTTCTTTTTTCTCAAAATCTTCCGATTAATTGCGATTAATTAATATGCAAATTTTGTTTTAATTATTTATGTGCGGAGAGCCAAGATCAAAACATGCATTAATTCAAAAACGTCCAGAAATTAAATAAAAAAACAAGTTTTTGTAACGGAAAGTAAGAAGTGACATTATAACTTAAAACGAACAGAAATTACTCCGTATATGAAAGGGGCTTTTCCTCCTCAACGCCCCACTATTTACGCTAAGGTTTCTTACTGTTTTAAAAAGTAGAGTTAAGAGAAAGGGTCAAACTTTAGCGTAAAGAGCGATTTTAATAATTTCAAATCGAATATCTATATCTACTTGGTTTTTGCAAATGACAAACCATGCTATTAAAAAATAAAATACAGTTTTTGACAATACTGCATTTTATATACAAGATAACACTATAGTGAATATGATATCATATTTGTGTAACTCTGCTGCTTAACTCCGTAAGGTTCGTTCTTTACTAGATCCAGTTAAGAAAAGCTGAAGGCTTTCAAAATCTGATACATATCTTTAAAAATAAATTACATATACATGTCGCCTGTCAAAAAAGGTGTTGATCCTTAAAAAGAAAATGCAGGGTTACTCACTGAAAAATTCATAAAAAAAAAACTACTCAGACGCCAGAAACAAAAACTTAAGAACAATAATTTGAGTATGCTGAGGTCCTTTATGATCCTGCAATGGTACGTCCTTTTTGATTGGAGGCCCTCTGTTGAAACATATGCCCTATAATAATGGCACTCTTAAGTTTCTAACTTACTTGAAGGATAAAATTATTATGCCACTTAAATTTCATTTATCTATTGTTACTACCAACTGCGCCCTCTGCTTCATTTTGATAAAAAATTAAAATTCACGAAATGATTACAATTGTTAAATTGTTTATTTGAAATTTTGTACCCATAAAAATTCTACACACGGGGCAAGTGCCCCTCTGCCAAAAAAATTAAATCTTCAGATCTCTCTGTAAAACTGGGTGTGAGAATGTAATGTAATAGGATTGCTGTCGCGTCTAAAAATTAGTGTCAGACATTTTCACAAACCATCAAAAACCGTTTGCTAATCTATTCTCAAAAGGAAAGCGACAAGTCAGCTGAGGAGGAGGATCAGCTTAGATCAGAATTATCATAATGTACATGGGGAGGGGAAGTGTGGAACAATTTCTAGATGGGAAGCTTTTAATCTCATAGGCAAACTTCTTTTTTCTGGCTGATTATCCTATTTTGGCTTAAAATACTTTAATAGCTCGTGACCTAATTAATTCACTGCTCTTTGTATGAAATTAATCACAAATCTCCCCCCCCTCCCGAAAAAATTCAGAAAAGACTAAGGATCATAATATTACATAAAACAAGTAGATAAAAGTCAACTTAAACGAATAATTCAAACTGAAAATGGACACAAACTACTATGACTGAATAAATGAAACCCAAAACGAACAGAAACTGAAATGAATAATAGTAACAAACATAAAGATGAAAGGACACTGTTATGATTTTTTTATGACAAAATTCCTTGTGTTTGGCTGCGAACAACTTAGAGTCTGGTAGGATCAACGGTTTTTGGAAATCGTATAAGAAATATGAAAGTGTTAGACTGCCTATAAGCGTGACATGGGTGATATGAGAAAATTATTTCGAAAATAATTAATCTCACAGGCTACTTCAAACTTTTGTATTTGTCACATGCAGGGCACTTTATTCTTAGAAAACCCTCCGTTTTTTGTGCTTTATTTATTTTAGGAATTACGGAAATGGACATTGTCTCCCATTTCCGGGGTATGTGTAAGATTGACAGCCTTCTGTTTCCGCAGATTCTGTTTTTTTGGTTCAGTTGTTACGCACGCGTTAGAGCAGGTGTTTGCTCTTGTTTTAATACGGATGTAAAGAATGATCTCCGAGCCCCTCAACATTGCCGCGGCTTGCGCGTGATTATAAGCTTAAAAAAGAGTATCATGTCAAATTTTAGCTGAGTTACTATGAATGTCGGTATGAATTTTAAGGTTGGGTTTAGTGGGGCTACACAAAGAAACTTTAAAAGACGCATCACAATATTTTCATATGCAATTCTGTTACGTTTTTGAGAGTTGAACAAAATTTTCAGGGGGGCTTCAAATCTGCCCCCGCTGCTGATTTAGCCTTGTCAGTAAGTTTCACACTTTCAATGTATTTTTTTCTGGAAATTCGAAATATTAATTCCCCTATACCTGAATTCTTCCGAGCTTTCATAAAGGAAATTTAGTTTCTAAAAAATCCCCCCAAAAGTTAACGGTCAAAAATACATGAAAATTAACGTCAAATACAAATCCTTATTTTTGTAATGTTAGTTTTCAGTGAGATTAAATAAAAAAATCTAGTTTTTTTTAACTGAAAGTAAGGAGCGACATTAAAACTTAAAACGAACAGAAATTACTCCGTATATGAAATGGGTTGTCCCCTCCACAATCCCTCGCTCTTTACGCTAAAGTTTTTAATTGTTTTAAAAAGTAGAATTGTAGCAAAGAGTCAAACTTTAGCGTAAAGAGCGAGGGATTGCGGAGGGGACAACCCATTTCATATACGGAGCAATTTCTGTTCGTTTTAAGCTTTAATGTTGCTCCTTACTTTCAGTTAAAAAAACTAGTTTTTTTTATTTAATTTCTGAACGTTTTTGAATTAATGCATGTTTGATTTTGGCTCTCCGTACATAAACTATTAAAATGAAATTTGCATAATAATTCTTTTTTTGGCTAAATGGCTTTCTCTTAGTTTTGATCAGACGATTTTGAGAAATAAGGGGTGGGGAAGGAGGCTTAGTTAACCTCCAATTTTTCGGTTACTTAAAAAGGCAACTAGAACTTTTAATTTTTAACGAACGTCTTTATTAGTAAAAAATATACATAAGTTAATAATTAACTTAAGTAACAAACTTTTATATTCTTATATTTTTGATTATATATATGAGGGGGTTGGTCCCCTCGTTAATACCTCGCTCTTCACACTAAATCTTAAGTTTTCTCCCAATTCTTTAAGAATGATCCCTGAATCAGAAAGACCGTAGAATAAATAGTTGAAATTACTAAAAATACTTTAGCATAAAGAGCGAAGTATTTATCTCCTCCTAAATACTTCGCTCTTTATGCTAAAGTATTTTTAGAACTCTTCATATGCGTAATAATCTCTGTTCGTTTTAAGTTTTAATGCTACTCCTTACTGTCAATTGAAAAAACTTTTTCATATTTTTATTTTCATTGTTTTTTTTTTTTAATAGTAATGCTAGAAAATCCTGCGCCCTTTTGATTGAATTTCTCTTCAAGGAAGAGATTCCTCTAAGGAAAGATCCTCCCACATAGCCCCCTCCCCTCAACCCCACACCCAAACCAGAAAAATCCCCCTGAAAACGTTGGTACACTTCCCAATAACCATTATTGTATGTAAACATTGGTCAAAGTTTGTAACTTGCAGCCCCTCCCCCAGGGACTGTGGAGGAGTAAGTCATCCCCAAAGACATAGTTATTATTGTTTTCGACTATGCGGAACAAAATGACTATCTCAAAATTTTGATCCGTTGACTTTTCGAAAAAATGAGCGTTGGAGGGGGCCTAGGTGCCCTCCAATTTTTTGATCACTTAAAAAGGGCACTAGAACTTTTCATTTCCGTTATAATGAGCCCTCTTGTAACACTCTAGGACCACTTGATTGATACGATGACCCCTGTGGAGAAAAACAAAAAAAAAACAAACAAACAAATTAACACGCACCCGTGATCTGTCTTCTGGCAAAAAATACGAAATTCCACATTTTTGTAGATTGGACCTTGAAATTTTTTTTTAGGGTTCTCTGATACGCTGAATGCGATGGTGTAATTTTCTTTAAGATCCTATGACTTTTAGAAGGTGTTTCCCCCTATTTTCCAAAATAAGGCAAATTTTCTCAGGCTCCTAACTTTTGATGACAAAGACTAAATTTGATGAAACTTTGGATCTAGTGGAAGTACTAGTTAAAAAGAACGAGATAATATGATTCTTGAGAATAGTTCGTAGGAATGTGTGCAGCCAGGGTACCTCCCTCCCCTCAGAAAATCTTGAGTTTTCCAAGTTTCTGGACTTTTCTTAATAATTTTTCTATGAAAGAAATACATGGTTTGGATTAAGGAACCATTCGACTTTTAATTAAATGCAATCTAAATGAATAAGCTTTGCCAAGGACATTGAAAATGAAATCTGGTTGTTTGAATTTGTTAAATGGGAATTATACAATTTTTACGTAAATTAAAAAAATTATGGAACACGGCAATACAATTTTAATGAAAAAACCCCTTATATGCAGTTAAGCAGTTTCTAGTAGTTGTGGGTGCCAAATTTAAAAAAGAAATGTATGAGTTAATAATTAGTAAACAATTTTAAAAAGAAATGGCATCAAACAACTTAAAAAAGTACAGCTTTTTTGAAGTTGTGAAGCTTTTTTGAAAATGTATTAGTTAAATTCGAGTTTTTATTTTTATTTTGCTTATTTGATCTCCCCGTTTAATGTGACAACACTGATAAAAATATGGTACAAGAATTTTATAATTTCAAAAACAACCAAAAGAATTTTTTTTAGAGAATCGCGGTCTTAGGTATAAACGAGATCGGTCCAGGGGGCCAAGAGAATGTTTTTATTTTGATGTCCTTGGTACTTTTAGATTGCATTACGCCCAAGAAATCTCACTAATGAAATTCACTAAGAGGAATACAGCAAAGGAAGAATAAAGAGAAAAACAAAAAAGGTAAAAACACTAACAATAAAATTTGTCACAAGGAAATCATACAATTCACCTCATTTTCATGAAATGATTCATCCTCATAAGTAAAGCAAGAACTACTAAAGGGTCAAAAGGATTATTTTTATTTATTTGTTATTTATATTATACTTATATTATATTATATTTATATTTATTATATTATTATATTATATTATAAACATATAAACTTGAACAATTAGATTGAATGTGAGCATCTTCGATATATTTAACATGAGCTCCCAAATTTCATTTAGACTTTCTTCACCGCCATCTCTATCGAGACTCAAAACATTTTCTTCTTCTTCTTTTACCTTGATGGCCTCTGATCTTTTATTTATAAGATTTTGGGGATACTGCAAGCATTCTAATTGGGTCGAAGGCAACCAGATGTGAGGAACTTTCGAAAATATGGAAAGCAAGTAAGAAAACTTGTCGTTATCTTCCAACTTTTTCCAGGCTCTTCTTTCCACCCTTTAAGGGGCCTAATAGTCCGGCCTTTATTGAGCTACCGCAAATTCAAGGGATCTCGTAAATTCTGGGATCAGGACCATACTGAGATCTATCTTCTCCAGTGTTTACGAAGGAGGATATTGGGGTTCGAGAAGGAAAATAAATGAGGACGTAGAACTTTTTAAGTTTTGTGCTTAAACTACCCCTTGATTAGTGTCAATTCAAGACTGAGGTCTACAGGGCATCACTTCACGAAAGTGTGCGGGGGAGGGGTATGAATTTTTTTCATAACAGAAGGTATCTTTCAAAATCTAGGGGCACGATTTTCTTTTTTGTTGAAAATACAAAGCAAATATATTTTATTAATTCGCGAGGGAGTTGGCAATCGCTCCCTCCAACTTCCTCCAACCAACCCCCACCCCCACCCAAGATCTATATTCTCAAATTCCTCAGTAATATCTTTATTTGTCCCAAGATACCTGTTTAGCAGTTGGTTTTCACTAAGTAGAACCGGTAACCATTTACATCAGGAACAGCTATAGTGTGCTTGAATTCCGCCAATTAATTGACTTTTTGGGGAACACACACTAATTGCTTTGTTGACCAGTGAAATCAGGGGGTGGGTATATGAATCATAGTGAAGATATATAACTTTGAGTAGGTTTAAGATAAGATTTTAGATCCAATTTGTCATTTCATTTAGAAAGTACATCAAGGAATGGAGGGTTTTTGCCAGATTGTAATTCTTTTGTGAATTTTAAATGCTATCTTGAGGGTAAGATTTGTCTAATAAGAACTCAATACAGTCTCCTCAATCACTCCAAATGATGAGGGTATCATCCACATCCAATCTGGAAACGTCGAAGATCCAGCATCTCGAACGTCTGAGAACGTTAGGCGAAGATCCAGCAACTAAAATGTTGGTAATTTTCGATGCTGAGTTGAGCTGGAACAGACTTTGTCTTGTCTAGGTCCGCTAGTACTGAGTTCAAAGTTCATTTTTCAAGATAAAACTTAAAAAAAAAACAATCCAACATTTTAAATTTTAAATTTAAAAAATTTAAAGCTGAAATTTAAAATTTTTTCGAAAAAATATTGATTAAATAAAACTAGAATAGCCCATGCTATCCTAATCCAGAGATATCACCTAAGGGGTCGAGAAAGTTTCGCTGCTAGTCCCACGCCAGCGCTAGTTTCCATTCTTACAATAAAGCCATACTCTTTGCAATTATACTAGTGTATCCACTGCGAAATAAGTTAATGTGTATGCACTAAGGTAAAATTTCACTCATAACTGTCACTCACAATTTATATAAATATAGATTGATACTGTCAATTTCAATCAATAGTAGTTGATACTGTAAAAAATCAGCAATCAGATGATATGCTGATTTTTGCTGAACAACCAATTTAGCCTGCCTCAAACAGCTTATAATGTCTTTGCTGGAAGCATGGAAGAAAAATCGCAAAAACTCGCGAAAACGCATGCTATCTGTTGCTTGTTATAAAATTAATACGCGCATGATTTCAACAAAATCTAGATCTACGTTGCACGGGCAACGTGAGGTGTTGCGTTAAACTTTGTTCGGCTTTGCCGAGTAAAGTGTTGCGGGAGCAACACTTTGGTTTTGTTTCCTGGCTTCGATTTAACGCTGAAGTTGTTAATCTGTAAGGATCTTAAAATAAATACTAGGCACACCAACTCGCAAAACTTGCAAACCCCTCATTACAACAAGCAAAAGTTGCCGATTCCTTATCGCTGAAGATGATATACATATATATATATATATATATATATATATATATATATATATATATATATATATATATATATATATATATATATATATATATATATATATATATATATATATAACTGTCACTTGCAATTACTAGTGCATCCACTGCGAAATAAGTTAATGTGTATGCACTAAGGTAAAATTTCACTCATTACTGTCACTCATTACTGAGTGACAGTATCATCATCTACATTTGAAATGTCTTTCCAAGAACAGTTCGTTTTTAGCATCTGTTACAAGACAAGTAGGCCGTTCTCATCCATTCTCTTGTGTACACTTAAAAATGAAGCGAGAGTCTTCCAGTCATGGCTTGATAAGCTATTGACATTGGCCCAAGACCGTTGGACGTAGAAGTCAAACCGTTGCTGCTTACTAGATGATTTATATTGTGGGTAGACTTGTCTAAAACACAAAATATTGTAACATTAGTTCCTAGTTACTTAGGATTCATCTCATTTTAATTAGCACCTCCCACAATAAAAAAATTACTCTGTATCTGAGCTTGTTCTTGTCCCTAATGTCCAATTTCGCGTTTTAAGTTACCGACTAATAATAGAGCCTGTTTTCTCAATTTTACGTGTAGGAGGAATTTTCCGCAGGGAAGTTTCTGTGGGGGATTTTTCGGGGAAACAGTCTTAGGCTAATAGGCTAGGAATAGGTGGACTAGGCTAAGAGAATGACTTACTTGACTTAAATTCTTTAATCCTTATGGGTTGTCTTGAAGCCTCTTTCTTCTAAAGGATATGGACGTATCATCTTTATGCCTTTTGTTCAGTGGTATAATTTTGTCAAAAACCTGGGTGGGGGGGGGCAAATTCAGAGTCAATTTTCTCAGATCAAGCGAAAATGACAATAAAAACTGAAAATGATTCGTATTTTACCATAAAGGCAAAGATATACCAAAGAAAACTGACCTGTTTCTCTTAGTTTTGAAAAGATTTTTGCCAAAACTAAAATTCATCCGTGGGCAAATTGAGGTCTGGAAAGCAAATTTGAGTCTGAAGGGGGCAGTCGCTTCCCTGCCCCATAACAAATTATACTCCTGCTTTTGTTCGTCTGCTAGATGAAGAAAATCTGAGAGGTTGCAATGCACCAACTTTTCCTTCCACCTCACTCTGTGGTTGTCTGGGCTTCAGTTTTTTGTCACCCTTGTTGTTCTTGCGGCAGATCTCTTTAACAGGCAGCGCGTCCTTCAGCCCTTCTTCGCCCGTCGTCCATAGATTTATATGTGCTTGCTAGGCTGGACCCTCGTTTTTACATCAAACCTTACTGTAATAAAATCACGATTTTTTCAAATATCATATAAGGTGAATAAATCTTACGACCTACTGTTACCATCCTTCGCCCGCTTGGACATTTGCCCTCACAACTGTACCTTGGGATTCACATGTTTCATCCACGCATCTCATCATGACGTCTCTTTTCTGGCCTTTTTAGTTTGTTATTTTAAGTTTACATTTTCTGCTAATTTTCCACAAGTTGCAAGTCTGAGGTTTGAATACTAGTACTACTAAAAACTCACCACAGCACCAAGCCGCCTGAGTCCAACCCAGCTGCACACGCTCCTCCTCCATCCCATTCTAATCAGAGCCTCTCTCTTTGCAGCCTCAAAGGAAGTTCACATTTCCCTTAAATCTTTCCTTACGACTTCCTCCCATCCCAACCAAGTACGATCTATTTTCCATTTAGCCATAGACGGGTGGCCGAAAAGGACCATCTTTGAAAAAAAAATCCTTCTGACAAATCTGACATCCTTCATCCGCAGAACATGCCCCAGCCCCCTCGACCTCTCTCTCATTATAGTCCTAGAAATCGGGATTAAATCACACTTTTCGCATATTCTGCTGTTGAAATACGGTCCGTCAGTCGGGTACCCAAAACGATCCGTCGGCAATTACTCGGGAAAACATCTAGCAAATCTTCCTCCGTTTTTCGGAGTGCCCGTCCTTCATAATCATATTTGACTACTGTCATCACTGTAGATTTACTGTAGCTTGAATAGTTTAGCTACAAGTTCACTGGTAGGATAAACAGAATTGGCATTTAAACAGACAAAAAATTCAGTTTATGCACATTAATACGAACTTATGTATTATATGCGATGACATATGATTAATGTTTTTTTTTACTTTTTATGACATTTGCTCCCCTCCCCGTGAATTAAAGTATATGTGTAGGTGCCCGATTGAGCAACTTTGATATATGACAATATTTGGTGAATCCATCATCTTGTTTTTTTTTTACGTTTCTTTAAGGCTGTTCCAGATCCAGATTAATCCATACTTTGAAGCTTAATGGCCTTTTCACACTACGCTGTAGAACCTCTCACACTAGCATAACTTAAGATCTACGTTAAGTTATTTATTCTAGTGGAGCTTATTTTTGATCACGTAAGTTTATGTAACAATATGGAAAGATTAATACAACAGCAACAAAATGGAATTTCTGGATGATTAATATATTCTGGAAGCAAATTGATGACCTATTCATATAAGGTCTTTCATGCTTGATTATAGCTTGAATCTCTGTATCCGCTCCATATTTTTAACTCTTAAATTGTTTGCTTATGAAGACTATGATGACTTAATGGATTTTTACACTATCCTAGTGTGAAAGAACTTGTGGAAGTCTAACAACTCACTACAGCACCAACCCACCTGAGCCCAACACAGCTATCACGTTCCTCCTCCATCTAAATCTATTCAAAGCCTCCCTTTTTTACACCAATCCAAGAAGGTCCCGTTTCCCTTAAATCTTTCCTTACGACATCCTCCCATGCTTTTCAGGGACAACCTGCTTTTTGTTTGACCGTAAGCTGTTGGCCGACAAGGACTATCTTTGGCAATCTGTCATCCTTCATTCCGCAGAGCGTGGCCTTACCATCTCAACCTTACCCTCATTGTCAAGGTCGTATCCAGGGAAGGGTTAGGGGTTTCAAATAAAATTTGTTCCACCCCTCCCCCCAAAAAATGTTTTTTTGACTCACAAAACATTATAAAAATGAATATAAACAATCTTGTGATGCGTTTTTAAAACTTTTTTATAATCCCCCTCCCGTAAAAATATGGATACGACCCTGCTCATCATAGCCCTAAAAAGAAGGACAGAACCACATTTTTTGCACTGATTACTATTTGAGATACTGTCAGTCAGTCATGTACCCAAAACAAACCGTTGACAATTTGTCTGGTAGACATCTAAGAAATGCTCTTCCGTCGTTCGGAGCGCCCACGCTTAAGAACCATTCTTAGAAAATTAAGTACGCAGTGTAAAACCCAATTAACGGGAAATTATTAACCCCCTTCTCAAGCCGTAGGCAGTTTGCAAAAACACAGTATTTGGTAAATAATATTCGGTCCATTTTGGAACCACTTTCAAAAGTAGATAAATTCCGGAAATTTTTTTATGTGTTTATTATTCATATCTAAAACTTTTCCTTCTTTGAATTATAGAGCTCACAAATGCAACCATCAGTCTATTTTCATGTTAAGTAGGATCAGTAATTAAGTTTCAGAGTGAAATATGCAAAATAACTAATCAAACTAGATTTTGTTCCTTGCTTTTGGACTTTTATTTTCCAAATAAGAATATGACTCTTTCAAATTTTCGGTAGTAAATTTTCCATTTAACACTTGATATCTTTTTGAAGTCTGAAATTTGAGATGTACTAATGAGTGGTGAATCTGATTAACGAAGATGATCAGGAAATGATCAGTTCTGTCAGATGGTATTAAAGTATAAATAATTATGACTATATTTATGAGGCTCGCAAGAAGACTCACATATTATGCCCAAGTTGGTTTCAAATTCGTTGAACTATACACAGTATACGATCCACTGTTATCATGAGATGTCTGTTAGGTGGGGGGAGGGAACATTTTTTTGAGTATTTTCTTTAAAAATGGTTCCCTTGGCTTTTTTTAATACTTATGTTTATTTGTATTAAAAAAAAATGATTCCTAAATTTTCAGGAATAGGTGCCTCTGTTTTTCATAGATATTGCGTATTTTCATTTTAGTAGACTAGGCGCTTAATTGTTTTAATTCAGGATTAAATTGATTAGCTTTATTGACATCCCAATTCAACGTTTAATTTTTATCTTGATTGATCGAATTGGATCTAAGCTAATCAAGGCCGTATCCATGGGGGGGGGCTATGGGGTTGATTCGTTCCCTGAAGTTTTTGTTCTAATTGTAAAAACGCAATAACAATAAATACAAACGAATCTTTTATTTAAAAATGTTTTTCGAATTTTTTGTAACTCCCCAAAAAATCCTTTTTTGCCTCCCCCCCCCCCAAAAAAAAATCCTGGATGTGGTCTTGAAGTTAATGCTCAGTTTAAAAAATACCACACACAAGGTAGCGTGTGCCACGCACGGTGGAAGTTTGGTGGTGAGAGGCATAGCGTGGCGAAAGTACGGAACGTGTAATGCAAATTTTACCACGCATGAGGGAACAGGTAGCACTCTAAGGTGTGCAACTTTAGTGTAAAGAGCGGGGCGTTAAGGAGGGAACAGCCCCTTTCATATACGGGGTAATTTCTGTTCGTTTTAAGTTTTAATCTCGCTCCTTACTTTCAGTTAAAAAAAACTTGTTTTTTTATTTAATTTCTGAACGTTTTTGAGTTAATCCATCTTTTTATTTCGGCTCTCCGCAGATGAATAATTAAAACAAAATTTGTATATTTATTATTTTGGCTAAATGGCTTTCTCATAGTTTTGATCGAACGATTTTGAGAAAAAAGGAGCGGGGGAAGAGGTGCAGTTGCCCTCCAATTTTTAGATATACGTAACTTACGAATTACCTTACATAACGAACTTCTGTATTCGTATGTTCTTATTACGTATATGAGGGAGTTCGCCCACTCGTCAATACCTCGCTCTTTGCACTAAAGCTTAAATTTTGTTCTAATTCCTTCAGAATGACCCCCTGAATCACAAAGGCCGTAGAATAAATAGTTGAAATTACTAAAAATACTTTAGCGTAAAGGGTAAGGTGTTAGGAGGAGGTGAACACCTTATATGCGTAATATTTTCTGTTCGTTTTAAGTTTTAATGCTGCTCCTCACTTTCAGTTGAAAAAACTTTTTTATATTTGATTTTTCACTGTTTTTTAAAATAATGCTAGAAAATCCTGCGCCCCTTCATGGAAATGTTCTCCATGGAAAGTGGCCTCCACATAATTCCCTCTTCTCAACCCTTCCTCCCAACCAAAAAATCCCCCTGAAAACGCCTGTACACTTCCCAATAACCATTACTATATGCAAACACTGATTAAAGTTTGTAACTTGCAGTCCCTCCCATGGGGACTGTGAGGGAGTAAGTCGTCCCCAAAGACATAGTTATAAGGTTTTTCGACTCTGTTGAATAAAATGGCTATCTCAGAATTTTGATCTGACGACTTTGGGAAAAATGAGCGGGGGAGGGGGCCTAGGTGCCCTCCGATTTTTTTGGTCATTAAAAAAGGCACTAGAACTTTTCATTTCCGTTCGAATGAGCCCTCTCGCAAAATTCTAGGATCAATGGGTTGATATGATCACCCCTGGGAAAAAAAAAACAAATAAACACGCATCCATGATCTATCTTCTGGCAATAAATACAAAATTCCACATTTTTGTAGATAGGAGCTTCAAACTAGTATAGTAGGGTTCTCTGATACGCTGAATCTGATGATGTGATTTTCGTCAAGATTCTATGACTTTTAGGGGTTGTTTTCCCTTAGTATCTAAAATAAAGCACATTTTCCGAGGCTTGTAACTTTTGATGGGTAAGATTAAACTTGATGAAACTTATATATTTAAAATCAGCATTAAAATGCGATTCTTTTGATGTAAATATTGGTATCAAAATCCCGTTTTTTAGAATTTTGGTTACTACTGAACCGGGTCGCTCCTTACTACAATTCGTTACCACGAACTGTTTAAAAATTCCGAAATCGCCCTGCTGTTTTCTTTTATCGCTCATCTAAGGCTTTTTTCCCTAAATCAATAGATACATACATATATACTTTAATAAGTGGCGATTTCACTAAAATGCTTAGAATAACAAAAAAATATATCAATCAGTAACATGCATTTTTTTTTAGGCTTGGGAAGGCAGAACGACCATAGTACCCACAAAAATATACTGATTCCACCAATATTTAGAGGGGGGAGATCTAAAAAACTCTGAGGAAGGCGAATCATAAGAATAACAAAGGGGGGGGGGAATTTGCCGGGAAGGTATCATATTTCTTTCCAAACGCTAAAAAGCAGCACTTTTTGTGCCTTTTGAGTAGTGACTAGCCTGTGGATTCAAGCGCTTGTGGATTCCTGTGTCTATTGTTCAAAAGAATTCAACTTTATTGGTTCGAGTATGAATTTTTGAAGACTTTCAACTTTTCCTGAGTCTATTTCTCATAAGAAATCAGCTTAATTGGTTTGACTATCAAATTTTTGAAGATTTTCCACTTTTCCTGGGTCTATTGTTCAAAAGAAATCATATTTGTTGGTTCGAGTATCAAATTTTTGAAGACTTTCCACTTTTCCACTTCTGGGTCTATTGTTCAAAAGAAATTAATTTTATTGGTTTGACTATAAAGTTTTTGAAAGACTTTCCACTTTTCCTGAGTTTTTTTTTCAAAAGAAATCAACTTTATTGGTTTGACTGTCAAATTTTTGAAGACTTTCCACTGTTCCTGGGTGTATTGTTCAAAAGAAATCAACTTTGATGGTTTTTGATGGTTTGAGTATCAAGTTTCTTCTCTTCCTGGGTCTATTGATCAAAAGAAATAAGCTTTATTGGTTTGACTATTAATTTTTAAGGACTTTTCTCTGCATAAAACGTAATACTGAAGGCACATTCAAAATGTGATTTTTCTAATATCAATATTTAAGTTGATAACATTGTAACAAGCAGGTGCGGGTCAAATGTAAAAAGTTTCCAGTAATTGGTTTTCTCCCCCGTTTGCCAATTATTGCAGACATAGGAGAAACACGCGATCCATGGATTTTTTGAAATCTTTCCATTAGAAAGTATTCCCCGAATCAAAATATTAGGAAGGCTTTCTTGGTCCAGCTGTCTAGCGCTCTGTTCCATTGAGGGAAAATCTCTTGCGAATCCTAAAGCTGGCAAAATCTGCCGAGTATAAAGGTTCTCTGAGAAAAATACCCTCTGAAGACAAAAAGCCGCCTTGAAAGAAAAGAGGAATTCTAAAGAAGAAAATCTCTTAAAGTGTTATGTAACACCTACGTGTGCATCCTCATTACTTAACATCCCACTTGTGTGTTCTCCTCAGTTACAATCTGGAGTTCCCACAGGTCCCTGAAGAAACAAGTCACGCGAGAATGCGTCATCCTTAACACAGGTAAACATTCTCTATTATGTCACACTAAAAGAAATGCTGTAGAAAAACGTCTTGAAAAGTCTTGAACCGTCTTGAAAAACGTCTTGAAGAATAATGTCCTAAAAACATCTTAAAATATCTTGAAACATCTTGAAAAACGTCTTGAAGAAAAATGACTTAAAAAGCGTCTTGAAACGTCTTGAAGAAATGTCTTGAAACATCTTTAAAAACGTCTTGAAGAAAAAACTCCCTATTATGTCATCCTTGATAAATTTGCATAGGTAAACAATCTCCCTTGCCCTAAGGGAATCGCCGTCAAACTTCTTCGTGGTCTTAAATTATTAAGGAAGAAAAGAATAGTGGCCATGGGCGTGCACGAATCCAAAGAGCGGTCACTACTATTTTGATCTTTCAAATTCTAGGGAAGGAGCGACCCGACTCAATATTAAGCGAAACTTTAAACAGAGAATTTCGTTACCAATAGATATATCAAAAGAATTCTCTTATTATGCTGATTCCAAAAATATTAGTTTCATTAAGTTTAGTCTTACCAATCAAAGGTTACAAGCCTGAGAAATTTTGCCTGATTCAAAAACGGGAGACCATACCCTTAAAGCAATAGAATCTTAATGAGAATCCCACCATCAGATTCAGCATATAAGAGAACCCATCTGTTGAGGTTTCAAGCTCCTGTCTGCAATAATGTGGAATTTTGTATTCTTTGCCAGAAGAAACATCACAGATACGTGTTTTTTTTTGTTCATTTTTTTCCCCAGATATGATCGTATTTACCCACTGGCTCTATAATATCGATAGAGGGCTCGTTTGAACGGAAATTAAAATTTATAGTGCCCTTTTTAAGCGATCAAAAAATTGAAGGGCAAATAGGCCCCCTTCTGCGCCCCTCTTTTCCTTTAATCGTCCGATCGAAATTTTGAGGTAGCCATTTTCTTCAGTATAGTTGAAAGGTCGAATAAAAATGCCTTTGGAGATATCGTGATCCCCCACAGCCCGGGGGAAAGGTCTTTAAGTTTACGCGTGGATATGTTAAGGGTAACTGCCCGCGGTAAACTTTCACTGTAATTGAATTTTCTAAGGAATGAAACCGTGAGGAGGAGGGATTTTTCCGTGGAGGTGTGTCCAGGTCTCCTGGCATTATTGAAGAATGGTCAGTAACTAAATAAAAAAAATACATTTTTTCAACTGAAAGTAAGGAGCAACATTTAAACTTAAGACAAACAGAAATTATTATGTATATGAGGGGGATTGCCCCTCCTCAACACCTCGCTCTTTACGCTAAAGTTAGAATTCTGTCCGAACGACTCCTGAAACACTATGTTCGTTTAATTAGAACAATAAGAAGCTCTTTTAAAAAAAACTAAAAAACGATAGTGTAAAGAGAAAGATGTTGAGGAGGGGCAACCCCCCTCTTATACGTAATAATTTCTGTTCATTTTAAGTTTTAATGCTGCTCCTTACTTTCAGTGGAAAAAACTTGATTTTTATTTACTTCATCACAGGAAGGAACAGGCCGTTGTCTGGTGCGTCCCGTCCTCTTAATAAATACTTTTGTACCGAGTAATCAAACAGTTCGTGGTAAGGAACTGCAGTAATGAGCGAACCGGCTCAATGGTAACCGAAACTCTAAAAATAGAATTTTGATACCAATAGTTACATCAGAAGAATCGAATTTTAATGCTGATTTTGAATATGTAAGTTTCATCAAGGTCAGTTTTACCCATCAAAAGTTACGAGCCTGAGAAAATTTGCCTCATTTTAGAAAATAGGGAGAAACACCCCTTAAAAGTTATACAATCCTAACGAAAATCACACCATCAGATTCAGCTTATCAGAGAACCTAATTTTAGAAGTTTCAAGCTCCTATCTACAAAAATGTGGAATTTCGCATTTTTTGCCAGAAGACAGATCACGGATGCGTGTTTATTTGTTGTTTTTTTTTGCTTTTTTTCCCCAGGGGTGATCGTATCGACTGAGTGGTCCTAGAATGTCGCAAGAGGCCTCATTCTAACGGAAATTAAAAGTTCTAGTGCGCTTCTAAGTGATCAAAAATTGGAGGGCACCTAGGCCCCCTCCCACGCTCATTTTCCCCAAAAGTCACCGGATCAAAATTCTGAGATAGCCATCTTATTCACCATAGTCGAAAAACCTAATAACTTTGTCTTTAAGGACGACTTAATCCCCCGCAGTCCCCGTGGGAGGGGCTGCAAGTTACAATCTTTGACCTGTGTCAAACAGTTCGTGGTAACGAACTGTAGTAAGGAGCGACCCGGCTCAATAGTAACCAAAACTCTAAAAAATGGAATTTTGATACCAATAGCTACATCAAAAGAATTGCATTTTAATGCTGGTTTTAAATATATAAGTTTCATCAAGTTTAGTCTTACCCATCAAAAGTTACGAGCCTGAGAAAATTTGCGTTATTTTAGAAAATAGGGGGAAACGCCCCCTAAAAGTCATAGAATCTTAACGAAAATCACACCATCAGATTCAGCGTATCAGAGAACCCTACTGTAGAAGTTTCGAGCTCCTATCTACAAAAATGTGGAATTTTGCATTTTTTGCCAGAAGGCAGATCACGGATGCGTGTTTATTTGTTTTTTTGTTTTTTTGTTTTTTTGTTTTTTTGTTTTTTTTTTTTTTTTTTTTTCCCCAGGGGTGATCGTATCGACCCAGTTGTCCTAGAATGTTGCAAGAGGGCTCATTCTAACGGAAATGAAAAGTTCTAGTGCCCTTTTTAAGTGACCAAAAAAATTGGAGGGCACCTAGGCCCCCTCCCACGCTAATTATTTTCCCAAAGTCAACGGATCAAAATTCTGAGATAGCCATTTTATTCAGCGTAGTCGAAAAACCTTATAACTATGTCTTTGGGGACGACTTACTCCCCCACAGTCCCCGTGGGAGGGGCAACAAGTTACAAACTTTGACCTGTGCTTACATATAGTAATGGTTATTGGGAAGTATACAGGCGTTTTCAGGAGGATTTTTTTGGTTTGGGGGAGGGGTTGAGAAGAGGGGGATATGCTAGGGGAACTTTCCTTCGAGAATTTGTAATGGGAGAAGAAAATTTCCATGAAGGGAGAGCAGGATTTACTAGCATTATTTAAAAAAAAAAACAATTAAAAAATAAAAGTGAAAAAGCTTTTTCAGCTGGACGTAAGGAACAGCAATAAAACTTAAAACAAACAGAAATTATTACCCATATGAGGGGCTCACCTCCTTCTAATACCTCGCTCTTTACGCTAAAGTATTTTCGGTAATTTCAACTACTTATTCTACGGCTTTTGTGATTCAGGGGGTCATTCTTAATGAATTGGGATAAAATTTAAGCTTTAGTGTAAAGAGCGAGGTACTGACGATGGGGCGAATCCCCTCATATATGTAATAAAAACATGAGAATACAAAAGTTCTTTACGTAAGCTAATTTATAAGTTCCGTAAATCTTTTACCAATAAAAAGATTCGTAAAAAATTAAAAGTTCTAGTTGCCTTTTTAATTAACCAAAAAATCGGGGGGCAACTAGGCTTCGTCCCCCCCTCTTTTTTTCTCAAAATCATTCGATCAAAATTATGAGAAAGCCATTGAGCCAAAAAAAAAAATATGCAAATTTCGTTTTGATTATTCCTCTGCGGAGAGCCAAAATCAAAACATGCATTGATTCAAAAACGTTCAGAAATTAAATAAAAAAAACAAGTTTTTTCAACTGAAAGTAAGGAGTGACATCAAAACTTAAAACGCACAGAAATTACTTCGTATATGAAAGAGGCTGCTTCCTCATCAACGCCCCGCTCTTTACGCTAAAGTTTTTTACTGTTTTAGAAAGAAGAATTGAGAGAAAGAGTCAAACTTTAGCCTAAAGAGCGGGGCGTTGATGAGGAAGCAGCCTCTTTCATATACGAAGTAATTTCTGTGCGTTTTAAGTTTTGATGTCACTCCTTACTTTCAGTTGAAAAAACTTGTTTTTTTTATTTAATTTACATATAGTAATGATTACTGGGAAGTTTACAGGCGTTTTCAGGGGGATTTTTGGTTTAGAGGGAGAGTTGAGGGGGAGGGGGTTACGTGGGAGGATATTTCCATTGAGAAACTTCTCATGGGGGAAGAGAATTTCAATGAAGGGGGAGCAAGATTTTATAGCATTATTTTGAAAAATAATAAAAAAATAAATATAAAAGTCTTTTTTACTGAAAGTAAGGAGCAGCATTAAAGCATAAAAAGAACAAAAATTATTACGCATACGAGGGGTTTACCACCTCGTTATACCTCACTCTTTACGCTAAAGTATTTTTAGTAATTTCAACTATTTATTCTACGGCCTTTGTGATTCAGAGGTCATTGAAAAGGAATTGGGACAAAATTTAAGCTTTAGTGCAAAGAGCGAGGTATTGACGACGGTTGAACCCCCTCATATACGCAATAAAAACATACAAATATAGAAGTTCGTTACGTAAATTAATTCGTAAGTTATGTACATTTTTTACCAATGAAAGCGTTTGTAAAAAATTAAAAGTTCTAGTTGTCTTCTTAAGTAATCGAAAAATTGGAGAGCAACTAGGCCTCCTCCCTCGCTCCTTTTTTCTCAAAATCTTCCGATTAATTGTAATTAATTAATATGCAAATTTCGTTTTATTTATTTATGTTTGGAGAGCCAAGATCAAAACATGCATTAATTCAAAAACGTCCAGAAATTAAATAAAAAAACAAGTTTTTTTTTAAATGAAAGTTAGGAGCAACATTAAAACTTAAAACGAACAGAAATTACTCCGTATATGAAAGAGGCTTTTCCTCTTCAACGCCCTGCTCTTTACGCTAAAGTTTGACTCTTTCTCTTAACTCTACTTTTAAAACAGTAAGAAACTCCTTACTTTCATTTAAAAAACTTGTTTTTTTTTATTTAATCCTAACTATCCTAACCAAGACTAGAAGTTCCCAGATTTACAGACGAAATAAAAGAAATGTCTGGAACAATAGTTATCACGATTTTTTGGAGGGTGGACAGGATTCGAATATCCCCCTGGTAATACTCCTAAAGTTTAAAAACATCATATATTCTTGGGGTCTAGAATCATAAACTTCTTAAGCTTGAGTGTTGTTTCCTTTTTTCAACCCTTCTAAAACATCTTTAAAAAAACCAATAGGTAATGATATTCTTAAATTCGGAAAGTATTCAAAATTTTAATGATTGCCCTATACTTCTTTTAGTCTTAGGAACATAGAATAACCTGCCATTTTAGATACTATGTGAGGCGGAAAGACGTCTGTTCGTTCTGCAAGAACAAGAAGAAAGAAGAAAACAGAATAATCAAATCATGCTGCCCACAGAAATATTCTGAATTGCAAAAAATCTTCAAGATGGGGTTGGGGGAAACATTTGCAAAAAAATTTCCAAAAAGTTCCTTTTCCAAGATCAAATTGTAGCACTTTTTTGAAATTTGCTCTTTCACAGCAGGGGGGAAGGCAAGTGCCTAGTCTGTCCCCTAATCTTTATTAATTTCCATGAACCAGGTAAACCTAACTATTTCAACATACACTGAAACTTCCAAGATTACGGACGAAATAAAGTAATTGACAGAATAATCAAAATTTTAATTTTATATAGGGGGAGCTGGCTCAAAGGTCCCCAGTATGCTCTTCAAGCCTGAAATGACAAAGTTTCTTAAAGTTCTAAGTCCCAAAGCTCTAAAACTCTAGTGTTATCCTTTTTTTCACCCATCAATACTTTCTTTTTTTTCTATAAACTAAAGAATTCTTTATTAAGGGATGATTTAAAAAAATATTCTTAACAGTCAGAGTACTGGGGCTTAAATTAGGAGGTGGGGAGAAGGGTGACCGCACCCCTAGATTTTGAAAAAAAACATGTTTTTGCTATTCTTGTTTAAAGGTAAAGATAAAAAGCCATAGTATATTCATAAAAAAAATCTTGCTCCTCCTTATATTCTCATGAATTGGTGCCACCGAAAGATTGCCGGTTCGTGATGTACACCCGTAGGGCTTAGGAGGACAGAACGACCAAGTGGCCATAGAAATAGTTGAAGTCAGAAAATTTTCAAGGAAAAGGCGAATGTTCGTTTTTTTTTTGTTGTTGTTGTTGTTGTTGTTAGGTAAGTGACATTAATTTTGAAATATTAAGAAGTACTGTAGCATTTTTTATCCATTTGGTCTTTAACAAGAAGGAAAATGCCATTTCCTAATCTGTCCCCTCCTCCTTTTTATACGTAGCATTGGACCAGGTAACCGTAACTATCTTAACAGAAAGTGAATTTTCCTAGATTATAAACGAAATAAAGGAAATGGCAGTAATAATCATAATCTTAATTTTTGAAGGGGAGGCGGGGGTGTTTGAAAGCTCCCCTGAGTCAGAAGTTTAATATTGGAGGGTGGGCAAAGATTGAATTTTTTTTTTGCCGGATAAGTTAGATATTTAGTTTCAAATATTAAAAAGTACCTGACAATGTTGGTATTTCACAAGAAGGGAGTTACCTGGTCTTCCCCGCTTCTTTATAAGTGTCCTCGGAGTAGGTAAAACTAAGCATTTTAACAGAGACTAGAATTTCCCCAGATTAGGGACGGTTGCTAAGTAGGATAGCCTGATGGGAAGTTTTTCCATAGCCTGCAAAAGAGACTGAGAGTTGTTTGATTGGTCCTGCTCGAGTAACGCCAAGCGACTTATAGATTACACCAGCAGTTGGCATTTAGAGTTTGAATGAAATGCTTTAAAACTTTGAGAGAGAGTTTGAAGGGTGTGAATTACTAACACTATATGGAATTAGTAAGGTGAAATGGTTGTGGAATTTTGTGAATTTATTCCAATGCTCTGGATAAGGCGTATATGCTAGATTCGTGAATACCATGAACTTTGGAGTGTTTTGGATGATAATGTGGATAATAAGTTTTTTGGACGAGGCTGGTTGTTCAGGTAAGCTTGGCTTGATTATGAGTAGCAGTGGTGTATCCAGATTTTTTGGGCGGGAATGGGGGGGGGGGTTATAAGGTGTATATGCTAGGTTCGTAGATACTACAAACTATCTTTTAAATGATTATGTGGATAATGAGTCTTTAGGACAAGGTTGGTTGTTCATGTAGGCTAGACTTGCTTATGACTAGCACTGGGGTATTCAGAATTTTTGAGAAGGTGTATATGTAAGTTTTGTAAGTACCATGAACTTTAAATGTTTTGGAGGATAATGTGAACAAAGTTTTTGCGGACGAGCCTTGTAGTACTAATAGGGTATGTTTGGTTATGACTAGCAGTGGCGTATTCAGAATTTGGTACTTATGTATTATCGCGATACCACTCAAGAAGTTAGATCTGATCTGTCTGTGTAAATCCGGTTTTTCTGTCTGCATTCGGTAACAATTAGCTTAGGCACAGTGAGATAAACTACTATATAGGTATGTTTTAATTAAATATTTAGTATATATACTTGGTATTTTTTTAGGTTATTTGTTTAATATAACGTGTTCTGCGTGGCCTGCTATATGTAATTCTTTGTTGTAGTTTCCATAATGTTGTTATTAAAGTGTAATATTTTCATCTTATTTTGGTAGGCTATATTTCACTGGGATTAGCCTAATTTCGTTTCTTGTGTGGGGTCACTGTAATACATAAGTACCCAGAATTTTGAGGGGCATAATGCGCAAGAGCGTGTCCAGGGGGAGGGTTACTGGTCTTTACCCCCCCCCCCTCCTGTAGCTTTGTCCAATTCTGAAGAAATTAAAAAAATGCCTATAAAATTTTCGGATGTGTTTTAAAGTTTTTTGTACTCGCACTTGATAAGGCACATGTGCTAGATTCGCGAATCTAGTTTTATGGAACTTTGGACTATTTAAACTCTTTAAAACTCATTCCATTATATTGTTTATAATTTTTATGATGGGAAGGCAGTGCGGTCTTCGTCGTTATTTGAGGTATGATTTGCTTAAGGGGAGGGGGTGGGGCCAAAATTGGTCTAGCACTTTTATTTATAGCTACGATATATCTGACTATTATGCTCAAAAGTGTGCTTATTTATATTTTGCTTTATTTTAGAGGCTGATCTCTGGCTACGCCCTTATGACTATATTTTTCTTTCTTATCTCCTTTTTTTTATTTTGATTTATTCTTTTTGTCTTTAACAGCCTATCGGGGGGTGCTCACTCTCTGCAACATTATGCACATCTCAGAAAGACAGGTGTGCGGCACAGTTTCTACCACGCTTGGCACGTGCCACCTGGTTTAAAAGATTTCTGAAAGTGAGTGCCCCCGTCACAGGCTACTTTATTGACATTAAAGACGGGTACTTCAAAAGAATTTATTTGGGGAGGGAGGCCTGATGCTAGGAAAGATGTGTTAGGCTTGAAAAACGCTGAAACTTGGCAAATTATAAAGAAAATCAAAGGAAACTGCAGTAACCATGTTGATATTTTTCTGGGGGGAATGAGTCCAAGGCCCTCTGCAGGTCAAATCATGCTATAACAACAGTCAATGCAGCTCCCTATTCAACACTTCCTCCCTCAATGGGGCCAAACATATCCATAACCTGCATACAAAATTCGTGATATTTCTTCTTTCAGATTGACATTTTTCACCATTATGAGCCCGCTGCTGATAAGAAATTTATTTCTTATTTTATAAAATAAAAATAACACAAAACAAAAGAATCAGAAACGTTTTGTACATCGCCTATGCAAATATATGACCCCATTTAAGGGGGGAGGGGGCTGGAACGTGTCCCAGGGAGTATCAGGTTTTACTTTAGTGTGTTTTCCGGTGTATATGAAGTAACCTAGTACCAACCCATTTTTTTTCTATCGTTTTTCGTGCCTCATTTTTTCACACTGGAGTAATGTATTTTTTTGGGGGGTAACTTTCATAGAGTAAAACTGATTTGATATGTGACCAAAGGCTGTTCAACATTTATTTTTGTGCCTTTTCGTTGATTTTTTTTACGCTCTTTTGTGCAACATTGCACAACAAATAGACTAAGTCTCTTATTGGCATATTTTCATGTATGTTTTTCAGGCCCCAGGTCCTGTCTCCGTCATACATACCAGATTTTACACCATTGAATTACGCAACAATTACGCTGGAAATTGCCTCAACCAATTGAAGCTGGGTTACCACCAAACATATACGTGGAAATTAATTTAGGGTGGGGGGGGGTGTCCTCCCATTTCATTATATCTATGAAAAGATTTGCTTATCGATTAGTATTGTTCTGATCGACGTGTTGTTTTTTTTAATATTAAACTGAAATTGTCTTGCTTTAACAAATTTGTTAGTATGATTGCTCCAAACAGTTTTAATTGAAAGGACTTTAGGAATAGCCTACACCTTAAATTTCCCAGATTTTGGGACTTGGAACCTTCTCAAGAACCTTGAAGAAGAATTTGATCAAGATAATGTGTCTAATTACAGGTGTATTGAGACTCGATTGAATTTTAAGTTATAATGAGGCTTTCTAAACTGTCGTAAGCATAGGTGTACACTCAATAGTTTTGTTTGGGGAGGGTACGAAAAATCTTTAAAAACGCATCAAAAATTTGTTTCTCTGTATTTCTGTTACATTTTTACGAGTCAGAGAAACATTTCAGGGGCGTGGGGTTCCAACCCCCCCCCCTTCCCATGGACGCAGCCTTGGTTATAAGCATATGCGACTAATTCAAATATTCTTCGTTTTTTTTCGCGACCTGACCATCACCAACGCTCATTATCTTTAATCTCCATATGTGGTCTGGGGGATATTTGGAAAGGTGTACAGGAGAGGGTGTTAATAATTCATTTGCTACGTAACAGACCGGAAACATCGCCTATGGTAACGGTAATAAACAGTGTTTTCTGACAATTGACGCAAATTTGTTTTTTTCTAGTAGTTGTTAGAAACGGGTAACATTCAAAAGTTAGTATCATCTCGCTTCTGCGATTCTAAATAACAATTTGATGTCTTTTTTTTTAATATAGATTACGGAATTTTTTTTCAAATCGATTTTGATTGGAAAACTAATAGAAGAAAAATTACAAGAAATTTTACTTTCAACAAACCTTTATTATACAGGGTGCTCTAGTCAACTGTAACTAGCAGTGAAAGGGGTGCTTAAGAAGCATAAGATTTATGTGCGATATAGACAGATAATTAGATAAATAAATAACATGCACTTTGATATCCTCCATTTTTTCTCGATTTGACACACTTTATTTGATCGATACAGAAGATATATATATATATATATATATATATATATATATATATATATATATATATATATATATATATATATTCTTTGTTTTTTTCTTTGACCTCATTGGCGTTTGCACTTGCCTGATTACCTATTTCAAGTTTTGCAATATCTTTGTAGAAATACGTGACGTTTAGCAAGAGCCGTTACTAGGGGTGAGGGCAATCGGGTTAGCTGCCTTAGGCGTCGGAGCTGGGGGTAAAAGCTGGCAGATTGCTTACTTCGAACGAACGTTCAACTTTGATTTAGTTTTTTTGATCATATTTGATTCATCGAAGGGGGGGGGGCTGTAATTATTTTTCACCAGGCACCACCAACCCCTTGGAGTGTCTCTGTGTTTATCCTCCAAACCTTGCTATTATCTTTCGTCTTTGCTTTCATGTCAACGATTTACAAGCAGTAATTTAATGTAAAGTCTCCTTATAGCTAGTCTTTACTTTTTATTATTATTATGGATGGGTTTAAAAACAGAGTCGAGGCGTCCCCATCTCAAGAATCCTGCCCGCCAACTTTAGACCGGCTTGGATAGGTAGCACCCTTCTTTCATAAGAGAAGAAACAGGCTCTTACCCCCGCCAGCTATTAGAAGCAAGTCTTCTTCCCACATCGGGTTATTCCTCAAGGTATCTTTCCTTGCACCACGCTTCGCTCTTCATATATTCAGGAGGGTAGCCCGTGGGTATGGTTTTGGCAGCCATTACTGGCTTCGGTCCATCAAATATCGAGCATTCCACAGAATACCCTGACTCATGCCCAAAGGCTGGACAGGACGGCGACAGAAATTAGCAGCAATAGGTTCCCATTTGTGGATACTTATCTTAGAGATACAATGAGAAGGTTTTCACCACTACCCCCCGTCTCATGCCTTGTCATAACTATAATCATTAAAATTGTGTTCTCAATGTTGCAATTCACCACAGCACCAAGCCACCTGAGGCCGACACAGCTGCGAACGCGCCTCTTCCATGACAATTTTTTCAAAGCTTCCCTCTTTGTATCCTCCCAAGAAGACCCGCTTTCATTTAAATCCTTTCTTAAGACCCATCCCCACTCCATTTGGGAACGACCTGCTTTTCATTTGGCCATAGATGGTTGGCCGAAAAGGACAATCTTTGGCAGTCTGTCATCCTCCATCTGCAGAATATGTCCTAGCCATCTCAACGTTTCTGTGTTACAGTCGTAGAAAGCGGGATATAATCACATTTTCGTACAGCGTACTGTTTGCAATAAGTCAGTCGGACGAATATATAATTGTTTGTACATTTTAATAAGAGTCAAATAAAAAGCCATTTCTGCGCACACTGTGTTTTTTTTTGTGATGTGTTCTTTATCAAATCATAAACAATATTATAAAAGCTCTTGAACTTAAGCGTAATCAAAACTACTCATGATTCATTCAAAACAAGTTTTCCTAACAGTTTCTACTATACACTCATAATATTAAATAAAAGGTTTCTAGATAAAATTTCTCAAGTCAATTTCGAGGATTCTCAAATTCTTACAAATTTTATAAGTAGCTGGATGTTGGTAAAGTAGAAGTCCGGGTCTTGTCGGCGTTAAACATAGCTATAGCTAAACATAGCTAAACGTATCTATAGCGAGAAATCAAACAGTTGATTTTAAATATATAAGTTTCATCAACATCAGTTATACCCATCAAAAGTTTCGAGCCTGAGAAAATTTGCCTCCTTTTAGAAAATAGGGGGAAACACCCCCTAAAAGTCATACAATCTTCACGAAAATGACACCATCAGATTCAGCGTATTAGTATACCCTTTTGTAGAAGTTTCAAGCTCCTATCTACAAAAATGTGAAATTTCGCATATTTTGCCAGAAGACAGATCGCGGATGCGTGTTTATTTGTTTTTTTGTTTGTTTTTTTTTTTGTTTTTTTCCAGGGGTGATCGTATCGACTGAGTGGTCCTAGAATGTTGCGAGAGGAATCATTCTAACGGAAATCAAAAGTTCTAGTGCCATTTTTAAGTGACCAAAAAAATTGGAGGGCACCTAGGCCCCCTCCCACGCTTATTTTTTCCCAAAAGTCACCGGATCAAAATTCTGAGATAGCCATTTTATTCATTATAGTGGAAAAACCTAATAACTATGTCTTTAGGGACGACTTACTCCCCTGCAGTCCCCATGGGATGGGCTACAAGTTACAAACTTTGACCTATGTTTACGTATAGTAATGGTTACTGGGAAGTGTACAGACGTTTTCAGGGGGATTTTTTTTTGTTTAGGGGGGAGAGTTGAGGTGGGGGGTTAAGTGGGAGGATATTTCCATGGGGAAACTTCTCATGTGGGAAGAGACTTTCAATGAAGGGGGTGCAGGATTTTCCAGCAGTATTTGAAAAAAACAATGCAAAAATAAATATGAAAAGTTTTTTCTACTGAAATTAAGGAGCAGCAATAAAACTTAAAACGAACAAAAATTATTACGAATATGAGGGGTTTACCTCCTTTTTATACCTCACTCGGCTTTTGTGATTCAGAGGTCATTCTTAAGGAATTGGTACAAAATCTAAGCTTTAGTGTAAAGAGCGAGGTATCGACGAGGGTTGAACCCCCTCATATACGCAATAAAAACATACGAATATAGAAGTTCGTTACGTAACTTAATTCGTAAGTTACGTATATTTTTTACCAATGAAAACGTTTGTAAAAAAGTAAAAGTTCTAGTTGCTTTTTTAAGTAATCAAAAACTTGGAAGGCAACTAGGCCTCCTCCCTCGCTCCTTTTTTCTCAAAATCTTCCGATTATTTGCAGTTAATTAATATTCAAATTTCGTTTCAATTATTTATGTGCGGAGAGCCAAGATCAAAACATGCATTAATTCAAAAAACGTTCAGAAACTAAATAAGAAAAACAATTTTTTTTTTTTAATGAAAGTAAGGAGCAACATTAAAACTTAAAACGATCAGAAATTACTCCGTATATGAAAGGGGCTTTTCCTCCTCAACGCCCCGCTTTTTTACGCTAAAGTTTCTTACTGGTTTAAAAATAGAGTTAATAGAAAGAGTCAAACTTTAGCGTACAGAGCGGAGCGTTGAGGAGGAAAAGCCCCTTTCATATACGGAGTGATTTCTGTTCGTTTTAAGTTTTAATGCTGCTCCTTACTTTCATTTAAAAAAACTTGTTTTTCTTATTTAATAGTAAACATAGTGGAAAGTTTTGTCAAGGTTAAAATGGATGATCCTACATCTGTTCGAATAGTTGAATGAATAAATTCTTTTTTATCCATTTGTCATTCTGTATCCTTCCTAAATTTCCTTCCTAAAGCTACCCTTCCTAAATTTTAGCTTTTTTCTCTTTGACAGTTCAAATTGTTTGTGATCCGTATTTTTATTTTTTCTGTTTCTTATTTTGCCCGTTTTGCTCTGTGTTGCTTTGGTGGGTTTTCTCAATAAACAAATAAATCTATGAGAAATTTATTTGAAAAATCAGCCCTCTGCTACTAAATAGCCACAAATAGTCTCCCACTTTAAAAGAGGACTATCCATTTTCGCCATAAAAAGAGGAAGAATAGTCTTTGTAATGCAAAATTTTGATTCTTAAAAAAATGCATTTTTTGTTCAAAATATCAGAATTGTTGTAAATTTTACCATGTTTTCCCGGCGCTTTCTAAAGGACAAACTCCTTCATCAGACCTATGGAATAGCACTTAGCACCCCGCGCTCCTTTAAATGCAGATAGTAGTGCATTCGGGGCGGGAATAAGACTTGGCAGAAGCTATAAAATTTTGGGCCCTATTATATAAAGTCGATTTTTTTTTCAAAATATTGAAATAATTCTTCAAGAGACCTCGTATTTAGGCCCTACTTAGGCCTCTTTAATAAGAGGCCAGACTAGGTACAACTTTTTTTTCTCATTACAGTGTCGGGTTTTGAATTTTCTCATTGCTCAAAAAGTGTTTTAGCTATTTCAACCATTCGGCAGAATAGTGTAGAATTTGCTTGGTTTTAATCTCTCAAAATATATCTCTCAAAATTTTTCTATGTTTCAAAAGTTTATCAAAACTCATCTCAAAAGATAAATAGGTTTTATATACGTTGTGAAGATATCTCACGCTCGCAATGGACCACAAAAATAGATTTTTATATTTTTTGTAATGTTTTCGTTTTATTAATTAGAATTTAACCATTTATTTTGTTTTGCCATGGTCCCAGGGCCTTTAGAGCAATAAAACTCAATCATTATTGTTGTTGTCATATAGGTATATATTGAAAACATTCTCTGGCTAGCAATAAAGCACAAAAGTAAGCTTTTGTAATTTATGTTATATTTTCTTTTCCGCGGCGTGAATTAACTAAAATTGAACTTTCAGTACTTTTAGAGCAATAAAAACAAATTATTATTATCATCATCACATGTGTAGCCTGTACATAGAAAACTCTCAGGCTAGTAATGGAGCACCAAAATATAGTTTTTTTTTTTTTTTTTAATTTGTGTAATGTCTTCGTTCATGCAGTTAAAATTAATTACAATTGAAATTTTCATTTTGTATTGCTATTGCCCTAGGGTTTTAGAGTAATAAAAATTAATTCATATTATCACACATGTATATGTTGAAAACGTTCAGTTGGCCTTCAAAGAGTAGGGGAACTTCGGGGTGCCAACTATATAATACGACTTTGCATCCAGGTACTCTTAAAGGAATTTCCTTTTTCTGCAATTGAAGCTCAGCAGATTCACCTAATTTTGACTGTGTAGGCCTAGGCCTACTATGAATGGACCCCAATAACTTTTAATATGTGTATGACTTCGGATGTAAGGTTTATTTCTCGTGTTATTAAATGTGTTTAAATCTGACAAGTCTATAAGGTTGCGAAAGGAAAAGTAAATAAAATAAATTTTCCCTTATTATTCTTCTTAGTGGTATGCCTTTGAACTTTGACCTCGGGAATGCTGTCCTTTCCAGGTGGCATTTGTCACGGAATACTTCAAGTAAAAATATGCATTTCATCAATAAACTGTGATCGGCTAATCAAACACAGGCTGGTAATGACAATAAATCCTTTTTAACTTATCAATGCCTTGAAATGGGTGTTAGAATCGATTTTGGTACTTGTATCATATACCCCCTACCTAAAATTATTCTAATATGTTTCTCTGACGCTCGGTCCTAATTTAATAAGCCAAAGTAAGATACAAATACAATACTTTAGAAACAAATTTGGCTTAAATATTTGCACATTAGGGGGGGGGGTAAAGTATAGCGGGTTTGCGTGCCTAATACGTCAGGTACAATTTATTCTGTATATTATTTATTAAGAATCAAACTTTACACTGTCCAAATACTCCCACTCCCACCCATAATGTGCAAATATATAGCCCAAATTACATTTTCTATCTATTCTTTCACTTCTCTTTGTCTTGTCTCACGCGAAGCTGAAATAAACTAACGAAAAAACCGGTTCTATAATGCGTGAATGAGTGAACAACTTGAGCGGTAGGGAGTTAATCATACAAGTACCTCACTTTTTGCTAACTCTTCCCCCTGATTAATCTTGGGGCTATAGTTTAGTAAAAAAAAATAGGCATTCGAGGATGCTTAGCAACAATAAAGCGGGAGCATCTCAACCAGAAATATAATCTTCTTTCTCAGATGTTTATGTATAATTGGTGATGTAGGTACTCCGTCCATACTTGGCAATAAAAATCAACCCCGTCAAGCTAAATTAATGTATTCATAATTGTATTTTTTTCAGTTTCTGCTTAAAAGATAATATCAAGTAAGGTAGCATATTGTATCTTCCTAAAACAACCAAGTATGATTCAGTTGCGTGCGTATGATTTTTTTGGGGGGAGAGGGATGTAAATAATAATTTTTTTTGATAATTTGACTAAGAAATGCCCAGAAATTTGGAAAACAAATTTGATTTTTTGGAGGGGGGAGGAGGGTAGGTCCTGAAGCCCCCCTTGGATACGTTCCTGTCCTGATTTTACCTTAGGCCTTTTGTAGGATTTTTCTCTAGAGTATCATCGCTTCAATTTCTAAGAATGTGACATGGTTATTAGACTCAACCTCAAAGAGGGCGAGACTGTCAACCCAGAGAAAAACTTCTGAACTCTTATCGTTTTTTTTCTATTTATGATTAACCAGCAAAATAATAAATTGAACTTACTTTTGGGTCGAAGCTACCGTCACTGTAACTTCTAAAAGTAGCATCCGACATTTCGATACATTGCGGATAATCTACCAAAAACGTTTGCTAAGCTGTTCTCAAAGGGAAGATCAAGAGGGCAATGTAGCCCAGGAGGACCAAAGTGTGATTGAATATATAGTCCTGTGCTGGTCCTCTTTTTGAAAACTGCTGAGCAAATATTTTTTTTTCTCTCAGAAGTGTGAACATGTCATTTGCGGCCTTAAGGTGTATGAGTAATGATTATATTATATGTACATAAGACAGTATATTTAGGACAGGTTGGTCTAAGAATCCCTAGGAGTATTATTATGATGAATAATTATTATAATAATGATTATAATAATTATTATAATTATTATAATTATTATTATAATAATGAATATTATTATTATTCATTATTGCCGCTAGCAATCAAATTTCCCTTTAATATCACAAGTTCTTCATAAGTTGAAAGAAAGTATATTTAAAGTAAATATAATATACATAAAAACATATAAAAGTCTACTTGAAAGCAAGAAAAGAAAAGTGAAAGAGATTAAAATGACTGACCAATATATCATACAAATATGGCCTTAGAGAAACTCGTTGCCATTCTGTACGTATCCGTACTTTAAAAAACAAAACAAACAATTTTGCTGAAAGAGCGAGAGTAGGGGAGACATTCTCTAGAAATATTTCCTTAATGTTCTAGAGCCTGAACGGCCAATACAAGAGTGTTTTAGGAAGCAAAATTCCATAAACTAGGATTCTCCTGAGAAGGACTAACAAACCAGGACCAAACTGACCGTGGTAACGAGTTGTAAGTAAGGAGCGACCCGGCTCAATAGTAACCAAAACAGTAAAAACGAATTTTGATTTTATTGGATATATCAAAAGAATCAACTTATGTTGCTGTTTTCAAATATATAAGTTTCATTAAGTTTAGTCTTACCCATCAAATATTACAAACCTAAGAAAATTTGCCCGATTTTCGGAAAAAGGGGAGAAACTCCCCCTAAAAGTCATAGAATTTTAATGAAAATGCCACCATCAGATTCAACGTTTCAGAGAACTCTACTGTGGATATTTCAAGCTCCTATCTGCAAAAACGTGAAATTTTGCATTTTTGCCAGAAGAAAGATCACGGATGCGTGTTGATTTGTTTGTCTTTTTTTCCCCAAGAGTAACCGTATCGACACAGTGGTCCTAGAATATCTGGAGAGCGCTCATTTAAACGGGAATTTAAAGTTCTAGTGCCCTTTCTGAGTGACCAAAGAGATTAGAGGGCGACAAGGCCCCCTCTCATGGCCCCTTTTTTCCCAAAATCATCCGATCAAGATTTTGAGATAACCATTTTGTTAAGCATAGTTAAGACACCGAATAACTATGCCTTTAGAGATATTCGACCCCCCCCCCCCACCGCCTCTGGGGAAAGGTCTTTAAGTTATAAAATTAGTCCATTGTTTATGCATAGTATTTGTTATTGGAATGTAGGCACACATTTGGGGGGGGGGGGAGAGAATTCTGCCGGGGGGATTTTCCATGAGGAGAACCTTCATTGGGGAGGAAAGTTTCTGGGGGATGAATTTTTCAGGGGAAATTTTACACTGGGGAAATTTGCCAGAATTCCTGTACGAAAGTCTTCTCATGTCTTGCTTTCTCTTTGCCGACTCAATTTTACGCGTGGAGATGTTAAGGGTAACTGCCCGGTGTAAATTTTCACCATTATTAAATTGTCTAGAGAATATAACCGTGGGAGGAGGGAGGTGAAGTCAGACTTTTTGGCGTTATTTAGAAAGACGATCAGAAACTAAAGTAAAAAAAAACTTTTTTCAATTGAAAATAAGGAGCAACATTAAATTTTAAAACGAACAGAAATTATTACGTATATGAGGGGATTGCTCCTCCTCAACACCAGACTCTTTATGCTAAATTTTGAATTTTTCCCAATTCTTTAAGAACGACTCCTGAAACACAAAGTTTATTTAATTAGAACAACAAGAAGCTGTTTTTTAAAGTACTAACAACTTTAATGTAAAGAGTGAGGTGTTGAGGAGGAGGAGCTCCCGTCATATAAGTATTAATTTCTGTTCGTTTTAAGTCTTTATGTTGCTCCTTACTTTTAGTTGAAAATTTTTTTTTATTTAGTTTTATTTAAAAAGCAAATACAACCGGTCTTTCAAAATATGACAAAGTTATAAATTTTGACATTGTGCATGAGCACAGTCAGGTCCTACCGATTGGTGGATCAAACAATTTTTACTAATGGTTGTGAGGCTTCCCAGTAGCCACATTTTGGGTCCAACTTCCAAATTTTTCTGTGTGGGTACTGCACATGCACAGGTATCGTACGGGCCGTGCGAAATTAGCACTTTTGTAGTACGATCTTATTACTGCCTTGGTGTCGGATAGCTGTATAAGTTTTAATCCTATTCAATTTTAAACTTTTCATGTGACAAAAAAAAAATTAGTAGTCGAAAATTTTGACATTTCAGTAAGAATTTTCAGAAATAACAATGAAATATTAACTAAATAAAAATTGTGATTGATTTTGATGAAAAGTTATGTTGGCGTTTACGCATGATCGTGTTTTGCAGGCGCGTACGCATGAACTTTACTAGGGGAAGGTCCAATAAAAATGAGAATTTGAATAAGAAGCTTCCATGAAATTGAGGAGGGATTAGAATTTCATGGGAGGTCTTCCCCAGCCTCCTGCGTACTTCTATGACGTTGGTTACCATAGCGATGCTAAGACGGAATTGGAATTTCGTTAATGAATAATATCAGCTCTGAGTCCGCAGAATAAAGTTTTCGTTTTACCGTTAGTTAAATAAGAAAATAGCAGCAATAAGATTGCAAAGTAAACTGAAGATTAGATTGAAACAACAGGAAACGTGTTATCTTAAAACATTGACGCTGATCTAGAACTTTTACCAAATCAATATCTTAGTCCAGAATTGCGGATAACTTATGACCTAAATACTTTAAATTGAGCCTGTTTCTAAGAAAATATAATTTCGGTCTTTTTACGCAAAAGACGACTTTAAAGAAGTATCCTCTTCAAGATACATCGCATGTTCTATTGAGCTTCTTCTGTAACTTTTGGGGGTAACACTCCCAAACAGATGATTGTTGAAATTCTAAATAATTAAAATGAACAGTGGAATATACAAGAAAGACAACGGTAGAACAAAAAATGAGACAATGGAAATTGCTCTTCTGGCATTCAGGTGACGTGAATAGTACTAATGAGGATCAGATTCAACGTACTACCATTGACTTCATAAGGAGTGAATTGGTCGTATCCAGGATTTTTTTGGGGAGGGGGTGCAAGAAAATATTTTCGTGGACATGTATTTTAGATATATTATATATTTTTTGCACGAGTTGAATCTGGTAACTTCCTGGATACGGCCATGCCTCTATCTGTCATTTTAAATTAATGTTTTCCTATTGAAACTTTCATCAGTAAGCTCAGGGACCATGGAGATCCTAAAGCAAGAAAAAAGAGATCAATTTTGGGTTTGGGACACGAGTCCCCTAAAAGTGGGCCAACATCCTTTTTCAATTGGGTTGATGCTTATATCTGAAGGTGTTTGGGACAAGGGGAACCCGTTACATAAAATTAACAGCAGTTTGCCTGAAAATGGGACAAAAACTGTTTTTTACTCCATGTTTTAAATTACACCTGTAAGCCCTTAGAAAAAGGGCTTGGAAATGGCCAAAATACTTTTTTTTTAATATAGCTTGAAACTTAAATGTTCAAGTTCTTGGACGCCCGTTCTTGGATTCTTGGCTTAAAACTGACATCCGCAAATCACCGGGCCAAGGATATCCTAGTACACAAATAAAAGTTTAGATGTGCAAGATATTCAATTGAAAAATCATCAAGATCAAATCGAATTCTCCTTTTTCTTCGTTTGCACAGGATTTTATTGGGAAGACGTAAATTAAAACTTTATGGCTTTAACCTTGATTCAAACCTCAGTCCAAATAGTATTAAATAAAAAAAAAACAAGTTTTTTTTAGCTGAAAGTAAGGAGCGACCTTAAAACTTAAAACGAACAGAAATTACTTCGTATATGAAAGGGGCTGCTTCCTCATCAACACCCCGCTCTTTACTCTAAAGTTTGACTCTTTCTCTCAACTCTGCTTTTTAAAACACTTAAAAAAACACAGTAAAAAACTTTAGCGTAAAGAGCGGGGCGTTGATGAGGAAGCAGCCCCTTTCATATACGAAGTAATTTCTGTTCGTTTTAAGTTTTGATGTCGCTCCTTACTTTCAGCTAAAAAAACTTGTTATTTTTATATTTAATTTCTGAACATTTTTGAATCAATGCATGTTTTGATTTTGGCTCTCCGCAGAGGAATAATTAACACGAAATTTACAAGTTTTTTTTGGCTAAATGGCTTTCTCATAGTTTTGATCGAATGATTTTGAGAAAAAAAGGAACGGTGGAGGAAGCCTAGTTGCCCTGCGATTTTTTGGTTACTTAAAAAGGCAACTAGAACTTTTAATTTTTTACGAATGTTTTTATTAGTAAAAGATAAACGTAACTTATAAATTAGCTGACGTAACGAACTTTTGTAATCTCATGTTTTTATTACATATATGAGGGGTTTAACCCCTCGTCACTACCTCACTCTTTACACTAAAGATCAAATTTTGTCCTAATTCACTAAGAATGACCCTTGAATCACAAAAGCCGTAGAATAAATAATTGAAATCACTAAAAATACTTTAGCGTAAAGAGCGAGGTATTAGGGGGAGGTGAGCCCCTCACATTCGTAGTGATTTCTGTTCGTTTTAAGTTTTAATGCTGCTCCTTACTTCCAGTTGAAAAAACTTTTCATATTTATTTTTTCTTTTTTTTAAATAATGCTAGAAAATCCTGCGCTCCCTTCATGGACATTTTCTTCCCCCATGACAAATTCCTCGATGAAAAGTTCTCCCAACATATCCCTCTCTTGTCAACCCTCCCCCCAAACCAAAAAATCCCCCTGAAAACGTCTGTACACTTCCCAATAAGCATTACTATATGTAAGCACTGGTCAAAGTTTGTAACTTGTAGCCCCTCCCACGGGGACTGTGGGGGAGTAAGTCGTCCCCAAAGACATAGTTATAGGGCTTTTCGACTACGCTGAATAAAATGGCTATCTCGGAATTTTGATCCGTTGACTTTGGGAAAACAATTAGCGAGGAGGGGGCCTAGGTGCCCTTCAATTTTTTGGTCACTTTAAAAGGGCACTAGAACTTTTCATTTCCGTTAGAATGAGCCCTCTTGCAAGATTCTAGGACCACTGGGTCGATACGATCACCCATGGGGAAAAAAACAAACAAAAAAACAAACAAACAAATAAACACGCATCCGTGATCTGCCTTCTGGCAAAAAATACAAAATTCCACATTTTTGTAGATAGGAGCTTGAAACTTCTACAATAGGGTTCTCTGATACGCTGAATCTGATGGTGTGATTTTCGTTAAGATTCTATGATTTTAGGGGGTGTTTCCCCCTATTTTCTAAAATAAGGCAAATTTTCCCAGGCTCGTAACTTTTGATGGGTAAGACTAAACTTGATGAAACTTATATATTTAAAATCAGCATTAAAATGCGATTCTTTTGATGTAGCTATTGGTATCAAAATTCCATTTTAGAGTTTTGGTTACTATTGAGCTGGGTCGCTCCTTACTACAGTTTGTTACCACGAACTGTTTGATAGGTAACTTAATAAGAATGGAAACTGGTGCTAGTGTCTTTAAAAAATCATCAACATTAATCTAGCGTTTGGCGTTTCTTGCATTTTTTAGTACGTTTAGTACGAAAATAAGGCAATATAGTATAAAATAGAATAGTATAAATAGAAGTATAAAAAGTATAAATAGAATAATTAGAAACACTACAGTAGCGTCTGATCTCATTGAAAAAACACAGTTAAGAAGTTTGAAAAAACAGTTTGACAAAATTTGGCAAAAGACCGGAGTTTCACCAAACACTAGATGGCGGTGGTGATTTTTATCGATATTTAAGCCAGTCTTCACTGTATTAAGTTGGCCTACTATAGTCAAGGAGCAAACAAATTAATTAGTCAATTGGTGGAAAATAGAAGGGCAAGGATAATTATCAGGAAGGACAATTTTGTTGAAGTCCATCATAATAGTTCACAAAAAGAATTAAAGGGAAGAAAGAATTAAAAAATTACAATTAAAAGAATAAAAAAAGAATTAAAAAATTCTATTGTAATGGAACTTGGTAGCGACCTGGTGAGTAATTATCGTGCTAGAGTTTATATCAAAATGTAATTTATTTTAATATATATTGCATATCAAAGAGGTATTCAGGATTTTTGTTCAGGGGTGTCGTTTTCAAGGGGAAGGTACAAAAGACGCACCAAAATCTTTTTATAAGAATTTTTAATACACTTCTACGAGCTGGACAGAGATTTTTTTTGGGGGGGGGGTCAAAGCTATGTTAGGTATTTTCGATATTGCTAGAATTTATATTAACAATAATGTTTAAAAATAATTAATATATTATATCATAATTAGTACTTCATTAATTTTTATATATTGTCCATATTATTTATAATTTAAGTTATTTATAACTACTCATAGAAAGTTTTGTTCGATATTATTGCTGTTTGTGAAGTCTAAATGTATATATCTACATGACTGAAAGAAATTCAATATGTCCTTTGTTCCTGTAATTCTTTTTTTTAGTATCATAAGAATTTACCAAAAAAGTAAAGTATGGACTTTAAAATTTGTTAATCAGTAGATGGAATTAACTTTTTTTTACTGCTTAGTATGTATTCACTACATTTTTTTTAGCTTTTTTCCTTTTTTTTACACTTTTAGTTCATTGTTGAGGAGCTTTTCTTCTCATTTAGGTAGTTACCAAGGTAGAATTAGATCTTCAGCATGTTTTCCCCATGTATTTTATACATATTTCAGTCCAAACTATGTTTTATTTTAGCTTTTTTAAAGGTTTGAAAACATCGGCGTCAATAGGGATTGTGTATGCACCCCTAGATTCTCCTCTAGATTTTGAAAATATAGTTTTTGGTATTTATGTTGAAAAAATGTCTTTTCGGTATTTTAATTGATGAATTAAGAAAGAAAACAGAATTGCAATCCTAAATCTTGAAAAAACATATTTACCCCCTTCCCCCTCATTTTTTTGAATTGATGTCTCTGTTTAAAACCTCTGCATGTCTCATTTTAGGACTAAGTCCATCTATTCACTCATGGAATTATCTATGTGCTATGGAATCATCTTCCATAGCACATAGCTATGTGCTTCCATAGCACATAGCTATGTGCTTTCAATCAATCAATTTTCAATCAATCAATCTTTTTCAATCAATCATCTTTTTCAGTTCAATCAATAAATCATTTTATTCTCACTAAAAGAAATCTACTTTTACAATCGCTAAATAGTTTCTCGCCCATGAAGCTTGGCTTGTTGGGGGCCTCACAATAAAATAATAAAACGCAAAGAGAAGAAACAAAATTACTCAATACACAGAAAAAAAGAATATACACTAGAACACAGCAAAACACTAATAAAATAAAAGTGAAGCAAAAACATATTAAAACAGTTTTCTGTCTAGTTGGCCTATAACGGAGGGACAACCTTGTATATTTCTGTCTGAAATAGGCTACATGGTTTTAGGAACTAATCAGAAACATACATTTAGATGTGTTTCCTTGGAATACGAGACACGACGTACAAGTCATGATTTGGTTTTATTTTGATCATGTGCAATAAGCCCCTAAGTCCCAACTTAATCCCCCAAACTGTTCCCGCAATATTGCAGATACGCTATTTTGACATCCCGACAAGTCATAGTATCATTTGATTTACTTGCTACTTGACGGGAATAGATTCTAAGACCCAAAAAGGCTTTCCGTGCAAAAATGTTTAGGTGGGTCGAAGATGAATTTGTTTAGACCCCCCCCCCCAGAACACAAAATCTGAAACCCTTAAATTTTACTGTCTATTTTGCCTATACGGCAGGGACGACCCTGCCTTTGAAATAGGCTATATGATTTTAAGTGTCTGATCGAGAACAGACATTTAGATGTGTTTCCTTGGAATGTTAGACATGATAGACAAGTCGTAATTTCATTTTATTAATATGATACGCTCTGATGGAGGGCACTTGGTTTTTCTAAATTTAGTGTGGTTATTCAAACCTGTGCATCGTTATGATACAGGGGGAGATAAAAGGTTATTGATATTTCTGGCAACTTGAAAAAATGTATTATCCTGAAATATTTTGTTCGTTTAGTTTTCCTTAAGTTATTCTTGAGGTTTTTAAACTGTGATTTAAAACGGGGGAAGACTGTGATTTTAAACGGGGGAAATGATTCAGGATGTGTACGGTGTGGCGGAAATTTGCCACAGATGGTTGATTAAGTGACACTACAAGATATACACCCGGTGGTAGAGAGCGGAGTTGCGAATTTGACGGCAAATCTGATGCAGGGAGAGATAAAAGCTTATTGATATTTCTACAAACCTGAAAAACTGAACTATTTTGAAAATTCGTTGGTTTATTTCTCCCTAAATTTTTCTTAAGGTTTCTAGAAATGGTCTCCCCTGCTTTTAGCCACGTGACCCGTCCCATGAGCGCTGGAAGTAAGCCAGACTTGGCGCGAATTTTCACGACGTGGCGAAAGTATGTCACAGGTCGTGGAACAATAGAGGCTCCAAGATGTACACCCAATTGCCGAGAGTGAAGTTTTGAATTTGGCGGCAGATCTATACATCGTTATGATATAGGGAGTGATAAAAGTCTTTTGAAATTTTTAGAAACCTGAAAAACTGCATTATTGTGAAATATCTTGTTGGTATAGTTTTCCCTAATTTTTTGAGGTTTTTATACTTTGAGTTCTCTTGCCACAAACCAGGTGGCATGAGCGACGAAAGTTCGCAAGGCGTGGCACATCGCGGTAGAAGTGTGCCACAGGTGGCAGAATAATAACACACATCCGATGGCAGAGGGTGATGCTTTAATTCCTCCGGTGAATCTGGAGCACTTTGCAAAAAGGATAAAAATTTGCAGAAAGAATACTAGGAACGTACACAAGGCCTCGGGGCCATACCTCCATTTTGAAATCCCGAATTTTTCTGAATTCTTTTTTCAAATTATCAAATTTTTTCCCCTTCCTCTGAAAGAATTCTTGCGTACTTGCCTGTCACAAATAAAGACTTAATTCATACTCGGGGCTCCGAATCCCGTGATTTCCACTCCAGGTTGGGATTCTGCAATGCAAGGGGAAGTTTTCATTCTTAAAATAAGTTATTTAGATTTAAAGGTAATTGGCTAATTTTTGGACCAAGTGAGTAAGTTAATTCGTTAAGCAATACTATTGTTGATATAAATTTCAAGAATGTTAGCTTTTCAGATATTTAGTGATCCTTCATCTTAACGATGTAGTAGCCATCTCAACTTCTCTCTCATAATTGCTCTAGAAAGTGAGATAGAACAAATTTTTGGCACAACTAACTGTTTTGACTTTTCACGAGTTTGCCTAACCAGATGGGCAAAGAGGGCTAAGTGGAACCCTGGATTCGATATATAAAAAACGTAACTTAGATCGCTTAAAACAACAAGAAATCACCGTTTGTCTGAGGGGACCATCGCACTCAACTCCCCAGTTTTTGCGCTGAAGTTTAAATTTTACATCTACACATTTAAAAAATAGATGCTTCAACGCAAGAGCAACATGACAAAAGACTAATTTTGTCACAATGCTTTGAGAATAAAAGCGCCCTCATTTAATTGCTCTTGAGAATGAAGTCCCCCTCACATACCAATGCTGGCTTTGGAGAACAATATATTAAGTGGGAAGCTAAAACTCTTGTAAACTTAGATTATGCATAGGACTTAAGTGTCTGGTTTAAAAAAATTTTCTAGATTTCCTAGAGTCCAGGACGTTAGAGTATATTTGAAAATTAATATTAAGAAAACTTGAGTCCCATTCAAAATTAGACTGCAAGGGGAATTTTCAGGGGATTTTTTTCGGGGGTGGGAGGCTACAAAAAACTTTAAAAAATGCATCAAACATTTTTTCATATGCACTTTTTTTAAGTTTTTACGAGTTGGACAAACAATTCAGGGGGGGGGCTCAAACCCCTTGCCAACATTAATCCTTATAGCTAATGCCTAGCTTCAGGTGATACCGGATCCGTCCATAGTAAAGACCCATTCAGAATAATATATGACTAATACCATTATTTACCTAGCGCTAATTTGAACCAAAGAGAACCTTTCATACAAAATTAAGGTCAGTCAGAAAATTCGATAAGAAATCTCATTGGCTCAAATTAGTGTGCGTTAAATTTTGTTATCAGTAAAATCATTGTGAATAGGCTCTAAGATTTACCTAAATTTTAGAGCCGGATTGAGCCAACACTAAAGTTTACCTTGTTTAAACTTTTTGAAATTTACTTCAGAACAGTCAATTTGAAAGATGCTTTCTTAAACCTTAGTTGTTTGGAAGAAAAAAAAACACCCCCAAACATCAAGCAATCTTAATGAAAATTGCACCATCAGATTCAGCATATCAGAGAACCCTACTGTAGAGGTTTCAAGCCCCTATGTAAAATAATGCGGAATTGTACATTTTTTGCCGGAAGAAATATCATGGATGCGTGTTAATTTTGTTTTTATTATTTTTTTTCTTCTGGGGTTATCATATCGAGCCAGTGACCATAGAGCATCAGGAAATGGCTTATTTTATCGAAAAATAAAAAGTTCTAGTGCCCTTTTTAAGTGACTAAAAATGTGGGAGGGCAGCTAGCCCCCCTCCCACGCTCGTTTTTCCCCAAACTCGCCCGATCAAAATTTTGAGATATACTGACGTTTTCCAGGGGGGTACATTTCTGGTGGAGTTGGGGGAGATTACGTGGGAGGATCTTTCCATGGAGGAATTTTTCGCGGGGGAAGGGATTTTTTCATGAAAGGGGAGCCAGATATCCTAGCATTATTTACTAAGCGATCAGGAATTAAATAAAAAACATTTTTTTTTCAATTGAAAGTAAGGAGTGACGTTAAAACTTAAAACGAACGAAATTAGTACATATATGAGGGGGGTCGCCTCTCCTCAATACCTTGCTCTGTACGCTAAAGTTTTTTTTTATAACTTTTAAAAGAGCTTATTGTTCTAATTAAACGGCCTTTGTGATTCAGGAGTTATTTTTAAATAACTGGAACAAAATATCAAACTTTAGCGTAAAGAGCGAGGCATTGAGGAGAAACGGCCATCTCATAGTCGTAATAATTTCTGCTCGTTTTAAGTTTTAATGTTGCTCCTTACTTTCAGCTGAAAAAGTCGTTTTTTTTATTTAATCATGACAAGAACTGCCACCGATCAACATGACCGTGTAAGGTGTTTGACAATAAGATCGTTTGAGTTTGAGTTGAAAACAGGCTATGATGCTGATATTAACCTACCTTTCCTACCTTTCCGTGAACCTACCTTTCCTTCGTTTCTCAATAAATACCCCATAATGGCTGCTAATGATGAGTCTCTATCGATCAAACTGTTCTCTATCTTTGCGATCGTCCATATTTTGGCAAATTCGATCTCTCCAGACCTAACTTACCAAGGCTGGGGAATAAATATGCGGAATCTGAGGGATTATTTCATTTACTGTTTCCGAATGACTTCCTCGTGCATGATAAATTGATTGGAACCAGAATTTCCCCCAGAAAATAGTTAGATCTGTTCTAGATTTGAGATAATGCTTTACTTTTGTATATGACATATTATGTGGAAATATTAAGTCTTATGTTGGAAGCAATTATGAAGCGGTGTAATCCGTATATCGTGTCTTGCTGGGTGATTTCCTTTGTCCTCCCCTAAATCGTGTTGAACACGATTTAGAGAAATTGATATTAATAAATTATGTAGTGCACAGGATTTGGAAGTGATACCAAACAAAAAAAAATATTTTCTGTGTAAGTAGAAAAACTGTTTGGTAATCCATGTATTAACCGCTCAAAAATCAAATTCATAAGACAAAAAGAAGAGAAAAGTCCCCTAGAGAAAACTCATTGTTGAATTTATTTATTTAAGAAAACTAAATTGTTGGAAAATCGTTGCTTAGAAAATATTTAGAATGTTCCAGTGTTTATTTTTGTACTTAATTATTTGTGTATTGAGTGTTTATGTGTATAGAGAATGTGCATTGAATGGAATGATGTCGAATTGGAACGGAGTCACATTTTCTTAAAAATAAGTTATTTTTATTACTTTATTAATTAACTGAGATTAGTAATCTCAGCTACTAATCCTTATCCTCATGAATTTTTTTTCTTACTGTGAAAGTCAAAATTTAATTAACTGTAAAACATACAAAATAGTGGACTTGGTTCGATTGTTTTCTGCAAGGTTTATATTAAATTTTGTCACCAGGATCGATTCTACTTTGACTAGGCTATAGTTTTTGCCCTACCTTAGAAAATAAGCCTTTTTTATAATTGGAAACAGACATTTTCCATAACTATTCCCATGCCTGTACACAATGACCCCACTCTCTTAGATGGGGGCTAAGAAGTACAGTTTCAAAAAAATAAAAACAATTAGTGGTATAAGAATTTGCTTTTTATCTATTTCAACACCCTTTTTTTTGCCCTTTATTGAGATGATTTTTATCTATTTCGTAGGAAAAAAATGTTCGGATTTCTTCGTTACTAATCCTTGTCCTTAAGGCCTATCTTTCTAGTGTGTTATGTAAAGAGTCAATCTAGGGGTATGTTGCTAAAACCATGTAACCTACAAAAAAGGACTTGATCAGATTGGTTTCTAAAATTGCTCTTACTACATTTTCTCAACGACACAGGCCACAAACAGTTTTGGCTCTATACTAAAGAATTAGTTTAGTGCGATTAAAAACAAACTATTCCCATAACTTTTGTCCTTACCTGTCTGTAATAGCCCTCTCCCCTCCCGAAGGTGAGTGAAAAGGACTGCTGTATGTAAAACAAAAATATGGAAGCAAATATACTGTTTACCTATTTCTACCCCTATCCCCTGAAGAAACACTTTGACCCCCTCCTCCCGTACGTGTCACACCTGGATTAACCTGTGTTCAGTATAATGGTCATATTGCGTAAAATGTATTTAGGCTATTTCCGCTGAAAAATTAAATGCCTACTTCAATAATTGGACTTCAAAAGTGAACATTTACATTTATTTTAGAAAATTGTTAGATCAAAATCTTTGTTTACTTAACATATCTATTGATGGCGGGTCAAAATGATGGATTGCTTAACGTGACTTCTAGTGGTGTATATCCATCAATTTTTAAGCGATAATCAGCCTGAAATGTTTGTTTTGACCTAATATGGCTCTCAGAAACTTTTGTAGTATTTCTGGGGAAATGCTGTTCTTAGAATAGCATTAAACCTCAGAATTCAGTACCCTAGCATTGTAATAATCTACACTTGAGCTTATTTCTGATAATGCTAATGTTTCTGGGGCCGGATTCATTTTATCGTCTCTAGAGAAGAATCACCGGGTCAAAGTAAAAAAAAAATAGGAAAAGCTTTCCAAGTGGAAACTTTTTCATCAATATTTGGACAGGAGGGGGTTCTTTTCTCTCATTGTGTTCAGGTATTCCTGTAAGTAAATTCATTCGTTTGCCCGTAAATATCATTAATTGCCGATCATATGCTGAAGCTCCTTTGAGTGTTGAGTTATTTGATTGCTTTCTTATCTGAAAAAGAATCAAACAGTTTGCGGTATCGAACTGTAAGTAAGAAGCAAACCGACTCAATAGTAACCGAAACTCTAAAAAACGAAATTTTGATACCACTAGATATATAAAAAGAATCGGCTTATTATGCTGATTTCGAATATATTCATTATATTTAATCCTACGAAAATTTGCCTGATTTTCGAAAAAGGGAAAAACACCCCCTAAAAGCTACGGAATCTTAATGAAAATTACGTCATCAGATTCAGCCTATCAGAGAACCGTATTTTAGAGATTTCAAGCTTCTATCTGAAAAAAATATGGAATTTTTTTGAAAGAAGAAAGATCTCGGATGCGTGTTTATTTGTTTGCTTTTTTTTACAGGGGTGATCACATGGACCCAGGGGTCCTAGAATATCAGGAGGGGCTCATTTGACAGAAATTCATAGTTCTAGAGTCTTTTTAAGTGACCTAAAAGACTGCAGGGTATTTAGGCCCCCTCCCACGCCCCTTTTTCTAAAAATCTTCCAATCAAATTTTGAGATAGCCATTTTGTTCAGCATAGTTGAAAGGCCAAACAAATATGCCTGTAAGGATATCATAACCCTCAACAGCACCTAGGGAAAGGTCTTTAAATTCCAAGATTTGTCCATTTTTTACGTATAGTATTCGTTATTGAGAAGTATGCACACATTTTTTGGGTGGAGGGAATTGCAAATTTTCTGCTGGGGTATTTTCCCAAGGGGATAATTTTCCATGGGGCGGGAAGTTTCCAGGGAGTGAACTATTCAGGGGAAATTTTACACTGGGGAATTTTGCCAGAATTCCTATCCAAAATTCTTCTTATGTCTTGCTTTCTCTTTGCCGACTCAGTTTTACGCGTAATTGTCCGGGGTAAATTTTCACCAGGATTAAATTGTCTAGAGAATAAATCTGTGGGACGAGGGATTTTTCTGTTGAGATGTAGCCAGGTTTCCTGCCATTGTTTAAAAAGACCAGAAATTAAATAAAAAAAAGCAAGTGTTTTCAACTTAAAGTAAGGAGCAACATTAAAACTTAAACAGAAATTATTACGTATATGAGGGGGACTGCTCCTCGTTAACACCTCGCTCTTTACGCTAAAGTTTTAATTATGTTCCAATTTTTAAAGAGCGACTCCTGAAACACTCTGTTCGTTTAATTAGAACAATAAGAAGTACTACAAAGTACTGAAAACTTTAGCGTAAAGAGCGAGGTGTTGACGAGAAGCAACCCCCTCACATAATTATCAATTTATACGTGTTTAAGTTTTAATGCTGCTTCTTACTTTAAGTTGAAAAAACCGTTTTTTTATTATTTAATACCTGCCGAACAAATCAGGAATATTCACTCCTCTTTCTCACTAGAGGGTCAAACACATACAGAAATACAGAATTTATATATATTTTCTAGGGGAGGGGGTCTTAACTCATTTTGTCAAAAATATTCTTTTTGCATTCTCGTTCTCTTCCCCTTAGTAAGTTATCTACAGCCGACCTTGGATTCTTTCTAGATGTAACTTAAATTGTATATTTGTTCAGTTTTAGGGGAGTTCACATCTGTGATTCAAGTGGATTTATTGAGATCCTTGGGACTGTTTAACAAAAACTCTTCAAATAGCCTAGATGGGGTGTCAGTTACGAGTGGCCCTTACGGAAGTCGACCAGCGCTGAAATTATTTGGTAAGCAAATTTTATTCCCTCTTC